>NC_090939.1:497844639-498446074 GCF_040938575.1 Ambystoma mexicanum | reverse complement strand
GGGTGTGGTCATGGGGATTGTGGGGGGGTCCCCATGTGGTGTGTGCTGCCTGCGGGGTGTGGTCATGGGTGGTGGGGGGGTCCCATGTGGTGTATGCTGCCTGCAGGGTATGGTCATGGGGGCTGTGGGGTGTCCCATGTGGTGTGTGCTGCCTGCGGGGTGTGGTCATGGGTGATGGGGTGCGGGGGGGTCCCATGTGGTGTATGCTGCCTGCGGGGTGTGGTCATGGGGGCTGTGGGGTGTCCCATGTGGTGTGGGCTGCCTGCAGGGCGTGGGCGGGCTTGTGGCTGTTCCGTGAGGAGGGGTCAGCTTACAGTGGATGTCTCTCTCGCGGGGTATACACAGCGATTCCCACATGATTTGGCTGGGGTGCATCCGGGGTACTCGCTGAATTTGCATGCGATTTGCAAAATCATGTGGAAACTCAGCACGTACCCCGGATGCAACTCAGCCAAATTGCGTGGGGGCGTTACTGGCGCAGCTTGATGATCCTTGCACCACAGCTAGGGATGCCTTGCTAAATCCATGAAAACGCATGCTGCGCAATTGTTTGTTTGCGCCACGGCTGGCGCACGTGTTGCGCACGCTCCTTCTCGGTTTACAGCGCTTGCGCCTATCCTGCTCTAGATTCTATGAATCGAGCCCTTAATCTTAAACGTAGAAAGGTTTCTCGGTGTTTAAGACTCAGGAACTTTTCGAAATAGCTTGGCAGTTGGTTCAAAGATCTTGTTTTGTGGGGGAGGTCTAAAGACGCTTTATACGTACCTCTTAATACATAGTTTGATCTTATCTGGATTTGTTTTTAGGGTTTTATTGAATTGATTGAGGGTGTCAATACAAGTTTGACACTCAATTTCCATTTATCAATCACTTGATACATTTTGGGGTCTCTATTTTTTTTTAGTATCTCGAAGGGCAATAATTCTGATTTTTCGATACTTCAGATACAGATCAATTTTATGCCATTTGGACATGGATTTTAGGGATTGTAATCCTAATTAAAATCCTATAGCAGATATTGGCAGAGTTCACGGTAAGTATAGAACTTATTTCCAAAATGGACGTCCTATTAAATCCCAACAATCTGCTGCAATTGTACTGGCTTTCTGCTCCATATTCTGCTCCATATATTAAAATCGGGGCAATCTTTTGTTTATAAAAAACAACTGCCAGAATTAAAGTGAATTTCCCAAATTTCTTTAGGATTATGATTGCTTGATTAGCCAACTACAAGCATTTGCCTCTAATTCATTCCATCCAGCTTTTCTGTTTAGAGGTACAATTCACTAGTACACCCAAATGGGTTATTGATTCCAATTTCTCTAATATTTGATTCTCAAGTGTCCATTTGCAATTCATTCTACCTCTTTTAGTTTTCAGAATCTTCATTTTTTTTGTTTTCTTTGTTTATTCTCATATTCTTTCCCTTGAAGTAAGTATTCATTTGATCCAACCAACGTTGCAGCCGAATGGGGTTTAGGTCAACCATGCCCAGGTCATCTGCGCTTAATACCCATTTCCAGGTCATATATTTTATGGGGAAATGCCCTTAGGTCTCTTTGAGTAGCTGCCGTATCAGATATATATAAGACAAATAAAGTTGTGGCCAAGGGGCACCTTTGTTTCACGCCTCTATTTGTTTTCGTCAGCGGGCTCAGGTGACTTTCGCAGGACATTTTTATCCTTATTGATGATGATGAATATCGTGCTATTATTGCTTATAATAGCTCAGACGGGCAACACCATTTGTTTCTATTGACTGCGTCGAACGCCTGTTCTAAATCAATGAAGGCGATATACATTTTCTTGTGTGTTATAGCCTTCATTTTTAGTATGTTCAACAGGAACAAATTTAAATTTGTTCCAATACCTTTGGAAGAGCCTGTCTATCTTTTATCGAGAATTATTGTGTGTAAAGCCCATTTTATTAGTTGGGTCAAAAGGATTGGCGCTTAAATCTTGCCCAAAGAATCAAGAAGGGCGATCAGTCTATCCTTTTTGGGATTCTCCCTATCGCACTTCTTGAAAATTGGGACGGTTATTGTAATTTTCATTGAATTTGGAATTCGGTAAGTCAGGCCAATTTGATTAAACAAGACAGAACAAAATTCCGCCCACTCTAGATCTTGACGGATGAGAAAATTATTTAGGCCATCAGGGCCAGCGACTCTAGGGGGATTTAACTTCCTAATCCAGTTGGTTATTTCTTCTTTGCCATAGCAAATTGGCCACAGAACATTGGTCTAGTTTGCAGAGAATTTAAGTCCTGTGGTATTTCAACAAAAAGCTCACAAAAATGTGCTATCCAATTAGCTTCTGTTAGAGCTGGAAAAGTGGTAGCTAATTGATGAGTATTGTTATCATTCAAAACTGACCATAACTGTCTTGTATTTTTATTGGCTAAACTACGCATCATTATTTTGGTGTCAATTTGGAAGTTCTAAGCTTTAGTGGCGATCAGCCAGTTTCGATATCAACACCTTTTTTTTTCTTCTTCAGTAGAACTTTATCTTCTGTTCCAACTCAATGAATCCTCCCTATAACTCTTAAGATTTTTTTCATCTCTTTCACCTGATAATTTACTTGATGTAGACTCTTGAAATGACTCTTATTGTTGCCTTATGTTGTATCTGGAAGTCTATAAAGACTTTTGGATAGTCAAGGATGTTTCGCTCAACCTCCAAGAGGTTTTTCAGATTCAAGTTGATCTTGTTTATTGGTACTCTTTTTAAGCGATTACCCTTCTGGGTACATTCTAATGATTCAGCAACTCAGTGACTCTTGTGTTTTATGTATATTCAATGTTCATTTGAGTAGATGCTGATCTGAGCCATTGGCATAATTCTCAGCTTGCTCACTCATTGCTGAAGGTCACTAAATACAAAGTAGTAATCAAGGCGGGCAGTCGAAGATCCTCTACCCCTTGTAACAGCCCCAGGTATGTTGCCAGACATTTGGCCAAGGCCATTCACCATCGCAATCTTTCGCTCATCCAATTCCGTGGTTAGTAACTTTGCTTTCCCCACTAACATAGCAGTTTAGATAATTGAGCCATCTTTGTACATTCTATTTATATTTAAATCCCCACATAAAAGAATAAATGGATCATCAAATTATATTAACTATTAAGGAAATCACAGTTTTACAAAAATAAAATCATCAATTCCAGCTGAATTCCAGTAGAGGTTGAAGAGAGCAATTATGGCTGAAGATCCCGAACATTTTGGTTTTCACTTTATAATCAAAAGTTGTATATACGGGTTTGTTGATCACTTTGATAGGTGTAAAATCACAACCCTGCTTTATCATTGTCAGGCGTCCCAAGGAGGGTTTACCCACCCTTCTTTTTATCACTGAATTCAAGTAGAGATCAAAGCCATCGCAAATAGGTTTAGTTGACAGCAATGTCTCTTGTAGACATATAATATAAAAAGCAGTGGGATTCCATGAGTCATCATTAAACAGGTGCTTAAATCCTTTGGTATTCCATGACTCAAAGGAAATGGGGGGTCTGGTCATTGGGTGGGTGTTGTTAATTTTTTGGTTTCTCTGCTAGGACACACGCAAACCAAGACCAATCCACTCTTTGTTTATTGGAGGAGAAGTTTGAAGTGGTTTTAACTTCTATTTTTATTTCACTCACTGGTTTGAAAGTTATTTTTAAATCCACTGTATTACTGCTTACTCTCTTTTCTAGTTCCATTTTGTTGTTTACTCTAGATTCTTTACTTTTAATAGTGACATTCTTGTTCGCAAAGTCAGCCTTCATTATCTCGTTTTTATTTAGCTCACATAGCTGACAGTTCAAAACCCGATGGTAGAAAGTCTTGAGCTGCATCTAAGAGGGATTTTTTGACGAGTGGAGAGAAAAATGTAAGATCCCCCCCCCCCAATCCATTCAATTATGGTTGACAAATTTAAACATTTTAATCTCGTCTGGCGTCGGGTACCTCAAAGCTGGTATTAACAGTTTCTTTGAACCTCTTTTATTTTGCTATTTTCAACTTTTGTTCAACACAGTTCGGTTTCTTATCAGTTCTTGCCTCGACTCAACGGCTGTGATGAACCGCTTGGCTTTTCTTGTCTCTGGAGTCAAGGACGGTACCACAGTAGCAAGCTTCTCTCCCTTGTCGTGGTTATCGGTGGAGGAGGGCTCCGTGTACCATTGACATCTGCTGCAACACACGCTGGCTTTTGTTCGTGGTCTTCTGTTTCCTTCCACATAGGTTTCGCGGGTCTGGGTTGGAAAGCGCAAGGTTGCTTCTCTCCTCGTCATCCTTCAGTTCTTGCCCTTTTTTGTTTCTCCTCTTGAACTGCCGTACTTGGATAGCTGTCTCGTCGTACGGTCTGTTTTGCTCGTAGTGTGCTCTCGAGCTCCACGTTTTATCCCTGTGGGTAAGGGAAAGGGGCGTCCTGTGTGTGTGTGAATCTGGTCAATTGCCTGACTTTGTCTGACCCTTGTGTTTGCGACAGGTCCTGTAAACCGCTCTGGTGTTCTGTCGTCTTTCGTGGTGTGGGAAAGTGTTTGTGTCAGAAAACGGGGTGGAGCGTCTGAGTATCCTACGTGGTAGGATGGGGAAAAATGTTTTAAGATGGGGGAATACCACGTCTCACCTGTTGGTGCCCCACTTCTACTCCCTGAGGCCCTCCCCCCCCCCATCGAGGTGATCCTACCTCACTGGTTCACCCCCTGGAATTGGATTCATTATCGATGGCCATTTCTTGGCCACCTTGATGACAGATCCCCAGGGGCTAGTTTGGGAGACACCTTCAGGTTTCTCACACTTCCAATGAAGAAAAACAAAATAAATGGTTATCTTTCTCTTTTAGGGGTAGCAAGGGAGACCTCGGGGATTGCAGGTGTGACTCCGAAATGACACCCAAGGATTCCGAGGCGTTTCGGCGAACGTGCCAAATAAAGTTTAAACATTGTAAAGCTTCAGAGACAAACAATAAGAAGATTGTTTGCGAGTCAAAAATGCAAAGTACAAACACGATCCTTAACAATACGAGTGCATGGATGTTACCACGGAGCAGTCCAGGGCATGACCAGAAGACTTCAAGACAACCAGGTAGAACAGTGAGGTGACACTTCTTCGGATCTCTACTTGTTAGCTGGGTTCTCCCAGAACCCTGGCCTCTTCAACTTGAGGGAACTCTTCTTTGATACACCCCTCTGCTGTTATAAAGTTAGATAGACGGAAGGGTTGATCACACAAGAGCTGGGAACACGCGCACTGTCAACCAATGCTGCAAGAAGGTAAAAAACAGATTAATATCAATGACCAATGAACTTGAAACAGAGTGTCTCCAAAAGTATCCTGTAATACCTTAAGCTGTTGGCGAATAAGACGTGTGACCGTGGACCTATAGAAAATAAAAGTGGACCTGATTAACCCCCCTAAATCTGGAACTTAATGGTATGGTGATATTAGAAGCAATAAGGCAACTGGCTTACCAGAGGAACTCGAGATGGAATAAATCAATAATGAAAGTCCAGAAACAACAGTGAGGATAAAACAACAAAAGGTAATGTTAGTATAGGAAACTCTCCTGGGCGGCACAAGGGTCGCACTAGTCACCGGTTGGTGCACTGTACAGCAAAGCATTCGTGAGTGCACGTGCTGTACTTCTGGATGTTTTGTAGGTAGAGTTCCCTGGAGGTTCTTGGATGGATGTTGAGTAGCAACTTTACTGAATAGCAGCAGGCTGAATTTCTGTGTCTAATTACACGTGATCCCCTGAATTGATATAAGCCAGGATAGGAACTGAGTTTGGTTTTGGTTGGAGTTTTTAAACCTAACCTCGGTAATGTAACAAGGCAATTCTTAAGTGATTAAGACTTACCGAGCAGTAATCAGCAACTTAGAGTTGCAGGCTCCTGGGATAAAGCGCGAGGAAGAAGGTAGTCCTTTGGGAAGGCTGAGGTCGAAAACAGCAGAACAAAGGAAGCTGGACGTAAGACTGGAGAAATCCGTTTGACGTTCTGAATTGTCTTTAGCCGGTCAAAATGAGGTACAGGGATAAAGCAATAGCAAGTCTGTTGAGAGTAGTCAAAGTCATCAATAGAGTAGTATTAAAATGTGACAGAGTAACACTGCAAATAGAAGTAGCGAGGTACTACAGAATACAGTGTTTAAAAGGTAATGCGGAAGGACGGGTCTGCGAGCCCGTGTCGCAGGGTGGAATCCGCTGATGTATCATGTGACCCGGCATACGCGTTTGTACTATGGAGACCGGAGCTAAAACCTGTCTCCAAGTTAACCGTCAACGCTGCCAGACCGGAGCAGCCAAGCGACGGGCTGAATGAAACAAACACCTGCCGGTACAAGGAGCATGTAGACCCCTAAGTGTAAGAATGGAATGCAGAAATGGGGTAAACCTTAAAGTGAATATTGAAACCACTAGATGTACTAAACCAAGGAAGATGTATACAATTTTGGATGTAAAGAGAAACTGTTAAACAAGTATGGAAGTAAGACATTCTGGCAGGGTAGTAAACCAGGCTGCTACAAGAACATAATAAAGTATACCAGGTAATCACAAGTGCATAAAGAGTCCTAACAGGGGAGTATACCAGGCAGTGGCAAAACCTGTAGGAAGTCTAGAGAAAGGACCATGTTTGGTGAGCATAGAACTGCCAGACCAAGTGTCATTGATGTTGAAGAAGAATCAAGGTGAAGGGAGTAAACCTCTTGAATCAAGGCTTGTTACTCTAGATGAATTTTGTGTTAAGAAGGACATTTCTGAAGAAGAAATTACGAGGCTAAGCAGCGTTTTACCTAACTGGATTGTTGTGGGCCAAGAAAAGACGCAAGGAATTGTTGGACCAAGACACATTGCCGTAGTATTGAAGAATCCAGGGGAAGGGAACCGCCATCTGGAACCAAGGTTCTGTTATGTTGGAGCTGTTCCATTTTTGTTTATGAACACATTTTGCAAACACCAGGTTAGACATTTCCCTTCTCACAATATTACACATTAGTTAGTGTTGAGGGTCAGGATAGAACGTTTGGTCAGAAGGACGATTTTGATTTCTGACTTCCTGACAAAGAAAGATTCTTGGTTATTTGTTTGTGTTAGGGAAGTCTTCTTGGAGCAGGAACAGAGGCATTTTCCCGACCTGATCACGTTAATAAGCCTTTAACCCAAAACATGACATCTTTGTGTCAGGCTTTAATTTCTGACCCCTTACAATACTTGGTATCCCTATAACTATTTCTGTAATGGCTTTTTGGTTACTTTTACTATTTGCTTAGGACCAGCTGGGAGCAGCAGTTATTTTTCTATGTTTTTTGTAACCTTTTACTCCTGTGCTTTTGCATTTTTGCATTTACCACAAATGACTACTAGAGGGTGGCTAGCAACCTAAGATGGCTGTGTCATTAGGTTTTCACTCATCCTTTGAGCATATTGTTTTTTTGGCCTTTTTCCTGTCTTCTCAGTTCGGGAAATGCCATGTATCGAATGCCCTTTTACAGGGTAAGCTGCTGATTTGATGGACAAAGGGACAGTGTTTGTTTGCACCCGTATGTGGTGGCTTGGACTGTCTATTCCCAGCACACCCTGGCTACTGAATATCTGTTGCTGGGCAGAAGTTGAGGCCAGTGGCTATCCATGATTGGATAGCCACTGCCAGTTTGAATGGTGCAAATTCTTAGCATTGGTGGGCATGGGCAAGCTCCCAGCCCAAATCTTAGATAAATGGAGGGCTCCTGCAGCTGTTCGATGGATCTTTGTTGGAGCCAAGTTCTCTACAGAGCAACCAGTTGACGACCCCTGCAGCTGATTAGCACCAACTCCAATGAAGTCCCAGTGAAGGCCTGTTCCTCTGCCTGATCTCAGGAAAACACTCATTGGTGCTTTGACCATAGGGAACAACCAGTCTCGACCCCTGCTTGAGGATATGTGCCTTCGAAAGTGTCCCTGGACCAACCGGTGGACTGGCCAACTCTCTCCTGGGCTACCTCTCTGCAGCTGTCACCATTCCCGAGCGCATCCTTGGAACTTGCAGGATTTTTAACTTGTGTAACGAAATACCTGCATTTTCAGACTTCTTGCATTAACAGGAGCCAAACAGGATCTACTCCTTACTTGCATCCTGTCCCCTTTCCTCTATACTACATGGGCGTCCCTTCCAAGGGACGGGACACGCAACTTTTTTCACCAGAAAAAAACTTCTTCCCCTTTAAATTTAGAGGCACGCTGGGGTGTGACTCAGGGAGCATGCGCTGCCCTGACTCTGCCATCCGGCACCACACCTCAGTCCCCTTTTCCTCTCCGACGGGAACAGGCAAATTCACCAGCGCTCTTGCATTTGGCTCCAGCATGTAATTCCACACGCGGGACGACTTTTTCTTTTTTGCCTTTTTATCATTCAGATACTCTGTCCTCAGGCGCCACTCTCCTCCCCGGCGCATGTCGACTTCCTCAGGGTTCTGCAGGTGTCCATCCTGCAACGGGCTCTTCCCAACTTCAGACCCCCACACCCTCTGCCTACGTTGCCTTAGCCCAGACCACGGTTGGCAAACTTGTTCAGCGTGTGGCTCGCTGTCATCAAAAGTGCTGAGGAACAGACTAGCCAGCTGGAGGGAGCTCTTCCAGATGTCGCCTCCAGAGGACCTCAAGAACTTCGTGAAACACTGAGCCAGGCCCAAGGAAGGGCCGCTATTTTCCACTGCACACTGCAAAGGAGACTCCTTCCCGAGGACTCTCCCGCATGCGAGGGACCCTTCAGGTCCTTGTACCAGCACGTGCACCAAGGCTGCTTCAGCTACTTTCCCTCGAGCCGAGGGATCCTTGGATCCTCCCGGTGGCAGTGTTGAGGGCTGGGAAGGTTCTTGTACCGGATCGTCATCCGAGGGGCTCCGCCCTTGTACCGGCCTTGTGGCTGAGGGGCTACGCCCTAGTACCGGCAATACATCTGAGAGGGGCCTTAACGCAGCTCTACTGACCCCCGGGTTGAGGGTGTCACTCCTACCGGGCCTAGGCCCGAGGAGCAGTGTAGGCCTTGTGATCCACATACAAGAGTCCTGGAGGAGGTTGGGCCCAGCGAGCCGAGCAACACGTCGCAGGCACGTGGCAGGCAGCTCGACAAGATGGCCGCTGCGCCGGACAGAGGCACCTGTCCGATGCCATTCCAGGAGTTTGCCGAAGAACAAGTGTCAAGGTGGGACTGGCCTCAACCAGGTACGTGGCCGCCAGCCTATCCTTCTTATGCGCAGGGCAGCTTCCCACTGTGTCCATACGGGCAGACTATGCAGCGGCTTCAGCAGCCCCCGGCTACCCTGTCAGTACCCCTACCCCTCCTCAGACCAGTGAGGAGGGTTCTTTGAGAAGTTCCTCTGGCTCATGAAGTCACCTCGGATGGGGGTTATCCTCAAGGGCGCCATCAGGGAAGTCCTCCCGACTATGTTAGGGGACCCACAAGAACCTCCACCAGCGCCCCTGGTGCAGCCGCTGGTCCCGGCTCCCCAGCAGACTCCTCAGGCGTTTCCGTGTTAACCTCTGCCGCCTCCTCAACCCCTGGCTGCGGTTCCTGTGCTCCAGCCTCCGGCTCCAACTACTCCTCCACCTCTGCAGGATCCTCTTGATCCGTAGGACACGATGAGGAGGATCTGGACACGCCATCCTCAGTCAGGGCCTTCCACAAACTTCTTGCTGGGCTGGTGAAATACCTGGGTCAAACCCAGCCCGAGGTCTGGCAGCCGGCAGAGGGGGTTCTGGCTGAAGTCCTCACATGAGGCCCCTCTGCCAAAACAGGGATTCCGCTACAGACCGAAGTAGTCTCCCTCGTCAAGAAGGGTTGGCTTAAGCTCTACTCGGCCCAGCCGGTCAATCGACGCCTGGACGCCAAGTACAGGCAGATGGAGGGTGATACACTCTTGCTCTCGACCCATCCTCAGCCACACTCCTCAGTGATCGCTGCGACATCACTATACTCCAAGCCTCAGTCATCCTCAGCCTCCTCCTCTGTGGCTTTACTAGGCAAGGAGGAGAAGATTTTGGAGGCGCCAGAATTTCGCTGATCCCTGGATCCTCTCTGTAGTATCCACGGGGTACCGCCTCAATATCCCAGCCTCTCCTCCCTCTTCCCCTCCTTCAGGGTGGGACAGCAACTCTTCTGGCGGAGATCCGGTTGCTCGTCGAGAGCCAGGCCATGGAGGAAGTCCCAGCTTCCCAGCGTGCTTGGGCTTTTACTCCAGGATTTTTCGCCGTTCAGAAGAGGAACCAGGCGGGCGCTGGAATGCGATGGGCGTTAACCTGGCCCCGACTGCGTAGGCATGCATGTTGAGCGGAAGCGGCTTGTGCTGGCCCTCGTACGCTTGTTTGATGGCCGAGACCATCCAGCAGGATATGGAGGCCTTGGAGGCCTGATAGCCTGGTCTTGAGCCTCCGAAGGCGACAAACGGCATTCGATTTGCGGAAGCCTTTGGTCCTGTCCAAGTAAAACTTAAGGGCACGCCTGACATCCAGGCAGTGCAGCACGTCCTTAGGATTAGCAAAAAACGTAGGAAGGACTATTTCCTCGTTCAAGTGGAAATCAGACGACACTTTGGCCAGAAATGCTGGGTGTGTCCGCAGAACTACTTTGTCTCTGTGAAAGGTAGTATATGGTTCTGAGGCGACCAGCCGCTGACTCTACGAGCCGAGGTGAGGCCGACCAGTAAGCCGTCTTGATGGTGACCAGTCTGATGTCCACGGACGCCATTGGTTCAAACGGTTCAATACTATGTGAAGGCCCCACACGGGGTGTGGCCTCTTGATGGGCAGGTAGAGCCTTGCGAGCCCCGTCCAATGTTCCTTGACAACAGGATTGGAGGAAGAGAAGATCCCCCTCCTCCGAGTTCCTGTAAACCCTGATAGCTACGATTTGCGACAGGTGTCCGTCCACCTGGCCCCCCGAGTGGGCGAGGTGCACGGAGGAGGAGAGCACATTGTCCAAAGTACATGCCAGGGGGTCGATTTGCTTGGAGTCTGCCCAGTGGCAGAACCTGGTCCTTTTACTTTTATATTGGGCCGTGGTAGCCTTGCTCATTGCACCCTGTAGGATTTCCAGATTAGCCTGGGAGAGGCTGAGGTGCTGCAGCGTTACCTGCTCAGGCATTACGCTGTGAGGGCTAGTTTCTGAGGCGCTGGGTGGATGACCCTGCCCCCCTGCTGCGCCAGAGGTTGTGCTGGGCCTGTCGGGAGGTGAATCGGAGGCATCTCCCAGAGGTTGAGGAGCTCCGAAAACCATGGCCTGGCCGGCCACCATGGAGCTATTAGAATGATGTTGAGTTGGCGAGACTGCTTGATCTTGCCAATCACTCTGTGAATCAGCGGAGTGGGCGGGAAGGCATAAGCCTTCATGCCGTTCCACTGAAGCCGAAATGTGTCGCCCAGGGAGCTGGGGCCCTGTCCCTGCCAGGAGGCGAACTGAGGGCACTTCTTGTTGTGTCCATGTCCCTTGGCAAGTCGTAAGCAGGTGGCCACTTGGGCCACTCGTTCGGCTTTCTGCAAGCATTACTGTTTGGATGCCGGCTCTAGATCTGACACGGTTTTCAGACAGGCTGTTCTCAGGAACCTATTTGCTTAAGGAGGGTCTCCTCTCCACCCTGGGGCTACAGTCAGTTGTTTTCGCCCATGCAGTATGGAGGAAAGGGGATGGGACGTAAGAGTAATTACAAGTTACTCACTGTAGTGAGTAACGTACTTTTAGTCCATAGTACCCTTTCCTCCATACGTCCCACCAACCCCCCCCCAATAATACTGGTGTCATTAGGCAATGTTAATTCTTTTGTCGACGCGTCAATGGAGACCTGGGTGTGGCACCGGAGGGTGGAGTCAGGGCAGCGCATGCTGCCTGGGCCGCACCCCCACGCGCCTCTAAATTTAAAGGGGAAGGTTTTTTCTGGTGAAAAATGTTAAGTCTCCCGTCCCTTGGAAGGGATGCCCATGCAGTATGGAGGAAAGGGGACTATGGACTAAGAGTACATTAGTCACTACGGTGAGTAACTTATAATTTTTTCATCCATTGAAGATTCAGTGCTGGACTGTGGTGACTCACATTGCAACTAGTCTACCTCGCTACCGGAAGGTGTCCTGAGGTGGTCTGCTCTGCAGAAGTAGTTTTCTTTTCTTTGTGTGTTCTACTGGAAGCTTTCTGGAATCGATTCCGAAGCACTCTGATGGACAAAATAAATCCAGTGTCTGAAAGTCCCTCGACCGAGGGGCCTCCCTCAACGGGACCAAGCACAGAGACTCTGTCCTCAACAGAAACTGGAACCTTGGCAGTGGTCTCTGCAGGGATTTTAGTTTTGGCTGGGGGAAGGGGGCGGCATTTCGGTCCCTTTATAGTTTTGGTGTGACAATATTAGTTTAGAAGTTTACTTCCTTAGTGTATGTTTTGAAGGCCTAATACATGATTTTAAATGTTTGTGCCTGTCTAACTGGAAATATTGGTAGGGTTCTGTGAGGGCTCATATGAGGACTCCTTGTAGACCAAGACCTCTCTCAACTGTCCCGAGACTTAGCATTGTCACTCTGCTAACTACCTTGATTGCCTTTGGCTAAAATCTCAGTGATTCCCTGCTCACCATAATAGGGAGGCCTCCCAAAATCCTCCCCCAGGGTTGATTTTGGAAATCCATCTCAAGAATGTTGAAACTGTCTGGCATCTTCTGTCTGGAAGATTCAGTGATCACACATGAACACAAATTAATAGTTAACTCTGCATACATACAGCTAGGCGGGGAAAAAAAAACAACAATCTGAGGATATTAACGCGTGAAGGATCATGGATAACTGTACATGTACAATAGGGATAGCGTGACAGGAATGCTCCTATCGATTCCCCCTTTTCGAATGCCAAAAAAATAAGTTGTAATACTCCTGGCTAAACAATTGATTATGGCCTATACAAATCATGTCATTCTAAACACAGAGACTCTTACTGGGCAAGTAATGTTTGTCTTATAGATGTGTTAATATTTAATTATACACAGATGCATGCACACAACAAAGGGCGTAGCAAGACCATCCCCACTCATAAGCTAAATGTATGCCCTAAACCTGGTGGTAATCTCATTGCATTTAAGACTAAGGGGTTGGGAGAACACTAGAACCCTAAACAATAGTAAAATGCATTAGTCATAAATGCGTCCCATATAATGCCAGTATATGAACTTTCGCCATATTACCCACATCACCAGTGCATAGTAAAACAAGCCACTCAAAACAAAACCTAGGAGTCAAATTGGGTTATCAGTTCTCAGCAGTGCCCAGAGGGCCACCAGAAATCAGAATGGTGTTTGAAGTACAATACCGGACGTGTCGGGTCACGTTACACCCCTAGAAATGGTCAGAGACAGTTTAACCACAATTAGACACAATATCCTAATACATTGCTATGAAGGAGTGCAGTGATCTTTTATACGTTCTCCTATAGCATGTCTGGGGTATTGGCTAAAATTCCAGTATTTAGTAGAAAACCCCAGGGGACCATAATGGGCATCCTCACAAAAACCTTTTGATGAATTCCTTTTTGTATCACTTTGGAAGGTGTTTTTAAAGTTGAAGAATATGAATAAACAGGACAGAATTCTAGGAAAAGCCAGGTGTGTACTTGTTTTACCAAAAATCTGCAGACATGGAAGCTTCCAACCCGGGGATGACAGATGAGACGCCATTAAAGAACTCGGTCCCAGTTCGAGACCCAGCCGACCCCAGAAGGAAGAAAGCAGAGCAGGCTTTGAGCCAATGCACCTCAATAGTAAACTTCAGTAAGGGGCGGGGGTGGAAAGTGCTGCAAAAGTGGGCCTCTGAAGTGTGATGCAAAAAAAATCTCATTACCCCAGGACACTTGGAAAGGAGCAAGTAGCACAGAATTTGATTCAGAAATGTCGAGAGAACTTTTCGTCACACAGCTACTTCCTAGGGGCTTGAGATCCAGTGCTCAGCACTTTGGACCACCAACAACCGATGAAAGTAAAAACTAAGAATAATCTATGTGCTCAGGACGACGGCCCACCACACAGAATGTCAAAGCAGCAATGAGGAAGTCACTAAAAGGATGCAAGATCCAGACAGAAGAGATCTGGACAGCTTGGGATGCAAAACGTGGCAGCCAGCCAAAAAAGTTGTCTCAGCCCAAGAGCAGCAGTTGGGGGTGATTCAGGAATAACCAAGATGAAGGTGGAGCAGAGTAATGACAGCCCTCCATTCTTATTCTGCATGAGAAAGACGTCCCTCTTAAAGGTACTCGGTCCAAGAGGATTATGGGGAGGGGAGGGAAGCAACACTGCAGCTTCCCAGGATGGTACCAGTGCGGGCCAGGGAGTCCAGCCAGCAAAGAAGACCAGAAACTGGGTGAGAAACACCACAGGAAGGACTTAAAAGAAATATAATTTAGAAGATAAAAATGTCCAATACAAATGACTTCTGGCCCAGCAATTATAGCCAAACCAGATCCTAGAAACTCAGTGCCTCATCTTTGTTGCAAATCCTCCAGCAGTTGAGGTAAGCATCAAACGATTTGAGGAATGCACAGGGTCTACCCTAAATTTGCACTTTAATTCATTTAGTTCAGTGGGTGGCCTAAGTTAGGCTCCCAGTCATACATCAGGTTGGTAAACAAAAGTTTAGAAGGCAACAAAACACGCAGGTCCGCCCACACATGATGTGCGCAGGGGCTAGAAATCAGCCTCCCAGTCTAAACCACAAAAGAGGATGCAATGCCTAGGCTCAAGGTGAACCCATATTTGCACAACATAGATTTTAGACCTATCTTGTAGTCCCCACAGACAAAACCATGGGCCAAAACTAAATCGAGAGGAGGGTTTAGAAAATGCACCAGTACCCCAATGGCTACCATACTGTTAAGTTTTGCTGTAAACGCAGTAAAAGCAACTGCTTCCATGATAAAGCCAAAATGAATTACAGCTGCCACTCCACAAGTGAATGGTGATAGACTCCCCCTGGGACCAAATATTGTGCGTTTATAAAGCACACATGTCGGAAGAGACCCTATATTAAGGGGGTTCCACTGGCTGAATGGATGGGCAGGCTACATCTACCTTTATGTGAATGACCTGCTAGTTCTCCTTAACAGATGTCATGTATGCAGCCCAAGAGTGACAAGCCCAATCAACGAATTTGGCAGGCAGAGTGAACTACAAATCGACAGGGATAAATAAGTTCTCTGTGAAGGGAGGCAACAAATCTATCCCATAGGGTTGTTCCTTAAGGTGGAATTAGATTTGTTTAAATACCCGGTGATAACGATCTGTGTCCAGGTGGGAGACTTTATGGAGAGGCACCTCACACCTTATTCTGGATTGACTTGAACAAGACCTTACCCACTGGAGAAAACCACTGTTATCTATGTTGGGAAGAGCTAATCTCTACAAAATACAGAATCCCTCTGTCAGGATCCAACAGGTCTTTCGAAAGGTGGAGACAATCCTATGAAGCCTGCTACGCGTGGGGGAGTGTTTCAAATCTCTTTGAAAAAAACTCTATACTGGTCAGTATGAAATGGCAGAAATGGATACCAGACATTCAAAGACTACTGGGCAGGTCAGTCGTTGTCAAGGAGTAGCTGCATGATGGGGGAAATCAAAGCTCATGTAAGTCTAGAATTAATGGGGAAGGCAGCACCTTGGCATACATTATATGGATAACGCATAGGAGAGACCTTCCATTTGCCACCCCTAAGGTCGGTCAGACCAGGTATGAGGTGACCATAACTATGGGTCGGAAAAGTTAGAATTACTTTACAAGTACCTATCTGGAGAAACATGGGTTTTCTTCTTGTGAGGCAGCTGGGGGGTATTTACCTCCTTGAATGCTAAGGGCATAAGGATCCTGGAAGACATCAAGTGTGTGTGTTGCCATTCAAGGGGAGGTGAGGGGGGTGCGGGGGTCATTTTTTCACATGGTATGGCAGGGACCCAGGTTTTCTAGGGAAGAATCTTCTCCTGCCTGTTTGGGACTCAGACGGGTGCCCCAAACTGGTGTTACTCAACATCTGTCCTGACACTGAGCTGTATTCTTACTAAAAAATGTGTTTATAACGGCCGGGTTAATGCTCATGAAAAGAGTCGTAGAAGTCAAAAGGGAGTTTGGGGGGGAGGGGCAAGCAATCCTGGTCTAGTTAACCTTTGGTCCCTTGCAGATATTCTACTGAGCTAGAGGGTGTCCCCAGAAATTTGGGGGTAAATGGGTGGATCACTTAGCCACTTGCGGTAAAGCATGGATGCAACTATCCTTATGTCTTGGTACGGTTGCCCTGTCAAGTTGGTGATCAAGTGGGTGAAGTCTTGTTTGGGCCTTTTATTGGAGGATATGGGTGCCACCATGATGTGCTGGATTGTCCCCTAAAGTTTTTGTTGTATGTTAGTTTCTCATTGTATAAATGGAACTAATGTTATAAAAACTGCAATAAGAACAGTTTTATCAACAAAGAAAATCACACTTGGACTTCGAGCCAGGATGCCTACTGTAGGACAGCACATCTAAACTGAATGTAGTGGCTCAAAAATAGGGTCAAAAGGAGCCAAGATAACCTTCAGGAAGACACCAAATGTTTAGGGGTCCCATAAAATGGGACTGCAGTAACACCAAAAATGGAATTCTGCCTTAACATGGCTGGACCAAAGAATTCTGTGCTTGAAAGATTTGTTTTTGAAAGTCAGTCTGCAGTGTTAGAGCACAAATCAGAATGAGGGCATTTTTCACAAGTAAAAGTTCCTGTGAAGAAAAATGCACTCTACCACTCCTTAACTATAATGGTTTCCAAGACAGAACTACCATGGCCCGGCACCACCAGCACAAGCAAGGCAGTGATCGTACCACGCATACTTCACATCCTAATGCTTTTCATCTGTGACATGGGGACTTAAAGACTTCTAAGAAAGATAGCTCCCTGGCCAGCAAACATCGGAACCAACATCACCACAGGACAGAAGATCTTTTGGAACAACTAGGCTCATTGTTATACTTTTTGTAACAGTGTTTGTTTCTGAGTTAAAGGCTCCTTTCTACAGTTGAGTCAGCTGTCGGCAGGCACACTCGGAGGGGTAGCATGGGGGAGACTGCTCAAAGTTGTATCCCAAGAGTCGCGAGAACTCACGAGCAGCAATATAGACCCATGGCAGATATTAGGCAGCACATCAGTTAGACTTATGTTCCAGACATGCCCCTTCTCCATGATGAACAACAACCTCTGCAGGATGAGGAGGCCTTTGCAGAGCATGAAAGATTGTTTCTGTCTCAAAACTAGGTGTCTATGCAGCGAGGCAGTCAAGGTCCAGGTGGATGCAGACAAAAGTACAGCAGCAAGTGAAACCAGCAGGACCTCAGACTGGATGATCCAACCAGTCCAAGAGAGAGAGGCACCTTGTTCTGGTATCAACAGTCGTGAACACAGGGCTTTCACTGAGAGATCTTTGACTTTGCTTGCAGTGGTAGGAGCAACAGTCCTATGGTGTTTTATCAGCTTTTGATAGTTGGATACTACAGTCGACTCTAAAAATGTTGCCATGCATGCTCCTCTTATGCTGAATTAAACCATTTAATAGGAAGTACCTGTTGCATTTAAACAGATGGGGCTGTCGAATAATCGATAGGAAACTAACTCCCATTCATCCAGCAACAAGGCATCACACTGGATGAAATGTGGATGGTGGGGGTCAACAGCGCTCCTCTTATTACTAGGTGCCAAGGAGACACTCTTGGCTTTCCTGTGAGAATTCCATGGGGATGCTTGCCCTTCTAAGTAGATTGGATTTCTAAGATTAGGGTAGAGAGAAAGGTAATTGAAAAGATGACTAATAGGTACAGCATTTAAACCATGACGTTCAACCATTTTGAGTATACGGTACTCAAAAAAGCATGTACACAGCCGTGCACCTTAGTTCTAAAAGTAAACTGGGTTCACTGCCACCGGTCTGTTCTGGACATGTTTAAAAAGTTACGAAATCACTTTAGAAAACTAAATTGTGACACAATGCATTCCTACCGCACTCAACGTACTGACTTGTGCCGCTGTTCAAAAGGGAAGGTAAAGCAAATGGCAGAGTTCTCCCTTCACTAGTAAGCAACGGGGCTACCCAGTGCACCCCAAATGATAAGGGTGCATAGGTGGATGAGGCTAAAAAGACCTAATCCTAAAAGTAAGTCAATTAAAATTCATTCTTCTTTGACCATTAGACACAAACAGCTTCTCAACCAAATGCCCAGGCTACCTAAGAACAAGCACCATGAGGTAAATGCAGCAGATGTTAAAAAATGAGCACAGAATTGAAAGGCGCGAATTGGTGTAAAGATGGACATGTGACCAACCCTTCAGATATCAGAAATGTAACTTGTGGGTGTTTCAAGAATGTTCATAAAGGCACCAGAGCCCACATGAGGGGTCAAAAGCATGTTATGTTGTGAAGGAAGAGTAGCTATGAGAGCATGTCTTAAACAGAATTGTGAGATGTGAAATTAAGATACTGTCAAGGTTAGAATTGAAGATTTTACCAGAGGGCAGGTATGGTGCCCATTGTGGGCATCAAACAGTTCCTGTCCTAAGGAGGAGAAACTGATAGATGAGGAAACCCAAGAGAAACTGTCTTATTGGGGTAAAGGTTAAGTGAATTGCAGGACAACCAGGCCCGACTTAAACCAAGTTAGTCAATAAGGTGGTAGACCATATAATAGAGATGACAACCTGAAATACTTTGGTGTAATTAGCATACTGCTTTATCCCAGGGGTGGGTTGGGCACTTATCCTCTACCAGTAGTGCCTGATTCTCTGAACCGTCAATGACTGACATTGAAAATCTGAATTACTCAGACTATTAACGTACCCCAAAATATGTGAACCAATGTACGTGTATACTGAAGACTTTGCCAAATATTGAGCCTTAACACGGACGGTCAACGTGTTGATGTTATAGTATAGTATAGCCAGTCTGTATATTGCCCTCTCAAAGACAGTTGACTTGCGTTTTCTTGTCTGCCAGTTCTGTTGTGAAGGTTGACTTGGTAAGTCTTGAATTCTCTTTGTAAATAATCAAGCAGTTAACAGCCATTTCCATTAATGTTTTTCATATTGCTTCAATCTGTGAATCACACTTTGTGCTGACATTTTTTGTTCTGTTATATGGCATTTGTATAGCGCCTAGTGCTATTGGTATAGACTCAAAGCTCTGCAGGTGGAACGCCTTTGGAGGACCAAAGTCTGAGGTGTGAGAATTGTTAAGAAGCTTTTTGAATGCGTGTATGAATTTTATCCAGTACTAATGTAGGTAAAGTCCCTACTAGCGGCAAAAGGAGAATTTGCTTGTGGATGGGTGCTTTGATTGACTATTGGGCGAGTATGTAAGTCAAGGTGACTGATTATGTGCCCAACTAGACCGAATTTCTTTTTTGGGACTTAATTGCGTTAGAGTGTCCAAGGTGATGAGGGATGTGCGTTTGAGTAGTGGATGTTTGCAGAAGTATGCGGGTGTGTGGCCATGCCGTGGGAGGGATATGGCTATCTTTCACCAAGATGGAGTGTGATAGGTACCCATGAGTCATGGCTGATTGTAGTTGCAATGAGGGGTTGCAGATCATATTCTGCAGATTGACTGGAGTCCTTTCTGTGCATGCTCGGTACTTTGTTGTCTCCTCGTGTGACTCGTTGATGCCCCTACCTTCCTGTCTGGGGTTGAAAGTTCACTCCGGAGCTGGGCTGTCAGTGTTGATGCAGAAGGGAAGTGCCAGGTCTTGAGTACCTTCCAGAAAGTGAGCTGATCATCTGTGGAAAATGCTAAACTGGTTTGCGCTCTATATGTGGGTGCTTGAAGGAGAAGGAGGAACCCCCAATTCTGGTTGATTTGGTGAAAGGGATGAGAAACCCACCCTCAAAGTCAATGTCATTGAGTGTTTGGTGCCCGACCACCGCTGGGACTCGTGCGGCCTGCAGCGCTCTCGATCACATGGCATTGAAGAATTGGTTGTCGCGGTGGAGGGAGATATTCCACACTTCTCCCCCTCTAAACCTTAAGGTCTTTGACTCTGGGACCTCCCATCAAAACAAGGTAGGAGCTCTGTTCAGCACAGCTCCACAGCGCACAGACGCCTTCCCTGGGGTTCCCACGGATTGGGGTTCCTCACATTCAGGTTCTGGTAGGCCAGAGGTCTGGAAGGCTACAGGCTCTCAATCTGTGTGGCCCGGCTGCTCTTCTGGGCAGTCCAGGGACAGGCCTGAGGCCTTCCAGGCTTCTGACTCGCAAGCTGAGAGGTCAGGGACCCCTCCAGGTTGTCCTTGGATGGACGGTCAGGCTCCTCTTCTTCTACCCCATGGAGTAAGGGATTGTCGAGTGCCACCTCCAAGAGTTGTTCCTTGGCTAGATACAGCACGGCAACCGGAACAGGTGCCAAAAGCTCCCAGCCTACCGGTGCTCGCTCCGAGGCAGTCATCCAGGGTGTTTCGACTACCGGCCATCCAGCTGAGGGCTCAACACCTACCAGAGGGCTCTCTGAGGTTGACGCCTCTGCTTCTGGTGCAAGACCCAAGTTGTATCCTCGTGTTTGAGGCCTCTCTTGGCTCAGGCCCTTCACCCCCTCCCACCCAAGGCGTGGCGCAAGGCTTCAAAATGGCAGAGCGGCACGTGGCAGAGCCTGCTAGGCAGGCAGCCATCTTGGATACTGCCCAGGGTCCGCCAGTGCTTTTGCCCATCAAGTGGGCTTTGCAGGATGATTTCAGCCCCCTTCCTTCTGGAAGCAGCAACCGATCCTACGGTGCAGGATTCAGATCCCCCCCAGGGGTACATTAACCCATCACAACCCTACAGCTACACGCAGCCGGCGCCTCTGCCCTTTGACCAGGAGCAGAGGCCCAGTGCCTCGGAAGGTAGAGCTCCTAGGGACCTGGTGGCTAGTGAGGACCGCTTCTTTGAACGCTTCCTCTTCCTTCTGTGTTCCCTTCAAATGAAGGGGCTCCTGAAGGACATTGTTAGCGATGTCCTCTCCCAGGCAGCGCCACATCGGCTTCCTCCTCTGGGGACTCCTCCTGTTCCTCTGGCTCTCTTGGTGCTGGTCCCTCCTCCGGTTCATGCCCTACTGGTTGTGCTGACCCCCTCCTCCTGTACCATCAATGCCTCCCCCTCAACAGCCATTGGACTTGTCTGCAGCTCTGGAACGGAAGGGACACCACCGGCAGTTTCCCCTTCGGCCTGTGGAAAGGGGGCAGTACGAAGACTAGGATGATGATGCCCTGGACGATGAGCCCTCAGCATCCGTTAAGGCCTTTCGTGACCGCCTCCAGGACCTGGTGGAGTTCTAGGGGTGGGGCGGGTTCGCAGCGGTCTTGGAGAAACAAACCACAACCTGGTCTTGCATTCCACTCCAGAAGGATTTGCTGCAGGTGGTGCGGAAGGTCTGGGAGAAGCCCAGGGTCAACGCCTAGATGAACAAGAAGTTGGACAGCAGGTTTAGGCTAACGGGCGGGGAGCCAATCCTCTTTGCCTGCTACCTGTAGCCCCATTCCTCTGTGGTAGCCGTGGCCTCCTCCTAGTCTAAACCATCGTCTTCGTCGTCTTTTTCAACGGGAGCCACCTCTAGTTGCCCCTCCAAGGAGGTCAGTCTTCTAGTCCTTGGGAAAGCGCTGTTTCTCCGGACTGCATTTACGGCAGGCAAACACGGATGCCCTCTTGGCCGTGGCTAACCAAAAGCTGTGGCGGGAGATTAGGGAATTTCTGCGTGACATCCCTTTGGACAAACGAGCCTCTTTCAAGACCGATCTGGCAGATACCCAGGCTTTTGCACAGGACCTCATGAAGTCTTCGGTCTCCCACATCGACACAGCCAGCAGAGGGCTGTGTCTTGGGGTCTAGATGAGTAGGACAGCCTGGATGCACGCCACCAAGTTTTCATTCGACATGCAGGAGCGGATCCTAGATCTGCCCTTCGAGCGCGTGGACCTTTTTCATTTGTCCACCTATGACAAATTGACGAAGAAGAAAACCTCCACGCAAACCGCCAAATCCTTGGCCATCCTGACAGAGCCAGGTCAGAAATCCTTCTCTCAATACCATGGTAGGACCGAGTTCAAACCCTGAACCTTCTCCGGCTTGAAGGGTTTCAGACACAGCGGTATGCAGAGGCCTGACAGGTCCCCCAGCGACAACAGAAGTAAGTCGCAAAGGACATCGCACTGGTTTTTCGACCCCCCCCCCCCTGATGCCAAAAAGCAGCAACGATGGGGAACACCGCTTGTCTCTGTGAGGGGCCTTTTGGCTATGTTCCAGAACACCTGCAAGCATCTTTTTCAGCAACCCGTGGATCCTATCTGTATTCTCCACAGGCTTCAGCCTTCCTCTTCTTCCATCCTCTCCTCCTCTTCGTCTTATCTGGTACTACAGGAGGTCCTTTTGCTCTTGGAGATGCAGGCGATAGAATCGGTTCTTCTTGTAGACATGGGCTTCGGTTATTCCAGGATTTATACGCCACCCAAGAACAACCAGTCTGGCCTAAGGGTAGCCCTGTACCTGTCATTTCTAAATGTCTTTCCCGCTGGAACGATTCAAGATCACTCCTCCAAGATTACTCCTGAGCGCATTGCTGAGTCTGTGTGCAGGGGATTGGATGTGTTCTGGTGGTTCCAGCACATTCTGGTTCTGATGACTTCCTGCATGCTGACTGTGCAGCATGCTCGTCTTAAGATGAGGCACTTCCAGCTCCACCTGGTGGCCAACTGGGATCAGGAGACTGGGTCTGTCGGACAGGATCCCAATAACACTGCTCCTTTTGCCTGATCTTCTCTGGTGGCTGATGAATGTCAATTTTCAGTGGTAGCTGCTGTAACCGACCGGAGCCTACCGTGGTTGTGACAACTGACTCCTCTTTCGGAGTGGAGGGCTATATGATTCATGGTGCATGGTCGTGCATAGAAGCCCTCCTAC
Organism: Ambystoma mexicanum; assembly: GCF_040938575.1. Lineage (NCBI taxonomy): Eukaryota > Metazoa > Chordata > Amphibia > Caudata > Ambystomatidae > Ambystoma > Ambystoma mexicanum. The sequence continues at coordinate 498,423,155 of NC_090939.1, read as the reverse complement.
ATATCAATCTTCTCAAGCTCAGGGCAGTGGGGCTTGTCCTCCAGGCGTTTTTGCCCCTAATCAGTTCTGGTCAGGACTGACAATTCTACTACATTGTTTGACCTGAACAAGCAGGGTGGCACCCACTCCGCTCCCTGCCCCCTTCCTCTGCATGGAGGTGGTTTCCATCTGGGAATGGACCCTCTCAGATAGGATTTGGATTTCAGCAGTCCACCTGCCAGGGGACAGCAATGCAGAAGCAGATCTGCTGAGACGCTTGGGGTTCAACACCTAAGAGTGGGAGTTGCATGACTACTCCTTGTTGCCCCTGTTCCAGCGTTGGTGGTACCTCGACTATTTCGCCTCGACCTCTAAATGCCAAGTGTCCCCAGTTGCCTCATGGGCAGGTCAGAGGTCAATGGGAGACGCCTTCCAGATCTGCTGGCCCAGCCGCAGGCGTTACGCGTTCCTGCCCACCCCTTTGCTCCAGCGGACCCTCTGCAAGTTCCGGGCTTCCGTGGGCTGCAGCCTCATCCTCGTTACTCCCCACTGGCCTTTGATACCCTGGTTTTCGGATCTGCTGCAGTTATGCTCCCAGGATCCCGTCCACCTTCCGATCATTAGCACGGAGGGACTTCCTTACTCAGCAGGGCAGAGCATCCCGACCCAGCCAAACTGCGCTTGGCTCCTGATCAGCTGAGGCTTCTGCATACTCATTTTCAGATGACAACTGGGACATCATTCAGCAGGGCAGGAGGCCCTTCGGCTAGGTCCAGTATAAAAGTCAATGGTCTAGGTTCTGCCACCTGTCCTCTGGGTGATATTCTGGCTTTTTCAGCCCACCTGGCTCGTTGGGGATTTCAGGTGGATACTTGCCACACGTATTTCGCGGCCATTAGGGTTTACAAGAATTCCCCTGAGAATGTGTTTTCGGCAGCCAACCTGGTGGTAAAGCCGCACCTTAAGGAGTTTTCTATGCTTTTTCCTGGTTTATAGGCCACACCCAGTCTGGGACCTCAACGTGGTTCTTGCAGCTTCTCAATGAAAGCCTTTCGGGCTGATGGCCTCTGTGTACATCTGCTGGGTGACACTGAAGACCGCTTTATTGGTGGCTCTCACCTGTGCGTCCAGGGTTAGTGAGCTGCAGGCGTTGACTTTGTGCGAGCCCTTTACCACATCAAGGTCGCCCTAACTTCTTGTCCAAGGTGGTCTCTCTGTTCCATCTAAATCAAGAGATCTGCTTGCCGGTGTTCTTCCTGAACCCACAGTCGGAAGCAAAGAGGGCTCTGCATTCCTTGGACCTCAAGAGGGTTCTCAAGTTTTCTCTCTCTCGGACGAAATCCTTCAGGAAGTCTGAGGCACTGTTTGTGACTTTTGGGGGCTCCTTCCCCAGCTCTCAGGCATCCAAGGCTTCCCGTTTGGATGGTCCAGGGCATTTCGTAGGCCTACATGGCTATAGGCAAACCTGTTCCTGAGGGGATGCATCCCCAGGCGGTCAGAGCTAAGGCCACGCCTGTCGTGTTTCAGAGACCCGTTTCTTGGGATGTCATCAGCAAGGCAGCCACTCTGTCTGCCTTCTGTAAACACTATTAGCTGGACATCAGCTCCAGGCGTGATGCAGAATTTGGTCAGGTGGTTCTTAAGAAGCTTTTCCCTTCATCCTAGCTATGAGACAGGCTGTCACAGCTCCACTGTATGTTCTTGTACGGTGGAATTACCCACAAGGATGGAGGAAAGGGAACGGCTAAGCGTCTGACCTGTTCAAAGGGGACTGAGGTGAGGTGCCACAGGGCGGGGCCTCGGCAAGGCTTTCCAATGCCCGAGGCTGCACCTCTGCATGCCTAACTAAATTTAAAGAGGAAGGTAATTTTCTCGATGCCAAATGGTTCTGGTACCGTCCCCATGTTGGGGGTTGCCCCACAAGGATGAAGCAAAGGGGACTAGTGACTAGGAATACTCTAGTCCCTACAGTGAGTAGCTTTAATAATTAGATGTAATATTACCGTGACCACCTGTGATGTTAAATTGGTGACCTGATAAGTAGCTGTTTTAGCAGTAAACGTGTTGGTTTTTTAAGTCAATTAGCACCACTCTTTCTGCTTCCATAATGACTAAAGAAAGCACATATTCAGCTATTTCAGTTTTTTGTTCGAACTATAAAGTAAAAGTGCATGTTTATTTTGGCTTTCACCATATTTGAATGCAATGCAATGTGTTGTGTTGCCCTATGCTTTGCTTTAATATACTGTTGTGTAGCAATGATAGTTTTCTTTCAAGGATTGTGATATTTGTTGTAAATTCCATAGATTGTTTTCAGCAATACTAAAATGAAATGATTTTTATGTCAATATGTTAACACCTAATTTTGGAAATGCTTTGTTTTAACGGACTATAACTTTGAGGTCCTCAAATATGATGCAATCACTCAATTGCCTGACGCCTATATTTTTTGTGTAAATGTTTTTTGACTGATAGAACATGGAGACTATGATCCACAAACTGTGAGACCGGGCAGTAGGTACAGTCACGTTCAAGAAGTCCAGGAGCGACTTAACTTTTTAAGGTATGTTTTATAATGTCATGAAATGTTATTTATAATTAACAAATGGCTCTGTGATAACATTCATAGCCTTATAAAAGGATAAATTGTATTGTAATTTTCTTTTCACAGATCTTTTTTTAAGACCAATGTCTTTTAAAGTTAATAGTATAACGTTCTACTGCATTTATTTCACCTCAAACTAATGTAATAGAGGTACGATGTGGCTTTGCCTTTGGTCCTTTTCGGCCCGTTGTGCCTACTGTGAGTGGTCAGAAATGAAAGACTGACACAAAGTTGACATCTTTTTGGTTAAAAGCTTTTTTTATTAACGTAAATGGATTGGGAACATGCCTCTCTGACCCTGCTCCAAGAAGAATTCCCTACCAAAAGCCAAGGATCTGTCTTTGTCAGGAAATCAAAATCGTCCTTGTGTTCAAACATTCTATCCTGACCCTCATACTACAAACGAAATAATAAAGTGAGAAGGGAAATTTCGTTAACCTGATGTTTACAAAAAGTGTTCATAAATAAAAATGGAACTCCAACGTAAAAGTTAACAAAGGTAACAGAACCTTGGTACAAAAGGTGGTTCCCTTCACCTAGATTCTTCAATGGTATGGCAATGTTTCTTGGTCTAGCAGTTTGTGTCTTTAACTGGCTCACAACAATCCTGTTAGGTAAAAAGCTGCTTAGCCTCATAATTTCTTCTTCAAAAGGTTCCTTCTTAACACATACTCCTACGTATCGTCCCCTTTCCTCCATACTGTATGGGCGTCCCTCGCTAAGGACGGGAGATGGAACCTTTTTCACCAGAAAAATCCTCTTCCTCTTTAAATTTATATGCGCGCGGGGGTGATTCCTTGAGAGCATGCACTTCCCTGACACCGCTCACCGGCGTCACACCCCAGACCTTTTGTACGGGGACGGACCGCTCTCACCAGCGCTCCTGGGTTATGTCTCTGGCCTAGTAATGCCATGTGCTCTTCCGCAGAGAACTACTTTTTTCTTATTTTTTTTCTCTTTCAATTTCCAGGTACCTTTTTGTCCTCTGGCGCCACACACCTTGCCGGCACTTGTTTGTTAGGGAGAATTCTCTGTTTAGGCTGAATTTCCTAACCTAGTGAGCCCCCCAGCAGCTTTGCTGGATTTTTGGGGTTTATTTTTTTCTCCTGCCAAGAGTGAGACTCTTTTACCCTCACTCTTGGGCATGATTTGAGTGTGTTTCTTTGAATCTAGATGTGTTTAATGGGCAATGGGGTCTTTTACTCCATAGGGCTTCATGTGTTTTTGTGAAGTGTGTTACACAGCACCCTCAGTGCAGTGACACAGGGGTGTCATAGTGACCCTCCAGTATAGACTCCATACCCTGAGACTGACTACTGTCTCCCAGGGCATGTAAAGTCACCATTGACTTTACTAGTCTTAAATTCTGAACAGAATCAGTACAAACCATCATTTTGTGGACGTACTGGCTGGGGCAATTCAATTGCCCCAGGGTCTGTTAGTCGAGGGGGCACGTCTCCGTCCCCCCTGATCGAGTTTTGGCTGGTGGCAGTGGATACTACTTTTTATATTCAACCGCAAATATTTTCCTATGTGATTTCCCATTGTTTTAGGCTACTATCTTTATTTAATTATTTACGGTAGCCTCGAACATACCGCTGGTTTATTTAATTAATATTAATTCTCCGGTTGGTATTTATTGCCAAAACTTGATTCTAAAATGGCGTTTGTGTTCTCTTCTGTGACTCCAACCCAAGTCGAGCCCTTTGTTCCACTTTTTGGCGGGCTTCTCCACAGAAGGCCTCCAAAGTGGTGCCACTCTGTCTGGGGTATTTAGGAGGGGTGGAGGGGAACTAAGGCACCCTGGACCGAGTTGCCTAGGTAACTCAAGTCACACTCCGTCCTGATTGGCCCAAGTGGTGAGCCGAAAGGCTCACCAATTAGCATGTTTGAGTGACAGCTAGGCTGAGTGAATGGGGCTTTTCTGCATAAAATCAGGGCTTTGGGGACTGAAACTTCAGAAGTCGCCACAGGACCTAAGAATCCGACGAGGGAGAAGCTGAGCCGACCTGCCACGACGCCACCACCGGTGGAGCCCTGCTGGACCGTCTCACCACTTTTCCCAACGACAGAGGAGATCTCCCGCCGGAGAGTCTTCTTCCTTTGACTGGTGGGGATAACCAGTTTCACCATCTTTTCGCCTTCCCAACGTACCTCGTGGCCGCCTTGCCTGTGCCAAGCACCCCGGCAACCGGGATACCGCGTTTTACCACGACCGCGAACAAAGGTACCACCTTTAACCAGAAAACTCCGCGGCTGGTTTCTTCCCTGGTAGTGCAACGACCTTCATCTTTCCTCCAAGTCGAGATCTCCTCTTCCCCTGGACGACGACGCGACTTGCACCCACTGCCAGGAACAACTGCCACCGCTGGAGGATCCTTACCACTTAAGGTACCGTGTCCCGCCTGGCTTCCCTTGCTACCGACTGTACGGGGTAGATTTAGCCCCCGGCTTTCGAAACCTGGATTAGCCTGGGACACCCTGGCTAAACTTTCCTAAAAACTCTCTAAACTCTTTTTGAACCCTCTGCAAGACTTTCTACACCTAGTATAACTGTGTGATCTTGGGCGCATTTGTGCTCTGCTCTCTCTAAGAGTGGGCCCAGCCTTTGGACTTTGGCTCACCAGTGACTTTTGCTCTTCTGCCTTGCTAAAAGTGTTCTTGATCCTTAGAGTGGTGTACCTTTTCCATATTCTGTCTTTTTCCCTCCCTTTCTCACAAACTTATTGGAGTGCCATCTAGTTAAGCGCTCACCTCTGTATGAAAATAAGTGGTGTTTTACTGTGACTTATCTGATAAGGAAAAAAGGGGTGTATATATTACAATAGTAACTGTGTTTAGAATATTTTACAATAAGAGTGCTGGAGTGTTTCAAACTGTGTGTTTTTAAATAAATAATTATATACTTTGATACCAAAGCTCTGGTTAGTGTTAGCTTGTATTGGTGTGTCTGAGTGCCTATTGTGTCTACTTTGCATACTGCCTAACTCTTCTTGAATGAAGTCTGACTGCTCAGCCACAGCTACCAGGTAAATCTGGGTGGTACAGACTGCTTCCAAGTGGGTTTACTGCTAACACCTGTAGTCCTAAATCTTTTGCAGTGTTCCCTAAGGGAACTGCACAGGTTTCTGCCTAACAATGTTGACGACTGCAGGTTTCAGCAAGTGTCCATCCTGCAAGGGTCCCTTCCTGACATTCAAACCCCGCGCCCTCTGCCTCCGCTGCCTTTGCTCTGACACTGCACGCCCTCAAGAACAGACTAGCCAGGTGGAATGTGCTCTTAGGAAGGTCGCCTTCAGAGGACCTGAAAGTATTTGTGAAGCAGAAGACCAGGCCCAAGGTAGTTAAACACTTCTACTCCGCACCTAGGCGACTTAATTTCTAGGAAGCGCAGCAGGTCCTACGACCAGCGCAAGCACGGATGTTGCTTCAGCTACCGGCCACCAGGCCGAGGGGTTCGCAGGATGCTACCAGTGATTCTACTGAGGGTTCAAGGTTCTATTACCAGGTCTCAACCTGTGGGGCTACGCCCTAACCCCAGACTGATATCTGAGGATTGATTGATATTTTATTTCTATCGTGCTCGTACACAAGTGTTTCAGAGCGCGACAAGGCAAGGGAGGGGAACAGGGGAGAACAAAACGGCGATCTTACTAGGCCCAGTGACGTTGAGAACGCACAAGTGCATGGGAGAGGGGGAGGGGAAAAGTTCATGGTAGGAGGGAGAAGTGGAAAGTGCGAAGCAGAGGAGAAACAGATAAATAACACTACCGGCACCACAGCCAAGGGCACTCTGCCTACCAGGCCCTGACATGAGTTGCAGGGTAGGCCTCAACCTCCACCCCTCTGTGTACTGGAGGAAGCCAGGCCCAGCGCAGCAAGTACAATGACGCAGGCAAGTGGAATGCCGCAAAACAAAATGGCAGCTAGGCCAGACAAAATAGTGGCTCGCTCGACACCATCTCCCTTTGGGGACTAGATAGGGGAGCGGGTTTCCAGGTGGCACAGGTCAACACCAGTCACTGGCCCACAGCATACCCATTGACTTCGCAGGGCAGATACCTCATCCAGCGAGACAGGGCGTGCCTAGGTCTCACCAATCTCAGGGCCCGCACCTATGCATTTTCCATCAAGCACTCCTCCGGCCTGTGAAGACAGGTTCTTTGAGAAGTTGCTTACTTTCTTGAGGTCCCCACAGATGGGTACTCTCATTGTGCATGTGGTCCGGTACATGCTCCCTCCGGTACAGCCGTTGGCCCCCACGGCCATGCTGCTTTTGGGTCCAGCTCCCGCGCAGCCCCGGGTGCTGGTGCCAGTCCGGCTTCCATGCCTGTACCAGTCACGGCAGCCCTGTCCACACTGCCGCAGCAGCCTCCGCCGCTGCTGATCAGTACGCCACAGATTCCTGTGCTCTGCACTCCTCCGGCTGCACCGGGCCAGCAAGACACAATGGTGGACACATATGATGATGAGGAGGAGGACTCCAACACTCCATCAGCCAAAGCCTTTCACGAACTTCTGGCAGGAGGCATGGCTGAGTATTTGGGGATCCCACAGCCACAGTTGGAACAATCGGAGGTGGGGGTATTGGCAGAAGTTCTCACTCTACGCCCAACGGCTTAACGGGAATCCCAATGCAGTAGGACGTGGTGGCGCTTGCCAAATAGGATGGCTCAAGCCACACTCTACCCAGGCTACCAATCGGCATCTCTACGGTAAGTTTAGGCGAACGGAAGGGGACCACCTCTTACTGTTGGCGCACCCCCAGCCACACTCCTCAGTGATAGCGGCAGCATCACTGTACTCTAAGCCTCAATTGTCCTCGGCTACATCAGCCTCCGCACTCCTTGCTAAGGAGGAGAAGATCCTGAAGGCTTTTGGAAAGAAAATCTATTCTAATGCCACTCTCCATCTGGTCAACCAGAGGCTTTGGCGGGAGATTGCTGACTTCCTACTTGAACTCCCTGTGCAGAGCCTGGCTTGCTTAAAGGCTGGGCTGGCTGAAGCCAAAATAGTGGCACAGGACATAATGGAGTCCACAGTGGCTCACATTGATACCTCAGGTCGTGCCATCTGTATTGCTACCGACTTGAGAAGTACGGCTTGGCTTTGGGCAACTAAGTTCAACCCTAATGTCCAGTAACATATACTGGACCTTCCTTTCGAGGGGGGGGGGAGGCAATCTGTTCCATTCAACAATGGAACAGATACTCGATAATAAAAAGAATAGCTTGAAGATTGCTAAGTCTTTATCGACACTCACCGCATCCGCTCCTAAAACATGTAGCCAAGCGCACCAGCGCTCAGACAAGGGTTGGTCATTCAAAGGCTTCATGGGCTTCCAAGAGGGACGGTCCAGTACACCAGACAGGTGGTTCACAGCAGCTTTTTCCAGTCCCCTCCTCAGTCCCAGCCTCGGAGGGCAAGAAATCATGACACACCCATCCGGATCCATGTGTCTCCGGTGGGAGGCAGGCTTGCCCTCCACCCCCACTGCTGGTGGACAAGGTTCTCAAACCCAAATATCCTCCCTGTAGTATCCACGGGCATCCGGCTCCCTATCCCTCCTGCTCCTTTCACCTTCGCTCCGCTCCAACAGATTGGTACAGCAACTCTGTTGGTCAAATGCACTCGCTCGTAGAGAGTCGGGCAGTGAAGTAAGTCCCAGCCTCCCAACGGGGTCTGGGCTTCTATTTACAAATTTTCACCATACACCTAAAGAACCAACCTTGCCTGAGAGTTGTGTTGGACCTTTCCACCTTGAACCTTTCCCTTCCTCTCCAAAAGTTCAAGATGGTTACTCTAGTCCTAATAGCAGAGACATTATGTGCGGGAGACTGCATGTGCTCTCTGGATCTGAAGGATGCCTACCTACATGTCCCGATCTGGCAACCCCATTGGTTCTTTCTGAGGGTCAGGATCATGGGTTTTCAGTTCCAATACAAGGTTCGACCCTTTGGCCTCAATTCGGCCCCTGGGGTCTTTACAAGACTAATGAACGCTGTTGCTGCCGTACTCTGGGTGTAGGATCATCACATCTACCCATATATAGACAACTGGCTAGTCAGGGCAAGGTCTCCGGCACACTACTTCTGCCCTCGTGGATACACCACACGAGCTGGAATTTTCCATCACTCTCAAGAAGTCACAGTTGGCGCCCACGCAGAGTCTAACCTTCCTGGGCCTTATCTGGAATACGAGCTACAATAGGATTTTCCTATCCGAGGACAAGATCGCAGCCATCAAGAGGGCCATGGGGCATTTTCTCAGCATAGCAGTGAACTCTGCATGGTGGTACCAACACCTCTTGGGCATCATGGCGGCATGTCTCCTGGCAGTGCTGCATAAGAGGCTCAAAATGAGGCAACAGCAGTTGCACTTCGCAGTCTCCTGGAGTCAGGAGAGAGGTTCCCAAGTGGAGCAGGTCAGCATCCCACATCTCCACCAGGACCTAGTCTGGTGGAGCACAGACAACCTGCGGGCCCTTCCGTCAACCAGCACCTCAGGTCACCCTCATCAGACTCATCCCTCGAGGGCTAGTGAGCTACCTTCGGCAGCCACAGTGTCCAAGGGGTATGGTCCCATCAGGAGCAGGCGGCCCACATCAACTAGCTTGAGTTGATGGCCATCTGACTTGCTCTCAAAGCCTTGCTCCCGACGAACGGTGGCAAGGCGATCCTCATTCAAACAGATAGCTACACCAGCATGTATTACATCAACAAGCAGGGTGGCACCAGGTCTACCCCCCTCTGCACTTTAGCAGTCAACATTTGGGAATGGGCTCTGGTAAAAAAAAAAAACATGCACCGGGCAGTAATCCACCTCCTGGGGGTGTCCAACTAGAGGCGGACATGCTCCGCAGGCTAGGTTTGGACAACTACGAAAGGCAGTTGGACGAGCAGATCCTTCAGGTGACAAGTGGGTTCATCCTCGGGTGGATCCCTTCGCCTCATGGTCCAACAGGAGGTGTCCCCATTTCGTGTCCTGGCAGGGATAGCGGAGGGGCTCTCTGGGCGACGCAATGCAGATCCAGTGGCACAACATGAACGCGTACGGCTTCCTTCCCGCTTCCCTGATGCACAGGGTAATCTGCAAGATCAGAGAGGCCCGGCACCTCCGTATCAGCTCTGTGGTGGACAGCAAGGCCATGGTTCTCGGAATTACTCAGCCTGTTGGATCAGGCCCCGGTGTACCTTCCGCTGGGCCCAGCACACCTACTCTCTCAGCAGGGAGGCACGGTCATCCACCTAGCCCCCCCAGAAGTTATCCCTCACAGCGTGGTTCCTGAACAAGTCCCACCTCGCGCACTCTGGTGCAGGTAGACACATGCTGCACCTATCTGGAAGCCATTGGAGCCTACAGGAACTCTGAGGAGCTATTTTCGTCCAGTCTTTATCCGCCTATCAAGAAACCACACATGGTGTGGGTGCTCTGGCTCAGAAACTATTTGACCTATGGCGTCTGCGGACATCAGACTAGTCACCATTAAGACAGCCCTCCTGGTGGGCCTTAACCCGGCACGCTGGATTAGTGATATCCTTGCGCTGGCGGCCTCAAAGGCTTTTACTACTTTTAAGAAGGACAAGGTGGTGCTTAGAACTCCCCCCGCATTATTACCTAAGGTTGTCTCCTCTTTTCATCTAAATGAGGAGATGGGGTCCGCCAAGAAGGTTGGTAGCACTAAGGATGATGCTCGGAGGGTATTTCACTGTCTGGATGCGAGGCGTGCACTGAGATACTACCTGGACAGGACCAAGAGCTTCCACAAATCAGACGCCCTCTGTCACCTTCAGTGGGTCAAAGCCCGGCTGTCAAGCCTCCAAGACTTCCTTAGCAAGGTGTCTGATTACGGCAGTCAAGGAAGCGTACGAAGGGCAGCACAAACCTCTTCCACTATATATGCATGCACATGCAATCAGAGCTAAAGCCACAGCGGTTGCTTTGCAGAGGTGCATCCCGTGGCAGGTTATCAGCAAGGCGGCTACATGGGTTACACCCTTGACCTTCTGCAAGCACTACTGCTTTGATGCCGGCTCCAGGTCAGACACGGCATTTGGTGAGGCAGTGTTAAGGAACTTGTTTTCATAAGAGAGCACGTCTCCACCTTGGGGTTACATTCAGTTGTACTCGCCCATACAGTCTGTAGGAAAGGGGACTGGACCTAGGAGTAATTGTAAGTGAATCACATACTCCTAGTCCATAGTCCTCTTTCCTCCATACGTCCCAGCATCATCCCCCCACCCCCGAATAAAACAGATGTCATTAGGCAGTGTTAATATTGTCGACACGTTAATGGGGACTGAGGAGGAAGCAGGTGGGTGGAGTCAGGGGAGCGCATGCTCCCAAGACCACACCCCGTACGCATCTAAATTTAAAGGGAAGATGATTTTTCTTGTGAAAAATATTCCGTCTCCCATCCCTAGCAAGGGACGCTCATAAAGTATGAAGGAAAGGGGACTATTGACTAGGAGTACGTTAGTCACTACGGTGAGTAACTTATAATGAATTCATCAAGAGTAACAAACCTTAGTTCCAGAGGTTTAATCCCTTCCCCTGGATTTTTCTCCAACATCAAAGACTCTTGGCCTGACAGTTAATTGCTCACCAAACCTGGTCCTTTCTCTGGACTTCCTATAGGTTTTGCCACTGCCTGGTATATACCCCTGCCAGGACTCTCTATGCACTTGTGATTATTGCCTGCTATACTTTCCTACCAGGACTTGTTATACTTCTTAAAATTGCCTAGTATACTCCCTTGCCAGGATTTTTTATATTCATAATCGACTGTAAGTCTTATTTCAACAAACAGTCCTTTCTTGGGACTTTCTTTTAGGTTTGCAATTGCCTGGTATTCTCTCCTCTCAGGACTTCTCATGTATTTGTAACTGTCTGATTTACTAACCTGCCAGGACTTCTTACTTCCATACTTGCATAGCAGTTTCTCTTTATATCCAAAATTGCATGCATCTTCCTTGGTTCAGTATATCTAGTTCAGTGATCGCCTACGTGTAGCACGGGAGCATCAAGGGATGAGACCTTGATAGCAGTAAAGCCAGGACAGAGACCTGAACTGAAATTGGAATGTGGGGCAATGAGCCTGCTGCGTTTCCAGTTGGCTCGTTTTTGGAGATGCAAATTTTCCCTAAATTAAATAATATGCATTTGCTTTTTGTTAGATCCGAAATGTTATGTTTTGGGTAACCTACATTATTTTGCAATGTTTGCCACTACATTTTGTGACAAATGCCTTTTGTGTGGGGAAGAGAGGCCCCAAATCCCTCAAATATCATTTTTATTCCTAACCACTTTTTAACCTATGTAACGGGTCCCAGGTGCTTTAAAAACACTATTTGCCATTACATGCTGTTAGGACAGTTTTTCTGAAGTCCAGCTAAGGGCTTAGTAAAACCATTCAACTGAGGCAGTACAATACTGCACTCTTAGTGTAAGGCTGTACCACCTGAGTTCATGGTAGTGTAGACCGAGCATCTAGGCTCATCTTAAGAGGGAGAGAGGGCTATAGAATCGGCACAAGGGAAATTGTAATGCAAATGATCCAAAGAAACACTATGTATTTAATACTAAAGTATTTATTTAAATACAAGTACGCCAAGATAAATCTAGGGGTATGTTGGCACTAAAACATTATATGAAATCACAGTATAAATACACAACACTATACTTGAAAGTACAAACTCTATACTTGAAAGTACACAGACCCAAGTATAGACCTTATTTGAAATACCTAACCGTAGTTCTAGGGAAGTCGAAACCTTTTCATGATGGTAATTTTTTACAAATACATTCAGTAATGCAAGGGCAGTAGACACTTCCAGTTGTATAATGATTCTCAGTACAAATCACTTAATCAACTGGACAATATACTTTTGGTGAATAGTGGAACACTTATTCTAGGTGCAGTAAAAACCTATAAATACTTTTTTGATAACAGTTATACTAGGTGAGTAAAACCTAAGGATGTAATATACAATCACAGGTGCTTTTGAGATCAGTGAAACACAGATAGAGATGAGCAGGAACTCTTGTAACTTACCTTTGGATGGTACACAGCCAGCGCATGGTAAGTAAAACCCACTTTTTTTTTTTACCTCACAATGAAGGGGAAAGTAAAACCCAATGTTACACTTTTTCTGAATGACTCAGTTATTCTAGGTAGGCAACAACCTAATGCAGACTTATTCTGGACAGGCTAGCAGCAAGTCGGGGGAAGCAAGACCCAGTTGGGGGACACTCATACAATTCTCCTCAAAGGACTAATCTGGTGAAACCAACACATTAATTTTGGGAAGAGGCACAACCTAATCACAGTAGAGTAAAATACCTTCACATCTACTTTCTATTTGACTCGCAAAACAGTTTCTAAGGAAGAAAAGATGTTAACCATACTTTTAAGAATAGTGCATCACACATTCAAGATCAGTAAGAACTTTTGTAACTGTTCACTCTTAGAATCACAGTTACCAACCAACTCTTTATATTTAAGTAACTTGTAAACCCTTATTTTCTTTTCTAGGCAAAAGGCCCAATCTCTTGAAAATCTTTCCCTTATTCTTGGAACAGGATTGTTCTCAGTGGCAGAAGGGGGGGTCACTAGGACTTGTGACCAACAGGCAGTGTCGGGATAGGTTCTTTAGTAGCAAAACTCAGCGTTCCTTAGGAAAACTGGGCAAACAGGTGAGTACTTTACCTCTAGGGTTATAGAGGGTCCTGGAGCTTTGCAGAATACACCCGAGCAGGATTCTAGCAGTGGGACTGGGTGCCCTGGATGGGAGGCCTCCACATCACAGAAAACAACCCAAAGCTACACAGTAATCCTAACAGGTTTAAGGTAAGTACATACCCCAGCCAACGCAGTACCTCAGCATTGAAGATGATTTTGCAGCAGGAGAACTTCAGTGTCTGCAGCCAAATACCTGGTTAGTGGATTCCTTGTCGTGGAAACTGAAAACAAGAACTCAGAAGGGATTTTGTAGCAGGGATCAAGGAAGAAGGCTCTAGGCAAGATTTCCCTCGCGGCTGAATGCAGTTCTGCAGATTTGGTGCCTTTTCAAGGAGCAGCGAAGAAGACAGAAAATCGCAGTTGAATTCTCATTGTTATGAAGGTCCAGCACTCTGTTGAGGGGACTTTTTCAGACTCAATTTGTGTCCCTGGAGATCCATCAGGATGCCCACGAAGTTTCAGCGAGATTCGGAATTTGGAATACCATGCACCGCACAATGGCTTGAGGCCCCAGGGTATTGGGGTATTGCAACAACGCAAGGTCGCCACAACGTGTGGGATGGCTCAAAATGCAGGTCTTCTTGAGTCTAGTGGGTCTCGCCAGGCTCTGGGTCGTCCTTTTCGAGTCCCCAGGTCGATTGGAAAGGAAGGGCTACAGCAGGCCCTTCGGTCTCTGGAAATGGTTTCAGCTGTGTTTCCTTCGTCTTCCTCTTCGGTTTCGGTGGTCGATTTTTCTTCAGCTTCCTGGTTTGCAGTATTTATCAGGAATGGCAGCACAAACTCTGCATTCTCTCCTCGCATTTTACAAGAAGGGGTGGTCTGGTTTTCCAATCAGGACAGCCAGCCCCCCACTGGGATTTATCCCCCTTCAAGCAAGGCGCAAGACAAAGGGCTGGGGAGTTTTGGACTCCTCCTCACTTCCTGCTTTCACAGACAGACTGGAGCCTGGGCAGGGAGTCCAGGGGACTCCCGCCGAAGATAAAAATCACACAGAGGAATTTCCCGCTCTGGATGTCAGGGGAAGTAACAAGAAATACTAAAACGGCAAAAAATGAAGACGGGCCATTTTGGTAAAATGTGCACCCTTGGGTCCCTTTACTGCAGCTGTGAACACAGCCCACGGTAAAGGTGCACCAAATTAATACAAGGTATCACTGCCACCAGCCATTTTAAGATAAGCTTGTCCCTGTAACAGAATTGTTACAGCTTTAATATGAAAGGGGATACATTGTATCTCCCCAGCACTCCACATAAGGTGGGGTGTGCTGGTTTCACCTAACAAAATATAAAAGGGATCCAAAGATCCTTTCTACCCTTGGGAACTGTAGTTTTCTCAAGGTTAGCAAAAGAAAGTTAAAAGGGGGACCGTAGAGCAACCCAGCAACAACAGGCACTTATTGCCAATACATTGTTAAAGAGGATAACTTTAAAAAGACACTATGGAGAGTCTTAAAAAAAAAAGACACCGATAAAAAGAGTTAAAAATGATGTGAGTGTGGAAAAAGGTTCCCACTCAGAGGTTTTAAGGAAAAATATCCCACTAGTACAGCAAAAAGTTCTGGGGTTGACCCAGGTCAGGAAGATTTACCAGTTCTGTGAAAATCTTACCCTACACATGGCAAAGGTATTCTTGGCGTTAACCCTAAAAGCCCCAGTAAAGTTATCTGTAAAGCCTACCAAGTCCTGTCCAGTATTAATAAATATTTATTTTTATTATTCTGCAAACAGTTGCAACATTTAATAAAAACATGTTTCATAAAATACACACAAGTTTAGAATAAAAGAGCAGCTTTAACATATTCAAACAAGCTACATATTACAAACCTGATCAATTCAATTCATTATGTAAAACATAGCTTCCATGCATGTCCTAATATGATATAACACAAAATAGTCTTAACCAGTACTTACGCAAATCAAAACCACAAAATAATCTTCGACTCCCATTTTGCATGCACACTTCGTACTTTACCTTTCACACCGCCTTCGTTTATTAAGGGGGGACGCATTTAATCGTACGATTCGCATCAGCCGCTTCCATTTTGGGAACTTATTTCACAGATTTCTCCTTGCTGTTGTGTGTAGGGCAGTTTATGGATTTTCTGGACATCTGCCTCTCTCCCCTTTTGGCAATCCTTCGCTTTAGAGTTAAGAGTTGACATAATGTACACAATATAGTTACATTCCACTCCCCCTGTCTCAAAACAGGCAATGCCTTAAATCCTCCGAGTATTAGTCTTAACCGTGAAGGCTACACCCAGATCGCAAAAATGTGTTAAAATCTTAACTGGGCTCAAACTGAGCACCCTCATAAGGTGATGGCGTGTGTACCTGGAGGGAGACCTGCTATTTGGTGCAGGGATTTATTTTGTAATAACTCCAGGACATGACCGTTGAAGTACTCAAAGATTTTGTGGCCATACAAATAATGGAACCAGACCTTTGCCATTATATGCTTCCAGGCATTTGTACAATATGAACACCCCAAACTTGAAATCAAATCCTTAATGATTCCCTTTCAGCTTCTTTATTAAAATGGTTGTCCCAAGTACCTCTCTTCGAGAAGAGGGGGGCCCCAATAGAAATATGACGTTACCTCCTCTACTCTACATTATTTGAAAAAACAGCTAAGTGATTCCCCCTTTTCCCAGACACCATCATGTGTTATTATTATTTAATTTCAAACTACAGTTCCTAAAATAGTAATTTGCATATCATTTATAATTGTTCTTTTATAATGCGCTTAATACAAGAGAGAACCAGTTTCTAAGCGCAGGCCCAGGATTCTGTGTTGCTCTTCGTCTTGCTTCCAAGACAAGCACCTTGCCCCTGAGCTATCCTCCCTGCCACATGCACTTTCGTAGGCCTGCCGGAGTTAAATCCCATATAGCTGTTTAATCTGCATAAAGAACCACGTTATAAAATGTACCCTTCAACCCTTCAGAGAGAGTGGATTAACTTTCCTAAGAGAAGTATTATGGTCAAAGTCTGAAATTGATGATTTTGGGCCAGCTTACATCCCTGTTTTACACCTTTATTGGTGGAGAAAATAATGAATTATTCCCTGAACTTGTTTATTGGACAGCCGCTGAGGTGTCTGCATAACAGTCGCATAGGATATAATAAACCATTAGGGGCCCCAATAAAATGTAATTTATGCCACAGGATGTTTCTATCAATCAAATACTTACTCCAAATCTCCCCTAACCCCCACCCTCCCAAAAGCAATAAATAATCTGTCTCTCAGCTTTACAAAACATGTCTCCATGATGGTGCTCAGAGTGAATCTGTGGTCCAATCTTCAAAGCCCTCTCCTGAAACCCACTTGGGAGGTCTTTAATCTATTGTCCATTTTAACCCACTCCTCCAGTCTGAGAATAGAACATTTGGAGAATATCATACTGTTAAGGATTTCAATCCGGCACAAACCCGGGTCTCGCCTAACATGTAATGCACAAATGAAATATCTATTTATTATGTCTATAGGTTCAGTATTCTGAGTGATAAACCACTCATATCACACCAGTCTCAAAATACCCCCCAGGTCACAGTGGACCAGGAATCAGGCTGGTTTGGAAAGGTAAACATTTATTTATTTAAAATTCAAATCAAACACAAATTTTAATATACATATGGGACATCAATCACCAATGTGGTAACAAAACAATTCTGAAGGTAAGTAAAGCAATTGAATTCACTTCTAGTCATACAGAAGATAAAACACATGGAAAAGAACAGTTTTGGTTTGCGAAAAGATAGCGTTTAAGTTAAGATTCCCCTGCAATGTTCTCAATTCACAAATGAGCAGTTCTACACAGATGTAAGTAAGTAGCAGGTATTCCGGAATAAGAACAGAGTATAGTGTTTGAATATAGTCTCCCCTCCCCAAACAAGAGAGAAGCGCTTTTGGAAATTTACACTTTTTAAACTAAGTGTTTCAGAGCGCGAATGGCTTTGTGAAACAAGGAAAAATGTGCAAACATCCTTAAATTGATAGACAATCTTATGAGAGCAACACTAAACATGTCTTAACAAACATGAGCTACAAGATGAGCAACAGTACACACTTAAGACCAGAATGGAAGTTAAGAAACACTTTGAATGGGAAAAGACACGTGTAAAACTTCTGCAAAATGTGAATTCACGCCTAATTTCTGCAATGCGATTTTTAATAGAAACTGGTCAAATATACTGTTCTGCAGTGCGGTTTTTGGTTGTTGATGTAGGTAAGAGTCATAGGTTTAAGTGGGAGTTGAATTTATGTTTCTAGCTATAAAATGTAAGAAGTTATGGAAGTTTTAATGAGAGGCGTTTTTGAAAAAGTAGAACTGAGAAAAGCAGAAATATGGTTTTAAAAATGACAGATTGGGTTTATTTAAACTATATTAATGACTATGAAAGAGAATGCCACCTGTGAATCTCCAGTTACGCACGGCCGCTTGTAACTTTTCATGTGTGATACTCTGGTTTCCGTTCTGTAGGGGAATACTTTATTTAATCCAAATCACTAATGTCTAATGGTTTAAGGAAACAAATGAGAATAAAAAAATCAGCGCAGAATGGTTCTGACAATATTAGAGTTCTGAATTTAAAGATGGGATGGGTTGAGATTGGGATAGGATAAGGCAATTATACTATGGGTTACTTTGATTCCTGTTGATACTTACAGTCCACTGTAAATTACAATTGGACCATCAGGGTCTGGTCATCGCGGGTCGGGTCTACCGGCAGCAGGGCACCTCTGGCAGGATGGTCAGCTGGGCGGTTCGGGTCAATTGAACTGGCCCCTCAGACTGGATTTGGATTGGTTTAGCCCTTCTGGTCACTGGACACGGTAGATGAGCAGGATGGCGAGTTCAGCAGGCAAGCCTTAATGGTAGCAAGCCAGACTGGATCAGAATTAATTTCCCAAGTTTGGGATGGTTCAAGAATTTGGTTTAGCTGAAGAAGAGTTCAGCAATTGCTGTGCCTTGGTTCTGCAAAGTAATCTGGATCAGGACAAGATTAATTCTGGAACAGGGAGTCACGCGGCAATCAGGATGGAGTCAGGAATCAGTGTTTGTGTGTCGTGAAGTTTCTATATTTATTCTGCCAAGTGACATCACAAAGTTTATGGTAGGGCAGAATTACAAACCACACCCACATGGCTGTGAGTGGTCAAAGGCACTTGCCTTGTTCTGGTTGGAAGTCAGAAAAGAGCTGTCATCTTTATGATGTGATTTGGGAACCCCCACATTGATTTGAACCACAATTTAACTTTTCCAAAAATGCACATTTCTTTTTTTTAAATTTATTTATTTATTTGCTTTTATCAGATCAATGATTTTGCAAAAAGAAGAAAACATTCTTTAAAACTTCTATCTGACCATACAGGTTTTGGTTCCTTTCCTTTTGGTTTCTGATGTTCGAGCTGAGTTCATAATCTTTGGTTAGCCAAAGCCTAGTTGCTTGTCACTGTTGACTGGAAGCACATTTCTCTAAAGCTGCCTTTAAAACTTTTGCAGTTGCTATTGACCATGATATCCTAGATCCACTCAGGAGGCGGTTCCACCAGACTACTTCTTCGTACTGAATGCTAGACTGAATCAATGGACCGAGGTACGCTCTTCTCCATTTTAACGTTTGAGGGCAGTGCATCAGGAGGTGCTTTACCGATTCTGGTTAATATTTAGTTTTGCATAGACGGCAGTGGTTTGTTTGCAACTGGCCCCTCGTGACCCTTATTTCATTGGTCGGGAGTAGATTGAGACGTGACCTCAGAAAGATGGCTCTTAGGGCTTTGTCTGGGAACCTTTTTAGGACTTCAGTGGTTGAATGCAGTTTTTTTAGGCTGGAAAGTTAGGTGAGTGAGAAGTTTGTTTTTTCCCGCCGATGCTAAAGTCTCTATCCAGTCCAGTTGGTCCATTTTTCGTTTGATTTTTGTAGGGTTTCGAATCAGTTCCTCTTCAGAACATCCAATATCGTCCAGGTGGGCTTGTTGCTTGGTCGCCCAGGTTGCAAGTGCCTTGCCATCTCCTGCTGACATTTCAGTTTTGAGTATGTTGTACAGAGGAGGCGCGTCCTGCATTTTTTTTTCTGAACAGAGCCATTTCTCCTGCTTCAATGGCAGCTTTCAGGGAGAGTGTTCCCAATTCTTTTCTGATGGCCGAGATAGATGTTGAGTTGGGAAGCTGAAGGACTTTGACCAAAAATAGGCCTCCAATTCTGGCCAAATTGACGTCGGTATCGATGGCATTGCGTCTCCTCCATATGCCAAGCTCGGGACTACTTTTCCTTTGTAGAATTTTATGGCTGGTAGAAGCGAGAAATGGCCATATCTCCTGTCAGTTATTTTGGCCTGAGTGGTAAGTTTTCGGACCTTGTCCCACAGATGATTTTGCATCTTTGCCTTTCAACTGTCCATCATCATGCCCAAGTATTTAAAGGTATTTACCACTTCAATTGCTGAGTTTTCCATGTGCCACTTGAAGGTTTTAGAGGTCTTTGTTGTTGAGAGACGTCCAAAGGTCAGGATTTTTGTTTTCCCTTTGTGTATCTCCAAGTTGTTTTTAGAGATATATTTGGCCACATTATCAAGTTGTCTTTGAAGGCCAATTTCAGTCTGGTCGAGAAGGATGATATTGTCTGCATATAATAGGCGGGCCACAGATGTCTCGCCTGTTTTGGGAGGAAAGGAACTTATTCTGCAGGCGTCTTCTCTGAGATCACCAAGGAACGAGATAAACAGGGCCGGGGCCAGCGGGCAGCCCTGTTTTACCCCTCTGAACTTTGGGATTTCTTCAGACAAGCTACCTTTTTGATTTAGCTTGACTCTCATTGAGGTCTCATTGTGAAAGCCCTTTATCTGTTCAAGAAGTTTGCCCGGGCATTTCCATTGCTCCAGTTTGGACCATAGCAGATCTCTATTTGGTCGAAACATTGGCTGACGTCTATAAACGCCAGGTGCACTTTCCCAAGTCCTGACATCAGTTTGTTTTTTATGGTGCTTAGTATCATAATATTTACTGTTGTTCCTGAGGTTCTCATGAAACCTGCTTGGAAAGGGTCATGACATGGGGCTGATTTTGCCCAGGCTTGGAAACGCCTTATGAGAAATGATCCATATAGCTTGCCGATTGTGTCCAGGAGCGCAATAGGGCGGTAATTCCCCGGATCAGTTCTATCTCCTTTTTTGTAGATTGGGGCGATCACAGCGGAGCACCAAGACTTCGGAATCATTTTAGAGAGGCAGCATTTTTTGAACACCTGGCTGATGAAACTCGCCCATTCTTCCGGATGATTTTTTAGATCTATATTAGTAATTCTATCGGGACCAGGAGCTCTGGAAGATTTGTAATGCCTGATGGCCGTCACAATGTCCTCTTTTTTCGATGCATATTTCTAGAATTATGCCCCCTAATAAAATCGGACACATGCATTCCATATTTTGTGGGTTGTCCTGGCATCTAACTCCCATCTCAGTAAGAGCTGTTTTTGTTGTTCTGTGGAATTTTGTCAATTTTAATCATAACAATTTGGCCTAACAATTTCTAATTCAGTACATAGCTGGACGATTACCCGTAGAAGGCTGGTATACAGTATTATATTTGCAGCATCAATAGTTTTGCCAAAATTACTCTTCATGTAACTTTGGTTTCTTATGTAGTACAGGGTTCACTAGCATTTCAAAAGAAAGAGCATAAAATTAGATTTACAACTACCAATTTTTAGATTTGTCCTCTGTGGCCTTGCTTCGTGTTCAGTGTAACAGCACCCACTGGCATTCTCCTGCAGTGAGTTCTGTTTTTACCCCAACTTTGACTCTGTGTGGCAGGGGTGTGCAGCCTTTTGTGATGGTGAACCATGTGCAGTTTTGCAGATTTTTGCGCGCACAGGGTTTAGTGCATCCATTTTTGGCGCTTTCTTTCTCCATGACAAAGGGGTGCAGTGGGGCGCATTGGCATGGGTAAAAATATCCCACAATACTGATAAGGTCCAGTAAGGAAATTGGCAATAACAGTTGGCGTCAGTGGTGGAACCCTTGTTCCATGCTGGCAGAATCGGACTACTTTTGCATGAAGATTACACAATGCTGGCCTGGTCAAGTGCATTAAACAGGTTTCCCAATATAGGGCACCACTAATATGGGAACCGAGTGAATTTTCAAAACCATGTGGTGTTTATCAAAATCATGGCCTTCTATAAAGCTCCCATTATTTCTCAATAAATTATTTTTCTTGTCCTTTAATTTGTATATGCCCTTTTGGATCTATACATCTGTCCAGCCGTCCAGACACCACTCATTAAGTCATGGTTCCATTTTCTTTTTCAAGATTCTGCAAGGAACAATGGGGCACCCTTTTCTATAACCTGGACCTTCTGAACCGTGAGCTGCTATTTGCCAATATCACCATCCGGGATAGTTTCAACCAGAGCCTCAAACAAGGGGACACTTTCCTGTGGGGCTTCTGTACTGCTTTACAGTTTTAAGAGCTGTGACGAATCCTGAGAGGTGGTCACTTCTCCCCGAGTAGGAGTCCCTTCCCATGAGGCCGGGGAAGTGAGGCCTCTACCAGATAGTCACCCTGGTGTTGGTAGTCAGCAGTAGGATCTCACGGGAGAGACGACGTCCCCCACCCCCTTCCGTGGGGGATCAGGGTAGACTAGTCATTAGAATGCATTATTCTGACCACCCAACCACCTCACACCCATCCTCATGTCCTCTATATCCCACTTCCATGTTATACACCTCCATCTGTGTGTGGGACTGAGGGCTACACACCTACTGAGACATGGAAGAGTAGGGAAGTAGGGATGACTTGACAGGAACTTCACTAACAACTTCTGGGACGAGGAGGAAGAAGTGCCGATTAACGAAGATTCCTCAGGAGAACTTGAATGGGCATGCTAGTTGTCCTTTCAATATAAAAAGTAAAGGAGGACTCACCAAGTTGTTGCTTCAACTATACAATCCCTAGTCTGCGCTGGTATTCCGCTTATATAACAGTGGATAGGAAAAGAACAACCGTGAAACTCTTTCCTCTGATAAAAGGTGTTCTTGATATATATATTTCTGATGTTTGTTAATCTGCTTAGAATCACATGCTGTGCATAGGTCCGACATCCAGTGGTCACTGCGGAGTATTGCATTTTGTTTTTCGTAGTCGAAAAGGGGATGTCGACAAGGCGTGTCTGTAACACTATCCCTATAGTGACGTGCGTTGTACCCACAATCCCTCACGCGTCGAGGTCCCTCAGATTGTTTTTTTCCGCCCAGCTTCTGGACGCCTTACGCGGAGCTCCTAGAGAGACATTGCAAATACTTACTACGGACCTCGGTCCTTTATTATACTTATTATATTGTTAAACATCCCTCCACTCGACGTTAGCTGTGAAGCTGTTTCTCCGCCGAGCAAGTTTTCGACGGAGGGGAAGAGACGGAGGGGATCCTTCAGCGCTGCCGAACACGTGGCCTGGCCTCGCCGGCCAACATACAGTAGGGAGAGTGGGGGTTTGAACTTTTATCTTCTCTTTGAGAATGTCTTTTTTTCTCCCCTATCTTTCCCTTGGGGTTGTTATCACCAGTTATTATTGCCTCAGCTATGGAGAGGACACCTTTTAAGTTTTGCCCACGCTGTAGGGGCAAATACACTTGGAAGGATAAACACAAGCTCTGTAATCGTTGCTTGCCCCTCGATCATAAGGAGGACAGCTGCGCGGCCTGTAAGCTCTTGAAACCAAGAACTCTTAAAGAACGGAAAGTTAAGAGGTGGGCGGACTACGCTATGTCGAAGTCAGTTTCCTCACCCGCCGCCGCTGTTACAGAAAGTGACGAGGAGGGTGATAACTCGACGTCCGTTATGGAAGTCATTAACCCCCAGAAGGAGCGCTCGCGCTCCTCGACGTCCGTCCCTGGCCCCGACGGGCTCGGCTCATGCCCTGCTTATGGGGATGAACACCCCGGCGACAAGGACGCACATAGACCCCATAGGCCTAAGCACACAACCCACGGCTCTTCTTCGTCGAAGACGAAGGATCCATCAGCGCCGAAGGGGACGCAGGGCATTCCGGCGTCTACCTCAGACCGTAAGGGTCTCAAGCCCCACCTGCAAACGCAGCCGCGACCAGCGATTGGGCTTTCATTAAACACGGGCGCTACCTCAAAAACATCCGACGTAACGCTCCATAGAGCGGCCGTCGAGAGACAACGCCTAACGCAGGCAACGTCGACACCAGATCCCTCTACTGACGAACTCGTTGTCGAGAGCCTGGCGAGAATTGTTTCCGAAGACAAACGTAAGCGGACGACGAAACAGACGTCGAATACCGCACCAAAAGCTATAGAAACGCCGAAAAAGCACAAGAGTAGCTAGGAACTGCCCCCTTCACCTAAGGGCACTTCTGAACTACCGGAGGGCTTTTCTGAGGGCGACGGAAACCTTTCTTCGACGTTGTGGGAGCGTTCTAAGCGTTTGGAAGGTGAAAACACTGATTTCCCCCCTCTAGACTATTCAGGGGTCCCCCATGAGACCCTTGAAAGACTCCACTCTTGTATGGAGAAAATGGAAAGGTTTTTGGGCAGCCAAAACCCACCCACACCCAAAAGACCAAGAGAATGGACCCAGGATGACCCTAGGGTCAAGATTCCTAGGCTGTTTCCCCCTTCTACAGACGCATATGACCTCACTGAAGAGGAGCAATACCTCCAGGAAGGTGAGTGTTTGGGTGGAGAGGAAGAACATGAGGAAGAGGGGTTTGAAGAAGACCCTTACACTAGTGCAGGAGCTTTTGAAGAAGATACAGCTACCTCACAGCCCTGGCAATCCCCATCAGTGCAGCCTTGGCAATCCCCATCAGTGCACTCAGACCCTGATGTCTTTCACCCTTCTCCTCCCAAGGATTCACCTATTGGAAACACCTCCCCCATAGATGACCAACCTTCACTTAATGCACTATTGCGCAAGGCAGCAGAGCATTTTGAAATAGACACAGGGGAGACTCTTCCTGACATAGACTTTGTAGAAAAAGTTATTAAAGAAAAAGCCCCGGTTATTCAGTCTATTCCGCTCCTGGCTTCTATAAGGAGAAGAATAACTCCTTCCCTTTCCAATCCGGCCTTAGTCAGAGGGGTCAGCCCTCGGATAGAAAAGCTCTTCAGCCCTTCGTCCTCTGACCCTTTGTACATCAGAGGACATTCTATTCCGGACTCCCTTGTAGTTACTAATACAAGAAAAAGAGCGGGGGTACCACTATCCACTAGTGAGGCACCACCTGACAAAGAGGGCAAGAAGCTCTATGCACTTGGGAAGAGAATCACGACCTCCGCCGCCTTCTCAACTAGGATTGCAAATAACATTTCCCTACTAGCTAGCTACGCAGATGCACAGTGGAGCAAGCTGCGCAGCGAAGCAGAGGACGCACCAGAACCCCTGCGTTCACGCCTGCTAGCTATAATCTCAGAGGGAACTCTTGTAAACCAGGGCATCGTAAAGAACTCCTTAGATGCCGCAGGGAATACTTCTCAAACGCCATGTCTGGCTGCGCAATTCGGGATTTAAGCCGGAAACCCAGGCTTCCCTGATAAATAAGCCCATAGAACAAACACATCTGTTTGGGAAAGCAGTTGATGAGGCCCTAGAAAATGCGAAGAAAGAGTTTGATACCATCAAGACTCTTGACCAAATTTCTAGGCCACCTAACAGACGCAGCTATGGCAATAGACGCTCTTTTCGTGGCCAACGCCAGCAGCAAAGCCAACAGCAATTTTACTCTGCTACCAACTGGCCCTCTAACCAAAGCACCCAGTTCAGTCAAAGAGGCCAACGTCGTGGCAAAGGAAGAGGTTGTGGCTCCAGCCCCAAAGGTTCCACGCCCAATACCAACAAATGACCCGAAGATTCGGGTCCCCTCCCATGCATCACCGGTCGGGGGCCGGCTAACATCGTTCCTTTCAGCATGGGAGGGAATAACGTCAGACTGCTGGGTATTATCCACCATAGCCCACAGATACTGCATCGAATTCAACGGTTCCCCGAAGTACAGACCCCCACGGAACCGACGCATGACACCGGAACACCTCACTATTCTTCTTCAAGAAGTAGAAGAGCTACTGAAAAAAGAAGCTATAGAGGCTGTCCCCCTATCTCAGGTAACAGAAGGTATTTATTCAGTGTACTTCCTTGTACCCAAAAAGGATTTAACCATGCGCCCTGTATTAGATCTGCGCCCAGCGAACAAGTTTGTCAAACCCCAAAAGTTTCGTATGGTGACCTTGCAGGAAGTAATCCCACTGTTATCACAGGGGGATTACATGACAACACAAGACATGAAAGATGCATACTTTCATATTTTAATGTTGCCAGCGCACAGAAAATACCTCAGGTTCAAGATAGAGAACAAACACTACCAGTTCAGAGTACTACCCTTCGGGATAGCATCTGCACCAAGGGTATTCACGAAAGTACTGGCAGTGGCAGCGGCCCACCTGCGCAGGTTATCCATCCCGGTATACCCTTGCCTCGACGACTGGCTTATAACAGGGGATCCTTACGAAACATGCTTCTCCAATACCCAAAAGACCGTAGACCTTTTGTTCCAACTGGGCTTCTCCATCAACGAAAAGAAGTCCAGCTTAGACCCCAGCCAAATCAAACCATTCCTAGGGGCTCTAATTCGAACAAAGGACGGCCTCGTCTTCCCCTCCAACGAGAGGGTCCAAAACATGCTGTTTCAGGTCCCCTATTATGTGGCAGGTCGAGAGGTGACGGTACGCAAAGCAATGCGCTTGCTAGGGATGATGGCGTCGTGTATTTATTTGGTACCTCACGCGCGCTTGCGCATGCGCCCAATGCAAGAGTGGCTTTACAGCCAGTGGTGTCAGGCCAGCGGACAATGGGACGATCTAGTGGTGGTTTCGCAGGCCTTGGTTCTCTCGCTACGGTGGTGGACAAAAGAAAACCGGTTATTAGGGAAAACTTTTGCCACACCCGCAGTGGAAGCCACTCTTACCACGGACGCATCCCTTACAGGATGGGGGGGCTCACCTATCCCAACAGACTGCTCACGGAGTGTGGACCCCGAGTTTAGCATCCAAGCATATAAACCTGCTGGAACTACTAGCGGTGTTCAAAGCACTGAAAGCCTTCAGGAACACTTACAAGGAAAGACAGTCATGGTCATTACAGACAGCACCACAGCCATGTACTACCTCAACAAGCAAGGGGGCACTCACTCTCCAGGACTGTCCAAGCTGTCCCAGAATATATGGAAGTGGGCTCTCAAACACAACATGTTCCTACTATCACAACATGTACCAGGGGAACTCAATCTGCTAGCAGACAAACTCAGCAGAGACTTCCCCCTGCCCGAAGAGTACGAATGGCAATTGCACGAAGACATCGTCTTAGACGTCTTCACGCAATGGGGATTCCCGGAAATAGACCTGTTTGCAACTCTGGAGAACTCACAATGCCAAAGTTACGCCTCCAGGTACCCCCAGAACCAGTCCAAGGGGAACGGTCTGTCGATTCAATGGTCAGGGAAATTTGTTTACGCCTTTCCCCCGACTCCCCTTCTCAACAAAGTGGTGCACAAGATGCACCAGGAGCAGGTTACCATGATACTAGTGGCCCCAATGTGGGACCGGCAGCCATGGTTCGCTCACTTGATGGAGATGTCCCCATCTCCCCCAGTGAAACTTCCCTGCCCGTACAACATGCTGTCACAGGACAAGGGCAGGACACTGCATCCATGCCCTCAGACCATGAACTTAGCAGCCTGGCTCCTGAGATCATAGAATTTGGACATTTACAACTCCCACAGAGATGTATGGACATCCTCAGGGAAGCCAGAAAACCTAATGCTCGCCACTGCTATTCTAGCAAGTGGAAAAGATTTGTCATCTGGTGTAAAGGTAAGAGCATCAACCCGGTTGACTGCTCTCCCGCTAACATTGTTCTGTACTTGACCCATTTACTGGATTCAGGTCTAGTGTTCAATTCCATTAAAGTCCACCTAGCGGCACTTTCTGCATACACCACTTCCCAACTTAAAGTGTCGTGGTGGAAGATACCAGTTATCAAGGCCTTCATGGAGGGGGTAAAGAGAATACACACTCCGATAGCTAACCCAGCTCCCGGATGGGACTTAAATGTGGTACTTTCTAGACTCATGGGCCCTCATTTCGAACCCATGCACAAGGCAACGCTTAAAGACCTCACTCTTAAGACTGCTTTCCTAATAGCTATCACCTCCATTAGGAGAGTAAGTGAACTACAGGCTCTTTCTGTACTAGACCCCTTCGTAACAGTTCACAAGGATAAGGTGGTTCTACGCACACACCCTAGGTTGGCACCAAAATTCATCTCGAAATTTCATGTAAACCAGTCAATAGAACTACCAACGTTCTTTCAAAACCCTTCCAGCTTGGGAGAAAAAAGTCTGCATACACTAGATGTACGCAGAGCTGTCATGTTTTACATGGAAAGAACCAGACCACTGAGAAAGACTAATCAGTTCTTTGTCTCTGTGGCAGCAGGAAGAGAAGGAGATGCAGTTTCAAAGTCCACTATATCTAGATGGATTGTTCAATGCATCACTCTCTGTTACACTCTTGGTAAGAGAGAACTACCCTTCAAGCCAAGAGCACATTCCACTCGAGGCACTGGGGCTTCCATAGCGTTCATTGCAAATGTTCCCCTTGAGTCCATCTGCAAAGCGGCTACCTGGAGTTCTGTGCGCACCTTTACAAAAAACTACTGTCTAGATACACACTCTAGATCTGACTCCCAGGTGGGACAGGCAGTATTAAGACATCTTTTCTCTACTGTTCCTTCTCGTAACCCACCGCCAACTCCGGGTACTGCTCGCTAGTCTATGCACAGCATGTGATTCTAAGCAGATTAACAAACATCAGAAGAGAATGCATTACTTACCGTAAAAGCATTTCTGATGGTTGTATCTGCTTAGATTCACATGCGCCCACCCTTCCTCCCCGCTCGGATGGAAGGAACATAGACATCTTTTTCTATATTTCTCTCTTTCTGTACTCACTCACGTCTAAAAGGCTCCCTCAGGGCAGAAAAATACAAACAGAGGGACCTCGACGCGTGAGGGATTGTGGGTACAACGCACGTCACTATAGGGATAGTATTACAGACACGCCTTGTCGACGTCCCCTTTTCAACTACGAAAAACAAAATGCAATACTCCGCAGTGACCACTGGATGTCGGACCTATGCACAGCATGTGAATCTAAGCAGATACAACCATCAGAAATGCTTTTACGGTAAGTAATGCATTCTCATATATATATAGTTCGGGACCTACTACTTGTAGTCAGCAATATATCCTTCATTTTCTCTAGCGTTTCGTCCTTAGACATCCCATTCAACGTAAATAATTCGCTATGCGTAGTCCCAGGGTACTATCTAAGGCAAAATGTCTTTATTAGCCAATAGCCTGAGGGCCCAACTTATAACTAAAAACATCAAATCTTAAACATGTTTTAATGAAGACCCATCTACGGGAGAACAAAGATTGGTTAATCCAAAGGGTGATCAGAATAATAATCTAATTTGGTAATAGTGCTACTGTATGCTTCTGACACACAGCCCGGGTATTTAGATACTGACAGATTGCATACGTCATGATTGTGAGCTCCTGTAGGAATCCTCTAATTGCCATAGAACAAAGGAGCACAACAGTGTTCATAGGGAAATTAGTGTTTGATTCCCCTCTCTTCATTTGGAACCTTTTTTCTCTACTAAATCGCCTTCATACCCTGCACTTTCACCGGCTTCACAGGGTTTCCAGATTGTGGTGCACGGAGGCCTGACATGTCTCCCAGTGACCACAGGCGGAAGCAAGCAGAGGACGTTGCAAGTTTTATTCTGCTCCCCCTCCTCTGTTCCAGGCACTTTTTACGGGACATGCTTTCTCTTTTAGAGTTGCAGGCATTTGAGCAAGTTCCTCAGCCAGACAGTGGCTCCAGTTTATACTCCAGGATTTTTGCGGTGACCAAAAGCAACCAGGCCAGCCCGAGGGTAGTTCAGCACCTGTCATTTTTTCAACCTGTCTTTACCGCTTGCACGCTTCAAGATGATTATTCCCGTGCACGTAGCAAAGACTCTGTGTGCAGGGGACTGGATGTGTTCCCTAGAACTCAAGGATGCATACCTTCATGTGCCCATCTACCAGCCGCATCAGATATTTCTGTAGTTCATAATTGTCGTATCACTTCCAGTACAAGCTGCTGCCTTTTGGCCTCAATTCGGCTCGTCATGTGTTCACAAAGCTGATGAATTTAGTGGCTTGTCTCCTCTGCCTGCAGGGCCATCACTTATACCCTTATCTGGATGACTGGCTGGTCAGGGCCAGCTCTCCCGAGGGGGGAGTGGTGCACTCCTGCCAATGGCTGGTAGACATTCTTCACTGGCTGGGCTTTTCCCTCATCTGGTGATAGTTGCAGCTGACCCTGACCCAGGATCTGGTTTTCCTTGAAATGCGTTGGGACACGGCGGTGCAACTGGTGTTCCCAACCCTTGAGAGGCTCCTTTTGCTCCACAAAACAATAGGGAACTTTCTGGCCAACTCGACCACCTTGGCATGCTGGTTCCAGCATCTTCTGGGATTGATGGCATTATGTGTGCTTTCGTTCCGCCACTCCCGCCTCAAGAGGAGGCACATCCAGCTCCACCTGACATCCAATCGGGACCACGAGATGGGGGTCTCAGTTGGACAGGATTCCAACACCCTCCAACCCCCACTCCCTGTTCCGGATCTTCACTGGTGGCTGATGGATGGCAATGTGGCAGTGGGAGCCCCCTTTACCTGACCAGAGGCCACTTTGGTGGTGAAGACCGATACCTCGCTTTCAGGCTGGGGGGCAGGGGGCTGACTCAAAATGGCTTTTCCATTTGTTTGCATAGTCCAGGACAGAGGCCCACCTGTATATCAATCTGCTTGAACTCGGAGCGATGGGCCTGGTGCTCAGGGCTTTTCTGCCTCATCAGGGACACTGCCGTTCTGGTCAGGACCGACAACTCAACCTTGAGGTTTTACCTGAACAAGCAGAGTGGCACCCCCCCCCCCCGTTCCCCCCCTTTCATGTGCATGGAGGCATTGGCAATCTGGGAATGTGGATTTCAATTTCCTTGGTCCATCTCCCAGGAGACAGTAATGTTAAGGCACTTGGGGTTCAACACCTAGAAATGGGAGGTGCACATCAACTACTTGTTGCCCCTGCTCCAGAGATTGGGGGTTTCCGGATGTGAAATGATTTGCATCTACTCTGAATTCCAAGTGACCCAGTTTGCCTCCTGGACGAGCCAGGGTCAAGAGTCTCTGGCGGACACATTTCAGCTCTGCTGGCACAGCTGTAGGTGCTATACGTTTCCTTCTCCACCGTTGCTTCAACGACCCTCTGCAGGTTCCGGCCGTCGGGATGCAACCTCATCTTGATCAACCCGCACTGGCTGTCGCGGTCATGGTTCTACGATCGACTGCAGTTGTGCTCGCGGGGACCAGTCCATCTTCCGATCCACAGCGGGGGCTTCTTGATGCAGCAGGGTGGGGGGAGCGTTGGAGCTCCCAGACCCAGCAAGGCTGGCCCTAGCTGCCTGCTTGCTTATCAGCTGAGACGGCACCATTCTCGGTTCTCTGAGGATAACGGAGACATCATTTCAGAAGTCTTCTACGAGGGCTCAGTACAAAGTTAAGTGGACAAGATTTTTGACACTGGGCTCGCAACAAGGGGCTTGACCCTCTTGCAGGCTCCCCTTGGGGTCATCTTCGACTCCACACTCTCCTTCTCTCCTGACGTGTCTAAGAAGTCACACTACCAACTACACCTCCTCAGAGGTATTCTTACTTTCCTCTTCTTCCTCCAGAAGCTCACCGTCTCCAGAGCTCTATTTCTGGCTAGGCTGGACTATTGCAACAGCCTCTTCCTAAATCTGCCAGCGTCTACTCTCCGCCCTCTGCAACTTATTCAGAACAGGACTGCGAGACTTGTCCTTGGCCTCAAGCCCCGGAATCGTATTTCCCCAGGACTGAAATCTCTGCACTGGCTGCCAGTGGCTTTGAGGATTAAGTTCAAAACCCTCTGCATCGTCCACAAGGCCTTCTGGGGCCTCAATACCTTCAACTCTCTGTTCCTAAATATCTTCCTCATCTGCCTCCAACTCCCTCATGGTCAGTCGCTTCTCCAAGCAACGTGTTGGTGGTAGATCGCTTTCCTCAGCTGGGGCCTCCCTCTGGAACAGCCTCCCAGCACCCCTTACACTTGAGGAGAACAATCTCCGGTTCCGGAAGCTCCTCAAAATCTTTCTCTTTGCTTGTGCCTTTTCTCCTCCTCTCCTCTGCTGACCTCCTGGCTGTAACTGGAACTGCACTGGCTACCTGGACACCCTCCGATCTCAGGCCCAGGTCCTGCCCCACCGGCGCCACACACCTGCACTGCCCACCTGGCAACCCTGCACTTGGGGACTGTTTCTGTATCCCGGGTCCCCCTACCAGCCCTTGACACTTGTTGTCCGCACTTACCCATGCACTTGCCACATGCTGGCCGTTACTTATCTTTTACCATGTACTGCACTGTCCCTGCCCCCCTTCCCATCCACTTGCACGATCTGAATGACACCTGGCATAGTGGGATTGTTGTCTTGTCCTCCCTGTGTTCTCCCCTCCCTTGCCTCGTCCCGCCTTGAAACACTTGTGTATAGGCACGTTATAAATGCCATATATCATATCCCTGGACGAAGTACTGGCTTTTTCCACACATTTGGCACGTTCCGGCGTTCAGGTCGATACCTGCCACACCTATCTGGCTGCCTTTGGGACCTACAAGAGTTCCCCAGAGCCCTTTTTTTCAGCAGCCAACTCGGTGGTTAAGGCCCACCTGAAGGGGTTGTCCAGGCTTTTTCTTCCGGTACCCAGTCCTCATCCTGTCTGGGTACTTAATGTGGCTCTTGCAGCGCAAACCTTTTGAGCCGATGGCCTCAGTGGACATCAGACTGGTTACACTGAATACTGTATTGCTAGTGGCGCTCACTTCGGCGCACAGGGTCGGCGAGCTGCAGGCTGTCATCCTGTGAGCCCTTCACCAAGTTTCATAGCGACAAGGTCATCTTGCACACCCATCCAGATTTTTTGCCCACAGTGTACATTCCATTTAAATCGGGAGCTCTACCTGCCGGCGTTTTTCCTGAACCCGCAGTCGGATGCTGAAAGGGCTTTGCATTCCTTGGACCTCAAGAGAGTCCTCAAGTTCTACCTCTTTTGGACAAAATCTTTCAGGAAGTCTGATGCATTGTTCATCATGTTTGGGGGGCACGTTTCCCGGAACCCAGAGTTTCTATCGCTTGTTGAATGGTCCAGGCCATTTCGGAAGCATACACAGCCATGGGCAAACCAGTTACTGAAGGGATTCATGCCCATGCAGTCAGGGCGAAATCAACGAACGTCACGGTTCCGAGACATGCTTCCTGGGATGTCCTCTGCAGAGCGGCTACTGGGGCCACTTTGTCTGCATTCTGTAAGCACTATTCCCTGCACACCAGCTTTAGGCGAGATGCAGAGTTTGGTCAGGTGGTTCTGAAGAACCTTTTTGCTTCGTCCTAGATATGAGGGAGGTTGTCACAACTCCGCCCTGTGATCTTGTATGGTGGAATCATCCACAAGGATGCACGAAAGGAGACGGGAACGTAGGAATAATTTAAGCTCTACAGCATGGGGTCTAGCATGGATTCACATGCTCATGAATATTCCCCATCGTCAGGCTGGGAATCCCCGGTAAAGAAAAAATCAGTTTGCTTCACTTCTGATCTTTCTCCTAACAACCAATCACTGGTCTCTGGGTCATACTGCCCCCAGCCAATGACTGCCCTCTACCTAAGCCCCTCCTCTTGCAGCCATCTTCAGATTTTTACGGCACGTTCAAGTGTTGGGAGTCCTCGTGCTTAGCTCTTGGGCTTTTACTGCATTTTGCGCTTTTTCTAAGAGTTTTACTCAATTTTTTCATTGAATCGAGCCTCCAGCTTCATCGATCTACCTTCCGATTAACAGGGACCCGTTCTTTGGATTCTTCAGTGCCCCTCAAGGGCGAATTTCATCGCGTTTACTTCTTGGAGGATTCCAGAAGCTTCTTCAAGTCCTACACCACGTGGACATGGCGAATGAGAAGGAGGACTCTGCAGCCCTGTTCAAGATTTGCCTAGGCTGCGGCCTGCGGAATGTCTTTTCGGATGACGGATATTCCTTGTGCCTCTACTGCCTGCACTCGGACCCAACCCACGTGGCGGATGACTGTGTGTTTTGTCAGGACATGGTGCCCTGCACGATTAGCGATCGGCGCAGGTGTCTGTCATGGCCACAGGCCCCAGAACACACAAACCACACCATCTAGTGATGGGGGGGCAATGGGTCACTTGACTCACTTATGTCCCTTTTGGGACCTATAAACACAGGGGCCCTGGCTGGACTCAGTCCTGGCGCCTTTGGCGCCAGGCTCTTAATGGGATGTGAGCAGGAACACTTTATTTCAGGAGTGATTTTACTTTATTTCATGCTTTTACTTTATTTCAGTGCAGGAGTGCTTTTACTTTATTTCAGTGCAGGAGTGCTTTTACTTTATTTCAGTGCAGGAGTGCTTTTATTTTACAAGAACTTAACAGGAGCTGAATGCCTTTATTCCAGAAAACATCCTCATGTGCTGACTCATCGGGTGTGGCAGGCAGACTGAACCTGGTGGGCATGGCTTCAGAAGCTCAGCTATATAAGCTGCTCCATCCTTAAGGCCGGTGCTTTGCGTTACTGTGCACTCACGTGCAACGTGACGCTCACCGCCGCTTGGACCAGTTTACTTAACTTTGAAACCGGGCGTTCTCCTGCATACTCACCTCCAGGAAACTGGTGCTTCATCGCTTCATCTGCAGACTCCTCTCCTGACATCCAGTGATCTTGATCCCGACGCAGCAGCACTGCACTCCATATTCACAAACTCAGTCCCTGTGAAGAAGACAAGGTTAGAACATCCGTCATAGGGCCGCGCCTCATTTGAACCCCATGTGCCCCCCTAGTTAACAACTTACCAGCTACTGTACCGCTGCAGCTATGTTCCTCATTCCCTCTGGCTGTCGCCTCGAGCTCCACAGCTTCTGCCGGCCCAGCAACATCACCTGCAAAAGAGCAAACATCAAAAGTAGAACGGACAGCAATACAAGACAGCAAACTTTACAATACAACAGATGAGGAAAGACAAAGGCAAACAGGAACACTTACCTGAAGTATAGTGGCTTAGTAGCAGCAGGGCTGGACTACCACATGCAAGGGACCAGTGAAGGAACTCTGTCCAGATCATACAAGCGCCCATGCCAGAAGCAGCAGGACGGAGTGCTTGCCAAAACTCATCAACAGGTAAGCTTTCCCCGGACAGCGCATCCCACGGGTACCACGGTTTGGGAGAAGTGGGTATGGAAGGGGATCACTCACACCCCCGATTCTCCACGCAGGAGCAGTCCCGAGCAGCATCATCTATTACCACCAGTCACCACATACGCGCCGAGGGTGAAGTCGGACCCGAGTGACCTCACCCCCGGGAGTACTGCAACCGTGTCCCAACGCCTTCGCAGAGACCAGGTGAGCGTAACAGTGTCTCAATAAGTGGCTGCAGGCCAGGGCCCCTGCTCTGGGTGAGTCCCATCAACATGCCTTCCCTGCCCAGAAGAAAGTTGAGCGGTTTTCTAAGACCTTTTGAGGGCGCTCCTCCCACAGGGGCCCAACATAAGGCTAAGCACCGCAAGTCCACTGTCACCGGGAGCGCAGTAGCGATGGGCTCCTCGGCGGCCAGGGTGAGTACAGCATCTCCAACAGCTTTGACCACGAGCCAACGCTCAGGATCTTCAAAGAGGAGGAAGTCGGACCATCCAGGCAAGCTCTTGGAGAAGACCCATACGGGCCCTTCAGAGAAGGCCAAGGGAGGGCGGTGCTCAGATCCTCCCCCTAAGATGGAGGCCACGGGCAGGCCCAAGGCCTAGGTACATCTGATGAAGGCCCGACCATCTATCGAAGGAGTGGTGGCATCCCTCGCAAAGACTGCCGTGGCGTATCCGCAGGGCATGGCCGGGCCCCAAAGGCAAGAGTATTCCTGCCTGCCAGGAGGGAGTCATTTCACCGAAACCGTCTCCCTTGGTCACAGAGAAGGGGGCGGCACAGTAGCCCTCCAGGGCACAGATATCTCCTTGGAGGAGGAGGTTACCAACCTCCAGACTTTCCAGGAGGACTGATGCATAGAGAGCAGGCCCTACGGGAAGGAGGGCAATGATGGTGACGACGAGCAGACCAACGAACAGCAGGGGGTTGAGGGCTTGGAGGACCAGCCTAAGCCGCAAAACGCCCTCTACTCCGTTGCCACACTGCTCTGCATAGCCTATGTTCGGAGATCCGGAGGAGGATGCCTCTTGCACCGCCGGACTGGCCCCCAACCACCCCCCACCCTCCACGGTGCTAGTACCATCAGGGGAACCACCATCCAAGAGGAGAGTTCACCCTCTGCCCCCTTGCCACCCTTCGTCGCCCACTACACCCATCTCCACCCCCCAGATCTTCACCGCCCAACAAGATAGGTTCGTTCCACGCCATGATCGCCAGGGCCTCAGAGCTATTCCAGCTTGTCCCTGAGGAGGAGAGGCTTTCCTATACCACCGCCACAAGGCAAGGAGTAAGAACGTACTTTCGATCCCGCTCCCGCTCTTGGATGACATTTGGGATGAGGGGATGAGGGGTTGTTATGCAAAGTTTGAATGCAGTACCCTCTGGGAACGCAACCAACTCTTGACTACAGGTATAGGCAGCCCAACCTTTGGTATAAGCTTGTACTACATAGTTTTGGTAGCGTGTTGAGCAGCCAGGCTTATCTCAAGAGGGGAAATGTGAGCTGTTAGGCAGAATCCTGTGCAGTTCCCTTGGGGACCACTGCAAAAAGATTAAGACTACAGGAGTAAGCCGTAAACCCAATTGGTAGCAGTCTGTGCCACCCAGATTTACCTTGTAGATGTGGCTGAGCAGTCAGACCTTTCAAGAAGAGTAGGGCAGTATGTAGAGTATACGCAATAGGGCTAAAAACACAGTAGAGCAAACAAACACTGACCAGAGCTTTGTATCGAAAGCATATAATTATTTATTTAAAACACACTTTAGGCAATACACTAGCACTCCAAATCAAAAGCACGTTAAATCACAGTAAGGTAAAGTATACACACCTCCCTTGATAACTATTAGACAAGTCAGAGTTAAAACACCACGATTTGTTAAAACAGTTGTGAGCGCGTAACCTAGATGGCACTCCAATAGTTAAGTTAAAGGGAGAGAAAAAGGCAGAGCATAGAAATAAAACGGATCCCAACACTTTTAGGAGTTCTCAGCAAGGGAATAAAGGCAGTATACACTGAAGAGCCAATGTTCATAGGTCAGGCCCACTTTAAATGGAGCAAAACGAAATGTGCCCAAGATCACACAGTTTAAGATGCACTAAAAGTCTTTGTAGAATGTTCAAAAGAGGTTGGGGTGATTCAAGAAGTTAAAGTTAGAAGGTCTGGGGCCAAACCAGTTGGAAAGCCAAGGATGTAAGGGTCACCTTGGGCAAACCGAAGAAAGGGAAGCCAGGCAGAACACAGTACCTTAAAGAAAGAGGAAGCTCCAGCGGTGGCAGTTGTTCCTGGCAGTGGTTGCAGTTTGGTGTTTCGACCAGGGGAAGAGAGTATCTCGTCGATTAGGAAACGTGGAGTCGATGCACTGCACAGGGATGAAACCAGCCGCAGAGTTTGTCGGTAAAAGTTACGTTCCTTTTATTTGCGGTCAAAGTGGTGAAACTTGGCTATCCGGCCGCCGGGGTGCTTGGCACGGGCGAATCGACCAAGAGACGTCTTTGGAAGGCGAAAGGGGTGAACTGGTTGGTCCCACCAGCTCAGAGGAAGAAGACTCGTTCAGCAGAAGATCTTCTCTTGTCGTTGGGAAAGTGGTGAGTTTGTTGCAGCAGGGCTCCACCGGTGGTGTCGTCGTTGCAGATGGCTCAGCTTCTTCCCTCTTCGGATTCTTAGGTCCTGTGGCGACTTCTGAAGTTCCAGTCCCAAAAGCCCTGCTTTTATGCAGAAAACCCCCCATTCAACAGCCTAGCTGTCACTCACACATGTTAAGTGGTGAGCCAGGCTGCTCACCACCGGGCCAATCAGAATAGAGTGCGACTTGGGTTGCTAAGGCAACGCAGTCCAGGGTGCCAATTCCCCTCCCCATACATCCTGTGGAACCCAGAGTGGCACCATTTGGAGGGCTTGTGGAGAAGCCCGCCAAAAAAGTGGAACAAAGGACTCGACCTTGGTTAGAGTTACAGAGACGGACATAAACGCCATTTTAGAAGAGCTGTGGCAAAAAGACCCAACCATTGATTTAATATTAAATAAATAAACCAGCGGTATCTTTAACATTGCACCAAAAAGT
The DNA here is from genome assembly GCF_040938575.1 of Ambystoma mexicanum. Taxonomy (NCBI): domain Eukaryota; kingdom Metazoa; phylum Chordata; class Amphibia; order Caudata; family Ambystomatidae; genus Ambystoma; species Ambystoma mexicanum. Next base: position 498,385,359 of record NC_090939.1, on the reverse strand, counting down.
GGTGCGTTTAAAATCAATGGGAAAATCCCATAGGAAATATTCCGGTGGAATATTTTGCGTGGCAACCACTGCCACCAGCCAGAAACTCGACAAGGGGGGACTGGACAGTGCCCCCTTGAAAACAGACCCATGGGCAATCGAATTAACCCCTTCACGTACTTCCACAATATGATGGTTTGTACTGGTTTTGTTCACAATTTTGGACTAGTAAAGTCAATGGTGACTTTACATGCCCTCGGAGACAGTAGTCAGTCTCAGGGTATGGAGTCTATGTTTGGGGGTCACTATGACACCCCTGTGTTAATTCACTGAGGGTGCTGTGTAACACACACAAAAACAGATGATACCCTATGGAGTAAAATACCCCATAGCCCATAAGCACACAAGTCAAAGACATACCTCAAATCATGCCTAAGAGTGGGAGGAAAAGAGTCTCGCTCTTAGCAGGAGAAAAAACAAACCCCAAAAATCCCGCAAAGCTGCTGGGGGACTCACTAGGTTTGGGAAATTAGCCTTATAAGAGAATTCTCCCTAAAATGAGCTGTAATGGAGTTACACAAAGATTCACAGTTACAGGTATTCAAATAAACTCTTGCACTCCAAGGTTTCTTGCATAAACAGTTATTAATGTATTTATCAGTCAGTTATAAAGCATTCTTTAGAAGGGAGCAATATACTAGTAACACACAAATACACTTCAATACTGTACACTCTGTTTCTGAATCCGACAAGACCCTTTTGGGATGGCCCACAGACACAATCTACACCCACAGGTGACTTCAATAACGAGGGTGCTGGGGTCATTAATATCTTACTGTTGGCATTCAGAACACTCTTAAAAGTTGGTAAAAGGCAAAGGTTATTAGAACTCAAGAGATCATCAATATTCTTAAGCAGGGCAAATACCTTTAGATTGCAATAGAAGAGTCATTCAATTCAATAGGCTAAGCCACAGTCAATGGCAAAAGTCTTTGTATAGGATGCAGCACTTCAGGTAAGTAAATAGAAAAGTCTTTGCACAAGTTTTTAGGAGTCTTTGATAAAAAGAAGAATCAAATGTAGGGCCACTAGCTGATTGGACTTGTGAGTTGCAGAAGTTGCAAGCACCTCCACAGTAAGAGGTAAGTTCTCTTAGACTTGTTTTACAGTACCTTGGTAAAGAAGAAAAGATGCAGCTGATGACATCTGTTCCTGTGCAGCTCTGTAGATCTCACTGTTCCTGGGCCTCAGTCATGGGGGCAAGAGGGAGGACGTGGGGGGACTCCTGGACTGGGACTGTCAAAAAATTCACTTTCAGTGGCTGTTTCGCATTTCAGCTTCTTGTGGTACAGCAAATAGAAATAAGCGCGGTTCCTGGCTGTCAAGGTGGACTTTCCTTATATCTGGGGTCCTGCACTCAGTGAGGGGGGAGTGGTGGGGGGGTGGGGTCAGGCTTTGTCAGTCCTGCTTCGTGGGAGTCCGGAGGATCTCCCAAAAGCTTTAGGCCAGCTCAAAAGCAACGCACACAATCTGGTGTTCCTCTCCCTGGCTATTCGGTTTCCTGCAGCAACCCTGAGGAAAAATCAACCAGCTCTGAGATGGATGTCCAGGTGGCTTACTTTGGAGTTGATTGGTCCCACCAACTCAAAGGGAGAAGTCGTCCTTGTAGGGGCTTCTCTGTCGATACGAACTTGGCAAGTTGGCATTGCAGCAGGGCTTCACTGGGCAAACCAACGGTCCAGGAATTGCAGCAGGCATCTTCAAGCTCTTCTTCGGTTCCTTCGTCCAGTGGTCGAATCTGCCTTCGAAGCCAAGACTCGCCTTTTATTCAGTTCTCTCCCATTCATTCCAGCCTAGCTGTCATTCACCCAGCAGGGTGGATGTCCTTGCCGTACAGTCAGCCAGCCAATCACTACAGAATGCATTTGGGTCTCCTAGAAGACTAAGCACAGGGAGTTTTGGGCACCTCCCTCACTTCCTGCCCACCCCAGACACTCTGGAGCCAGAGGCGGGTTTCATTCAGAAACCCCGCCAAAGGCGAAATGAACAAAGAGACCAAACCTGGTTTGGCGCGAGAGAACCTCTCTAGGAGGACCTTTCCACAAAGACGTGGCGAAAAAAGACCACCGGGCACCATTTTAGCAAAGATGGCTGTACGCCATTTTGAAAAAGATGACTCCTGCGGTTACTTTACCGGAGCCGCGGACGGTTGCACTAAGTGCAAACCAAGGTAGTTCAAAACGATAGCACAGCCACCAGCCAGTCAATTGAGGAAATGGTAACATATAATATGCTACATAAGAATCTAGACAAAGGGGATACTAAGTAAACCCTCCAGCACTCTATTGGAAGATAGTGTGTGCTGGGTCTTGAAAGTTATAATGCGAAGTAAAGTCAATTTCACTTTACTGCTCTGGGAAACAGTTTATCCCAGAGAAGGTATTTAAACCTTAGAAAATCTGGAGGACTTCCCTGTCTCACTGCACTGAAGGTGCTTTGTGACACAATTGTAAAAGATGACTATGGAGTTTGTTAGACCCCATAACCAAAAGAAACACGCACTGAAAACACATTGAATTGAAAGGTGCTAAGTCCCAAAGTTTAGCAAAACAGCTGGAGGTCCATAAGGTGGGAGGAATTCGACATTTTTTGAGAATTCTCCCTCATGAAGAACCATTCCTCGGCCCAGGCGAAGGGTGCCGGACTCTGCGCCCAAGTGCCTGCGGTCCCACCGGCTCTGGACTCTGTGGTTTCAGAGGCAGCCAAGAAGAAACCTTCGGGCTCCTCCTCTTTGGCAGCCTCCTCCACCGCCCCAGACAGTGAGGAGGAGAAGTTGGATGCCATGGGGCGAAGAGTTATCACGTCGGCAGCGACTACCATCAAGGCCGCCAACGCCCTAGCCATTGTGGCAAGTTACGACAGGGAGCTTTGGTTCAAGATCACTCCCATCCTGGACTTCCTTCCCGACAACAAGAGGGCAGAAGATTTGGAGATCCTACAGGAAGGCGAGGTGGCATCGGACCTCGTCCTAGTGTCAGCCCTCTCGCTCGACAGCCCAGGAGACCTACAGGGGCCGTGCCAAATCTGGAGGAGGATGTCTTCATCGCCCAGGCCCTCAAGGCAGTGCTTCGATATCAAAACAGGATTGAACCCCTGTGGAGTCGGGCACCCACCTGTGAACCCCGGTGGGAGGCCGGCTGGCTAACTTCGTCAGCATGTGGAAGACCTTCTCCACTGACTAACTGGTGCTAGACGCTCTCACCCACTGACACACCCTAGAGTTCCAACGGAAGTGTCCCCATATTCCACCCGTGGCCCGGCAGGTAAACCATGTCCCTCAGCTTCTGCTGGAGGTGCGGGCCATGCTAAAAAAAGGTTGTGATAGAGCTCGTCCCATAGAGGCCCTGGGGCTCCGGAGTGTACTTGTTACTTCCTCTTCAAAAGGAAGACTGGCGGTTGGAGGCCCATCCTAGACATCCGCCGTCTGAAAAAGTACATCAAGTCGCAAAAGTTCCAGATGGTGACTCTTCAGCACGTGCTAGGACAGCTAGAAGAGGGGGATTTTCTATTGTTGCTGGACTTGGAAGATGCCTATTTTCAGATCCCCATACACAAGGACCACTGCAAGTTTCTGCGCTTAACGGTTGAAGGTGACATTACCAGTTCAAGGCCCTCCTCTTCGGATTGAAGTTGGCGCCAAGAGTTTTCACCAAGTGCCTGGCGACGGTGGCGGCACAGCTGTGTCTACGAGGGATCCACGTGTACCCTTACCTGGATGACTGGCTCATCCAGGCAAGCTTAAAGGACATTGCCGTCGAACACACGAGGACCGTCTAACTCCTGACGGTTCTGGGGTTTTTGGTGAACTATGGAAAGTCCTGCTTGACTCCATCGCAGGACGCACTGTTTCTGGGATCCTGATTCAACACAGTGTCGTGCCTGGCGTCTCCGTCCGAGGAAAGGATAGTGGCCATTTTGGGCACTGTTGGCCCTACAGGTTGCCACAGTGAGATCCATCAAGTTTCTGCTCGGCATGATGTCATGCATTTACCGCAAACGACTATGCAGGCTGCAGATGCGTCCACTACAGGAGTTCCTTGACGGACGTTGGATACAAGTCTCGGGAAGCTTCCAGGACAAGATCAAGCTAGACGAGAGCTTCCGTCAAGCAATACGATGGTGGGGAGTCCACTCACATCTGTCCGGAGGCGCAGATTTCCAGACCCCACCGTACCAGGAGACGGTCACGATGGACGCCTCACTGGAAGGTTGGGATGCTCACACAGAAGTCTTCACACAAGAGGCCTGAGGCTGCCGGAGGAGAAGACGTTGCACATCATCGTGCTGGAGCTGCGCGCAGTGTTTTGGGCCCTCAAGTCCTTCCTGCCATCCCTCAAGGGCAAGGTGGTGCGGGTCTTAACAGAAAATACTACCACCATGTTTTACCTCAGGAAGCAGAGGGGCACCAGATCCCTAGCGCTCTCCAAAGAGGCGTAGGACTTATGGCACTGGGCCGTAGCCAAGAAGAGGTTTTATCTGGCAGGAGTGAAGAACACAGTCGCAGACTGTCAAAGCAGGGAGCTGCGATCTTGCCACGAGTGGGAACTTCAGCAGGACCAAGTGGTTCACCTGTTCTGCAGATGGGGAAATCCCCAGATCGATATGTTTGCGATAGCGTCAAACACCAAGTTAGGTTCGCCAGCAGGTTTCCCCAGCCGGGGAGCATGTGGGACGCATTCTCTTTCCCCTGGGACGGCCTCTTTCTTTATCTAGTCCCTCTGTTGCTTCTTCGACTAGTCAATCAACTCAGACGGTCCCGGTGCAGGATGATACTCGTCGCACCGGCGTGGCCGAGACGGATATCTTCCCCCGGACCTTCTGGACATGTCAACGTCCCCTCCAGTCAAGCTTCGGGCGGTCGCAGATCTTCTCGCCAGGGAAGGAGGGCCGATTCGGCACCATGACCCAGGATCGCTGAACCTGAAGACCTGTGTCCTGCAGCACTAGAGTTTGGGGGCTATGATCTCCCAGTGTATTGTAAGGGGTACTTGCCAAGGCTAGAGCTTCATCTACTATCATATGCTACGGGCACAAGTGGAATAGGTTTGCCATTTGGTGCTGTACTCAGAAGATCGACCCTCTACGAGTCACTGCTCCGCAGGTTCTTTCGTATTGGTTGTCGTTGGCCAAGGCAGGACTGGCCCATGCTTCAACATGGTGCATCTGGCGGCTATCTCCCACTATACCAGATCTCCAGGACGGTCATCCTTATGGTTGCATCGATTGGTCAAGGAGTTCATCAAAGGACTAATTTGCTCGTTCCCGCCGGTGAAGGCTCCGGCTCCGGCCATGGCCCTGGACTGGGTGCTCAATGTGGTGCTTACTAGGCTCATGGGTCCTCAGTTCGAGCCTATGCATTTGTCGCCACTGAATTTTTTGTTGTGGAAAACAGTTTTTCTTGTGCCCATTACCTCCGCACGACGAGTGGGAGAGATCCAGGCACTCTCTTGTAAACCACCTTATTTGACATTCCACGAGATGAGGGTAGTGCTACGGACGCACCCCTCCTTCATGCCCAAGGTGCCCTCAGTCTTTCATCTAAATGAGTCCTTGGTGTTGCCTGTATTCTTCCCAATGCCTTTGTTGCTGGCTGAGAGGACTTTGCACTTGTTGCATGTGGCTAGAGCCCTGAAGTTCTATGTGGACCACACGAAGAGTTTCCGGAAGACGTTGCAACTTTTTGTGAACTTTGGCCCTTTGAATCATGGCAAGGCCCGCTCCAAGGCTTCCATTTCCAGGTGGCTCAACGGCTGCATCACTCATTGTCACCGGTTGGCAAACCGACGTTGCCTGGCTGTCCGAGAGCCCATTCGACCAGAGCGATCGCTGCAACTACGGCGTTACTGTCTGGTGTGCCCCTGCTTGACATCTGCAGGGCGGTTACGTGGAGGTCGACTCGCACCTTCACGAAGTTCTACTGCGTAGACAAGGATTCCAGGAAGGAGGCCCAGGTCTGCCGAGCAGTGCTACGCAACCTGTCCGCTTCAAGGTGAGCCTGTTCCGGATGTAAGAGTAATTGCTTCTGTTGAGCCTTGCCACCTCACGTGGTTGTGTATGTATTCTTTATTCACAAGTATGTAAATCCATGTTCAACAAAATGGGGATACCTGATTCTAAAACCTGGTCCTTCAGGCTAATGTTACAGGAACAATATACAGTGGAAGAGAGGGGTGCCATCTCATTTTTCTGTCTGGTCTTTTAATAAATACCAACCAACAGTACATATCATTTCAATCAAAAAATTCAATGTAATTGTCAAACACTTTTTAAAACGCATAAAACAATACATTATGCAACATTTACCAACATCCTGTATTAATTCCACGGTTGGTTATAAGACACCAAAGCTCACTTTTCCAATATACTACCACTCATTCACTTTCATTCCATTCATACTATCTATCTCATCTCTCCCTAGCCCTTGTTGGTTAGAAACCGCTATTTGGCTGTGATGATTTCTTGGTAGGTTTAGATTTGTTGCTCAATTAACCCATTTGCATAGATTTTAATCCCACAGAACGTAAACGTCTAGACTTGTTTCGGTTGTCCCTTGACCCCTATTCTGGTCTTTCCATACAGCAACCTTCTTCAGGACGAAGAGCCAGCAGTCCATCTATGTGCTGTCACATAGGGTAGTGTGAGCCATGGTCCCTAAAAACAGTTAAGACAATCTCAGTGTCTGTATCAACCCTCTCATATACTCTATCAATACCTCATAAATCCTGGAGATCGCATGGTCCCCCCTCCCCTACAGCCAACAGTGTCTCGACTTCTGTGTTCTCTATGGTCTCGTCATTACAACGCGGCTATCTAGTTCTTAACAGCTTTATCGTCGTATAATGCAATAGGAACTGGCCCTGGTGTATGCCCATGGTCCCCCTTAGCTCCTCAAATGTCATCAGCACACTTTCATTCCTCAGGTCTCCCACCGTGGCTATGCCGCATGCTTCCCAACTCGATCATACTATTGCCCTGCTGCCAGGTCTGCCCTCTAGAATGGCCGCTTTTGGTGCCTGCGGCGAGAGCGGATCTCCTAGCCCTATTACCCCCACGCCCTCCTCCACACGCCAATGCCCAGCTCTATCAGATAAGGTGATCCAATTTGCTCCCTTGTGGAAATCCAAAGGAGGTTGTTTCCGCTGTGTGCTCATCAGCCACCCATTGCAGGACTTGTTGCAGCTGGCAAGACAGGAAGTATAGTTCAAAATTCGGCAATCTGAGCCCTCCATTTTCATATAGTCTTTGCAGTGTACTCCAAGCCACCCCTTTTCTCCCTTCGTGCCACAGAAAACCCCTACACATTTTCTCCAATTCTCAGAAGAAACTCCTTGGGATATTGTACGGAACATTCCTGAAACAGTGCATGAGTCTTGGCAGAGCCACCATTTTAAGCAGTGCCACTCGATCCATCACTGACAGGGGAAACTTGCTCCAGAACTGAATAGACTTCTCCAGTCAGTTTTTGGCCTGAGCCATTTTTTGGTCATGCTCTCACTTCGGATTGTGATAGATGTGAACACCCAAATACCGAAAAGAGTGTTTGCTCCAGGGCAGAGGAAGGGCCGGCGGGTCCTCCTGTAACTGTTGTTCTCCAGCATGGGTCTGGCATGGATTCACATGCGTACCCTCCCTCCTGTCCCTCTGCAGCTCTTCTTGGTCATACTGCCACTTTACGTGCTACTAAATCTGAAGATGGCTGCCCGAGGAGGGGCTTAGGGAGAGGGCAGTCATTGGCTGGGTGCAGTAAGACCCAGAGCTCAATGATTGGTTTATAGGAGAAAGACAGTTTGTAAGTGAAAGTGAACGTTTTTTCTTTTACCGTAGATTCCTGGCCTCACGACGGAATATTCAGGAGCATGTGAATCCATGCCAGACCCATGCTGGAGAACAACAGTTACAGATAAGTAACTTGTTCCATCTCCACATTCTGTAGCCCATTCTTCCATCCCCAACCCTCTTGTTGAAAGCAGAACCGTACACTACTGTGATGCTAAAGAAACAAATGGCCTCAAACACCAAGAGGAGGAAGAACACAGAAATCCCAAAGACTGCTCCCATTACTGGTACTAACGAGATGGCCCTGAGGATGCATTGAGATCAACCTCTCAAAAGTAACAAGGGGCTGTGACTGCCCGCCCCTCGAGAATGGGCTACAATGTATAAAGGCAAACAATTGGCAACAGTTTTGGTCAATCTAAGTGCAGAGTTCAGCTGCAGCGCATGCTTGGAGAAGCAGCAGACACCGAGAACGATCGGCGCGGGAAATCCAAAGTCTGGTTGCCATGTGGGCTTTCAAATGGTTCTGCATACGCATGCACGATAACCAAGGACAAGAAGAGTTGGGCAGCCCAACGACTAAAGATGCCGCACAAACAGACTGGGAAAGCGGAGCCCGCCAAGAAGTCGGACCGCCAACCCTAAAAGCCCCAGTGATGTACCAAAGCCTGAAAGCAGGTAAAGGGTGGTACAGGTGACCTGAAGGGGATGCAGGGATTCAGGCAGGAGGAGTGCAGGCAATCCTTGCCTTACTTTGTACTAGGCATACCACTGACCGACCCCTGAAGGGTCGAGAGTGCACCCAACCTTTGCCTTTCGTACCAGTGTGGAAGAGAATCATCCCACTGGCCATCAGGGAAGGGTCTGGGACCCTGCCCACCATAACAGTGTGAAGAGAAAGTTCTCTGGCCATACAAGAAAGGTCTGGGACCGCAGTAGAAGTCAACCAAAGCACAGAGGAAGCCTTACTCATTATGGTGGCAGGGATAAGTCCACTAGTTACAGAAGAGGGGTCTGGGACCCCAATGTGAATGAGCAAAACTCTTGAGGGACTCTTACTTGTCACAGTGGACAAGAGGAGAAGATTTTGGACATTGTTTAGTCACAGTGGCAAAGTGTTTAGCAAGCTGGAAGCACTGAGAAAGCATTGTATCGAGCAATGTCAGGTGGATGGAGCCATTCCCCCTAGCCTTGTGTTGATCTGTGCCAAAGCATACCAAGAGTAGGTAGACCTTCTCTTTGTCCTGAAATGAGTTAATGAGAAGAAACCAAGGGCCTTGTCGTGAATTGTAGCAAGCCTTACTATGGAAAGAAGTAATTCTCCCTGGTTTTATTGGAAATTGTACAGAGCCACACTGTAGGGCACTTTGTGTGAAGACTTACTGAAACCTGCAAGCCAGGGGTAGGGAGTCCTACCACTTGGTATACTTGTTTGATAGAATATTTGTTGAACCCCATCCAAGAAGCAGGGAAAGGGAACTATTCTCCTTAAAGAAGGAACTTTCTGTTAGTTTACCTTTTTAATTGTTGTGTGAGGGACTGAAGTAGATTGTGACACAGGACCGTGGAATTTACTTTGACTGACATTCTGACAGACCCTTTTAGTATTACTTTTGAGGGAGGGACACCTCTCTTAGAAGTTATGGATAGTAAGGATTTTTTTTACCTGAAGAAATCTGTCTATAATCAAAGCCATGTCACCTTTGTGTCAGCATCCTTCATTGACACCCTTACAACGCACACACTTAAAGATTAAAAGAAGCATCTTTGGCATTGTGGGCTGGAGTCCCACTGACCGAGATTGACCGGGGTGCCACATGGGCGGTGCTGCATACATTTACAAGGCACTACTGTCTACAGGAACAGAGACCAGAGTCGAAAGAGCGGTCCTACAGCCCCTGTTTCAATAAGCTTAAGCCTTTATCCTTAATTTCTGAGGCTTGTGGAATCTGCTTAGATCACATGCTGTGAATAGGCCGACATCTAGTGGAAGCTGCAGAGTATTAGTTTGATTTTTGAAACTCGAAAAAGGGGTGTTGAACTAGGACGTGCCTGTAATACTATCCCTAGTGTGACGTCCACTGTACCCATGATCCCTCACATTGTTTTTTCCAGTTAGTGACATATGGAGAGTACTCCCTTTTAAATTCTGCCCAAAGTGTAACCGTAAGTTTCCCTGGGTAGACGAACACAATACGTGTAACTTGTGTCTCCCACAGGACCATCCCGAGGCTAATTGTAAAGCTTGCAAGCTCTTCAAGACCAAGACACACAAGGACCGCTGGGCCCACTACGCCAGGCAGCTAGAGGCCCTGGACGCAGTGGGTTCCTTCAGCGGTGGCAGCGACGCCGCCTAATCGGACAGCCAGGGCACAGGGGTGTCGTCGGGCACCCACGCACAAGCCCCCGACCTCGGAGTACTGACCGGCGGTTCAGTAATGGGGACAACACCCAGCGGCAAGAGCGCAACACACACCTCTTCCACCAAGCACACTAACCCCATCCGAGATTCGACACTTATGTCGAGCGATCGGCAAAAGAAGTCATCAAGAGAGTGGTCCACTGATTCGGTGTCCTCTGGGCGTTCCAGGTCACGGTCACCTCACGACACACAGCAACCGTCCACGGTTGCGAAGGGTGCCACATTACCAAAAGTCATTGAGGCCCGGTCGTCGGAAGACAAATCCGACCTTTTCCTCCAAGTAGCACGTTAAACGTCTACTTCTGTAGCACGTTAGACGCCTGCTTCCGAGATTCAACGCCCCTCTTCCAAGACTCCCTAATCTTGTGACACCACCTCCGAATCTGGACGCCAAGCGTCGAAACATTCAGAGAACCCTAAAAGTCCAGGAAAACATTCCTCCAGTCATGGGAAAGGTGATAAACAACACAAGAAAGCCTCAGAACATCAGTTTCAGATGGAAAAACACAAGGAAAAGTCCAAGGTCCCTGACCCTGTCTCCAAGGGAAAGACTGTTCCTCCCACTCCTCAGAATATAGACATGGATGAGGAACCACAGCAGGAGAGGGTTATCCCCAGTTCCAAGCAATGGAACTCAGAGGACATTCATAGAGTAATGAGGAGGATGTCCTTTTTTTGTAGATTTCTACGAAAAAGACCCAAATGACTTTCATAGCTATCATAGTACACCAGCTACCTCTGCCCCTTCGAGATCCAAAGATCATCAACCTCCTACCAAGAGGCTCTGTTCTGAGACCCCAGTTCAGGGTTTGATTTCAGACCCTTCTATAATTCAGCTTTACTAACCATATGGTGAGGAGTCAGAAATACAGATGCTGGAAGACCAGGCAGGGGTCGATTACTATGGGGATGATGACCAGGAAGAGGAAGACGAGGCGGAGGCCTATGGTCTTGACTCCCCTATTCCCAAAGATCCCCCAGTGAATGCCTCACCAGTTGATAATCAACCTTTACGTAATGAGGTATTAACTAAAGCTGCTGCCCATTTTCAAATTGACACACAGGGTGTCCAAGAAGAGAGATTTTGCAGAAGAAATTCTAGGGGACAGGAAAGCCATTGCCCAAACTATCCCCATTTTAAAATAAATCCAGCGCAGAATCATTCCTTCTCTGGTAACCCACGAGTAGAAAAATTTAGGGCCACTCCCTCCGATCTATTATACATAAGAGTTCAGTTATAACCCGACTCATTGGTGGTAACAACCACCAGAAAGAGGGCGGGAACAACACTAGCGTCTTCCGAAGCACCCCCTGACAAAGCAAAATATATGCTTTGCGGAGGAAGGTGGCATCCACGTCAGCATGCCAAACATGCATTGCCAACACCACCATTCTGTTAGCAAGCTACAACTGCCACCAATGGGAACAGGTAGCTGCCCTCATTGCCTCTGCACCCGAACCTCTAAAGAGCCGGTTGGCCCAAATTGCATCAGACGTAAGATCAGTGTCTGGATGCATTCTTAAGGCAAACTTTGATGCAGTAGATAATGCAGGGAGACTAAAAGCAGAGGCACAGTTATTAAACGCCATGCTTGGCTAAGACAATCAGGGTTTAAGCCTGAGACCCAAGCCACCCTCATAGACATGCCGGAAGAACTGAACGCCCTATTTGGGAAAGCAGCGGAGGAAGCACTGAAGACGGCTAAGAACGAAGATGAAGCCTTAAAGTCCCTCGGCCAACTGACAAATAAGCCCTCAGGTCAAACGGGAAATAACAATAATTTTCGTCGCTTTTACGGCCAAAACTCCCAAAGAGGGTCCAATTATTATCAGGGTGAAGGAACCTCATAGGGCAGCAATCAGTCCCAGGCTACCCAAGGTTTCACTAGAGGTCAACACAGGGGCCTCGGTAGGGGGAGAGGCAGCCCAGGTAGAGGAGCTACGCCACCCAATAAACAGCAGTGACGTTACGCTGCGGGTCCCTTCCCATGCATCCCCAGTAGGGGGGCGCATTTCCATCGTCACCCACGCATGGGAAGGGATAACTTTGGACAGGTGGGTGCTGTGCAAAGTGTCAGTGGGATACTGTATAGAGCTACTAGAACGCCCCCGCAACCATCCTCCAAGACAGAAGAAACACTCCTTGGAGCACCAAAGAATCCTCCTCGAGGAGATTGTCGTTCTTCTTGCAAAGGACGCAATAGAACTCGTTCCGGGCAACCAGGTAAACAAGGGTATTTATTCAACCTACTTCCTTGTGCCAGAAAAATATCTAACGATGCGCCCAGTATTAGACTTGCACCCTGCTGTCAAGTATGTCAAGCCACAAAAATTCTGCATGACTACACAACAGGAAGTAATCCCCCCTACTAAAAAGAGGGGATTACATGGAAACATTGAATATGAAAGATGCCTATTTTCATATTTCCATGTTCCCAGTGCACAGATCATCTTGCGTTTCAAGGTAGACAGCCAGTGCTACCAGTTCAATGTGCTGCCCTTCGGAATAGCCTGGGCTCCAAGGGTATTCACCGCGGTGGTGGCGGCGCACCTACGCAGGGAGGCAATCCCGGTGTATCCTTACCTGGACGACTGGCTCATCACAGGGGAAATCCCCGTAATTTGCAGATCCAACATTCAAAGAACAATCAACCTCCTCTTCCAATTGGGCTTCTCAACCAACGAGAAAAAATCAAGCCTGGAGCCAAGCACCTCAAAAAGGTTCCTAGGAGCTGTCCTAGACACCCAGGAGGGGTTGGCCTTTCCATCAGAGGAAAGAATTCGAAATCTGTTGCTGCAAATTCCTCTATCAGTCCGGTCGCCAGATAAGGGTGCGCAAAGCGATGTGTTTGCTAGGCATGATGGCATCTTGCATTTACCTGGTTCCCCATGCGCGAGCTCACCACACAGCTCAGGGTCTCTAGTCTCACTCAGTGGCTCAGAATCACATCAATCTGCTAGAACATCTGGCAGTCTTCAGAGCGCTTCGGGCTTTCAAACCCCTCCTATTCAACCTGTCAGTGCAGATCCTAACAGACAGCACAACGATGATGTTTTACTTAAACAAGGGGGCACTCGTTTGCCAAATCTGTCCAAGCTTGCCCAGAAAATTTGGAAGTGGGCACTCAGAAGGAACATTTACCTGTCATCCCAACATGTTCCTGGGGAGTTCAAATCACTAGCTGGCTCTCTGAGCAGACCCCTCCCAGAGGAACACGAATGCCGACTACACAAAGTCGTAGAAGATCTCTTCTCTAAGTGGGGTTTCCCCACTATAGACCTATTCGCCACAGGCGAAAACAGACAATGCCCAGACTTTGCATCCAGATTCCCCCAGCCAGGCCCCAAGGGGAACGCTCTATGGAGGAATTGGTCAGGGATGTTTGCCTACGCTTTTCCACCAACCCCTTTGATGAGGAAGATGGGCAACAAGATGCACAGGAAATCGATGACGCTCATCCTAGTTGCTCCTATGTGGGCGAGACAACCATGGTTTCCACACCTACGCAAACTGGCGGCATGCGACCCCATCAAGCTCTTGTGCTGGTACAATCTACTCTCACAGCACGAAGCACAAACTGTGCATCCTCAACCGAACTCGATGAACTTGTCAGCATGGCTCCTGAAGTCATAGTCAGCCATCTCAATTTACTCCAGAGATGCATGGACATTTTAAGAGTCTAGAAAACCTAACACAAGGCACTGTTACTTTGATAAGTGGAAAAGATGTGTTATTTGGTGCCAGAATAAACAAATCAACCCAATTGATTGTACTTCTTCCAATATTGTCACCTAAATGCTCCACCTACTGGATGCAGGGTTAGTATTTAATTCACTCAAGGTACACCTGGTGGCGCTGTCAGCCTACACCACCTCCCATAACAAGGTGTCATGGTAGAAAGTACCAGTGGTCAAGGCCTTTATGGAAGGGGTAAAGAGACTCCGCCCTCCAATTTCTAACCCACCACCAGGTTGGGACCTTAATGTGGTGCTTGCTAAACTCATGGGACCTGTCATGATCTCTGCTTCCAAAGGGTCAGGACTTACCCAACTCCCTTGGAAGCAGACCCATAACGCCGGTTCCGGGTGCCGGACAGTCCCAATTGGGACCTTTTGGACCCTGTCCTGGCGCCAGTGGCACCAGGCTCATAAATATGCCCAGTCCCAGCGCTGGAAGCGCCGGGCTCATAATGCTTGGGTGGACTTACCTGCAGCAGACCATGCTGCTTACTTACCTGCCAGTTGAGCCCCTGATCCTCTTCTGTTTGGGACTACTTTTCCTGTTGGGTGGGACAGGAGCCACTCCCTAGGTTCAGAACACTGGAACTCTTCTGGAAAGCAGGAACTCTTTTCTTACCTAGGCGTGGCCGTGGAAGGAGAAACCTAAGCACTACAGGAGGCTATTTAAACCACACCCGATGGATGAATCTTGCTTTGCGTTATTCTGCATTCTCTGCAGCAGAACGCTCACCGTGTCTTCTGATCCTGTGCCTAAGGGAACAAGGCTTACCATCCTGGAATCCAGTCTTCAGCAGCACCTATAAAGACAAAGAAAGAACAGGTTAGCACTAGGGTCTTCAGTGGCAGCGCATCTCTTACCTGGTCCAGCGGCTGTCACCAACGCCTCGCGCTGCATACCTGCATCTGAAAGACAAAGGCTTACCGACTCTTCGCACGCTCCGGAGGTCTTCGCGCTGCATTCCGGCATCTGAAAGACAAAAGCTTACCGGCTCTTCGCGTGCTCCGGAGGTCTTCGCGCTGCATCCCGCATCTGAAAGGCAAAAGAAGGTGCGTTTAGAGACATTGGGCAACTTTACTACTCACGTGCCATCACTCCTTCCCACGCCGAAATCAGCGGGTATCCCAGCACCCTTCAGCTTCTCTAAAGCTCCGAACTTGTACCTGCAAGGTAAAAGAGACAGTGCGCATCGTGAAGCAGGCAACAAGCGCTCACTTACGTGCTTCCAAGCGCTTCTATTCCTCACGCGGGTTCGATCCTCAACTCTCTTCAGCCCGCCATCCGCCATCGCCGGAACCCTGCAAAACGAGAGGTATCGTTACAAAAGAACTTTACATAAGTCAAAAGCCATACTCGCGTGTTCCTCGGCACCGCTCCACAGCAGCTACGCCTTACGCACTTAAAGACTTTTAAGACATTTGAAGTGCCCAGAACTTACCGTTCGTGCAGTAAACGACGGACAGCAGTCCTCTGAGGTCAAGAGGCCTGCACCCTTATCCAGTGAAGAAACTGGTTACGGCACCCTGCCCCCGAGGCAGATGGAGAGCTCGGCGTTCACCTACCTAAGGTGAGATCATTAACCTTTGGGGTCCTACAGGAGAAGAGAAAGGGAAGAGGAGAGAGGCACCCAATAACCCCAGTTCATTAATCCCATATTTTCTATCTGCAGACATCTTACTCTCCGAGTCACACAGTGCACAGAGGTCCAGCCCGAGGAACCAACCGTGTGTTACACATCACCTTTGAAGACACGGCATTCACCCAGCTAAGACCGGCGCCTCTGCGGGAATCAGGTGAGCGTTACAGGACCTCCCTTTGAACCCATGCATAAAGCTAGTCTCAAACACCTGACTTATAAAACAGCCTTCTTAGTAGCCATTACATCCATAAGAGGGGTCAGTGAAATTCAGGCTGTCAGTGCAAGATCCTTTCTTTACTGTTCATAAGTATAAACTGGTTTTACGCACTCACCCTAGGTTTTCACCTAAGTTGATTTCAAAATTCCAGTTTAACTAGTCCATTGAGCTACCGGCCTTCTTCCAAGAACATAAATGCTCTGCTGAGGTGAAACTCCACACACTAGATGTGAGGAGAGCGGTCCTCTACTACGTGGACAAAACCAGACTGCTAAGAAAAACGTCTCTATATGTGCAATCTCTAAATGGATAGTCAGATGTATCCAACTGTGCTACTCCCTTTCAGATAAAACACTGCCTTTTACGCAGAGGGCCCAGTCTTTAAGAGGTACTGGGGCCACTCTGGCTTTCATTGCAAATGTACCCCTTGACCATTTGCAAAGCAGCTACATGGAGCTCTGTTCACACCTTCACTCAGCACTACTGCATTGACACTCATTCCAAGACAGATACTCAAGTGGGCAAGCGGTTTGAAGACATTTGTTCGCTCATGACCCTTCTCACATCCCACACCTAATCTATGCACAGCATGTGATCTAAGCAGATTCCACAAGCCTGAGAAGGTAAACATTACTCACCGTAATCGTATTTCCGATGCTTGTATCTGCTTAGATTCACATGCGCCCACCACCCTTCCTCCCCTCTGAGAGAAGGCGCATGGATGCTTGTAGTCTTATCTATCTTATCTGCTTGGATACTCTGTACTCACGCTACTCCTCCTGCTACCTCATGTCAGAAAAGAAAATACAATCTGATAGTCCTAAGCGTGAGGGATCATGCGTACAGTGGAAGTCACAATAGGGATAGTATTACTGGCACGCCCTAGTTCGCCCCTTTTCGATTTTCGAAAAAACAAACTGTAATACTCTGCAGCGTCCACTAGATGTTGGCCTATGCACAGCATGTGAATCTAAGCCGATAGAAGCATCAGAAATACGATTACGGTAAGTAATGTATCATATATTCGTGTGAATCTATGAAAAGTCCAGTGCTGGAGGAGGAGTCTGTTTCTTACCTGTTACTCAGCATTGGTATCTTTCATAGATTCACATACACCCTCCCCCACTCCGAAGTATGAAGGCTAATACCAAATATAAGGTATCGCCTTCCCATACCGTGTTAAAATCTGAAGATGGCTTCAAGGGGTAAGGGGGTAGGGGGTACTTGATGTCCCATTGGATGGGGCAGAAAGCACCCATCAAGTGTTGTACAGACTACAAAGCACTCCTATTTCTTCATACTAAGCTTGTAACTGAGGTTTCCGAGTATGACTGGCAATATTCAAAGCATGTGAATCCATGAAAGAGATGAATGCTGGATAACATGTATTACTGGTAAGCAACCTAGTCCTTTCCTCTAGTAACGCTTAAGTGTTGCTGATGAAGTTCAGCCAGTTTCTGGAGACGTTGATTCTTGGGGTGGCTGCCGAAAGCTTTGTTTACGGACCTCCACATCTTGATCCAAGTTGTGAATAGCAGAGTTCTTTTATAGTCCAAGTTTGACCCCCATAGCAGTCAAGCAAATCATTGCAGGCTTTGCTCCTGAGAGTTTGACACTTTACATGCACTTGATCCTATAGAGGGAATTCACGATCTTCAGTATGGATACCTTTTGCCACGCATGTGGCTGTGGTTATGCTGATGGCATGATTATAATAGGTTAGATATTCTTTCTTTGCTTCATTGGCCAGAGTGTTTGGTTATACCTTCATCTTTGCTAGGAAAGGATTGACCGTTTCAATGTTGAGAGATTCTCTGGCAGCATTGTCAATTTTCATGAGTTTGTCCGAACCAGGCTCTTAGAAATTCAGGTTATGTCGCACTTGCTCAATGGTTTGGTTATTAGATATTAAACTTTATTGGCTTGCTTAATGACTTGTGAATTTGGTGTTGGCCCATTTGATTTAACCTCAATTCTAACCAAGGCATTTTAGTCATATAAAGTTTCTCTATGAAAAGTATGCGTGTGTTCCCTTTAACATTGACTCAAATGGATAGGGAGTTTTGGGCTATGAATGAAACTGTTGATCCAATTGATAGCAATTTCCCCCCTCGACGCCTATTTTAGGCTTAAGAGGCTGCATAGAGTTGATCCTGAAAGCACCTTAGCCTGTTAGGTTTCAAGTCTGTTGTCACAAAGGACAATATATATATGTATGTCTTGTGTTGAGAGGGGAGTCGTTATATGCATCAAGCATTATCAGGCTATACATAAGAATTGGTCTATAGGGTTTATGGTTCATATTACTTGGTCAAGTGGCAGCTTTTTTCGAAGAAGTTCTAGAAGAAGAATTAAATAGAGCAGCTATTAGTCTCCACTGTGCATATTTACAAAATATTATGGTTAATATTCTGATGCCAGAGTAGAGGCTTTGTTGAGGAAGTTTCATAATTCAAGTTGTCTTTGTTTAGCATGACTCTTTTCTTTTATTGGCATTTCAAAGCCCTTACATTAAATTAGTTTGAACGTTGACTAGGCAGTCTTTCAGAGACAAATAATCTGCTGAGAAATATGGTATCCGTTACAAGAAAATGCAGTGTTGTGCATATTCTGATTATATTTTCTCTGAAGATTTGTCATGGTCTTCTCACTTATTCGTTGACTGTGTGTGATTTATGTTTTCTGTCCAGTTATCGTGGGAAGCACTAATAAACTGTAGTGTCCAACCATCAGTGCCATTTAGAGAGTAAAAGCACGTTACATCCTGCTCTTGTAAACATATGTGAGGGTCCAGGGGATGCAATTGGCACCCTAGGTACTAGGGAAATGTAAAACATAAACAATGCCCCGAGGGACCAGAGTATGAATCTGAACTAATGCTACCCTAAAGCCCTTCAGTTTGTGATTGTATGTTACCTTAATGTACTCCTTATTTTGTTGGAGGCTCGCCCACCTGTGTACATTTATTCCAACGAATCTATAAAATATTCTAGAAAATATACCTTTAGCATAGATTTACCAGTGTTTCGAAAGCTGTCGAACGTTGGCTGCATTCATCCCTGCTATTGGGCAGTGATGCTCTGCCTAGCGTTTTAAGTGGGCAGGGTTTTTTCAGTTTTGGAGGTTAACGTTCACAATTTTGAAGGATAAAGGGGTACATTTGGCGGGCAAGTTATGTTGGTGTGCAATGCACTAAATATAGCAAACTGGACACTGTAGGGCAGGGCTTTCCCTTTAAAGGAAAGCGTGCAACACCCTGCACAGCACTTATATTTGGATCACTGATTTGAGGAGTACTGATATTGCTTTGAATTGTTGATCAGCTGCAGTTTGCATGGTTTTCTTCTACATTGTACCCATTCATGGTAGCGTTATATATGCAAACTGTGTGAGATAACATTGGTCACAGTATACGTTTTTGGCTTATGTTTTTGTGTTACTCTAGGTTTTTATTGAAAGATGGCCAACTTTGGCTCTGTGCCCCTCAAGCAAAACAAATCTGGAAATGTTTAGCAGAGAATGCAGTATATCTTTGTGACAGAGAAGCCTGTTTCAAGTGGTATTCTAAGCTGATGGGGGATGAACCGGACTTGGATCCTGACATTAACAAGGACTTCTTTGAAAACAACGTGCTTCAACTTGATCCTTCTTTATTGACAGAAAACGGAATGAAATGCTTTGAGCGTTTTTTTAAAGCTGTGAACTGTCGAGAAGGCAAACTTGTAGCCAAAAAACGTGCTTACATGATGGATGACTTGGAATTGATAGGACTAGATTATCTTTGGCGGGTAAGTGAAATGGATTTTACAGTTTGTCTAACTCGAGTAAACAACGTTGAGGCTTCTATGTGCTGATGGATTCTTCGCTTGCTTGCTGAACCACTACCCAGCCCATGTGCTCCAGAACTATTTATGCCCTTTCGGTGCTAGTGGTGCTAGACCTACCCACTAATGTTCCCTGGCCACTTGAGTCATCAGTAGAGGTCACCACCTGGATTTAACTCGCATCTCGGATGTTCCCTTTCTCCTTTTTACACATCCAAAAGCTTAGACTAAAGACCTTTTTTTTCTACAAGCAGGTATTCTAACCATTACTTTTTTCTGTTTCAGGAATCCTGCCTACTACTGCTATTGGCTGCATTGCAGAGAACCGGGTTCTAAATCTAGATTCCCCTAAAACTGAGATTCTGTACATAGCACTATCTCACTGTGCACATTTTCCTTATTCGCCAAATGGAACAGTATTTGGAAACTAAAACTATCAAACGCAATATTTAAAATGTTTAATACTGTTTAGCCTGGAATTGCATAGCAGTGATTTGAATATGCTTGGCTGTATGTCCTTCCCTGTGCTTCCCACTGAAGGTCTTGACATTTAAGAAATAATAATCCATGTGACGGTTACTCATGCCCTGTTTGGAGACCTTAATATATGGTCTGAATATAAGGTCTGATATGTGAGTTGGGAAATGAAGTTGGTATCCAGTGATAGTCAAATGGGAAAAGGTCGGCAGGAGGTGACATTTCCCTAGGGTTGTACTCCCAAGAAATAAAAGTACGTTCCCCAAAATATACTAGGATGGCGGTATGTAATAGTTAATACTCATCCCAGAATATGTGGCAGAGGTTTTAGGGGTGCAGGAAAAAGTCATATAAATGGCGACTTTTTCCCAGGCAACATCATCACATGGAACCATACAGATGAACAGAAAATGTTGTGTAGTTTATTTCTTTGAGTGCTAGGAAATGCTGGTGCCACTGACAAAGGTCTGGGTCTCACTGCTGGCAAAGTCTGGACAGGAAGAATCTAACATATGATAGAAAAGCTGGGGCTAATATTTCTAAACCGCTGGGGCAGTATTTCCATATTGTCCCGGTTTGTGTACCATTATTTAGTGAATGGGATCAACCTTATGGAAATCAGACCATCACCACTTTCCCTCAGCCCCCTGCCCAAAAGCCTCATTCAGACTAGATCTGCTTGTCATGTCAACTGTACATGAAAAGAAAAAAAAAAAAAACAAACGTTTGAATCTCATTGGGCCTCTCCAGTGATACTTTTTGTCTCTATGCACAGTGAACAAAGTTTTTAACATGCAAACCAGCTGTTCCGACGTAACATACTCCATTCTAGCATATCCTAAAGTTCAATAATGGTTAATTCATGGTCACTTCTGTCCCCCTTCTTAATTTCGGAATTACCACTGATTGCTTCCAGGAAGGGGGCGTAGTTCCCTGTGACTTATTAATGGTTTTTGAAAAGGCTAAACATATCGGATGGAATGAGAGGTGTGCGCGGTATAAGAACAGTATCTAAGTTCCATCAATCACATGGACCTCTATGATGTGTCTTTATAGACGATTGTCAATTTTGTTCCATTGCAGAGACTGCGTGATGGCATAAGACTGCGTAGTAGCATAATTACAGCACCTACTTTCAGTTTTAGCTCGTGATGACATACCACCATGCTTATTTTTTTTGGTTGAAATGGACCTGTTGTTGAAGTGGGTGCACTTAGCCATTTGGACAGCAGAGGGCAACCTAACACTGATAAATTGCATCAGCTGAGCATACTCAAGTGTTTTATATAAATAGATGTAAGAGGCATGAGGATATGATTACTTGTGTAGTTAAAACCTCCCTATAGTTTAAAAATATTTGCCACTCCAAAAAAATACAAAGACATTGCACTTTGGGCTGTGCAGCTCGTTTGTCTGTCTCAATGTTTTCTGTGGACTAAGATGTCAGGCTACCCCATTTTGTTATGTTGGGGGTTCAAGTCTGCTGGCTATGCCTCAATAATTGCTCTATGGATATTCTATTGGGCAGTTATGAAGTCAAATGCATGGACAGTACAAGAAAATCATGCTTCCCCTCTCAAAATGATTTTCATTAGATGAGGTTCTATTTATTTTACTTAAACTGAATACATAAATAACTTTATCATGTAAATATTCATTCAGTATCATATTGATAATTGAATAGTATTGTGTACTGTAATATGGCATTTGTATAGTGCCTTTTCCCATTGGTATGGCCTCAAAGTGCTGTAGGTGAACCAGGGATGTCATTTTGCAAAAATGCCTGGGGTAGCAGAAGTGACATCACACAACCATTTACCTCCCTGATGACATCACCAGACGTGATGCCATTTGACCCCACCACCAAGTGACATTACAGGAAGTGGTGTAATGTCTTTTGACCCCCCCCTCCCCACCACACCACAAAATGACATCACATGAAGTGATGGCACACAACCTTTCACTACTTGACATCACATGAAGTGGCGTAACATAGCATTGTCCCTCAGTACGATTGCTATTGTTACGATATCACTGTAATGTGATATCCGTTCAATAAAATAATGGATCATCATATGTAGCATTATTATCTGTGTTTCAAGGCCCATATTACCACAGAAAGGGTATGAACCCAAATCCCATATTTATGTGGATCTGCCCTGCTATTTCTACATAGCTAGAGAGCGCAATCACATGCTGCGGGGACACAGGCGGTTATAGGATAGCGGAAAGCTAGGATAGATAGGAGAGAGAGAATATTTCACCATAGAACACATGATCGATGGTACACAAAATACAGTCTTCAATGATTTCGACAAGTTACCTTTAAGTTAACCTCTCAGTAAGATCTGTTGCGATGTACTGTTTGCGGTTGTTACATGGAATACATGATTTGTTCAAGAAACAGCCCGACATCTCCAATATGTATTTACTTCAGAACTTGGATTTAAGTTCAAAATGGGTTTGATTAGTTACTTGGCAAAAACTGATGGCTGATATTTCTGTATCTGTTGTAAGTGCTTGCATAACTCAAGAGGACCAAAGCATTTCAAGTTCTTATTTCTACACATTACTAGTATTACTCTCTCACAGTTTTAATCGAGTATTTTTTATTTCCATACACACATCCTACCGTACATGGTCTTTAGAGGTTTGGTATTACAAAACCGGATTACCAACATTGATAACCGGTAATTCCATTTCGAAATGGAGGGCTTCTGCATTGCCATTTTAATGATGCATCCTTACCCAAACTCCAAAAAGGACAGTTCTTGCAGTACTCTGCCTGCAGACCTGCTGTGCCACGAATGGGTAGGTGAACAACAAAAAAGGTCAGATCAATCTATAAGAAAACTTGTCAGTGTTGGCTCTGCCGGTATATGCCAGTAGCCCCACATAACATGCTCCTGTTTGCTGTGCCATTAAATATACAGTGTCACAATAAGAAAACATGGCCAAACTGGCTCAAATGTAGGCCAGTCTGGGCACATAACTACTCTTATGCTTGCTTTGTCATAAATGCTCAGTAACAAGTCATGCCACGGTAAGAAATGGCTAGACTAGCTACAACAAAATGCAAGTCTAGCCTTGTAATAACACACAAAGTTGGCTTTGCCCAAAAATGCCAGTAAAACATGCAGTGCTACAGTAAGGAACCATTTCCTTGTTTGAATGCATGCATACCTTCACCCAACATGTAAGAACACTTGTGTTGACTTTGTCTTTAATACCAGTAAAATATGCAATGTCACCATAAGAACACATAAAAAATGCCATGCTCCAAAAAATAAATGCCCGCTTTGCCTGCCCCATTGTGCTATAAATCCCCCACCCCAAACCTTCCTCCGCGTAATAATGTTCCTCAAGTTGGCTTTGCCCAAAATTGTTATGCTCACCTGGCTCCCACAGGGGCGTCGGTCGGACCCGGACAGCTGCGGTCTCCACCCACGTGATGCGTAGTGCAGTGATGACTGACTGGATCTGCCCTCCTAATCTTTTCTGCTTAACCCGTAGAAATATTCTCCTGCAAGTGGAGAGATGGATTTAGCCACTTGTGGATTCAAGTGATGGCACCCCCACAGTCCTCCCCAACTAATCACTTCCGAAATGCCCTCACAGCAATCTCACCTAATATTCTTGAAAGATGAGCTCTCCATCCTGCGTGGATTTGCAGGGGCACGTCAATTCCAGTTACTTCAGTGGTTTGAAGGCTTGGGAGAGTTCCGGAGAGTATTGACTCTGAGGTTCCTGGTGAGGACCAGTAAGTATTAAGTTCATAGAGTTCAATTTGTCCGATGTTCACACTTGTTCCCCCCTGCCTTTCTTGTCTTGCAGCTGGCTTGTGAAAAGATGCTCTTGTGGCAGCTGGTGGCGCTCAGGTAAGAGTCTGTATTACCCGGCGCTGTCCGGTAAATGTTGTACAAGGAAAACGTGTTGTTTTGTCTCTCTTTACAGATGCGGCATGTGAAAATATGGAGAGTCACAAAAGGATGCCTACGGTTGTAAATCGGGTAAGTCTATGGTGGTAAGAATTATATTTGTTGGTTCTCTCGGCTCACCTTGTGGTTTTCTTTTGTCTCCTAGGTGCTGAAGTTCGGCGAAGAAATGATGGAGGCAGCGCCGACCCGAAGGATGCTGTGAAGACTGGTGAGTATGGCGCGGAGCTGCAGCTGGAGGTGCGGCGCATGCAGAAATGATGTTCTTTACAGGTCCGGTGACAAGATGGATCCAGAATCGGGTGTGGAATAGAAATAAGTTTGTTTTCTAACCTTGTCCCTTTCTTTCCTCTTTGTTTTAGGAGCTCTGGATTCGAGGCGGGCGTGGCAGAAGACTTGATGCAGGCTGCAGGCACGGTGAGTGTTACGCTGCTGGATGCAGAATAACGTGAAGCGTGTGTTGCTGGTCGGGTGTGGTTTAAATAGCCTCAAAAGTAGTCCCAGGTAAGAAGTCCCTAGAACCACACCAGAGTAAAAAATAGTCCCTGTAGAAAAATAGTCCCTTTCAGGCTTCATGTTGGATTGGAGTCATTTGCAGCATGGTCTGTCTGAGGTAAGTAATGACTATGAGCCTGGCGCCTTAGGCGCCAGGACTGAACCCAGATAGCCCCTAGCCGGGGCTGCTGAGGTTTTACTAAATGTCTAGATGCCCGCTCCCGGGGCTGATGGGCTTGGTCCGGATGCCTGGGGGTAGGCATCATGACAAAAATTACCAGTAAAGCATGTAAGAAAATGTCCATGCTCCAATGCTCCTTGTCTGGGCCCCAGCCATGTACGCATGCATTCTTATCCATTCTCCCACTAGTCACTCACCCATTGGCGGCTGGTGAATTTATTTAATTGGAGGGCTGTAAACTTTACCCACAAATAAAATATGGTAGGGGGTGTGAGTGTAGCGAGGTAGACCGAAACTAAATATTTTTGAATGATGGGTTAAGATGGGGCATTATACAGCACTTTTTCTGTGAAAAATTTGGTAAACATCCAGATAGGGTGCAGTTGGTTTGTAGAGTAACTAATCCAAAAATCTAATAGATGCAATTCACCAATAGTGCCTAGCAGCATTTCCCCAATGAATTTCTATGATGCCTTTGCCCACCAAATATGCTAGTTTAAAAACACTTTCACGTGGGCTGTGTCCATACATGTCCACGATGCCTTCACCTATACTTGCCAGTATTCCCATATAAGAACTTACTCATGTGTGATTTGTGAATAATGCCAGAAATGCTACTATAAGAAAATATGTCCAAGCTGGCGTTGGCAATATATGGCAGTACCGTCACGTAAGGACATAGTCTTGGTAGCTTTGCCAATCAAAATGCCTTGCCATAATAATAAAACATGTCCCAACTGACTGCATCAAAATTCCAATCTAGCAAAGTAATAACAAACATCATACAGAGTGCCTGGGGACTGCCCCTGGGTGGTAGTGGTGCACAGTAAAAGTCAACAGAACACATCATACAAAGATGTATTCAAACGAGAATTTTGTGTAGTTCTGTATGTGAACATGCAATGGTGTGCAATCCCTATGTCTGGATTAAATGGAGTCGGGTGATAGTATGGCCACTCAGCTGCAGACCTAAACCTTTGATTCTGCTCCAGAGGCTGGTTTAGACACTCTAGCAGACCCCTCCTCCAAGGTACTGTGTAGCGTGGCTGAGACGGTAGAAATTTGCTTGGGAACTCTGCGAGGCAATTCGTGCCAACTGACCAGTGATGGCTAAACTCCCCATAGTTGACTGTTTAAGCACATTACAGAAGATGGCAAAGAAGGGAGAAAAAACACAATGCAAGTGGGAACTGGACATACAAACCAGCCCTAATTGCATGTTTGACATTTTCATAGGCAGGTGGCGAGGGCGAGACAGGTGATGGAAAACAATCCAGCTTCTACTTTATTTTCATGTTGTCAAGCGCTGACCCCCAGGTCAGGGATGTAATTTCACCAAAATGCCAGGGGTAGCGGAAGTGGCATCACATGGCCCTTGACCCCCTGATAACATCACAGGAAGTGATGTCATTTGACCGCGCCCCGAAGTGGCATCACATGGCATTGTACACTACGAAAAATATGGTTACGATATCACTGTTATGTACATTTCATCCAAGAATGGATCGCCATATGTATCGTTAAGATCAGTGTGTACAGGCCCATATTACCAAATTACTGTAAATGCAAGCATATGTCCATGACCAAATGATAATGATATGTTATTATATAGCACTTACGCTTAAGCGCTTTTCATAGACGAAATATACACCCACTATCACCCAATCTGTGTTGGTAACCATTTATCGACCTCAGAAGGATGAAAGGCTGAGTTGAGGCGTTTAAGAACAGACTAAATCAGTGACTCACCCCCTGAAGTGTGCCTGAAATAAACTTTTAATGAGTCTAGCAATTACTGTATAGAATTCCAGAAAGAGACACTATTTGGTATTCCTATTCTTTCTTATTTAGGGTCAGTGCTGAAAGCGTTATACTTGTAGCACTCCTGTTCTTATTTTTCTTCTTTTTTAAGGGGCCTGAACAGGAAAGCGAGCCACTTCAGAATTAAAGAGCCACATGGTGATGGCCACAGCCCAGAAGCTTGCATTGCACACAAAAAATAAATGTATTTAAACATTTTTTTTTTAGAGGTCGCAAGAGGGACCACAGAGGTCGCAAGGGAGACCAGAGGTCTCACTTGCGACCTCTGGCGACCCCCAAATGACGTCCCTGCCCCGGGTGCCAGGAATCAATTTTGGTTTTTTTCCCGCCCATTGCAGGTGACTTTGAAATACTTTATACTAACTTTAATGAAGAGCGACGAGTGGGGCGAACTCGTCGTGGGCTCCTCCAGATCTTGGCGGACTTTCGTGCCAGTCTGGAAAGAGATCCCTCGCCGTGGGGTGCCCCACCGCAGTGGAAAACCCCAGAAGCCTCTGCAGTAATTGAAAAAGCAAAGCACTAAGATTTCTGAATTGCCAACTTGTATATGAGACGGATAATGCTCGTCTGTCCTTAAGTATTAAACACAGACAAACATACGTTCAGTGCCGAGTATATAGCACGTGATGTTGACAGTTATTCTGTATTGTTCTCACCAAAGGTCCGGAGGGATTCACGTTTGTCCGAGTGCAGCTTCTTTCAGAAATATCTTGGCTCACTGTCAGCTCATATATATTGCAGATCCGGTTTCGTATTCCTGAAAATATAGAAACCAAACCGCTCGTTTTCAGTATTTATTACACAGCAGGTGGTATTCTTTAAGACAAACTCTAGCCTGTTGCCATTACCTGCATTCCAAATACTTCCTGATGGCCTGTTAGTGCGCTTGGTGGAACAGGTTCACATCAGTGTTTGCGAACTCTGGGCCTACATAAATGCTTACGTTTTCACGTGAATAGAAAGCACGATAAGCAGCTTTCTCCACTTGGTTATTGCGGGCTCATTTTAGCATGGTGTTTAATTCACAGTATTACACATGCCTTAGTTTAATGCATATGCTTAATGCTGTAACAAAGATTCTTCATCCAGTTTAAGGAAATATACAATATGTGTATATTTTAGTCACATTTTAGAACATCGGACAGCCATTGCCTGCAGGGCAGGAGCTTCTGTTTTTAAAAAAAAAAAAAAAAAAAGTTGAATATAGGGGTTGCAAGGGAGACCGCAGGGGAGGAGCCAGGTCTTGAGTGCCTTCCTGAATGCGTTGTGATCCTCTATGCGGGGGATGCTAAAGGGGATGGAGATCCATATTGTAGGAGCTTCGGCGGAAAAGGATCCCTCAATTCTGGTTAATTTGGCAGAAGGGATGACGAGGGGGAAAGCTGCACCTGATTTCGGTTTTCTGTTTGGTCTGTAGCGGGAGAGCTTGTGTTGTAGGTATTCTGAGCCTGCCTTGTGCAGAGCCCGGTGGTTGATGCAGATAACCTTGTTGGTGGGCCTGCGCCTGACGGGGAGCTTGTGAAGATCAATCATTGCGGGTGTGATCTGCCCTATGGGGCCTAGGAGGCTGCAGTGTTTTAGATGGACGTGTAGGAGCTTCCCGAGTTGAGATGCAGGGATACCCAGGTATAGGGAGTTGGTGTAGTCTAGACTAGAAAGGACCATGGTCGGGATTGCAACCACTCTCCTAGGGTAGAAGAGGTATGGGAAGATGCGTCGGAGAATGCACAAGTGTAGAAAACATGATATTGACACAGAGTTGATGTGCTGTGTAAGTGTCAGATATAGGTCCGTGGTGCATCGAAGGTTCTTTACTGAGTTGGCAATAGGGGGAGGGGTTTCTAGGGAGGGCGGCCACGGAATGCGTCACGGAAAGAGGACTGTCCTCCCGCAGATCATAATGTATTTTTTTCCCCAGGTTTTAGTAGGTCGTGGTTAGCCGTCATCCAGTGGTCTATAGCTGTGAGTCAAGAGGCGAGGTCAGGGTGGGGGGGGGTGGCAGGAGGAGTTCTTTGGGATCTTGAAGATGATCTGGGTGTCCTACTTAGTTGTAGCAAGTCTTGCCCTGTGCAAGACTAAGAACAGGGAGGGAGCTCAGATAAAGGCTAAAGAGCAGGGGTGATAGAGAGGTGCCCTGTGGTACTCCGTTGGTGACTGGGAGCGGGGTTTAAGACAATGGAGGCATGTGAGTGATTTGGGACCCATTGGTGAAGAAGGCGGATATACACTTCAGCGCTTTTATCCCGGATGCGAAGCAAGTGGAGTCTGTCTGTGAGGGTGTGGTGGTCAATGGTTCAAAGGCCGCCAATAGGTTGAGGAGGATAAGTGTGGCACAACCTCTGAGTTTGAGGTTCTTTTGAGAACATCCCAGAGTGAGACTAGCGTGTGGGTTCTGTTCCTCGTAAGGGTATGAAGTCGTATTGGGCAGGGTCGAGGAGGGAGTTGGGTTCAGTGAAGAGGCTAAGATGGGAGTAGGCTGTTCAGGTCGATTATTTTTAGAGATTGGTCTGTAGTTGGCTGGTAGAAGGCGATCAAGGGATTTTTTTGATTTGTTTTAGCAGGGGTGACAAATGGGTCTCCTCTACCCAAGATAGCACCTATACATGTCTGTTTTCATAAACATTTTCAGCTTGGTATTGATTTTACACGTAAATTGAAACGCAACATTCACTGACACTATAAGACAGACCGCACACATGCATTTAATTGTCAATTACATCTCATTGCATCTTGCTCATCTTAAGTCAGGCTAAAGGGTAATAGTAATTTCTTTTTTATTTCAGTTTTTAGCATTAACAATAACGAGGAAACATGAGGATTGTACATTACAGTAAACATTCCAATTACCTCCTCCCTCCACTAAGGCTTCCGGTCTTAACAAACCTTTCAACCCCCCCCCCCCCCTCCCTCACCCCTCCCCTCTGAACAGAGTCGTCTTCGGCTCTTCAAAAGAAAATGTTTACTTTCTGGTGTGATGTAGCAGAGTCTTAACACACAATATGAACCAAAATCTCTGGCTGCCTCTTGGGGGCCCAACACACTTGTACAATTGTCCCATGGAGTGGGTCTTTACAAGGGTGAGGTTGCTCACCCTGTCAAAGGTCCCTGCCATTTACAATATCAATTGTTTCACTGTGGTGTTCCTGTATCATACACCCAGATATCTGGTCATCAATTCCCCCCATAATATCTCGTGTGCTGCCCCCTTCCCATGGAGCACCGAAGTTATCCTTTCCATTGTACATATATATATTTCTTTATTGTGGTTTAACCAAATTTTGGTTTTTCACAAAGAAGAAAAAGAACAAGAAACAGACAAAATCCACCATACAATCCCAACATAAATCACAACTAAAATAAACCTCATTTGATCAAGTCTACATGATTACAAAACATAACTCATCTTTAAATCACAGATTTATAAATTCCCACTGATAAAAAGCCTAGTTGCAGGATCACTTTTAAAACATTAATCGTCAGGGCTGTTTCATGCCCTGCCACACATTTTTCCCAGAACAATGCGGAGGACAGCCACTCACTTGATGAAACATAGTGCCTAAAATGTGTTTGTCTTAACTCCTGCGTACCCTTAGAAAATAATTCTACATATATTTATAGCCACATTGATCCAATCGTTTTTCACCGGTATACTAGCGCATTTCCACTTCAAGACTAGGCAGGCCTGTGCTGCGAGCAGTAAGGGCACCACCACCCCCTTCAGCCTTTTACATTCCCCATCGTCTTCCTCCATACCAAATAGTATCAACAGTAGTGTTTTAATACGCAGGATCCCATCTAGATCTTTGATACACCCCAGGACCTCATCCCAGAGCACTTGAATATGGGGAAATTCCCACATGTGCCAGTAATCGGCCCTTTCTTCACACAAATGCCAGCATGCAGGGCTTGTACACTGGAACATCTTCGATAACTTGACCGGGTCGTATTGCCACCTGTGGAGGAGCTCAATGGCATGCAATTTATATTGACACAATATCGATATCTACGAGGCCCCCATACACATCCTCCCCCAGAGCTCTGGGTCAATTTCTCTTCCCATATCTTTTCTCACTTCTGTCTCAAGCTCTCCGTTGACCCCTTTCCCACGGTCACCAGTGCACAGTACATGGCTGAGATCAAGCACTTTGTTCCCCTTCTTTTATCTAATATTTGTTCAAAGAGGGTGAGGTCCCTCAGCTACTTCCATTGGGTCACCCTCTCCAAGCCCGCCTCATACCACGTTTGGAATCTCTCGCGGTTCGTAATTGCCAACCGAACGCCTGGTGCCCAGAGATGGCTCAGGCACGACGGTTATGTGGTGACCCTTCGCATGTCCGCTTCTTCCCACCAAATTTCCCATATGGTTCCCAGGATCGGGTGTTCTTGGATTCTGCGCGGTAGTGTACTTCTCGGTGCCCACAGCCCCTCCGCCACCTTGAGCGTTTGCCATTAATGAGGAGTTGGGAGCATGACCTGGGAACTCAAATCCTTGAGGAGCCATGACTCAGGATATGGGAACGGAACCACAGGGGTGCCAGATGCACCACAGATAAGGAATGCCACCTCAAGCTTTGTTACTAGTGGTACTTCTCCCCTGATAAGTTGCACAGCTTTACACCTTCCTACCCCGATACTTGCTGGCGAGGATGTCAGGACAAAGAAACCTACTTTCACATCTGGTGGCTTTGGTCTAAAGCCCAGGCATTCTGGAAAGATGTTCTCTCACATATTAACTCAATGCTTACGTTTTCCCTCCCCATGACCCTCCTATTATCCTGCTCGGGGACAGTGGTGGGGGGAGTTTATTCGCTAATGGGGAATACGTCCAGACTGATTACCCATCTCCTGTTGGCTGCTCAGATTTCCCTAACCTGCCACTGGAAATCCCCAGAGGGCCTGATCATGACGATGTGGTGGGGTAAACTTTGGGACATTCTGATCGCCGAGAAAATAACTGCACTAGCTGTGGGGAAATACCTACGTCGCAAATTGGCTTCTCTTTAATAACTATACTAAGGACTTCTACCATGGAAGGTATAAACCAATACACTTTGCTCTATTATAGTGATTAGTTGCCGACCTTTTTTTGGACCAATGCCTCGTCCATCTGCAGTGTTCAATCTTACATTTATTTGATAATGGTCTTGATAAGTTATTATTCATTTTGGCTGATTGCAATGTTTAATGTCCTGTCCCGTCAATTGTGATTATCTGCTGCTTCCTTCCACTTCTTAAAACTGAAGTTTGTTTAAACAAATTTAAAAGTGGGGGACCTCTTGTCTTGGTGCGCCGGCCCAAAGAACAGACAAAAAACTTTAGAAGTAGTAATATGGGAAAATTATAGTTGGATCCTTTTCCCATATCCATATAAGAACAAGCACCAGGAGGCAAAGACGAACCCTTTACGCTTGAAGCAAAATGATATCCCGATCCACATGAAATTCTTGAAAGGCCCTGGGAACAAAAGAAGTGTAACGTCAGATGACCAGACTCTCTGCCGGGAAGTCTAGAGAAGGATCACTGCCATGTAGAGCCCTCTAATCAACCAACCTACACGTAGAACTAATGGCAACATTAAAAGCAGTTCTTGCCTAAATGACTTCTGTGTGGCAACTCTTTAAAAACCTCAGATGGCATGGCCCTGAGAATCAGCTGAAGTTCACATGATTGCGGACTCTTTATTTTGATCGTTGAGGTTCAAAAGTATGGCGCAGATGGGCTTCTTACGACTCTAATCAAGCAAATATCTCTCGGGTTCTTGAAAAACCTGTATAGCTGCCACCTGTGCACTGCGGGTCGGGATAGAAAGACCAAGTACAAAGCTATCCCTTAGGAAGGCTAACACTCTAATGGAATATTGTATTTATTTTATTTATTGAACATTTGAATGGCGCCTTTCCAGCAAAAGGTGTTTCCAGGCACCCCAAGACAAATGAGGGTGATCCAAGGAGAAAACATAACGGTCTTGCTAGGCCTTGTGACATTTGGATTGTGCAAGTGCAGTATCAAGAAGTGCAGGGGGAGGGGAAGATCAGGTGGAAGGGATGGGATATCTAGATGTTGGAGAGGAAGAAGTGCTGGAGGGAGGGCGCCCAGGGCTGGGCAAGTACAAGGGGGAAATCAGGAGGTAGGGGACAAGTGCGAGGACAGGGGTGGACCAGCCTCAGGCTAGCCAGGGAAGAGGGCAAGCACTGGTGGGAAGGGTTACGGGGTAAGACTGATAAAAGCAGGGCCTGACCCCAGTAAGACTCATAAGGGAACACAGGCAGCCAGAAGGAGACTAGTAGGGGAGGGGGACGGAGGAGGATAAAAGGAAGGTTTTGAGACGCTTCTGCAACTTAAGGAGATCCTGCTCAAGTCGGAGAGGGTCATTGAGGCCGTTTCAAAAGGAGGCTCATGCCGAAGAGAGATCTCCCCCCCCCCCCCCCCCCCCCCCCCACTCTCTGCTTGGAGAAACGTCTAATCTGCAGTGTGTTGGAGCTAGAGGAACGAAGGACTTGGGCAAGGAGGTATTTAGGGAGGGAGAGTTGGATGTAGCAGGTCCCAGGCCACAGAAATCCTTGTGGATGATGCCAAAGGTCTTGAATTTGCAACCACCGGGAGACAGTGGAGAGATTTTAGGCCTGGAAAGATGCGGCCCCTGGGTTTGAGGCCAATGATAAATATTGCAAGTTGAAGCTGGTGAAGGGAGGAGAGAGGCAGATTGGTGGAAGAGGCTGTTACAGAAATCAAGCCTTGTGAGGACCAGAGCTCTGGAGAAATGGAGTTTCTGGGGCAGGTGAGGAAAGGGAAAATGCCTCTGAGAAGGTTAAGTTGATAGTGTGCCGTCTTGGCAAGGTCAGCGATATGGCCGGGTGGGTGAGGAGAGAGGAGTCTAAGATGACACCCACGTTTTTAGCCTCATACGAGGGTGAGTGGAGGGGGCCCAAGAAGGGCCAAGTGGGATTAATCCTAAATCAGTAAAACCTGCATGAAAGGTATTCCAAAGATTAGATTAGGAGTTTAAGGTAATGAACACCATATATCTGTAAGTACTCCTATGTCCTGTCCCCTTTCCTCCATACTGATGGGATAGCTCTCCTTTAGGGACCGGGGACTGAGGCTTTTTTGCACATCAATAAAAATGTTCCCTTTAATTTAATGCACACAATGTGGCGGGAGTGCCTGCCCACATGTCTTGGTTTTAATTCCTGCATCTGTTGAGTCAGGAAGTTGCCTTCCTGGGATGCCCATAGCCTCTGCCTGAGGTGTTTGGGGCCATCACATCAGTGGGATTCCTATGCAGCCGTTGCCTCTCACGGTTCGCGACATTGCAACACCTCTCCACACCGAATCAAGGACTTTGTTGCGGCACGACGGGCCAAATCTTCACGTGCCTTGCAGTCAAGTCCTATTCTTTCTCATGTACCCTGCCAAGGCAATTCTTTCCCAAGACCTTCCTCCTAGACCCACCCAGCGTGGCCCCCGACGCTGTTAAGGCCATTACCGACCACCAGCCCAAGGGCTTGACAAAGCCCTGAGGGGGCAGGAGTTACCGGTGACTTTGCCACTGAGGGGTACAGCTGTACCTTCCAAACGACCTCCCTGTGCTTCTGTCACTGTGCACAATCCTGGGGCTCACCTATGACTTTTGCCTCTGGGCTACAGGCTGACCGGAAAGATGCTTTGTTTCCCAACCAAAAGGATCCACGTGCTCAAACCTAAAATGGCGTTGTCAGGGCACTTTTTTAAATCTAAAATGGCTTAATCCAAGAAAATGGTGCCCGCTGGGTGGGAAAATTATGGGGCCAATGAGCGTTCTTCAACTCAGACTAGAAACAGTGGGAGGCCGAAGTTTGGTCCAAAAGGCAAGAGTCTCTAGTTTCCTTGCCGCCAACGGTCTCACGCAGTTACTTAGACCACATGGAACTTGGCGCAGCGCTTAGCCAGCATACCCCGCTGGGCCTTCGCGCTCGTTGACTATCAGCTATGGCAGATGTGCTGGTATCCTGCAGTACTGGTCAATTGAATAGTTGCTCCCCCCGGTGACCCACTCATGGATGGCCTCAACCTTGTCTTCTGCAACGGTATCGCAAGAGGACGGGTTCTTCGATAAATTTGAGAATCCTATGAAGTCACGGACAATGGGAGATTATATTATAGGGCTAATAAAGGAGTTGATGCATCAACCTGTGGTGTCTTGCACTCCTTTCCAATCGATGACGCCACTGCTGCCCCTATCGGGTTAGCAGGACGCTGACTCTGATGATTCGTTTTAGTGAATTCTTTAATTAAAAGGAAAGGAAAAAGGTCTAACTTGCTATGCTAAGAGGTGTCCCTAGCTAACAAAATTAGCTAAACTGATCGTCCGTTGTCGGTGAGGAGTCATAAATGAATCTCTGCACCGTCCAAACTAACCCTCTCGGATGACCCTACCACTAACCTAACGAAGGATAGGAGAATTAATCCCTTCTCCTGTTTGTGCTTTGCCAACTATCAATTCTTTCAGTTCTTTCTGAAGTTCCCCTCTTTTCTTGGCCTGTGTGTTCTGATCTTCCTTTTGACTTTTCCCATCAAGGCTACTTCTCCTGTTTCCCCTTGGTAGGGTTGCCAAACTATGACCAATGTTTCCCTTTATACTTTGTCTGTTTTGTGATTTCTCATCTTTTCTTAGTCTTTCCTCATTGGTCGAGTATGAACATTCCAAGACTGTTTCTGCTTATATCTTCTGGATATTAGGTGTGTACTGAAATTCGTCTTCAAGTAAGTATTCGGCTGAAATCCAGCTATGAAAGTGATATTTGGCATCAGTCGAATACTTAAATAGTTTTGCACTCAAAGCCAAATTTCAGTACCTGGGACTGCCTCCATTTTTTCTGCTGCTTCTTCATTTTTGGTGCGAAAAGGTATAGATTTTCCTGCTAATCCAAACTGGACTAAAAGTGATCATTCTCTAGGATAGCACCAGGGGGGCGCCCAGTAAAAGCAATGTCCCGGACCGCAGACCTGAGCTGGCCGCTCCAGCTGCGCCGAGCACACATCGTCCCCCTCTTCCCTTCCGTCTGAGGACGGGAGGCAGCCGAGATCCTGGATTACGTTCCATAGGGGAGAAAGGGGCCCTTAAGAGGCACAAAGCAGCCTTGGTGGCGCTTCCTTCCATGTGCACATGATGCAAGGTTACTCCGGGTCTTGTCCACACGGAATGCCAGATCAGCAGGATGCAGCAAGGTAATCTTCACACTACACTGTATGGCCTTCCATCCCTCCACTACCCCACGGGGAGCATAAACTGCTGCTGTGATAGAAAACGAAAGCCCAGACCGAGCAACAGAAACAAGAAGTCAGCAGAGAACTACTCTGGGACAGATGGCACCAGCAGAGCACGCCCCAGACCCCCTGTACCATCACCTATGTCCATTCTACCAGCTGTAAAACTAGCCCTCATCTCCATTGAAGCGGCCTGTATTCTTTCTGCTTCTACCAGGTGGTGTTACGTCCCAAGTCCTTGTGATGCTGTTAAGAAAAATACCTCCTCGCCCAATGTCAGGCAGACTCTGTGGGGTCCTTAATGACTGCTTAACATTTTCTTTATTCTAGTAGAGCTTTATTTATTTGTGTGCTCTGGTTACACAATCAAACCTTTCACACCAAACGTGAAACAGTTAAAAATTGCCGTACATTTCCATAAAGTTAGAATTCATAGCAGGTCAAAACTAGTTAAAAGACTTAGCAGTTCATAAAGTCAATTAATAGAAAAAAGCCGGCAAACCCGTTCTAAAATAATAAATACATTAGTAAAACCAAGCAGTACTTTTTCCAGAAATTCTAAAATCCACACTCATGGCTGGACAGACCCGTTCACCTGGTCGTTGTGTAAATCTAAGTAGCTTTTCGTGCCATAAATCTTTGTGAGCAGGGCTCCAAGCACAAATGTTTCACAGTCTCAATAGTATTGCTGCAATAGCGATGTAACCTTTGATCCTCTGCAAGCTTCTACCTCCTACCTAGAACTTCCATTGTTGGCAATAAGTTAAATTTTTATATTAACACTCTAGTTCTAAACTCCCTCGATGGGTGCATGGTCAGATATGGAGTAACAATATTACAATTCTTAATATTCCAATTAAAATGGTAATTATAACATTGCTGTTCCACCAGGGTCTCCCTGCATCTTATCCATTCATTTCTGAAGAGTTTCAGTTAGTAATAAGTTCCTCGACAGAGGACACTATATTAGCCAACACCTCTTCGCACTTTCATGCCCTAATCGAAATGGCCTTACTTGTACATTGTAGTTTTTCGAGAGCCGGATTGACATAGAGAGGATGAGGAGGCAACAAGTCTGACGCATCAAGTTGAAGCACCCTCCATTCCACCAGTATTCCCATTGGTAGATGCCTAATTTGTTGCGAATTCCCACCATTGGCACCGAACTGGGGCGGTGTAACACCTTTCGCAACAGTGTTGCTTCAAGTTTGGAACATGGTAGATCCCCTGTTGTGGTCTCAGCACCAGATATTAATTTAGAGACTGTTTTCTGTCTGTACAGCTTATTCATCAATACTCCATTTAAAGGATTTCCATTTGGATTTGCATGCATTCATGATCAAAATGTTTTGCTTCGAATTATAGATATTGAGTTCCAGGCTGAGTAAATACTCCTAGAGCCTGTTGCAGGCCAATTGGGGTTAAATTGAAGATTAGTATCAGAAGTATCGTCTGCGTAGTTCAAGTACTGGATTATCGTGTGACCCAACTGTGCAGGGTTAGTGCGTTTTTGGCCCCAACAAGAACCCATATCCTTGATATAAAAATTAAACAAAAAAGGTGCCAAAACGCAGCCTTGGCGGAGTCCGTAATTTGTGTTAATCTATTGCGAGCGGGACACCCGACTGTCAAGTCTGACCCTAATTTTAGTCTTGTTATGCAGGGGCACCAAAATGGCAATCAGGGCAACTGGGCATCCCCAATTAAAAAGCTGTTTCCACAAAATTGCCCGGTTTATACAATCAAAAGCCTTACATTTAAGAAGGCGGGATGCAGGGACTTGTTTTGTATCCTTACTTAGTTTTGCAACAGCGAGACCGCAAAAGACTTTAGGTCTCTGCCCACACCCTTCTTCAATCCTGACTGGTAGGGATTCAAGTTGCCAGATTTCAGGGACCAATTTTGGAGCTCGTTCTGCAACATTTTTGCAAATATTTTATTAGTTGTGTCCAACAGTGAAATTGGTCTATAATTCAGGATGGAGGACCTCTTCAAAGACCAAAATCAGTTTCCAGCTTCCAAGAGGGTGAAATCTTTTGCAGAGTTAGAATGTTAAAGAACACTGCTGAAAAATGCTTTGCCCATAGGATTCTTCCAGGCTCAGACACTTGAATGTCAGCCTCACTCTGTCTGGTTCACCACAGCCTTTCAAATCAATTTCACTTCTGGCTTTTACAAATCTTGATGTCTTTTTAAATAGTTCCTCGTGGACATCCCTTGGTCGGGTTCACTTTTTTCAACACTGTTCATAGGGACTTTTAAGATTTGCCTCCTTTTCATCAACATCTCTGTCGGGTTCCCTCTTGCAAACATTTGCCATTCACACAATTTCTTCCACCTTTTTACGATGCAGGATTCACTTCCCCTAGCTTTACAATCATCGGCCGGTCAAAGACCTTCGACTGTACAGAGTATTTTGCTAGACACTTGTATGACCACTTTGACCCCTTTCTTGCGCCTTTCCCCCGGCTGTCTTGTAATGGTACTTGACAAACATAGGGTAATCGCCGAGCATTTCCTGAGTGAGCACCCACATGGTGCTCGACTCCTCTGTTGCTGGTTTACCCCCTCTTGTATAAACAGTTCTTTGTACTTTTATTCAATATAGCCTTTTGCTACTTTTGTTCAACACAGTTCAGTTTCTTATCGGCTTTACCCTCTACTCACCTGCTGCGAATACCGATTAGCTTTTCTCTTCTCTGGAGTCAAGGCCGGTACCACGGTGGCAGGCATCTCTCCCTGGCTTGGTTATCAGTGGAGGAGGGCCCTGTGTATCGTTGACATCTGCTGCAATACATGCTGGCTATTGTTAGCGATCTTAAGATTCCTTCTGTCGAGGTTACGCAGCCCTGCGTTGGAAAGGGCAAGTTTGTGTCTCTCCTTGTCACACTTTCAGTTGTGGCTGTCTTTTTCCTCCTCTTGAATTGCCGTGCTGGTTTAGCTTGCTCGTCGTATGGACTGCCTTGCTCTTATTGTGCTCTTGTGCGCCACCTTTTATCCCTGTGCGGAAGGGAAAGGGCTGTCTGGTGTATATGATTCTGGTCATTTGCCTGACTTTGCCCGACCCTTGGGTTGGGACATATCAGGTAAAGAACTCTGGTGTTTGTCGTTTTTCGTGGTGTGCGAAGTAGTAGTAGGATGGGGAAAAGTTATTATAAGAAGGGAATGCCGCGTCTCACACGTCAGTGTTCCACTCCTCAAGGACCTGTCCCCCCCCCCCCCCCCTCTCTCTCTCTCTCCAGGTGATCCTCATTCCCTGGTCCACCCCAAGGAACTGGACTCAATAGCGATAGCCGTGTCCTGGCCTCATGGATGACTGATCCCTGGGGACTAGTCAGGGAGACATTTGCCTGGGGCTTAAATACTCAGTATATCAGTTATTAAAGCATCCAATGTGTTAAAAACGGTACTGAGGTGAGGGGCTGGAGGGTGGGGTTTTGAGGGGGCGTTCACACCCAGAGCTTGTAAGATATATTGCTAATTCCTAACTTCTTTGTCCCGCGACTGCTGGTCGTTTAGTCTTCGACTTTCATCTTCGATGGCTACTTGTGGACCCCAACGCCGAAGATGTTTACTGCTTTTGGCGGCTGGTACATCGGGCGACGCTGTCAGCCTCGTGGCTTCAGCCCTCCGGCCAGTCCTATACATTAGGGAGAGTGGGGTCCCAGGGTTTGATTCTTTGAGCATGCATTCCCCCCACCCACCCTCTTTTCCCTTCTGGTCTGGCTGCCGCCCTCCATCTAAGATTTGTCCGTCCTGTAACAGAAAATACCCTTGGAAAGACGCACACCATAAGTGCAACAAGTGTCTCCCTCGTGCCCACGACGAGCGGTCCTGCAAGTCTTGCAAACGTGAGGCTCTAATTCGGACCAAAGGCGGGCTTGTCTTCCCCTCCAACGAGAGGGTTCAAAACATGCTGTTCCAGATCCCCCCTCACTATGTAGCTAATCGCGAGGGGGATCATTTGCAAAGCCATGAGACTGTTAGGGATGATGGTCTCCTGCATTTATCTAGTCCCACACGCACGTTTGAGCATGCGCCCCATGCAAGAGTGGCTCTCGAGCCAATGGTGTCAGTCCAGCAGACAATGTGACGATCTAATGGTTGTGTTGGCAGCCATTGTTCTCTATGCAGTGGTGCTCAAAGGAAAACCTCTTGCAGGGGAAGACCTTCACCACCACATCTCTGACTGGGTGGGGGGCTTATCTCCATAATCAGACAGCGCATAGCGTTGGTTACTCAGCGGTAGCTTCCAACCACTTAAACCTGTTGGAATTGCTACTAGTGTTCAAGGCCCTGAAGGCTTTTCAAACACACTTCCAGGGAAAGACAGTCCTAGTCCTCACGGACAGCACCACAACCATGTGAGAACTCAATCTTCTGGCAGATGTAGTCAGCAGAGACTTCCCACTACCCACAGAATACGAACGGTTGTTACACAAAGACATTGTCTTCGTCTTCTCAGACTTGGGCTTCCCAGAGATCGACTTGTTTGCATCTCTGGAGAACACACAATGCCTAGGTTATGCGTTCAGGTACCCTCAGCCGCTCCAAGGGGAATAGACTCTGGATAACATGGTCAGGGAAATTTGTCTACGCTTTTCCCCAGATTACAACAAAATGCACAAGATGCACCAGGCGCCAGTCATGATGATTCTGGTAGCCCCGATGTGGGCCCGCAAACCCTGGTACTCTCATCTGAAGGCAATGCCCGTCTCCCCTGCAAGGAAGCTGCCATGCTCGTACAACATGCTGTCACAAGACAGGGGTGGAAACACTTCAGCCATGCCCGCAAACTCTCAATTTAGCAGCCTTGCTCCTGAAGTCCTAGAGTTCGGACACCTCCAACTCTCTCAAAGATGCATGGACATACTTGGAGAAGCACGAAAACCGAACACCAGACATTGCTACTCCAGAAAATGGAAACACTTTGTCATCTGGTGCAATGCCAATAGCATCAATCCTATTGAATGCTCACCAACACGTCCTGTACCTAACTCGCCTACTAGACTCAGGCTTGGTTTTCAATTTCTTAAAAGTCCACTTAGCTGCACTTTCAGCTTACAGCACGTCCCAAAAGAAGGTTTCATGGTGTAAGATTCCGGTAATCCAGGCTTTTATGGAGGGGGTTAAAATAATTCATCCCTCTATCTCCAACCCAGCTCCCAGATGGGACCTGAAGGTTGTGCTGACTAGACTAATGGGACCTCCCTTCGAACCTATGCATAAGGCTAGTCTTAAAGCACTAACTTACAAGACAGCCTTCCTGGTGGCAGTCACATCAATAAGGAGAGTTGGCAAACTGCAGGCCCTTTCAGTTCAAGACCCATTTGTCACGATTTACAAAGATAAGGTGGTCCTGCGCGCTCACCGACAATTTGCGCCTACATTTCTACGTTCCATGTGAACCAATCCATGGAACTACCCACCTTTTTCCAGAACCCCACTAACTTGGCAGAATGCAGCCTCCACACACTATGTGAGGAGAGCAGTAATCTATTATCTGGAAAAGACAAAACCACTAAGCTCAGATCCTCCAAGCCCTCTATCTTCAGGACTGGTTGGTATCGCTGGACTTTCAGGATGCCTACTTTCCCATGCCTATTCATCGAAAGCACAAGAAGTACCTGATGATCGCAATTGGCCAACATCACTACCAGCAGACAGACTTTGGCCTCCCATGATTGGAGCTCTGCCAGGAAGTTGTTCTCCTTATGGGCGCTCCACAAGTGGACCTCTTTGCTTCCAGTGTCAACAGGAAGTGGAAATTGTTCTGAGCAGGGAATTTCTTTGTCAGGGAGCTCTGATGGACGCACTGATGGTAGAGTGCACTCTCAACCTCCTTTGTGTTCCTGCCTATCACTATTATTCTGCTGGTTCACAGGAGGGTTGTGCCTGTTCAGAAACACATTGATCCTGATTGCTCCAGACTGGTCCTGGAGAATGTGGTATCTAGAGGTGCTTGACATTGTCATCTGCCCTTCATGGCGCTTTCCGAGAAGAGTAGACTTGCTCAGCCAATCCAGAGGGATGTGTCCTCCACTCAAACTGCAGCAGCCTGAACCTTCTTGCTTGGCTACTAGAGGGAATTTTTGATTTTGTGCCTTGATGGATTTGGATATTTTATCCTGTCCTCAATCTCCAAATCGGCACTGTAAAGGGGATACCTCACTGCTATTTTATTGTTCAAGAGGAGCCTTGAACAGGGCTCATTCTTCATAATCCCTTCTGTTATGCAGCTCTTGTGGGCTTGAGTAATGTTTCTGCTCCGCCAGTATCTAGTACTAGAGAAACTAGGAAAGATATGTGACCAGATTTT
The DNA here is from genome assembly GCF_040938575.1 of Ambystoma mexicanum. Classification (NCBI taxonomy): domain Eukaryota; kingdom Metazoa; phylum Chordata; class Amphibia; order Caudata; family Ambystomatidae; genus Ambystoma; species Ambystoma mexicanum. The sequence goes on along the minus strand of NC_090939.1, from coordinate 498,343,229 downwards.
CCTGGGTTATGCTAGGGCCGGTGCTGGCAGGGCTGTGACAAAACAGCATTATTTTCTAGATCTCAGAATGCTGTGATCTGGCTGGGAAGGATATCCCAGAAGGGCTCTGGGGCGCATTCTACCAGAGGAGTGACTGCTAACTCTGTCCTGGACATTTGCCAGGCTGTGACTTGGGCATCTCTCCACACGTTTGCTAAGCATTACTGCTTGGATTCCCAACAGGATGCCTGTTTTGGTAGGGCAGTCTTCCAGAGTTTTCTGGTCTAGGTGGTGTCTTTGCTTACTCTCTCTTTCAGATTTATGTACTGATGAGGAATCTGTGGGAAGAAGATACTTATTTGAAGAAAAAATGACTTGCCTCTCGGTAATGTTCTTTCTGGTGGATGATCTTCCCACTGATTCTTCAACATCCTCCCTACCTGCCCCTCGTGGCAGGTAGCTAATACACCTCGGTTCTACAGTACCTCAACTTCAGAGTGCTATGGAAAAAGGGCAGGCAACAGAGTTCATGTGGAGCGGCTCCTCAAAATATGCTAGCCCAGACGTCCACTGCGCCACGAGCTGCATAGAGGCGTTTGGCAAAGCCAACACCGAGGCCCATGGCAGCAACAAGGTTTCTGGAGAACAGCTGCTCTGGGATAGGGATATCATTGATGAAGAACCCAAGGGAAGAACATCCATTCGAAAGAACATTAACAAGAGATAAGTAATGTGTTCTTCTGACAGGCTCAGTGTACACAAATCAGAGAATGCATTTTTGTTTTCACACTGCTCTTCTTTGGCGTGCAGTTTCGTCAATAAAGATACAAATCAAGATGTGTTCAGGTTTCTGTGGAGTCTACTGCCCCTTGCATTACCATCTGCTCATAACTGGTGCGTAAATGATACACCTGTAAAGATAAAAGGTGTCATAATTACAAGGTTTCAATGTGCAAAAAGTCCTAGTATGACACTGAGGACTGCACAAAGGTGAAGGTGTGGCCTCAATATCAGGGGAAGACACACCAGGCCAAGACTAAGGGTCCTGTTCTGATTCCAGAGTTAGTCAGTGGTTGTCTGGTAGGTGCCAAGATAGCCTGAAAGGGGGGAAACATGATAACCCTGTGGTCCATCCACAATTGCCAAAGAGTATGAAGCCTCATTTCGCCACCAATAGAGTACTCCAAAGGGTGGTGGTGCCAGGTATTGAACTGGTTTAGGAGCAGCAACGTGACTTGTTGATGAGTCCAAAAAAGGGTTATTAAGGCCCTACAATAGCCTAGAAAGAAGGGCAGCGTATAGCCTACTCAAGTGATTGCGAGTTACTGTTTGCCACCAAGAATGTCAAGCCTTTGTGGGAGTGAGAGGGAGTACAACATAGGTCTCCTGCTTAAGATGGGCCAGGAGAAGCTGTGCATGCTGTCGTACCGTAACAAGTTTTCTATGATTTGGAAAATAAACTTACTGTGGCTTTGAGTTCTGTATTAACCCATTGTAGTGACGTGAGCCAGTAATTTAATGATGAAAGAGTGGAGCGTCTGAGTGGGAGAGTAGAACAATTGATTCAGCAAAGAATTATGGACTAGGCAATGGATACATTAAAAGGCTAGGAGCAGATAATTGAAAAGGGAGTGATTCTTTATACAACCAACAGATGTGGTGATGGTCGTATAGATTAGAGCAGATCTTGGTAGGTAGTTTAGGGTGTATGTTGCATAGTTGAATGCATTATTGAAGGAAGCAACAATAGAAAGGGATATTTATTAGAAGCCTGTAATTGTAGTCTACTGAAAGTTGAGTTGGAGATGCGATTTGACAAATGGTATTTCAGGTTCAGGCATATCTTCCATATATTTGTAGTGTTGATCCTTGCTGCAGTGAGGAAATAGTCTAGTTTGTTTGCCATCAAAGAGGACTCCAAGGTTGCGAGCATTGGGTGATGGCGGGGGGAGGTTGGGAGCAAAGGAGATGGGGCGAGGAGAGCAGGGTTGTTTAGCAGACCAACAAAACACTTGACTTATTTCAGGTACAGTTTAAAACGTGTCATATTGAAAATGAGTAAGTGTTTGGGGAAAAAAGACTATGGGTTCATATCCAACTAATCTGAGAGTTCCTTTCCTGGAAAGACGTAATCTAAAAGCATCTGTGTGGGTCAAATTTATAAAGTGTTGGAGTTCCCTCGCTAGTGGGTTAATTGGTCTCCTCAAAGTTCTCTATTCTCAAAAGGATCCTCAGTATAACACCCAGTAACTTCTTTGCTGATTCACCTTCACAGGGATAGATTTTCCAGCGATTATTTCTAATCTAACTATGCACATAGTGTGTGGCCTCCTTTCTGTTCTAGGGATTCATTGCCTCAGTGTACTCCAAAGGGATATGGTGCCCCTCTGAATCCTAAGTCATCTACTGCTCTTCCCACTAATGGACATACTGCTAATTTCACTCTCGGGGAGCTGCGGGGGGATATATCGTTCTATTTTCAGTAAGTAGGCCCTGCTTCCTTGCTCAGTGCTGCTTTACTGTCTTGCTGTTTCCTTCAGCATCTCTGTTCTCCAGATTTGAGAGTGCTCTGGAAACCTCTCAGTTGGAAAGGTTTTCACCTGCATCTGTGGTCATCTGTTTGCAGGTGGAACATGTGGCTGCTTGTGATTCAGCACAGGAAGATTGTATTGATCCGCAGGAATCTTCCTTGAAATACAGGGAAAAGTGTTGTGTGTTCCTCACGAATAGTCAGTTGTTGTGTTGGTGTCCCAGAACCTTTATGGCCCTGCACAGAATGATGCTAGGTGTCTTGGCCCACCATCAGAGCTGCTTGACCATGTGTATTGCTTATACTCATGGCCTTGTTATAGTGAGGATCACCTTGTCCCATTTGTATGTAAAACAGAGGATAATGTGTTCACCTGATCCTGTTCTGCAGGCTGCAGGTAAGACCTCTACACGAGTTCCTGCATGCCAGGTGGCTCCAGGTTACAGGCATGTCGACAGACAAAATTGTCCTCATCCAGGACTTCAGACATGCTGTTCATTGGTGGGGGGCGTGCCAGCATTTCAATCAAGGGTCCCCATTTCAGGTTACCCCTCTGCAGGCTTTGGTCACCACGGACACCTCGCTGGCTGAATGGGGGCTCACACCAGACAGTCCCATGCCTGAGGCCTCGGGCGTCCAGTGGAGAAGGATCTGCACATCAATGTTCTGGAGCTGCGGGTCGTGTTTTGGGCTCTCAAGTCGTTCCTATCTCTTCCGTGGGGACGGGTGGTGAGGATCTTCACAGACAACACCACCACCATGTTCTATATTTGGAAGCAGGGCGGGTCCTGCTCCCCCGCTCCCCCCATGGAGGCACAATCCCTGTGGCACTGGGACATTCTTCAGGACATCTTTCTTGTCCGATTTAATCTGGCGGGCATCAAGAACACTCTTGCAGATTCCCTCTGCTGGGAGCTGCGATCCTGCTACAAGCGGGAGCTCCAGGCGCAAACGTCCCGTCTGTTCACGATTTCGGGTTGACTCCAGATCAACCTCTTAGCGACAGCAGCAAACTCGATGTGCCAAGCATTCGCCAGCAATATTCCCTAACTGGGGAGCCTGGCAGATGCCTTTTCGTTCACATGGAAGTACTTGTTCCTGTACGCGTTCCCTCCAATACCTCTATTGCTTTGTGTGATCAACCCTCCCAAATGCTGCCACAGCAGGATGATACTGATCGGCCTGTGTGGCCGTGCCAGATATGCTACCCAGAGCTTCTCTGCATGGCGATGGCACCGTCTGTCCGGCTGCCTCCCCTTCCTGACCTCCTTTCCGAAGAAGAAGGGAGGATATTACATCACAACCCAGTGTCTCTGAAACTAATGGCTTGGCTCCTGTAGCCCTAGAGTTCAGACATTGACATTCCTCTGCAATGCAGGAAGGTCCTGGCCAAGGCTAGAGCGTCCTCTAAACTATCGTGTTACGGTCACAAAAGGAAACACATAACTGTGTGTTGCAGAAGATTATACCTCTACGAGTTTCGGCCCCTCAGCTATTGCCGTACCTGTTGTCTTTGGCCAAGGCCGGATTGGCACACGTCTCCATCAAGGTGCACCTGGCGGCCATTTCCAGGTACACTTTCACCAGGCAGACACTCTCTGTGGTCTCACAGGCCCGTCACAGGCTTGTCAAAGAATTTCTGAGAGGCCTCTTCAGGACTTTCTGCCAGTGAAGGCTCCTGCCCCAGCGTGGGAGCTCAATGTCGTTCTTACTCTCGGGCCTCCCTATGAACCATTACATCAGGCTCCACTGAAGTTTCTAACTGGAAGACGGCGTTCCTGGTGGCCAGATGGGTCGTGGAGATTCAGGCACTCTCCTGCAAACACCCATACCTGTCTTTTTCTTGCTGCAAGGATGATGCTTCGGACCCACCCCACCTTTATGCCGAAGGTTCCATCTGAATTTCACCTTAACAAACCCTTGGTGCTTCCAGTCTTCTTCCCGAATCCATCTTGCGCTGCTGAAAGATGTAAGGGAAGGCATGGATTTAAACAGTGAAGACCGACACAAGTGGTCACAGTTCAAGGGTGTTTATTGAACTTCAAATGGGTTGGTTGAACACCTATCTAAATCTAAAGATGAGAGCAAGCTACGACCATGAAATGATGACACTGTCCTAGTCAAGTTACTGTCAAAATGATAGGGCCCATGCTAAGAAACCTATTGCCAATCCTTACTTCCAAGTACAAAAGGGTGTGGGACACTGATGTATGCAAAAGAAAAGTGTTTAAGAAATATGTCAGGATGTTTGAGCAGTTGGCCTCCTTGTCCCATATTTTAAGCCCAGGGCAAGGCAGCACCTGCATGCTTTTCACACACTCTGGCTTCTTGGTCACGAGCTAACAGTTCTAAACATAGGCATCGGGGCCTTCCTCCAAATTCTCTTTCCCAATGAGTGTCTTATTGCAGAGGGCCTGATGTAACAAACAAAACAACAAAGTTCCTTTCCTTTGTCAGTTTTCACACTCAAGTTCACAACTGGTCTCCCTCGATCGGGCTCAGAGCCCTTTTCCAAAATGCAGACAATTGGTCTTGCTAGTTCGTGCTCAGACTATCAATCCCCTCTCGTTCAGACTCTGATAAGTTTCACTTTTTACTTTCTTGGGGGTTCCCTTGTCCTAGCTTTATTCTTTGGTATCTACTATGCCTTATGATACTCCGAGGCATTTACCCAGTTCAAATATTTGACAAGATTCAACAGTTTACACAATCTTCTCAGGCTCTTGTCAGCCTTGGCTTTAACAAAAGAATGTCTCTTTTTAAACACAATTTCTGGGTCTCCCTCATTCGGCCTTGCACCCATTCCATTCACAAAAGGTTATCAGATCTGAATTCCTTTAGGCTTCCCTCGTTCGGGCTAGAGTCTAAACACAGTGCTTAGTTTTTTGAATAGGCGTTCTTTCATTTTCCGCTGGACCACTCTGTTAATTTTACAGTTCAATTTGACTTCATTTCAAAAAGAACTTCAAGTCCCATAATGTTTTTCATGGGCCTTTTTATTTCCTGCTTTCCGTCTCAGATTAATTGTGCAGGTTCCCGGGCCAGCCAAACACACGCTCACCGCGATTTCCTCTCTTGCCATGAGACTCACCTGGTTAGTGGAGGGCTGGCGAACAACTTCTTTGGAGCTTTCTGGGTCGATGTCAGGGTCTTCCCTCCTGCCCTTCTGGCTCCTGGGCCTCCCTTCACATGCCCAGGGGAAACTAGTACTCCTGTGAACAGTCGGCAGGATATAATCTGCCCCCTCTGGCTCTTGAAAGGTGCAGCTCCTCAGCCCTGCTGCAGCCCTTCAAATCAGCGTCTTGGCCCTCAGCTCCCTTCCAGACTCTCCAGGGTGCTTTAAACACTCTCCTCTGCTCTTTAGCTCCTCAGGTCCACACTGCATCCCCAGCTCGCTTAAGTGTGTCTCATTGCTCCACCTTTTATACTGACAGGAAGTGTTAATTGGAGTCGGGTGTGGGGGGATTTAAAAGGGAGGCCTGAATCTGCCTGTTCTCGTTAATGGGGCAAGATGGAGACTGCCCGTAGGATTCCATGATACATTGGTTCCTATGGGCAATCTTCATAGCTCTATTTCTCCTTCGTCCCAGTGTCAATGGTCACAGAAGGCAATGGGGAGGAAGTATGGGAGTTGTAGTTTTTCTTATTGATAGAGGGAAACTTCTGTAAGTGTGTGTCAGGTTGAAGGGGGCAGATGTATGGTTGTAGGCGAATGGGTTTTAGATGATAATGTCCCATAGTGACTCTGGGATGTCGGATATTGATATATTTCTTCTCCTATGCCTCCCTTTAATTGTTAGTACCTGTTGGCATTGGGGAGGGTGAAACGGGACTGTGTTCATAACCTATAAAGGTGGGAGAAGTGTCTGGTATAGGGCTTTACAAAGGGAGGAATACTGCCTCTCTCCTGAGGGCATTCCTCCAACTGTCTTCAAGCAACCCTTGCTCGGGGGATCCTCCCGCACTGGTCCACCCCCAGTGTCTGGTTCCAAAGGCGGTGACCTGGCCACCTGAACAAAGAATCCCTGGGGGTCCAAAAGTGAGAAAGCCCTCAGGTTTCTCACAAATGTCACTGCATATGCTGGACGTTGCTCGTGCCTTGAAGTTCTATGTGGCCCACACAAGGAATTTTTTGGAAGACGTCACAACTCTTTGTGAGCTTTGGACCTGTGAATCATGGGAAGGCTGTCTCAGAGACTTCTATAGCCGGGTGGCTCTCTGGGTGCATCATGCACATTCATCGTCTGGCCAACAGACCGCTTCCAGGCTGGCCAAGAGCCCATTGCACCAGATCCATCGCTGCTATGAAAGCATTTCTCTGAGGTTCGCCTGCTGGATATATGCAGGGCTGCTAAGTGGAAGTCTTCACACACCTTCAGAGCTCTACTGGATTCACAGGGATTCCAGGGAGCAGTCCAGAGTTAGCCAAGCGGTGCTACGCAACCTGTTTGTTTGAGTCTGTTCCAGGGGTAGGTGGTTGTACCTCTGTTGAGCCTTGACACCTCCCGTGGTTGTTTTTATGTTGTGTATAATCGTATTCATGAGCATGTGAATCCATGCCAGACCCCGTGCTGGAGAAGGAACAAGTTACTTAACTGTAACTGTTGTTCTCCAGCATGGGTCATCTGCACTGGCTCGTGTATGGGTCAAAGGTGTAGAAAATTCAATAGCTGAGGGAAACTTAATTGTAATTTGAGGTCTAGTCCCAAAAAAAAGTGGTACAATTCAAAATTTTGCTCTGCCCTTACTATACTCGGAGATGTCTGCATGCTCTGGGAGTTAGAAACTCACCCATAGGTGGCGCTCATTCCCGACCGTAGGATCCATTGGGCATATGTTTTGTCCGTGTCTGAAAGTGCAGTCAGCTGCGTAAAAGAAAATAGATTTGCCTTTAAGTGCTCATTACCCACTACGACAACCTTTTGGCCATTTGGTGATGGCATTCCACTCTTGAACTTAAATATTTAAAGTGCGTGATTCTCACATTTCCAGCTTTAAAAAATTGTCCTATACTGGAAATGGGAACTTGGCCCGTTGATGAGTAGATGGCTATCACCGGTATTGCATGACGGAGAGGAATAGTATACCCATACTGCTACTACCCCAATAGTCTTAGATAATTTGGCATATCTATGATTGGTTTATTTAATATTTTGCAAAAGTTAGTAATGGGTCAATGGACCGGTTTTATAGAGGGAATATATCTGTATTGGAATAAATGAGATCTCGTCTTTTAATTTGTAGGTTCGCAGAGGTTAGATGGTGGATTTGTAATGGATATTGGTTAATAATAGGTAAGATAAGCCAGTAAGAGAGCTCAGCGGGGTGAGCGCTCGCTCCTGCGGTCTGTGTGTAACATGCAGGTTTGAATCCCAGCAAGGACAACGCAGCCTTTCATCCGTCTTAGGTTGATACAATATCACCAAACCGAAGTTGGTAATCATTTATGTAAATGTCCTCTCTAAAGCACTTTGGCGACAGCGCTATATAAATAACTCATCATTTAATAGGAATATAAAATTAACCAGCTTATCACCAGTGATGTAGGTGATATAAAATGGTTGCGATTTATTACAGCAGTGTTCTATTGTTTCAAACTTTGTTTGCTTTCTCCTCACCTTTGTGTTTTTTTATTTGTAAAGAAGGGTCACACTCCCAGTACTATTGCTCTTCCAAGCAGGAATAGATATTGGAGTCAGATAGACCCCTTCATACCAGGATCCCAACTGGTTGAATTGAGATAGTTCTGTGTGTTTTTACTTTGTCCGAATTCAGATAAATGTTATGACCATGCAGTGCTCGAAATTCTTTTATTCATTGTATCTGATGGCACGATAGTTAATAAAGTTTTTTTTATATTAATACAAATGCAGAATTCAGGGTGACATAATTGTTAAACATAAAATGGAAACACTGAAATATATATATATAAAACATTTTTTCGAGGTTCGAAACGGGATGTCAACTGCCCGTGTTTGCAATCTTATCCCTAGTGTGACGTTGACTGTACCCACGATCCCTCAGGCGTCTAGGTCGCTCAGATTATTTCTTTACGCCATCATGGTTATATGTGTTCTTGCAGAGTTCCCTTGCTACGCTACATTCTGAGTTATTAAAACTTGTATCAAAATTTCGACGGTTAAATCCACGAAACATCTAGACAGAAGACCAACTCGACACCCGAAACAGACGATCGTTCCGACGACCGGCTTCGGCCTACTGGTAGTTAGAGTGGGAGGAGGGGTGGGCGGATTTCTTTTTTTATAAAGAATGAAGCAAATCTCCATTTCCTACATTTACTGCTTCTGTATTGCTGCCCTTAATATTTAGATACACCATTTAAATTCTGTCCTAACTGCAACAGGGAAATATATGTGGAGGGACACTGTGTAACCACTGTCTTCCTCGAGATCACCAAGAGACCTGTTGTACATTCAGTCAAGTTTTTAGGCCCAAAATCGTATAAGAGCATTGAATGAAGCGGTGGGCGGCATGTGCTATGGCAGCGAAGGCTCTTGTTCAGAGCCCGAAGACATCACCAGGTAACTCCTGTCAGTCCCCATTCCCAAAAGGCAGACACAGCGTGCTGCAATAGGGAAAGCCTCTGGTGAAAAGGTTTCACACGCACACATGCCCAAACACATAATCCCAAGCCGCTCTTCGACGGAACCATCGAAAGAGGGCTGCACGCCAGCAGAAGCACATCACAGCACACTGACCGCCGAAAATGCATGCTACTATTCCGCAATAGCGTTCTCCTCCTACCTCTCCAATAGCTCCTTCGCCGTCTCCTGGGGCGGCGGCTCTTCCCCTACTCACTCTCTAGAATTCGGTGTTCCACAAGGCTCAGTACTTGGTCTCCTCCTCTTTTCACTCTATACTTCTCTTTGCCCCACTCATCTCTTCTTTCGGCATCTCTCATCACTTCTAGTCCGATGACACCCAACTCTTCCTCTTTCTCCTCCTTCACCCCTGACATTCACCTTAAAATCTCCTCCTGTCTCACAGCTATCAAAATATGGCTGTCCTCCCGCTTTCTCACTTTAAACTCTGACAAAACTGAAATCTTTTTCTTCCCTGCCAAGACTCTTCCTCCCATCCCCCCATCCTTCCATCTTCTTTCTCTATCTCTGCCCGCAATCTTGGCCTCCATTTTGATACCAACCTCTCCTTAACCCACCATATCTCACACCTCTCGTTCCTGCCGCTTCCATCTTCACAACATCTGTAAAATCTGTTCCTCTCTCACCTTCCACACCTCCAAACTTTAAATTTCCTTCCTTACCTTCTCTTGGCTCTTCTACTGCTCATCCCTCCTATTTGGTCTCCCAGCCTCTCATCTTGCCCCTCTCAAATTCCTCTACCACTCCGCCATCCGCACTCTCTGCTCCCTCACTCCTTTCGACTTCATCCCCTCTTCACTCTCCTCACTTGGCTGGCTCTCCTTTCACTCAACTTAAATTCAGTTTTCTCTGCCTCATCTTTTAATCACTTCACGATTTTGCTCCTCCCTACCTTTCTTACCTACTCTTTCTTCTCCCCCCCCTCGCCCTCTCTGCTCCGCTGACCTCTATCTTTTCTCTGTTCTCTCTCCCCCCCCTTGTGCTTCTTCACGCTTTCGCTCCTTTATGCTTCTCGCCCCACTTCACTGGAACTCCTTACCTCTCCACATCCATTCCATCTCCTCCAACTCCTCCTTTAGCTCCTCCTTAAAATCTCACCTTCAATCCTCCCCCTAATTGCCCTTCTCCTTTCCCTCCCCATCCCTCCACACTCCAGGTTTCTACCCAATCAAACTCAGCAAATTGTTCTTCATGTTGTTCTAGTTCATTTGAATCATGTATTTTCTTTTGCTTCTCATGTATTCCTGTTTAATGTAAGGCGCTTTGGTATAAAGCTCTATATAAAAGTTAATAATAAATAAATAATAAGAATCGGCGGCTACAGGCATGTGTAAGAAACACTCAATGGATGATTCAGAGGCATCATAACGTCAGTCACAAAAAAGTACTTTTTCGATGGAAAAACCACTAAGTCACATGGCCATAAACCTCACACTCCTGCTACCTCTATAGATGTACACCAGTATGAAGAGGCCGATTCCCCTCTATCCCAATCTCTACATGAGAGCAGAAGACCAAGAGAAGACCCCGATTGTTTTCCCATTAGCAGAAACACCTAAAACAGGGAACTGGACAAAAGAAGGATTTGAGGACACAATGGACGCAGTTTCTTATTTTGCCGATTTTATCAACAAGTAGCCAATTCAACAAAAAACATTAGACCTGACAATATCTCCACACTTAGAGACAGGTCAACTACGCCACCCTCCGTCACTCTCTCATACATCCACACACACATCTATGCATGCCTACCATGTCTCACATTACGGAAATAATCAAGCAGATTAGGACATATGGTATATAGACCAGGACAACCCTCTTCAGTACCCTGACAAATTTTACAAAGATGACCAGGATGATCTGGATGTCACTCATTGAGACCGCTGCTATTGCAGCACGTAACAGTGGACACACATCTTCTATTGATGATCAGTTGTGGTATAACAACTTACTTAGAAGGGCTGCTCAGTTTTCACATCCACACTGAAGAAACAGTGATTGATGGTTCAGATTTCGTGGAAGACCTTCTTAATGAAAAGAAAACAGTCGGCCTGCCCATACCCCTGCTAGAGTCTATCAAAAAGAGGATTAGCCCATCTCTTTCTACACCTACTAGGGCCTACTGTCACGGGGTTCGGTGATATCTTCGCCTGACAATGTAGATTCCGAGATCTCCCCCGACTCCTCACCACCTTCTTCCTTCCAAGAGCCCTTCTTTTCCTTTCTTCGTGATCGCACCTTTTTTTTATGTAGATCGGGACGACCCCGGGAGGAAGCCACCGTGCCCCCCAAAAGGGAGACCAAGGGGCCACTCCCCCGGGAACGACCAGGAGGGGAAAAAGCCCGTAGGCACAAAAAACCCCTGTGATATCACAGTGATCTTCAGAGGAGTGGAACCAGGAATCCTTGCAGGGTGTTGGCTGGTCGATAGGGTCTGGAGGTATCACGTGGAAGTGTACCCCGCATGAAAACAGGCAGTCCAGTAAGCGGTCCGGGGAAATGGTACACGGAAGATCAATAAGGCAGAGGTATCGAAACAGCAGACGAGAAGCAATCCAGAATACAGGCTGAGGTCTGGTACACGGGAAGAATACAGCACAGTGTCCACAATGGTTGGCGAGAGCAATCCAATGGACAAACAGGGGTCAGGTACACAGGAGAAGTAGCGCAGAGAAAGAAGAAAGAAGGAAGCAGAAAGGCTGTTTAACGAACGAGCAGAAACACAGCCGAGAGGAAGGAAAGCGGTAAGAGCGAAGATGGGAAGGGGGAGGGTAAGCTCAAGTTGGAAGGAGGGCAAAGAAGGCGGGGAACAGAGTTAGCAAGGAAGCGAGAAAAGCGTAGCAAGCAGCAGAAGAGCGGGGAAGCAAGGAAAGGGGGCCGGACTGGGTGCAAGGACCCAACCGGGGAAAAGGGCGAAGAAGTACAGAGAGTAGTAACAGCCAGCAAGCAGTGCTAATGGGACGAAAACCGGAAGCGTTGCGACGTGTCTGCGACCCGGAAAGAGCTGGTTAAAACTCCGGGTCGTGGAACGCTCCAGCCAATGCAAACAGAAAGAAAGTGAAACCAGGGAAAGGGGGCGTGGCTGTTCGCGGCTGGGGGAACAGGACTAAGATCCTTGTCGCCGCCAGCGGCTCCACAGACACCAGGAACTCGGCGGCATGACACCTACAACCCGAGAGTAGAAAGAATATTCAAGCACTCAAGTTGAGACCCTTTATACATCAGGGGGCATGTGAAACCTGGGTCCCTTGTAGTCACCACTACCAAAAAGACAGCTGGTGTTCCACACTGTTTCAGAAGAACCACCTAACAAAGACTGCAAACGCTTATACACATGAAGCAAACTCATAACTATCTCCGGGGTCAACATAACTAGAATTGCAAACCATACCACACTGCCTGCAAGTTATAACAATAGTCAATGGGATGAGCTGCTCAAACATCTGGACTCAGTGCCTGAACTTGTTAAGTCCCATCTTCTCAGACTCTCTACAGCAGGGAGAAGGGTAGCAAGTGGGCAAAACATAAGTGTAAATGTTTTGGACTCAGCTGACGCTTTAAGAAGAGTCATTGCTGAGTGAGCCCTACTAAAAAGATAGTCGTGGCTCTGTGATTCCTGGTTTAAACCCAATACTCAAGCAGCAATAATCAACATGACAATTGAAGATGCAGTCTTGTTCGTTATGGCTGTTGGTGAGCAACTTGAAACCGCAAAAAGAACACAAGACAAAAATTAAATTGGGACAGATTTTAAATAAGCCATATGAACAAAGGGGTGTCTTCAAAACACAGCATTCTTTTCGTACCATGGCTTCAACAGATCCAGGCAACCAGGATTTGAGGTGCCTGGCTCCTCTTTTTACAGTCCCCAAACAGTCGTCCTTCTATCAATCCTATCAGCTGAGGGGGTTTTGCTGTGCAAAAGGGTGAGGCAAGGGTGCAGATTCTAGAGGCGCAGCGGCCCCTTCCTACAAATGACGTTCCGGTGCATGTTCCCTCCCATGCATCCCCAGTCGGGGGTCGCATAACTTTTCAGCCAGCAATGGGGTGAATAACGTCGGACTGCTGGGTGCTCGTGACTGTGGCAAAAGGGTAGTCAATAGAGTTAATCGTATCACCATGCCGCCACGTGCAAGAAAACTGTCTGCAGAACCTTTTCTAATCCCACTGGAGGAGCTCCAGACAATACTGGAAAAAGCAATAGAGCTGGTGGCATATCTAGAGAAATATTGTGGTATTTATTCAGTGTACTTCCTTATTCCAACGAAAGATCGAACAATGTCCCCTTTTCTGGACCAGCGCCCTGCAAACACGTAGGACAAGCCTAAAAAAATCAGGATGACTAAGTTACAGAAAGGAATCTCCATGCTAAAACAAGCGGGTTACATGGCAACATTGGACAAGATTCTATTCATCTACAGGACACCCCTGTTCCCCTCAGTGTTTCCTAGTTCCTACAATGGACTCCAGGGTATTTGACGGGGTAATGCAGAGAATGTTCTGCTTTGTGTTTTTTTTACTGTCCCCCTGATGCACTTACTAGCCTTAAAGGGCCCTCTCAAGGGTAAGCAGCTAAGGATCAACCAGCTGCAAAAATACCACGTTTACAGCCCAGCACCACAAAGGACACACCTCAGGATTTATATTTTATAGACACCTCAGGTTCTCCAGATCCTGGGTCGGAAGGGGAAAAAGGGGACCAATTTGATCCTGACCAGTATATCGACGTCTGTCATCCAATCACCGGACCATCAGGATAAGCCAGTGACTGACTCCACAGTAGATAACCAACTACTGTACAATGAGCTCTTTCTCAAGGCTGCAGACATTTTATAATTGACACACAGGAGGCCCAGGCGGATAAGGACTTTGTGGAGGACATTCTTGGGGACAAGAAATCCATAATACAGTTAATTCCGCTACTACAATCCACCCAAAGACGCATTCAGCCTTCCTTACACACTCCTAACCTTAGAGGGCAAGTAAACCCCTGCATTGAAAAAATGCTCACACCTGCCCCCTCTAGCCCCCTATACATCAGGGCTCATATAAAACCCAACTCACTTGTTACGACCACAAGGAAGAGGGGAAGGGCACACCGCTAGCCTCTGCAGAGGCACCTTCTGATAAGGAGAGCAAGAAAATGTACACACTGGGCATGAAATTGGCTTCCTCGGCTGCTTACCAGGCAGGAATTGCCAATAATACTACCATTTTGGCTACCTACAATTACCATAAGCGGGACCAAGTACTACAGCAAATTGAAACAGTCCCAGAGCCGTTTAAATCACAATTCCTAAACATGGTGTCTGAAGGTAAACAACTGCATCCTAAATAACCTGGATGCCGCAGATAATGCAGGCTGATAATCACAAAAGGCACTTTAATTAAGCTCCATGCCTGGTTAAGACAGTCAGGCTTCAAGCGTGAAACACAAGCCAGCTTGCTTAACATGCCTATTGAGCCTAATGCTGTGTTTGGTAAAGAAGTTGATGACTCCCTCAAAAGTGCAAAGGAGGAGTATGATTCCCTAAAATCCCTTGGCCAACTATCAAACTATTACTTTGTGTAAAGAGGCGCTTTTAACACAGGATGGTTTCGTGGGCAAAACTCACAAGGCTCCTCCAATTGTAATGAAGGTGGCCAATCGTCGTCATAGGGTTCTTCACAGGCACAACCCTCCTCTCTGAACTGTCAAAGGGGCTACAAAAGGTCTAGAAGCAGAGGTAGGGCCTCTTCAGCCAGAGGCTCCACCCCACCAAAACAGTGACGCCCCGCTCTAGGTCCCCTCCCATGCCACTCCAGTATGAGGTTGCATTTCTCAATTTACCCACGCATGATAGAAGTGGGTACTATCCACCGTAGAGGACGGGTACTGTATAGAGCTTATGCAAAGACCACCCAACCACCCGCCAAGACAAAATTAAACACAAGAAGAACAGTGCATAATGCTAGAGGTCGTCAAGGCTCTGCTGGAGAAAGACGCCATAGAAATTGTCCCAGCAACCCAGGTAAACAACGGTATCTTTTCAACGTACTTCCTTGTGCCGAAGAAAGATCGAACGATGCACCCAGTCGTAGACCTGCGAGCAGCGATAACACATGTTAAGCCACAAGTTTTGCTTGGCTACGTTGCAGGAAGTAATCCCCCTACTAAACAAGGGGACTTCATGGCAACATTGGATATGAAAGATGCATGCTTTCATTTCTCCAGCATTGGATCTTTGATGGATTCACATGCCTTGAATATTTCCCGTCAGGCTAGGAAGCTTCGGTACCTTTTTAATATAGCTGTTTTCCTATGGAAAACTTGGACACTCGTGTCCTATCAGCGTCCTTTTTGGGCGCTTTAGGTTACACCAATAAGACCTCCTGTATAAATATCCCCGTCCCTGCGGCTTCCCTTCAGATTTTGGGATTACCTTGTGTTCTCTCTTGAGTAATTGTCTTTTGTTTGAGTTCCATGGCTTCAATGCTTCGGTGTTTTCCGAGCCCATCATGTCAGCTGTGGGCCAGAAGAAGTTGTTGTTCCCGCCATTCGAGCCCTGTGGTCTAAAGAACGTCTATGAAGGGGACAGGCATGCAGACTGTCTGTATTTCCTGTACCCCAACCAATCGGCTGAGAACTGCGAGATTTGGCAGGGATTCTCCCAGCAGACGCTCAAAGACCGTAACCGGCAGCTCGTTTGCTGGTTGAACGAAGGGGCCTATCAGGGATAGGAGGTTGGTACGGTCCGCAGTGGCAAGGCTGCAGCAAAGAGGTTGCCTCTGTGCCAGAGGGTGCAGTCTTCCGAGCCAGTGCCCAAGAAACCACACCCCGGCGCAGAAAGGGCTTCAGGCGGTCAGAGCGGTGCTGCAGGCTTGGGGTTGAGTGGCCCCGCTTCAGACACGCTGGTGCCACGGCCTGAGAAGTCGAAGAATTCGAGTGGCCGGCTGGAGAAATCTGTGGATCCGTCTGCGGACAATGAGCAGTCGGTTATTTTCATCCTCGTCGACGGACAGGCGACATTCGCCGTCAGAGAAGGAATCTTCAAAGCACCATTCCCGCTCCGCTTCCAAGCGGTTCTCTTCACCGACCACTGTTGAAGCCACCGATCCCTGCAGCCACCTTGATAACGGCCGGGGCCACTGCCTTGCCGGGAACCATGACGTCGACGATGGCGTGACGACAGTGGTTTCATCGAGTGTGGGACCTTTGAGTGCTGCAGTACCACTGGGGACCAAGAGTGATCCGTTGCCATCCAGGGAGGTTCCGTGGCAGTCTAGTGCCAGCTTTGGTCCTTTTCTCCCGATGGAGATCCTCCAGCAGGATCCCAAAACCTACGATTTGTCTTTGAGTCCAGAGGAGGAGTGCCAGCAGTTCCTGGACCCATCACTGTTGATCCTGCAGCATGCGGTTCCATCCACGTCGGGCTTCCTTTTGGCGGTTTCGCCGCAGTACCCGTTGGTCAACTCGCACTCCCTACTTTCCATGCAGGTACTGTCTACACTGCAGTCCCTCCTCGGTCAGTTGGATGCACGGCTTCTGGTGCCCCAAACCCCGGAGGAGCCCTTGGAGCGGGAAAGTCCCAACCCTTCCCTGCCGGCTGTCTGAGACTGGTGTCCCTCGCAAGGGCCAGCCAATGAAGTCGCCACATGTTCTGCCGCCTATTACTTCGCCTAGATGCAACCCCCCGAGTCGAGATTAGGAAGATGTGGAGCTGGTGGGGTCTGACTCCGAGAGCATCCCTCCAGACACTGTCTTGACTGTGTCATCGCCCAGGAGGGTGGATACGTGGGAAACGTACCCAGAGGTGGACCCCCCTGAGTAGTCCTGCTTTGTTAGTACAAGACCCTTTCTTTATTATCCACAAGGACAAGGTAGTACTTGGAACACATCCTAGGTTTTCACCTAAATTCCTATCCAAGTTCCATGTGATCTAGTCCATTGAACTACCCACTTTTTTTGAAAAATCCATCTAACTCAGCCTTCATTCACTAGGTGTAAGAAGGGCAGTTATGTACTATGTGAATAAGAAAAACAGATCAGCTTTTTGTCTCCATAGCACCTGGCAGAGAAGGCAATCCAGTTTCAAAAAAACGCAATCTCCAAATGGATAGTTAAGTGTGTACAACTTTGCTATTCTCGATCAAAAAAGACACTGCCTTTCACAGCAGGATCTCACTCTATCAGAGGTTCAGGAGCTACTTTAGCATTTATCTTATTTATTTTTGTATTGTGTTATAGTTCACAAGGAACTTTTCACATAAAACAGGTTAAAACATCAGAGTAAAAGAAGCATGTTAAAACATTTTGACATCAATTTAGCCTTCACATACCGCCACATTTCAAAGAACTTCACATCACCAGCATAATAAAAACAAGTTTAACAATTCATTAAAATTGCTTAATAGCTCAATAAAAAAATGTTCCTGGGATTGCAGCTGAGGTTATTATCCTCACTTGCCATTCTTATTGATGGCGCTAAAACATCTTTTAAGAAACGTATAGCAGCCAATGACCATTTAAAAATGTGTCCAATAAAACGCGTTGCCATAACCATCCCGAGTATGCCTTTAGCATTAATTGCAAACGTTCCTCTAGATACTATTTGCAAGGTAGCAACATTGTTTCATTCGTACCTTTACTCAGCGTTTCTGCAAATGACAAGCATTCTAAAGCGGATACACTGGTGGAACTAGTGGTTTTAAAGCATCTATTTGCCTCTGTACCTTTTCACAATCCACCTCCTTCTCCAGATACGGCTCATTTGTCTATGCATAGCATGTGATCTAAGCAGATCCACAAGCATCAGAAGGGATACATTAATCACTGTAATCATATTTCTGATGCTTGCATCTGCTTAGATTGACATGCTCACACCCTTCGTCCCCTCCTGGAGTCGAAGGTGCATGGATGTCTTTCTTGCTTTATCTCTTTGCTTTATCTCTTTGCTTTATCTCGATCTGCTTTATTACATCTGTACTTGTGCTATACTTCATGCAACCTCATGTTTGAAACAAAACAATCTGAGGGACCTAGACACGTGAAGGACCATGAGGTGCAGTGGAGGTCACACTAGGGATAGTATTACTGTCACGCCCAGTTGACGTCCCTTTTTGAGTTTTGAAAAAAAATGATTTAATACTCTGCGTAGCATGTGAAACTAAGCAGATATAAGCATTAGAAATAAGATTACGGTGAGTAATGTATCCCATATATCTGGTTTGGGCAATCTACGGAGTAGTTAATTGTGGTTTTGTGTTCATAATGTCTGCAATCCAGCCGCGAATACTTCCAACACAATGTTTCAAATTTTACTAACAAACCACTTCAGTGGAGATATCCATAAATCTGTTTTCTTACTCTAAAAAGCAGAGTAGATTTTAGTATTTCAGTATGTCAATGAGCTCAAACCTCCTGAGATAAGAGACCTTTCAGTCAATCGTACATCAGCAGTTCAATAACCATGTCGTAGTGAAGAGTGACCCTAATACACACCCACCAACCTCTAAGGCCACTTATTTGTAGAATAGGGAGAAGGTGGTACTCCACATGGTGCAACATGAAAGAAGAAATGATGCTTAAAAAAAGTAAAAACAAAATATCACATCATGCTATCCGGAGTGGAACTACTATCTATTATTTTTTATAATGGTATTCATTTTATTGATTTTATTTATTTTTTATTAAAAGCGCCATTTGAGTTGCGGAATAGTCTCATTCTGCACAACTTGACACACTTGTATCCAGACTGTCCTGTGTATCTGATGCTTGTTCCCTTGATTTAGAAGTGGTGAAGCTATAAAGCGAACCATTCACTTTAGTTGGTGGGCTCGTAGTCAAGTTCTGACACAAACATCCTGTAACTTATTTGCAGGGGGCTCGTTTTCTCACCAATATTATCACTCGGTGAATGACAAACACAATTCGTATTGCTCTGCAGTGCCCAGAAAGTGTTTTGTTGCCTAAATGATCTAATATCTGAAGGATTATTTACAAAATACACTTTGAGTGCTTACTATTTATCAAATGAATTCCTCTTTGTCAAGCCACCAGTGTGCTAAAGATGCATTGTAATGTAATTCCTTAATGGTAAAAGAATTGTAATTTTCATGTTGCTTCGTCTGCTGCTTCCACATGGTAATCTGAGTAGACTTGATCATTTAGTGACCTAAAAGGTGCATAAGATGAATCAGTGTTATGTATTTTGATATTCAGTGTGTTGTCTTTGTGTCACTTGGATAAAGTGGAGCGTTGAGATTTGATTACTTTAAGCAATGTTTCTGTACTTCTGTTTTGGTATTTAAACTTAATGTCATACGTTTACTACATTCATTCTTTAATATGATCTAGGTGGTCATTCAGGGAAGTGACGACATTGCCAGCCGGGCAATTGATCTTCTGAAAGAGATCTACACTAATCTTGGCCCAAGGTTACAAGGCAATCAGGTAAAATAAAATTGTAATAGAAGGTATCATATAAATGCAGTAATACTTTGTTGTTTGACTCTGGTATCTGAATGTAAGAAGCAGCAGTTGAAATATTAGAAGCACTCACCAATATTTATAAATTCCCACTGGTTCACACATTTTCTCCATGCAATGCTCGGACATCTTAACTATGAGAGGTGATATCCCACTTCTGATGTCTGCCTTTTGAAATCTGATGCTCCCAATTCTTTTAGCCACCCATGCAGTGAAAGGATAGACGAGCAGAAGACTGTTCGGCTGCTGTGTCATTCTCCTGTAATGAGAACAGAGAAGAGCACAGGCTTGTGCCTATATATTGCGTCCTAATGATGCTTGGTGTGGGCTCCATCTGTTCCCTACTTCTCTGTGATCAAATTAAGAAACGTGAGGCAATTCTTTTTATTTTGGTATAGTTGGAAGAGATTGGCATGGTGAGCTAGAGGTATTGGTATTTTTATTTTGTGGGAGTGAGGAGATGAGATATAGGGTGCAGTATCTACATACGTTTGATTGTATGGATTCCCCATATCGCCTCTCTTAAGTTCAGGCCTTTGTCGCCCATACTGAGGTGTGGGCTTGATCTTGGACCTCCTCCATAGGACGACATTCCTGGGAGTTTGTTGAACAAAAGGGTCAATTTTCTCAAGCAGTGGAGATTAGCTAGCTCTGCATATTTTTTTGCATTTCTGACTAGGAATCCCTGATTTGTACTGGGCTTCTTTTTATAAAATGTTTGTTACAATATCCTTGTTAGCAGTCTACCCACCTTGTGGTCATTTTACCTGTCACTTAAGTGATAAAACTCTGAGGTCCACTGAGATATCCTCATGGGGACAATTAAAGTTCTCTAACACATTTTGTTTTCATTATTTATCTGAGGCATAACTTTTTCCAGTGCGCTTAGGCAGAGATCTGCCCCTACTTAAGAGGCCAAAAATTCTGCAAATTCAAGAGTGCAGCACCATTGGACTGCCCATCCTATTTCCCCCAGCCACAATGCCCTTTCTTTCACTGCCTGTGCAATAGTTTTCACCATCTTGCAGCCGCTGCACCCCTTTAAGGCCAAGGGAACGATGCTCCGACCTTTGTGAGGCAATTTGAGGAATCCACACTTTTTTCTTTTTTTAAACCAAGTTTATTTTTGGATCGAAGACATACAGGTAAATACAGCTTAACATTTGCCAACAATTATTATTTAGGCTCTGTGCCTTACTTGTGTTCCTACCCTTTAGTTTGTAGAAGTTCGCTTGGCCTTCAAAGATTTTCAGTTTTTAATTCCCCCGCTCGCTCCTTCCTTCCATTCCCCCCCCCCTTACCAGCCTCTCCCCCGCACAACTTTAACCTCTACTTTACACTATGGAGTTGAGTAGATTTAGGATCTTTTCCTCACACTTGAGTTCCGGCGTCTTTACATCTGGATGGTCTCAGATGACATGTGTGTTCCAGAGTAGACAGGGTTTGAAGAATTGGGCTTCTCTGTCCTGCACCTGTTCATGGAATGGGTTCCAGATAGTTAAGAATTTTAGATATTTTCTGGTGCTGAGATCACATCTTCTCCATAGCCATTAATCCCCAGACCTTGATCCACCACCATGCTGAGGTCGGGCCCTCTGTTTTTCCAGTTTTGTGCAGGGGTCATTCTTGCTGCGGATAACAAGTGAGTAATGAGCATGGCTGTCGTTCCTGACATTGCGTATTTACCTTCTATTGGGACTCCTAAGAGAATTGTTTTTGGAGATCTCAGCAGTTCAACCCCAGAAATGTCCTTTATGTGGTTTAGTATTTCCTTCCAATAGGCCACGGCTTTGGGGAAAGTCCACCACATATGGAATAGGTCTCCCTTCTCACTGCAGTTCCTCCAGCAGTTTGGTGAGTATGACTTTGTGATTTTATTAATGCGGTTCAGGAACGTATACCATCTGAGGCATAGTTTGTAAGCCGATTCCTTTATTGTGCATCTGGAGGTGCCGTGTGCACGTGCCCATATTTGGTCCCATTCCTCCTCTGTTAGTGGCTCTTGCATGTCTTTTTCCCAGTTCATTTTCTATGTGAGAATGTCGGTCAGTTGATCGTTGGAGAGCAGTCTGTAGAGTCTAGTGACCCCCTTCGCCATGTTGTTTTCCGGCAGAGCCGGTTCTAGGCCTGATGGCATTCTCGTGCCCGCTCTCTTCACCATTGCTTGGGTTATACAGTGCCTTATTTGTGCATATCTATAGCGCTCATTTTCTCCTATATTGAATTTCTGCTGACAGTTTGTGAAGAGTAATGGACCCTGACCATCCCGCCCAATACTTTTGTTGAAGACCAGGTGTGAAATCTGGGTTGTGCATCAGTGGCACATGTGGGCCCATTCTGCTCGGGATGTGTTTCTTTTTCCGGGCTTTGTCCCAGCTTTGCAGTGACCATTTCGTCATTTCTAATGGCACACCCCTGCTCTCTCGGTTTTCTTTTCTCAGGATCAACAGAGTTATTAGTGGGGCTAATAAGGCTGATTGTTTGATTCTATATGGTTCTCTGGTTTTGCCTACCTCAACATTGGTGCTAGTTGTGCTGCTAAGATGTATCTGTCCATTTCTGGAACTCCCAGGCCGCCCAGTAGTGGGGGGCGCATTAGGATTCGTTTCTGGATCCTAGGTTTCTTACTGTGCCATATAAATTTTAATATCGCGTTTTGCAACTCTCGGATCTTGGCTGGCGGTATGGGAAACGGTAATGAACTTATTACATAAAGGAGATGAGGGAGGATAGTCATTTTGACAGCTGTGATGCAGGCAAACCATGACAGCTCCTGAGATTGCCTTCTGAGCTTGTCTTCCTGTAGCTGCTTTCACAGTGAGACTATGTTTGCTTGATATAGTTTGTGTGGTTCTCTATTAAGGACCATCCCTTGAAGTATTCCAGTTTTTCCCCCCACCCAGCCCATCGGGAATGTCATCTCCAATGTCTCAGTCACTTCTCTCCTTGCTGTTATGTTCATGGCTTTTGATTTGGAAAATATGGAGAACCCCGAGATCTGTCTGAATTCCTCCAGTTGGGCCATCGCTCTGGGAATCGTATTTTGTGTCTCCCATGAAGAGCACAATGCTGTCCGCGTACAGCGCTATTTTGTGGGTTTCCTGACCAATCCTCACTCCTCTGATGCTAATGTCTTGTCGGAATTGCATTGTGCATGTCTAAATTGCCATCGTGAAAATCAGAGGGAAGAGCTGACAGCTATGTCGCGTACCCCTTCTGATCTTCACGAACTCTGTGCTCTGTCCGTTGATCCTGAAACTTGTCGATGGGTGTTCGTAATTGGCGAGCACCATCTTGGTGAATTCTGGGCCACAGCGGAAGCGCTCCAAGATCAGTTTCAGATAGCACCAGTCCATGCTATCAAAGGCCCGGGTAGCATCCAGAGCTGCCACTGCAAACGTCTGTTGTGTTCATCGCCCCGCATCTATGAAGTCTACTGCCCTTCTGACGTTAGCTTGTGTGTGCTGGTCAGTGATGAAACCCGCTTGGTCATCGTGTATTATGTTGAGCAGCATTTTCATTAGGCGAGTTGCTAGGATTTTCATATAGATTTTTTGCGTCTGTGTTCAGCAATGCTATGGGACGATATCTTGCACAGTTGTGGAGATCTTTACCTGGCTTCAGGGGCAGTATAGTTATAGACCTACCCATATCAAGCGTGACCTTCCCCTCTTCTCTGATTTGTATTATATAGCTTTGTCAAAGGGCCGTCTTGTAATAGCCTTTGCCAAGGCCTTCTGTTAATGGACTCTTATTCGCTGGTGGTGCTGAAATGGCATCGCTGATCTCTTGTGCCGTAATTGGGTTCCCAAGATTAGTTCTGTCCTGTTCAGCAATCTGTGGCAGCGGGAGAGTGTTGATGTAGGTGAGTTGGCGTTCTGGGTCAGGATTCTTGCTACTTAAGAGTTCCTCATGAAATCGCTTCATTATTTCTTTTTTGTCGAGCTCCGCCGTGTGGGGTTTTCCATGAACGTTGTTTAGTTGTGCTATATAGTTCTGGGTTTTTTGCTTTCTCAAGCTTTTTGTTGTGCTTCGGCAGCTTTCACCTCTTTTTCTAGTTGGTTTGTCACCAATGCTCTTTCTCTGTGGTATGCCGCTGCCAGTGACATGAGTTCTCCCCTGATCACTGCCTTTCCAGCATCCCATATTATCCACCAGTCTGTTTCCCCATTGTCGTTTTCTTTGAAGTAGTTGTTGATGGTAGCCTCCATCTGGGCCCTTAGCACTATGTCCTTCAGGAGGATTTCATTTAACCTCCAGGGTGGTTTTGCTCTGCTCCTTTCCACCCCATTCTATACCGACCAACTCTGGCGCGTGATCTGAGTGATATTCCACTCCTATTTCTACTTTCGTTATTTGCGGGACTAATGTTGTGGATACTAAGATCATGTCTAACCTGGTGTGTCCAAGGTGGACCGCTGGGTAGTGGGTGTACTCTCTCCTGTCTCCTTGGAAGAATCGCCAAGTTTCAATTACCCCTAATTCTCTGAAGAAGCGACCCAGGGCTTGTCGGTTTTTCTGATCAGTTGTTGTGGGGGGAGTGTTTTGTCCAGCATTGGTTTCATGACAATTGAAATCCCTACCTACTATCAGTTGGCCCTCGCACCAGCTGCCCTTTTTGCCCAGCAGATCCGTTATGAACACACCTTGGCGACTATTGGGAGCGTAAATAGATGGGACTGTGTACAATTTCCCCTTTATCAACCCTTTGAGCCCCAAGTACCTGCCTTCTTTGTCTTTACGGATTTGTAGTTTTTGGAAGTCTAGAGCCCTCCCAATTAGAATTGCTACTCCCCTTTTTTTTTTCCCCACTTGAGGCAAAAAATTGTTGTGGGAAGGCACAATTGGCCATTTTCTTCTTGTCTTTAGGGAGGAGGTGTCTCTCGTGTAGGAGCCCAATCGCCGTCTGCAATGTTTTCAGCCTGTCTAGTATCACCCAACGTATTATTGGCGAGTTCAGGCCCTGTACATTCAGAGACGTTACCTTTGACTCAGCCATTTTTGTGTAGGGGAAGTTGCGCAGTTTCGAGCTGGGAGTGAGGCGCTCCAGTGACTCTCACATTTACCTTTTCCGTTCCCTGGGTCTCTGGCTTGTTCTGTCGATGTGCCTCTTGGTTCCTTTGCTCTTCCATCAACCCTCCAACTCTTCCTTCCCACTTCCCAGATGTGTTCTTTTTCCTCCATGCAGGTTTTGTATGTTTCGGTGTGTTGTAGTCCTCCATCATTGTTCTAAGGTTGTACATTCTCTTGTTAGTTGCTTCTCCTAGTGTTTTTCCGTCGCTGGTTATTCCTGGCTCGGTTGCGGAACCTTGGATTTCCCTGTGTTCTTTGACTTTCACTTTTTCTCGATTGACTATTACCACGGTTTACATGCAGTGTCTGGTGGACTGGTCTTCCTCTAGCTGTAGGATTGAACAGCCCTCCTCGCGGGTAGTGATTTTCTGCTGCTTGCCCTCCCATGTAAAGGAGAGGCCGAATGGATGCGTCCACCTGTTTCTTATCTGCTTTGCTTGGAGTACCTTTGTAATTGGCTGCATCATTCTTCTCTTGCAGCGAGTAATCAACGCTATGTCTTGGTATAGTTGAATGTGAGAGCCGTTGATTGTGAGATCATTGTGGGATCTTGGTGCTCTCAGGATGTCTTCCTTCTGGCAGTAGGACGTTACTGCTATCTCTAGGCCTTGCTCCAGGGTTGTTCCATTTTGGTCCAACTCTGTGTATCCAATCAAACCCAGTTTGGTCTGACTGCGTGCCTGGGAGCATGCTACTGAAACATTGTTGCATAGTGTCTTTGTGGTCACGATCCTGGATTGTTTCAGTTATGCCTTTGACCCTGATGTTCTTCTTGAACAGTTTTCAAGGTCCTCTGCCTGTAATTCCAAGTTGGTTGTTGTGTTAGCCAGCTGGTCTAGCAGGGCGCTGTTCTGGTTAGATTCTTCTGCTACATTTGATAAGCCATTTTTGACGATTTCTATTCTCCCTCCTAGGTCCCCCATTTCTCGTTTTACCTCCTGGAGGGAAGATTTCAGTTCCTCCTTCATCTGTTCCAGTTGGTTGTGGAACGTATTTGTGAGTCTGGCATCCATCCCCTTCAGACAATTTAGGAGTTCCTCCTTGTCTGACGCCATAGTGTTTGGTAGTGATGCCACAGCCTGGTTGGGTCGTTCCAAGGGAGGGGGAGGTGAATAACTCTCCGTTCGTCGTCTCTGACCCCAGCACTTTTCAAGTCGGCCCACCTGGGTTTTAGCCTGTGTTCTCGACTTTGACTGTCTGGGCCTTCCCCTGGCATCTGAGCTGCTCCTTTGGGGGCAGTCAGTGCCACTCAGAGACAGCAGAGCTATCTTCTTGACCAATGTGCATGCCTCCTTTGCCTCCTGGAGCTCCAAGGCTGATTGTGCTTCTTTACAGTTCTTGTTGTCTCTTGTCACGCTCTCGGGGCCCCAGAGGTACCTCAAGGCCGCACTGGTTTACTCTATTGGTGGAAGCTCCAGGGTAATGGTGCTGCTGACACTGTATATTGCTTGGGAGATTATGCAAAGGAGCACGCTGCTCCGCTGTTGACAGATGTGCAGAGTGATGTTGCTGCAGACTCTGCACCTTGCTTGGAGGTTTTTGCAGGTAGGTGTGCTGCTGTGCGTGTCGCTAGGTGTATAGGTGGGCTAATGCAACAGTAGTTCAGTGCCCGTTAGAATGTCTAGGCTGCGTCGGGTGGGAGCCTGTATAAATCTTATTTTGGGGTTGAGGGAGCAGGAGCCCCCCGTCAAAAGCCCACGCTCCCCCACCCCCAACAAGGCCCTGCTGTTTTCCTCGCTCCTTAGCACTGTTGTGCCCCCTCGCACCGTACCTGCAGGATCTGGGGCGCAACGCAATCTAGTGGCAGTTCAGGATTGGTGGATATATGCTGTATGTCGCACGTACCTTGTAGCTGTTGATGTCCATAGGGGACCCCTCGGCCCAGGCTCACTGGCCGCTCGTTCTCAGCGCACACGGCTGGTGCTGGGTAGGGGGATCCGTATGTACACAGCTGCCAAGGGTGCGGGTCCTGTCGTCCATGAGTCACCTTCCCTCCGCCTTCCCTCTTGCTGGTTGCTCCTGTGCTGCAACAAGGGCTGGCTGTGTTCGCCTGGGGCTTTGCCTCCTACCAGGGCTGTTTTCAAGGGGTTTAGAGAGGAGTTAAAGGGGAGGTGGGACAGCACCCTTATTAAGTTTCAGGGGCTTCCAAAGTCTCCCAGTGTGTCCTCACCCACCACCGGAGTTAGCAGGTCTCCTGTGACGTTGTGCCTGTGTGGGGGTGCCCCGTGAGCACGGTGTGTCTGGTGCTCCTCTCAGAGCCTTGTGGTTCCCTCTGTAGTCCTCACTTGGTACGTCCTCTCCGCGTATTATGGAGCGGGTCCCGCTCCAGTTTTGCCTCTCAGTGGCTGCACCTCCTCCCTCAGGTGGCTCAGCACTCCCGCGGATGCCGGCCACCCTGCTGAAAGTTGGGGGAGGGGTGGACACCCACTTCGTAATATGAGCTGTATTGCAGATGTCCCCAGTCTTGCCCCTATGTAATTTGGGGATCTTATGTCCCTATGCTGGCCACCTCCTTATTGCTGCGCTGCACGCACCCCCTCTTGTAACCTCTTTTCGGGGACTGTTATTTTCATGGGGTACTGGCCCCTTCTGGCTTTTCCTAGCTGTCTCTCTCGGGGGGAAGTCCAGATGCAGTGCCAGCTCTAAGTTAGTTGCGGGAAGCGGGAACTTCTCCTACCTTGTGATTGATGAGGCCGTAATCTCCACGGCTTCCTCCGGCTTCCCGCTTCAAAATTGCATTCCAGTTCATTCCTCCTTTACTACTCTCCGCTCTCCTCTCCTGCGCAGTGATGGTAACTCCACTCTCCCTTCTCCCCAGGTGCCCGATCCGTCTCGCCCTCACCGACGGGGCTCTCACTCCTTGCTGCCTTCCTTCTGCTCCCTGCTACAGCCTGCCTTTGCGGGGCTCCTTTCTTCCGGATCTTTGGGGGCTCCGATGCCCAGCGCTCTTTGCTGCTTGTCGGCCCTTATGAACTCCGTCGGCCGCTGTGGAGGGGTTCGCTCCTTTCCCGTGTGGTGCCCTGTTCACCGCTCGGCTCCCGTGCCCATTCTCTTTCAGGCCAGCTCGGGTCCTGCAACTACTGCCGCTTCACCTTTCCTGGCGTCCCCGGCTCACAGCGCCTCCTGGCTGAACACGTCTGCCCCGACTGGGCCGGCACCTCTGCGTTCCTCTTCCTTCTGCATACTTAGGCCGCAGGACCCTCCTGGGTGCACCGCTAGCTCTGCAGTGTTTTCACACTAAACATTGCCTGGGTAGAGGGGCGACCCGTGGAGCTACCCCGCAGCCGTGTCCTCTGTCGCGCCCTCCTGTTTCGCCCGGCGGGGGCTTGCTGCGACTCACTGCTGCTCTGCTGCTGATGTTGTCGGAGACCTGTGCAGGTTGTGGATGCAGGTGTCCGCTGGGGCTCGCAGCGCCTCCCTGCTGCTGATGCTGTCAGCGGTCTGTGCAGGGGGTGGGTGCCGGTGTGCGCCCCACTCTCAGAATGTGCCGGAGGTATGGCGGGCAGTCTGGGTTTGCCTCGCGCCTGGTGTGTCGAGGAATCCACACTTTTGTTTCTGCTCCTCATTTCATTGTGGATTTCCCCCTCCCACTCTGCAGAGTTTCCGCATCAATCTGAAACCGAAGTTGGGAGCTGCTTCAACACCAGATAAGTGTGGTGGTGGGGGCAGGGTGGGCAGTTTTCCCTGTGGCTGTGTGCACTGGGTCAGAGGATTTAGTTGTTTGCACGATACACTGGAGTAGATCTTTGGGAAGTATCAGGGATTCTGGCCCTTGATCCAATTGTATGACTAATGTTCTCTTCCCTGACTGGCCAAAGTCCCATCTGACAACTGATATCAGCATCTTAGTGAGTGAGGATTGAAGCAGCTCTCAACCTGCTAACAGGCATACTAAAGTCGTATAAATGTGGTTGTGGGGTCCTCATATCTCAATGAGCCCATTCTCTGAACCAACAGTACTGGTCTCCCATAACCCTTAGCTTATGGTATTGAGTGGAGTCTCAAGACTGCTTAATTTCCTTAATATGCCAATTCCCAAAGCCTTGTTGAACATACAGTGTAGTGTATCTAATGGAAGGGGAGAGCACAGATTAGGAGAGAGATTGCCGCTGTCAATGTGGGAAAGTGAAATGGGACTAGTCTACAAGATGCCTTTGGTAAAAGCACAGGCAGGACACCGTTTTTTTAAATCCTTGGAAGGACTGAACACCCCTTAATCCAATCCCACCTGATTAACAATACTCCCCTTTAAAATCTCTGACCACATTTCATCACACTGACAAATCCACCATAGATATAACCCTTAGCCCATCTGCACTAATCTACTATGCATCTGCTTTGACTAAGCTCTCCTCCGTAGTCCTATCGCTCTCCTCCACATTTGTATTTTTTTTTTAAAGAAAAGGGATGCCAATTTCACTCCGAAATGGCTTGCAACAGCCCATTAACAGATGAAGACATTCTCTCAAAGGGTTGCAGGTCCAGTAGCATAAATTTAAGTCTTGAGCCAGTTTGAGGGTTTAAGAAAATTGGTGCCATATACCAGGAACACAACAAAAGAAATTGAAAATATATATATATATTTATATGAAAACAGGTGACATACAAAGGTCCCATTAACCTAAAGGAGCAAGTGCTTCAAACTAAAGTGGATTACTATTTAAATATACAGAATTACATTAATAAGAGTCACTGGAGGGAAGTGGTGGGCTCAGGTAGGGAGGATGGGGAGAGGGCAGGGGGACCTCCCTCTTTAGCAAGGTGGGTGTAACCACACCCAAAGCATTTAAAGCGATCAAACATTGCCCTTCCCTTTGGATAACATACCCACGTATGTCACTGCACGACCCATAGAAGCAGATAACTCAGTAGCCAGGTTCTTTTGACCTGCACCCATCAACCACACATGTTTCCCATCTCTTTCCTACTATCCCACTTGCCTACACTTCCTCCGATCTTAGACACATGTAGCAAGGCCAACACATTATTTTCTCAAGCGTGCCATATAAGGCCAGTTTGCATTACATTTTTGGTGTGTGAGGTCGGACAAATTCAGGGAATTCTCACCCCTACGTCCCTCTTATGAGTGGACGAGACACCCCTTTGGGACTGGGGAGATGAGCCTGCTGAGCTTCACACTCCGTAGGGGGCAGGATGTAAGGAGGGTCAAACCACAGGGATTATATTTATTACACAAGTATATTTATTATATAATATACAGGGAATTATGTGGGTGCGGATAATGCGATCTGGGCTTTCTCCACCGCTCCAACCGTCCTCTCAGCTCTCTCTGTTCCACTGCTCGTGCCAGTTCGGTGACCCCCATTCTGCATCGCGTCAAGGTATTCGCTGACGCGATGCAGGCCCCATACTACACCGGCAAGCTTCATCTCGCTCAAGGCGACACACCCCCTCCCCCACCCAACCGTTAGAGGACAGGCAATCCATAGGTTGGGATATCTATTAACCTCCCTTGTCTCAGGAAAGTGTATGTTTGTTGGTTATATGGGACTTGATATCTGTAGTGAGTCACCCCATCATAGATCAATGGCTATTGTGATTTTTGATTCTACTCAGAACCATCCTTTACTTGGCCCAGAGAACAAGCCCTAAGCTCTTCCCCTCACTACTGTAAGAAACTCATGATGGCAACAGTAAAGACGGACACAAGTGATCACAGTTCAAGGGTTTTTATTAAACTGTATACTGGGTGAGAAAATGCCTAATCTAAATCTAAGATGGGAGCAAGCTACGACCATCAAATAATAATAAAGAAGTCCTAGTGGTGTATTGTCAAATAAAAATGGCCTATACTAAAACAGTTTATGGTCATTGCATCGAATTCCTTGCATCTAAATGCATTTTCATCTAATTTTTTCCATCTAGAACACCTGAATCAAAAGCGTTTGAATCAAATGCATTTTTTTGGGGGGGGGCCCCAAAACCCAGTTTTTTACCCTCTAAAATCCTCCTGAAAAAAATTAATCCTTTACCCCCCAAAAACATGCATTCATTGCACATTTTGTAGATGGAAAAAATTCAATGGCATGGCATTAGATGGCATGGCATTAGATGCAATGACCAGATACCCTAAAATACCTATTGCCAATCCTTACCACTAAGTTACAAAATAGTGTGGGGTAATGATCTCAATAAAAGAAATTAGTGTTCACCAAAAGATAAGTCAGGATGGTATAGTTTGGCTATCTTTTCACATTGGGCGACTGCTCTTTGCCTCTTGGATCCCCCTCAGCCGGGCTCTGATCCTTCTTAAGACGTTGGCCTCCCTCAATCGGGTTCACTGCGGCCTTTCACTGAAAAACGTATCAACATTCTCAATGTCCTTTTCACCAACTGTGCATTGTGGACATCCCTCAGCCGGGTTCACATTTGTCACAATGTCCACGGCATATTACTCTTTATCCTTAATTCGCAGGCATCCCTCTGTCGGGTTCACATTTGCCACAGTTCACAAAATATCTTAGGTTCTTCTCTTTATTTATGCTTGGTTCTTAGCCCCCAGTCAGGCTTTCCTTAAAGCTCCCAGCAAGGCTTCCCTTAAAGCCCCCAGCCAAGCTTCACGCGGTTCTATTAATATCTGGTTCTCGGGTGTGTCCCTGGTTACCCTGATTTGTAGGCATCGCTCAGTCGGGGTTCACATTTGCCAGTTTCACAGGTCAATCAGTTTTCTCTCGTGTCAAAAGACTTTCCAGTGTACAAGAGGTTTTGCTCGACCCTCGTTCGACCACTTTCACACTTTACACTAGCCTCCCCTAAGGCCTCTTTGGCTTCGTTGTTTCAACAAAACAAGACAACACCAAAAAGGCTTCAGTCAGAGTCCTTCGAATGAGCGCCCCCCACGATGCCTGACCACTCTGCTTCTGAAAGTTTCGCTAGGGTTTCATTAAAGTTAAATTACACAAGTTCTTTTTTCAACAAGTTTTCTGCCTGCAACCTTGGGCCCAGCACAGTTCGGTTTCACTATCTGTCTTCTCTGACTCACCGTCTGTGCTGAACTGTTGGAGTCTCTTGTCTCGCGAGGGACAGACAGCACCCCGTGGCAAGCGCTTCTCTCCGCTTTCACTATCAGCGCAGGAACGGCCCTGTGTGCCGTTAACACCCGTCGCACCACATGCCAGCTGGACTTCCCGGTCTTATGATTTTCCTTTCGGAGGCTTTGCGGGTCTGAGGTGGAAAGGGCAATCCCCACCGCCCCCTTCTCATCCCTCCAGGTCTCTCCGCCTTTCTCCTCTGTTTGAACTGCTCGTCCAGAATCGCTGCATCCGCGTGCATTTGGCCTTGCTGGAAGTGTGCTTTCGTGCTCTGCCTTTTATCCCTGTGGGGAAGGGAAGGGAAGGGAAAGGGCCATCAGGTGTGCATAGGTTTTGTCAATTGTCTGACCCTTGTGTTGGGACATGTCAGGTAAACAGCTCGGGTGTTAGTCCGTTGTCGGCCATGGTGTAGGGAAGTGTTCGTGTTGGAAAGGGTGGGGGGTAGAACCTCTGAATATCCTACGTGGTAGGATGGCAAAATGGTGTTATAGAGAAGGTGTTACCACGTCTCACCTGTCGGTGTCTCACTTCCACAGGACCCCTCATCCAGGTGATCCTCCCGCACTGGTCCACCCCCAGGACCTGGATCCAAAAGCGATGCTGTGTCCTAGCCACCTGGATGACAGATCACCGGGGACTAGTGTGTGAGAGACCTTCAGTTTTCTCTACGAGCAGCCCGCATTGGTAGAAGCAGAGAGGCCTGTGGAGCCAAATGGGTGAAGCCTCCTCCAGGGAGGTGTTCCCTGAAGAGACTAGCCTGCACCCAGCAGAGTGCTTTGAACTGTGGTTGTGAAAGCGGCAAAGTGAACGCAGCACGTAACTGAGAAAGGTGGCAACAGTGAGCAACGGCAGAGAGAAGTGGTGCTGCTGCCAAGTCTCTGGCAGAAAGAGGGAGCACCTGCTCCAACAGAGGTGAAGACAACACCTCAAACGACCCCAGGGCAGGGTGAAAGGTGAACACATTCAAGAAGGAGTAAGAGTAGTTCAATCCCGAGATGTACCAAAGAGAGAGGAGAGACCATCTACATTGGGGTATAAAAGCCTGAGACCCCATGACGGGGTAACACACAGGAGTAGCATAGAGCAGATTATCTTAATCATTGGAAAGCGAGACCCGGTGAATACCTGAAACAGGATTTTCAAACCCCATCAATCCTATGGGTATCGGACACCTGTGACTAGTACAAACAGTCTGTGAAACCCAAAGGGGAAAGACAAGACATTAACCTAAAGCACATTCACGATTCAAGGTGGGAGGGGTGAGAGAGACATTCTGATACCTTGTTAATTGAACTTAGCAGCGTGTCAGACTCCCTCTTGGGAAATACACATCACTGGGTCAGAAGCTAGCAAACATTCTACCATTTGGCATGAGGCCCTAATATTCTTTGTTGGCTTCTGTTCTGTTTTAGTGAGAGGGACAGACATCAGAATATGCTAGGTTTTCTAGATGGTCCGAGGTTATGTTGTAGGGCATCCTGACGAGCACCCTTTAGACTTAATTTTCTTTGTTAGGGCCAAGACTGATGGGGACCGAGAATTTATTTTTGTAAGGAAACGCATCCAAAAATGACATCCTGTCCGACTCCCAGAAAAAACAATTCTGCTATTTCAAACATTGGCACATTAAAGCACATTAAAAAAAAAAAAAAGAAATGGCTATCATTTTGCAGTAACAATCAACCCCTGAAATGAATACATCTTTATTTGCTTCTTGATGTGTTTCAAAGGAGTCCAAAGAGGCAACGTAGACTGAAATGTTTCTTGGGGGAGTTGGGGGGAGGGGAGGTGTGCAGGGGGTCTTATAGGACCAAATGATCGGGTGCTCATAGGTTTTTGCTTTTTTGCGAAGGCTAGTTTTCTCCACTGTTGGCACCCTTCTCCTTAAACTGCAACCTTTGGATTTGTCACTTAAGATGTAAGTACAAAAGTTAAGGAATCAAATCCAGCTCATGGTGGCACATTATAAGGTAAATCAAACGGAAAAGGCTACTCTGCGTAGCTATTGTGCTACCTGTGACACTGGCGTCTAACAGTACTACATTGTCGAATGCTACCTTTTTGATCATGGTATGGTGCACTACATCCACATTAAACCATCGCCCACATTCCATTGAATTCCTCATTGAGCACTTTTGTATTGTTTAATTTGTTGAGAAAAGAGTGGCACCAATTGCAAAATGCTCAGTCCACTGCTCGAAGCCGGTCAGTGTAAATCCTGAATCAGTGCTTTTTCCAAACCCTCCATATCTGAGCTATTAGAAGTCCGTATTCTAACATTGAGTCCTTGACTATTTATGTTCAGAGGAATGTACAACTTCTGTCTAGCCTTCTTTTGATGGTGAGTGTTTTTAAATTCTTCATAAGTATTAGGAGGTGAATGTTTGACCAGAAAAAAGAGGAAGGGGATGTCCTACTGCAAGCAATGATTGTGACTCCAAATGAAATGCCTTGTTAGCTCTGCCCTCTTCTCCCTCATCTCCTTTGTCAGCCTTCCTGTGATTAAGTCAAAAGTCAGAAAATGTTTCAATACCATCGGCATTGTCATATTGTAGTGACCAATCATCTCAAAATATCAATCATTGTGCCCATTATGGACCTAATATGAATATTCAGCACAAGATCTTTTCTCTTACTGGATGACATTTGTGTTCTGGTTAGCCATTATCACTTATTGCGGAGCTATGCACCTTGCAGTATCTTGTTCTAATGTGTTATTGAGCAAAAAAGTTGTTAAAGATGATACTAAACTGAGAAGGAACGCAAGGTTTTTATTTCTTTCTGGAATTGAACAAAGTTACTTGTTTATTTAAAAATATTTATTTCAAATGTTAAGTCTAACAAAAAACTAACAGGACAACACTTCATATCAAGACAATAAATGAGGAAAACTCCCGCAGCCTCAAAGGTCGACAGTTGAAATTACAATTGTCATTAAATCGCATGCCCTCCACTCCTTCCCAGCGCACCTTTAATATCTCTCCCCATCATCGACATCATGTAAATTTGATAACATCGAAAAATTAACCTGCAATGGCTTTTTTTAAAGAAGGCATAGCTTCTATAAAGCTGTGATGTCCGACAGCTTGTTCTGTAAGGAAGTCATGGTATCAAAGTAAGATCGACACACGTGATCACAGTTCAAGGGTGTTAAAAACACCCATCTAAACCTAAATCTAAGATGGGGGCACGCTACGACCATCTAATAATAATACAGTCCTAGTGGAGTCTAGTCAAATAAAAAGGGCCTATGCTAAAAATAAACTATTGCCAATCCTTACTGCTATGCTACTAAATAGTGTGGGATAATGTTCACAAAAAGAAAGGTGTTCACAAAATAAGTCAGGATGTTTAGGGTGTTGGACACCCTTCCACACGTTTTTAGCACAGGACAAAACAGGTCACTCAAGCACAGCACACTCCTGGCCTTCTATGGCACAAGGTCACAGTTCCTTTCACCAACATCCGGGCCTTCTCTGCCTAAGTCTCCTTTTTGCAAAGTCTCTTGCCTCAGAGGACCTGATGTACCATAATTAACAAAGAAAAGTTCCTTTTTTCAATATTCACTTAAGGTGGTTTACTCTTGACCATGGATCCCTCTCAGCTGGGGTCCAATCCTTCTTTTACCGTTAGCCTCCCTCAGTCGGGTTCAGACCAACTTCAATTTGTAGGCATCCCTCAGTCGGGTTCACATTAGCCACAACAATCTTCTCCAGTGTGTTACTGTTCACCCAGCATCCCCCTCAGCCGGGCTCAGACCAATTTCAATTTACGGACAATTGAAGACTTTCGAATGTGCACGGAATTCAACATAATCAGGACCACTTAGATTCTAGTGAGCACCTACGTGGCGCCGGACCACTCTGCATCTGGTACCTATTTCGGTTTTGTAAAGTTAAATTGTATACAAGTTCTCTTTCTTCATACAATGTTGCCGCTTGCAACCTTGACTACAACGACGTCGGGTCTGCTATCAGTTTCTCCAACTCACCGTCTGTGCTGAACTCGTTGGTGTTGCTTTGCTGCCAAAGTTGAGTACAGTACCACAGTGGCCATCGCTTCTCCCCGCCTTCCCTATCAATGCGTGAGGGCCCTGTGTACCCTTGACACACACTACACTGTTCGTCCGCTGCAATTCCCATTCATAGGTTTCTTTTCCTTGAGGCTTCTTGAAAGTCGCGGTTCTGTGTTGAAAAGGGTAATTCCCTCATTGTCCTCTCTGATCTCATCGCCTTTCTCCTCTGTTTGAACGGCCTTCTCGGAATTGCTGCTCCCTCGTGTGTTTTGCCTTGCTCAGAGAGTGCTTTGGTGCTGCGCCTTTAATCCGTGTGGGGAAGTGTGATGGAAGTCACGTGTGTGTAATCATCAGTAAGTGCCTGACTCTGCCTGACCCTTGTGTTGGGACATGTTAGGTATACGGCTCTGGTGCTAGTCTGTTCTCGCTCACGATTAACTGTCTGTGAGAAAGTTTTGGTGTGGGATAAAGAGGGGTTTGGGGGTTGAGTTTCTAGGTATCCTACCTGGTAGTATGGGGAAAAGGTGTTACAAGGAAGGGGATTCTGCATCTCCTCCTTCTGTGTCCCACTCCCTGAAGACCCACCCCCATCCAGGGGATCCTCCCTCACTGGTCCACCCCCAGGAACTGGATCCAACAGCGATGGCCGTGTCTTGGCCACCCTGATGACAGATACCCGGGCACTAGCGGGTGAGACACCTGCAGGTTTCTCATTCCCCACATGAGCGCAAGGACCTATCAGTAACCTTCCTAAGGAGCAACTACCACTTTGCCTTACAAAGAAGCTTTTCAGCATTCCTCCTTAAGCTTCGGGCATATTTAATGTGCAAGGGATTCCGTAACCTGGTCCCATGTAGTCTGCTCAATAGGTGAGATTGAATCCATTCCAGTGATCTTAGATGATGAATGTTGCTTGCATTAAATATATAATGTACTTGTACCACTTCACCTGAAGGGACCGGTTTAGGCTCCCCTGCAAGTCTACTGTGCTTGTAAGGGCTCTAATCCTGGTGATCAATGGGTGATATTCTTCGTCCGATTCCAAATTTATTTTTGGACAGGCATTAGGTGTGGACTTGCAGCTCAAA
This sequence comes from Ambystoma mexicanum, assembly GCF_040938575.1. NCBI lineage: Eukaryota > Metazoa > Chordata > Amphibia > Caudata > Ambystomatidae > Ambystoma > Ambystoma mexicanum. The sequence continues at coordinate 498,306,401 of NC_090939.1, read as the reverse complement.
GCCCCCTTTAGCTTGTCCTCTGGGGCACAGGGTCATAGGTTGGCCACCGTCCCCTGCACTATACGGACGATTTAAGTCTTTCGGTGCGAGATATCTCCTATTGTGCCTCACCATTCCTACGGCAATAATTGGGTCAAGGCTGGACTACTGCAATGCCCTCTTTTTAGGGACCTCCCGCAAAAATCTGGCCAAACTTCAACTAGCCCAAAATAGCGCTCTGAGTGCTGCTACTGGCATCTCCAGAAGAGACCACATTTCAGAAGTCAGGGTGAAGGTCCACTGGCTACCTGTCAAGGAAAGGATTGTCTTCAAAACACTAGCCTTGATGCACAAATGTCTTCAAAGGCTGGCTCCCCCTTACCTAGCTCATAGAATTGTCCCCCACACTCCATCCAGACCTTCCAGAGCTGCCTACTCACCCAGAATAACTATACCCATCACATGCAGATTGCAGGTGGGTGGCACTAGATTCCCTTATATGGCTGCTACTTTCTGGAACTCCCTCCCCCCTCAGCTACGGTTGATTGACTAGCACGCAGCCTTTAGGAAAGCTTTCAAAACCAGGCTTTCGAGGAGATTGGGTCCTCTGAAGTATTCCATATCGATGACAGTAATCACCACTGCTGTGCTGCTTCGGTAAATCGTCCTGTGTCGATGACGTCGATACGCCGTCCTCGAGGGCCTCCGTCGAGCCGACGTCACCGTATGTTATAAGTAGGAAGCACAATGCCCGTAGCCTCAGTTCCGTTTTTTCCGTGAACGTGTTCGCTTCGGAGATCTCGGCGTGACTCGATTCTGCTGAATCCTGTTCTTTCGGTTCTTCAAACCTGTTTCTTCTTTGCTATAACGAATGTCGTCTTCGGCTTCTTCCACCCCGCGGTCCGGGTTTAAGAAGTGTTGGGTATGTGGGTCTATGATGTCCCTGACGGATGCGCACAACGCTTGCCTCTGGTGCCTCGGGGAGGACCATGGTACGGACGACTGTCGACTGCCAATCGCTCACTTCGAAGGCCTGGAGCGTAAGAAGCTGTCGGTCGGTAAGGTGGCCAATCCGCGGAAGTTGCGTTCCACTGGTCTTTCAAGGGGCGACTCTCCGCATCGTTGTCGTGAGTCTGGGGGTTCTCGGTCTAGGAGTCGGTCCCGCCATTACTCTGCTTCTTCAAGGCACTCCAGTAAGCGCTGTCACCGGTCGCCTTCCCCGTCCTCTTCCGAGGACTCTGTCAGCGGGTAGCTTCTCCCAACAAGCATTCCACTCCGGAGGAATGGGATTTGTTTCCGAAAGGAGATGTTGGCGATTTTTCAATCGCAGGGCTCCGGTCCGGCTGTGTCTGAGGACGCCGGTCGAGGCCGCGCTAGAGACACCGCTCGTCCACCTTTGGGCTTGAGCAGTCGTCGCGACTACCGGGTGCCTTCGAGGTCCTGGTCGGACAAGGATGATCGCTCTAGGCATGCCCGTTCCAGGTCCCGGTCCCGATCCTCGATGCTATCGAGACCGGGAGACTCTGTGAAGTCTTCAAAGAAGACATCGACGCCGGCGGCGCTGAGGTCACCGACGGACTCTCTCGAGGCCCCGCCTCTGAGGAAATCATCGGCACCCAGGCTGTCGAGGTCTGTGTCGACGCTGTTGTAGCTGTCGGTGCCGCGCTCAACGTCGACGCCCATTCCGTCGACGCCCTCGACGCCTTTCGAGGCAGTCTTGTCGGAGGTACCCCGTGGCATGGTGGCACCCCCCAAAAAGGCGATGGCTAAGGCTAAACATATCTTTGTGCCTTTTTCTGTACCCTCTTTCCAGCCTCTGGATTATATTTCTGAGGTGGATGAGGGGTCTGAGGAAGGTGAGGTTCCTGCATTGGTTCCTGATGACATTGTTTCTGGTCACAGTCAACTTGAGGACCTGCGTCAGTTGCTGCACGACGCCAGTGGTCTAGACACCTCTCTGGAGGTGGAGTTTGGTAGGCCGGAGCCTGGCACGCATGCCGACTCTTCATATCGGCGCCTCATGTCGAGGGTCACTGAATACCTGGGTTGGTTTGCCCCCTCCCCCCTGGGGATTTTCAGCAGGATGACCTGGCTGATATCTTGGACCAAGGTCCTCCAACTGACCCGGTGCTGCCATTCCATATGGCCTTGCAGAGAAAGGTGGCTGCGGCTTGGACTTCTCCGGAGAGTCTCCCGGCAGTGAGCAAGTCCTTGCTGAAGAAATATCGCCAAGCCAGTGGCGACCCCTGCTACTTGACAACGCACCCTACTCCGGAGAGTTTGGTGGTGCAGGCAGCTACGGCCCCCGCAAAGCAGGCGTCGTACCCTATCATCCCTCCTGATAGGGACGACAAACGTTTTGACGGCTGGTCGAAGATGGTATTTTCTTCTGGGGGTATGGCGCTTCAGGCTGCCAACTCCGTTTGTGCCTTGTCTCATTTCACGCACACTCTGTGGAACTGTATTTCCCTAGCGGCTGATCATATTCCCGGTGGGGAGGAACGGAATGGTTTCCTTGCTATCGTGCAGGATGGCAATGACGCCATGTGTGAATCCGCTCAGTCGGGTCTGGACATGGTTGATTGCGTCAGCCGGTCCATGGCGGTGAGCACCGTAATGCGCAGGTTTGCGTGGTTGCGGAAGTCGAGTTTTGCTCCGGATGTGCAAGCCCGGCTCCTCAACATGCCCTTTGATGGTGCAAATCTTTTTGGCAGCAAGGCTGACGAGAGTCTTGAGAGGTTGCAGACCTCGAAAGCTGCAGCGAAGTCGTTGGGCGTTGCAGTCGATCAACCTCTGCCTTTTCGTCCTAGGCGACAGCATTGGAGGGGAGGTTCCTTTCGTTATTACTCATCCTTTAGTAAATGGAGAGGAGCTGCAAGTCAAAGGGGCAACCGTAGGAGTGCTAGAGGTGGAAAACAAGGTACTTGAGGTGCCAAGGCCGTGCGTGCAGTTGCCTCTTTGCCTCAGGCACTGCCGCAGCTGCTTCAGCTCAGTCATGAAGCCCATGCTTCTCAGGTTGGGGGAAGGCTGGTGCAGCATCTGGTAGAATGGCGTGCCATTACTTCAGATGTGTGGGTTCTGGAGATCATAGCCCACGGCTACTGTCTTCCTTTCCGACAGAGGCCTCATGACAATCCACCAGGGAACCTCTCTTTGAAGAGTCCGGATTCACTCCTTGCGCAGGAAATTCAATCCCTGCTGGAGAAAGGCGCCATAGAGAGGAACAAGGGTTGGTATTCCCCTTATTTTTTGATTTCAAAGAAAGACAGATGATTGAGACCCATCATGGACTTGCGTGGTTTGAACAAGCTCCTCAGGTAGGACAAGTTCAAGATGGTTACTCTTTCTCAAGTCCTCCAGGCCCCTCAACTACAGGACTGGTTGGTGTCTCTCGACCTCAAGGACGCTTATTTTCATGTGCCGATTCGTCCAAAGCACAAGAAGTACCTGAGGTTCGCGATTGGCGACTCGCACTTTCCGTTTCGAGTCCTGCCGTTCGGATTGACCTCCGCCCCGAGGGTCTTCACCAAGCTCATGGTAGTGGTGGCAGCGCATCTCAGGAAAGGGGGTTTCACGTCTACCCCTACCTGGACGATTGGTTGATCAGGGGGCGCTCTCCCGAGCAAGTCCTGGATCATCTGTCCGTCACCTGCCACTCCCTTCACAAGCTGGGCTTCTCCCTCAACTTAAAGAAGTCTCACTTGACGCCAACTCAGAGGCTCCAGTACATCGGAGCAGTGCTCGACACGTCCCTGGGGCAGTGTTTTCCTCCTCAGGTGAGGGCTCTTCACATTCAGCAGATGGTACACAAATTTCGACACGCCCAGAGTCTCCCGGCGTTCGAGTTCTTGAGGCTGCTCTGCCTCATGTCATCCTGCATTCTTCTGGTGCCAGAGGCCCGACTGCGGATGAGATCTTTGCAGTGGGCTCTCAAGATGCAGTGGTCACAGTCCCCCGGCAGGATGTCGGACCCCGTTCAGGTGCCGCCCTCGGTCTCTCAGGACCTTCTGTGGAGGGCCGACGAAGGCAATCTGATGAGGGGGGCTCCATTTTGGCTGCCCTGGCCGGAGGTGATGATCGTGACGGACGCATTCCTCACGGGATGCGGAGCTCATGCCAACGAGCTGACAGTCAGTGGTCGTTGGTCTCCGTCGGAGTCCAGACTCCATATCAATCTGTTGGAGCTGAGTGCCGTCAGGCTTGCCCTGAAGGCTTTTCTGCCGACTGTGCGAGGAATGAATGTCCTGATCCTGATGGACAACATAGTTGCAATGCACTACCTCAACAAAAAGGGGGGGTCGGGGTCACTTCCTCTGGGCCATCTAGCAGGAAATTTCGATCTCGGCAATTCATCTGGCTGGAGACGAAAAGGAGACGGCGGACGCTCTGAGCAGGCAGAGTGTGATCTCTCACGAGTGGGAGTTGGCTCAGGAGATTCTCCTGGAGATCTTCGCCCTTTGCGGGACCCTTCAAGTGGATCTCTTCGCCTCCAGTGTCAACTGAAAGTGCGAAAGGTTCTGCTTGCGGGAATTTCCTCCAAGAGAAGCCTTAGGAGACGCGTTCGTGGTGGAGTGGTCATTCCCACTGCTGTACTCGTTTCCTCCAGTCCCCGTCATCCCGCAGGTGCTGCGGAGGTTAAGGAGGTTGGGTTCCCGGATGATCCTAATTGCTCCGGCTTAGGCCAGGAGGGCGTGGTACCTGGACCTTCTTGACTTGTCCATCTGCCCTCCACGTCGTCTTCCCTACTGAGACGTTCTGCTCTCACGGGAGTGGGGGGGGGGGGTCAGGTTCTCCATCCAGAGGTCAGAACCCTCAACCCTCACGCTTGGCTTCTGAAAGGTTGAGGTATAAAGATTGGGACCTCCCTGAAGACGTGATGGAGGTGTTGCTTTCGGCCAGACGGCTGGCAACAAAGTCCCTGTACCGTTGTTGTTGGAAAGTTCTGCAACTGGTGCAGGATTAAGAATGTGAATCCTTTTTCATGTGACATTCCTGTAGTTCTGTCTTTTTTTGCTTGCAAGTGGGTACCATTAAAGGTTACCTGGCGGCGCTGTCCATAATTAAGCGCTCGTCTGAGGAGTTTTCTTATTTTAAAATTCCTTTAATTTCTCAGCTCACTAATGTGTTCCCTCCGTCACCTTTCCAGGTGCTCGGTTGGGATTTGAACCTTGTTCTCAAGTTTGTATTGGGGGCTCCGTTTGAGCCTTTGCATTCTTGTCCTTTGGAATTGTTAACCCTTAAAACTGTCTTTTTAGTTGCGGTCACTTCTGCTCGCAGAGTGAGTGAGTTACAGGCACTTTCAGTTAAGCCACCCTTCACTGTGTTTCATAAGGACAGGGTTGTCCTTCGAGTTAGTCCTTCCTTTCTTCCGAAGGTGGTGTCGAAATTTCATTTGAGCCAGAAGGTGGTTGTTCCGGCATTTTATCCTCTGCCGCATCCTGGTAAGGACGAGGAGAGGCTCCATAGGTTAGATCCTAGGAGAGGTTTGAGTTTCTACATTTCACGTATGTCCCGGGTCAGAGTGGACGATCAGCTCTTTATTGGTTACGCTCGAAGGTGTTTGGGACAAGCTGTGACTAAGCAGACTTTGTCTAGATGGATTATCTTGGCAATTTCTGAATGTTACCGCCTGGCGGGTAAGGATCCTCCTGTAGGCTTACGGGCCCGTTCGACTAGGGGTATGGCTGCCTCTACTGCCCTGCAGAGGGGTGTTCCTATTCGTAACATCTGTGAAGCAGCCACTTGGGCTTCGGTCCATACTTTTGTACATCACTACTCCCTTGATTCTATCCATGGGCAGGATCTGCCCTTTGGCAAGGCGGTCCTTTACTCTGCATTTTGATTGGGCATTCTAAATTTGGATATTCTAAATTCTTTTCCCACCTCCTTACGTTGGTACTGTTTTGGGAGTCTGTCATAGATATGGAATACGTCAGAGGACCCAATCCCCTCGAAGAACAAGTTACTTTCTTACCTGGTAACGTTCTTTCGATGGGATGGTCTGACGACGTATTCCATATCGCTCCCTCCCTGCCTTTCCCGCTACAGAATTTCTTATGCAATTGCAGTTTACGTTCCCGCAAGGCTTTCTGTGGTCATATTGGCAGTAGATTGGTGCCACATGTTCTGGGAAAAAACTACAACTGAGGCTAAGTACTTATAACATCCGGTGACGTCGGCTCGACGGAGGCCGTCGAGGACGGCGTATCGACTCAGGACGCAGACGCCAAAAGATTTTCCAAAGCAGCCCAGCTGTAGTGATTACTGTCATAGATATGGAATACGTCGTCGGACCATCCCATCGAAAGAACGTTACCAGGTAAGAGAGTAACTTGTTTTTTTGTTTGACAGTCCTCATGTACTTTCCATGTGCTGTATTACTCTTGACTGTTTTGCTGTAAATGTACCCAAACATACTGTATCAAGTAACCTCTGCCGGGCTGCATTCTTGTAACCCTGAATTAAGCCTGCCTACGTTCCCTCATAGCACCTCGATGCCTTTGGGCTGTAGTGCACTCTATAAATCCACAAACAAATAACATTGGGTTCTTTCCCCTTGCTGGATCTCGAAAGATCTACATGGCTGAATAGGCAGTTTGCCTAGAACCATATCTGTCTCTGCTAGGTCTAGAACGACCAAGGCACCACAGCACTTACATACCATAGTGCCCATCTCAGACACATCCGATGCCTTTGTCCACAGCTTGCTGCATGGCGAGGTCCACCATCTTTCCAAGTGGTATTTTTTTTTTTTTTTTAAACAGTTTATTTTATTCAACGAAGGCAAAGCATGATACGGATGTGTAAGTCAGAGCAAACACATTCCTCCCCAATTCGTGTGCGGTAGGGTTGGCTTACCCTTTGGTGCAGGTAGAGTAAATGCCTTCAATGGTTTTAACATTTAACTAACGCCAATCTTCACCCCCGCCCCCCATCCACTCCCTTCCCACCCAGATCCCCAACATCACTTAACCCTAGCTTTACATCCCTTTTGGCTCTATGTCCGTAGGATTCTAACCCCTGCAGATCCTTTAGCGTACTTGAAAGTTTGCAAGGATTCGAGGCGTACAAGTATGCTTTTCTTCTACAAAGTCTTGGAAGGATTCCCATATCGACAGAAATTTCGAATATTTCCCCATCTTTAGGGCAGTTAACGTCTTCATGGCCATCACCCCCCCCTCCCCCCAGACCTTAACCCACCACCAAGGTGCTGCTGGGTCTTCTTTGGTTTTCCATCTCTGGGCGAGTGTCATTTTAGCTGCTGACAGTAGGTGTGTGATCAAGGCGGCTTTATTCCCGGAAGCTGGGTAAATACCCTTGGTAACTGCTCCCAGTAAAATTACTTTGGGTGACATTGGTAGTTCCAATCCTGTCATCTCTTTTATGTGCCCTAATATTTATTTCCAGTAGCCAACAGCCTTCGGGCATGTGCACCACATATGGTAAAGGTCCCCCCCCTCACACCACATTGCCTCCAGCCGTCCGGGGAGTATTTCGCATTAATATTGTGAAGCCGATGGGGGACATATACCATCTAAAGATATACTTGTATCCTGACTCTTTAACCGCTGTGCACTTGGATGACTTGTGTCCTCAACCATATTCGGCTCCATTCCTGCTCCGTGAGTACTACTTCTCCTATCTCCTCCCAATTGGCCATGTACGGGAGTTTGTCTCCTATTTGTGCATTGTTCAGTCTGTATAATCTTGTTATTCCCTGCGAGCTGGAAGCTTCCTGCATGGTTGGCTCTAGCCCTGTTGGGGGTCTGGTTGCGGCCCTTTTCACCGATGGGTGGGAGATCCAGTGCCCTGCGTATATTTTTATCTCTTTCCCCTAGCCCAAACCTTTCTTTACGTTCACTGAAAGATAACGGGAGACCCTATTCTTGGTACATGTCTTTCAGGGTCAACGTACCAACTCCAGTCCAACCCTCCCAGAATTTCTGCTGTAGACCTGGGGTGAAATCTGCGTTATTCGCCAAATGTGTGTATAGACCCAGTCCCCTGTGCATGTCATGCACAGGGCTTTATCCCAGCTACGTAATGTCGCTCTGGTGGCTTCCAGTAACTTCCCGGCTCTTTCCCGGGCTCCCCTGGAAAGGGATTGTAGTGCTTTTAGCGGGATTGTCGTGGCCTCTTGTTCCAGCCTGCTCCAACCCTGCAGGGCATCTGGTCCTCCCCATTTGAGCATCAGGGCTAATTGAGCTGCCAAAATATATCTCCCGATGTCTGGGACCCCAAAACCCTTGAAAGGGTGGACGTGTCAGAATCCTTTTATGGATGCTCGGTCTCTTTTTATGCCAGATGAAGGTGTACATATCTTTTTGCAATTCCTGAATTGTGCTGGGAGTTCTCGATTGGAACTGCCCCTACTGTGTGCAGTAAACTGGGGAGGAGGGCCCTCTTCACTGCAGCGATTCTCGCGAACCATGACAACTCTTGGGTCACCCATTTATTTTGATAGTCTTGCAATTGCTTCCAAAGTTGTGTAATATTGGCTCTATACAAGCTCCCCAGTTCCCTTGTTACTTTTATACCCAGATATTCCAATGTCTTTTTCCCATTCTAGGGGCTATGATTCTTTTAGGGTTGTGATCACCTCTCCCTTTTCTGTTATATTTAGTGCTTTAGACTTGGAGTCATTTATGGTGAATCCAGAGATGCTGGCAAACTCTGGATTTTCGAGATTTCTCTGGGCATCAAGGTTGCAATGTCCTTCATAAAGAGCATTTTATCATCCGCGTATAAGGTAATTTTCTGCGTCTTAACCCCTCCCTTTACTCCCCTTACACCCGGGTCCCTCCTGACCCGCGCTGCAAAGGGCTCCATAGCCATTGAAAAGATAAGCGGTGATAGGGGGCATCCCTGTCAAGTTCCCCTCTTTATGTTGACCTGTGTTGAGAAATCACCGTTTACTATGAAATTTGTTGAGGGGAGCTGAAAGTTTGTCAGCACCATCTTGGTAAAAGCTGGTCCGCACCTGAACCCCTCCAGAACTAGCTTTAGATATTCCCAATCTAGGCTATCAAAAGCCCTCCTGGCGTCTAGCGCCGCTATTGAGAACCGCTGGTTCATTCTCGTCCCCAACTTGATGATGTTGATTGCTCGTTTTATGTTATATTGTGTGTGCTTAACTCTAATGAACCCTGCCTGGTCTTCGTGTATTATCCCGGGGAGAACCCCCAATAGCTTAGTTGACAATATTTTAGCGTATCATTTTGTGTCTGTTTAAGAGCGCTATAGGGTGATAACTGGAGCATTCAGAGGGATCTTTGCTCGGTTTCAGCTGTAGCATGGTTGTTGATTTCCCCATGTCAGAGGAGACCGAACCCTTCTACTAAATGGTGTTAAAGAGGGATGTGATGGGGACCAACAGCTGTGTGCATAACTTTTTATAATAGCCACTACCTAGCCCATCCGGGCCTGGAGTTTTGTTCGATGGGAGTGCTTGTATTGCTTCGCTTATCTCCTGAGCTGTTATTTCTCCCCCCAACACCTCTGCCCTGTTCTGTGATCTTGGGAAGTTTCGTTTTTGCCAAATAAGTTTTCTGGCATGCATTTTCAAGAAGCTGTGGTTTTAGCAGGTCCTCATGAAATTGGACCATCATTTCTAGCTTCTCCTTTTCTGCGGTATGAATTTCCCCTTGCCTATCCCTGAGACGTGCAATGTAGTTGCAAGTTTTTTGTTTTTTCATTGTAGCCGCTAGGAATTTGTTTGCCTTCCCCCCATGAATATAGTATGATTGATTGGTGCTCAGTAAAGTCTGGGCCACCCTATCAGCTGTATGGTTTTCCAATTCCGCGCCGATTCTCCTCACCTCCTGTAACAACTTTTGCGATTGGCGGGACTTGTGTTGATTATCTGCCTCTTTTAATAGCCCCTCTAGCTTCTTTGTGACTAGGGCCCTTTCCCTGTTATATGCTGCCGCCTCCAAAATAAATTTGCCGCAAATTACTGCTTTCCCCACCTCCCAGATTACCCTCCAATCTGTCACCCTGTTATCATTTTCTTTAAAGTAATTGTTTATGGTCTCCTCCATGTGCGTTCTGAGTGCTAGATCCCTTAAAATCACCTCCTTTATTCTCCAGTGTGGAAGTTGTCTGTGTCCCTCCCCGGATATCTCTATGTTCACCGACACTGGTGCGTGGTCATAGAGCTATTGTGGGCATATCTCAACCTTCATGACCTCGGGAATTAAAATGACGAGATCAGGATCATATCAATCCTTGAGTAACCTTTGTGTACTGCAGAGTAGTGTGTATATTCCCTGATTTCTTCCTGAAAAAAACGCCAGGTTTCAATTATCCCCAAGTTTCCCAAGTGCTTGATTGTTTCTCTGGTCTGCGGATGTGGGTGGGAGCATTTTGTCAAGGGATGGGTCCATCATGCAGTTCAAATTGCCTTCTATAATCACCTGGCCTTCGCACTATCCCCCCAGTGTGTTTAGTTTTCCAGTTATGTATACATGTTGCTTCTCGTCGGGAACGTATAATGCTACTATCGTCAAGAGTTGACCTTTAATCTTGCCTTTGATGCCCAAATACCTCCCTTCGGGATCACTGATTGATTGCAGTTTTTTAAACTCCAAAGCTCGGCTAAGTAGAATGGCTACTCCTTTGGACTTCTTGCCACTTGAGGTGAAGAATTGGTGAGGAAATGGCCTATGAGCCATCCTTTTCTCATCGTTCGGGAGTAGATGCGTCTCTTTTAACATGCCTTTAGCTGTCTGCATAGCTACCGTTCTGCCCAGGATGGCGCGTCGTTTTGCTGGTGAATTTAATCCCAGCATATTAATGGACATTATGGTTGTTGATTCTGCCATTTCAAATAGAGCCGATATTCCAGCCTTCTCCCCTGTTCTGCTTCATTCTGTGGACTACCAAGTCCCCTTATCCTCATTGCCGCTTCTACACCGGCCTCAGAGCCAAAAGTCATATTCCTGTTCCTCCCCCATCCCCTGAGGTACCTTGTGACCAGGGATCGTGTTGACCCCCCCCCCCGACCCCACCGGTGTTTTCCCCTGGCAAATATCTCAATGAAGATCGTTTGCCGGGATATTCCCATATGTCTCCATGCGGGCCCGCTTTAGTCGATTCTCTCTGCTCATGAGCGGACAAGATGAGGTGCCGTGTATCGTTTACCGCAGATTGCTGGCCTTTGCGGGGTTCCGTATTTCAGTTTCTTGTTCAGTCTTGGTGTTTGTATGGGCCTGTCAGTTTGGACTCTCGATTCACTCTTCTTTCTATGAGTAGACCATTCCCATGAGTTGTCCTGAGTATTGGAAGCATTTTGAGTTGGCCTTGTTTCTGCCGATTCTGGTCTGCATCCATTTGCAACACTGCCAGGCCTTCCTCACAGGTGCCGATTCTCCTTGCTTTGCTTACCCAGGTGAAATGCCCGAATGGGTAGGCCAATCTTGTGGATATATGTTTGGCTTGTAGAGCTTTCGTGACAGGCTGCATTAGCCTACGTTTGTGGAGCGTCATTGGGGCCAAGTCCTGGTAGAGATATGCATGGCTTCCATTGATCGTCAGATCTGTATGCGATCTCGCAGCCCTCAGCATTTCCTCCTTCAAGCCGTAGGTGGTCATGGCCACTAGCACAACCCTGGGTCTTGCCCCGGGGTCAATTCTTTTGGGTCCTGCCCTGTGGATCCTGTCGAATTCGATCTTCTCAGGTTTAACGTCGTTTAGCAGATTGCTGAAGCATTGTTGCATGGTAGCCTTTAGGTCGCCGCCCGCCACCGATTCCGCCAGACCTGATCCTGATGTTGGACCTACGTGACCTATTTTTGAGGTCTTCGGCTTGAAGTTCTAAATTGTTCGTGGCCCTGGCCACCTGGTCCAACAAGATGCTGTTTTGGTTTGCGTCTTCCGCCATTCGTTATAGGCCGTTTTCAACTGTGTCCACTCTATCCCCCAGCTTGTTCACCTCTTTACGCATCTACTGGAGGGTGGATTTCAGTTCATCCTTCATTTTTCCCATTTGGGTTTGAAAGGCATTAGTCTAGCCTCCATTCCTTTTAAGCAGTTCAAGAGCTCCTCCTTATCCATTGCCATTGTGGGAGAGATTATGGCATCTGTTGTGACCGTCTTGCTTTGTGCTATTGTATCTAGCAAGTCGTCCGTCTGATGCCGTAGATTGTAGCACTTTTCTAATTGACCTTCTCGGCTTCTAACTGGGGTCTTGGCTCTAGGTGGGGCAATTTTTTTATTTTTCTCCAGGCATTGGGGTGTCTTCTCCATCCCCTCGCCCCCCGATAACTACGAGTGATGGGTGATTCACAGCTTGACTTTGCGTGGACTGTTGGGCTGCGGACTACCTTAGGACGCTGAGTATGTGGTAGAACCCCTTTTCTCAGGGATCCCCTGCCCCGCCACATTGATGTTATTGCAATGAAACGGGGCCTCTCCCTCCTACTTGAGTGCGGGGCTGTGAGGCTGTTATTTCAGTCATTCACTCTGTCCACTTCAATCTCCTGCGGTCTGCCCGAGCATCCCACAGCGTTGCTGGTGGTTAGCTGCCGTGCAGGCCTTCTCCTTCTGCGCTTCCTTTCCTGGACTCCGAGGGCTCCAGGCAGCTCCTCTCCGCTGGAGGCCTGTGTGGTGTTGGCGAGCCAAGGTAGTGCTCTTTGGCCTCCTCTCCTCAGGGTCTTATCTTCGTGGTGGTCCACCCTTCTCCTGATCCCATGCTGGGATCTGGTACCCCGTGCAGACTCCCTTCGCTGTTGGAGTCGGGGCAATCTGCGCTTCTGTCTGCTGCTGAAAACGCCTCTAATTCTTCCTTTTCTGTTTCGTGGTGTTCCCACCTGCTCTCTGCCTCTGCCTTCACCTCATGCTCTCTTCCTGTGAGCTTATAATTCAGCTTTTGAATGTGCTGTGGTCTCCTTTGGAGATGTGCCTGCGCGGCGGGCCACAGGTGCGCGTCCTTACAGTTGCGGCCATCTTGGAATCTTTGTGAAATCTTCTTTCTCTTTCTCTCCCCACCCCCGTTGGTGCCCGTCCCTCTACAAGTTCTTCGTCCTGGCCATAGTTCTCAAACGTCTCCCCCTCCTTGTCTTTGGACGACTCAATAGGGCTGGGCATTGTGCGAGTGCCCTATCCAGGTGGGCTGTATGGACTCTGATCCTAGAGTAGGAGGAGTGTTTAACCAGTGCACTCCTTACCCCAGAATACGACACAATTGGGTATTGCAGTAAATAAGGTTTGAGTCATCATGGTACAGTGGGCTGAAACATGAACACGTTTCCCAACAAATATTCTCTAGGACTTTAGGTATTCTGGAGCTCTAATTACAGTATATGTGGAAATTCAAAAGCAAGGCTAAACATGGGTCTGCGTGTTCATGCTGGAACTGCAACTGGAAGGCGGGTGGGAAGGGGGAGTGATCCTGTTCAGCGATCTCAGAGCTTATTTCATCCTCCCCCAACCGCCAGTTCTAGTGAAAATTATTGCTGCCACTGCTGGGAAATCCCAGCGACCACATATGAGCGTTCACAGGAAAAAGCACAGCTGAAGGTTGATCATTCCTTTGCTCTTTGGACTTGGGCACTTGACCTAAAGCCCAGGGTGACTGTCAGAACTTGCATACCATCAAAGCAGAATAAGGCTAATAAACTAGGCAGTCAAAACACAATGGCTAAATTCTTGTAATGAAGCAAAATGTGCAGAGCAGCAGAAACATTTATCTGCTGGAAGAACAGCAAAGGCATATGTTGCTTAAGTGAAACAGTGTGAGGTCATAGGAAATCCATGCTGTGCGATGATTTGATTGTCTTATTTTGGAACCTGCTACAAATTTGTAGAAATCTACATAAAGTCCTAGCTTTTCTGGGAAATAGTTTATTTAAAAGTATCACTTGATGCTGAAGGTATTCTAAAAGAGTGCATCATACTACTTGTCTTTGTGTTTTAGCATAGACTCAGTGGTCATCACAGCATTGCTGACAGATATATTATTTTATTTATATTTCATCATACTCAAGTGTTTCAGAGTGCTGGATAAGGCTAGATAGGCTGGATACGAACAGGATTCCCACCCAGCATGATTAGGAAGCCAGGAAGCTTTGTGATATTCCACAGCAGGTTTCCCCTGACGGTAAAAGGCTCAATGCCAAGTTCCAAATGGTTCCAGAGGAGACTGTTTGCCCTCCAGCTCCAACCTCTCTTGGCAGTGGTTTTGGCAACTTTGGTGCAGCTACAGTCCGCTGCTTTCATTTTAGTGTAAAGGCAACCTCTGATAACTCCCACCAGGATGACAAGGAGTTGAATGCATGGGGTAGGCAAGCTGATCTCCTATAGGACGTACTGTACCGTTGAGCAACAAAGATGTGAATTCTGAGGAAATGGTGAACACGATGCATCATCAAAATAAGCTCCTTTTTGTTCATTCCTGAGAGGACCGATTAGAAGTGAGGGGCTGAGGAGGAGAGGCAGCTGAATTGGAGCCAGTTTCCTCTGGCATCTTTGGATGTTGCTGCCACAATCCCCTCAGCAGTCCCCCCCCCCCCCTCCCCAAACCCCCTCAAACACTCCCACACTCTCCTCCTTAAGTACACCAGGTGGGGAGCTTGGGAGGATCAGGAGTTTTCTTCTACGTTAAGCCTCAAAATAGATAAAGTAAATAGTGTTCCTTCAAGTTTAGTTGGCGTGGAGGCGGCCAACTTACATGTCAATTTTCAGGAGTATATATTGAGCTGGGAGTAGGCCACAGTTTGTTTCCCCTTCTGTGTGCTTTCCGCCACAGCTGCTGTGCAGTCTGACACACATCTTTAGTGAGGGATGTAACAGTCAGCCAAACATATAATAACCCTAGTGTTGGCTTCACCTAATGGTAATTCTCATGTAGCAAGTGGCATCTTGCGCTGTCTACAGTCTGTAGCAAATTATTTTTCAAACTTGTCCAGAAGGATGGGAATATTGAAAAAGCACATTAACATTGCTGGTAACATTTCCTTACCCATCTGTTTTTTGTTAAATACAAAAATAAATTATGCCATTTAAGTTAATAGATAAGTTACTTGACCCACAGGTCTAGCACCATTTCCTTTCAGAGAATTTCTAGTAGTTAGTTGATTCCTTCCCACCTTCTTTTCAACGTTACTGATCAGGGCCTCACTCTGTACAAAGCTTTTCCTCCTCAAGAAAGGATTGAGGATTTAAAGTAAATATGATCTTATGTGTGCAGAACATCTCATGTCACCAATCTATGCTTTGAATGTCTTAGCGCTTATCACTTTACATGCAATTGTGGTCCTTTTTGGGAGACTAATACTGCGAGAGACTGAAATGCAGCTGCTTGGCCACCATCCTCAGCCCAGCCTTCGTTAACTATCTCAAAGCAGGTCAAGAGGGTCTTAACATGGTTAAGGGACAGCAGGAATGTCGTGGTGGAAGTCCCTTTTAGCTTTCCCCGGACTTCCATCTATATCTCTACTGACTCATCAATGACGGATTAGGATGCCACTTTGGGGTATCTGAAAGTGCATGAATTGGTGGGCCCACAGGGCAAGGAAGCTCATATAAACGTGTTGGCATGCAAATCCTTCTTTCTGGCCCTTCCTTCCATTGCAGACCAAAGTGTTGATTGTCACTGTGAACACCACAAATATATTTTATCTATACACATGGAAGGGTACAGGCTCTTCTCTGTTGGTTAGCTTCTATTTGGAATACATTTTGCTGGTGTAGTCACATCTGGCATCCGAGCTCTATGCGCGGGTAGATGAGCTCAGCAGGCAGACAAGGCTGCTAGTAGTTCAACAAAAGATTGCAATGTGGGGTTCTCCTTTTCTCTAATTTATTTGCAAGGTGAGGCAAGAAAAATAACCATTGTTTGCTTCGTGGAACGTTCTGTGGACATTCTCCATGAAACGATTTGTTCCTACCATGGGATAAACATTCTCTGTACTGTTTTCCACCTCTTATGCTACTGTCTAGTGAAGTGCACAAACTCGGATGTCCAAATTTTCATCTGATTATGATAGCGCCTTGCTGTCTGAACTGAGTTTTTTTTGTGATCTTTCAGAGGTGATAATGCCTGCCTACTGTGGTCAGAGTCCCCACTCTCTGATATTTGTTTTGTTAAGACAGACGGAAGAGCATATGGACATTAAGGTGGCCAGGAAACAGTTGACTGGGTCTCAGTGCAAAAGCAAATGGATGAGGTTTTGTCAATGGTGCGCTGGTAAGGTCCTTCATCCGCAACACACTTTGATAGACCAGGTTCTTTACTTTGACTCATTTGCCTTCTCTGGCATCAGACTGAATGTCCATAGGACCCAGCACCATACCATTGCTGCATTTCATTCTTAGTTGACATTCTGCAGGGAGAAGGCTATGCCACACATGCACTGGGTATTTGTCCTCAAGGTGTTATCAGGTTCTTCAACTAGGCGGATGCCCTATCATGCATCGGAAGCTGAATGAACTCTACATAATTAGCAGGTGACTAGCATTCTTAAAGCTTAACCGCAAGAGGATTTTGCTGTGTATAAATGTCCTCAAACCCAAGTCCAAATTCGTAGTACTCTGGGCCTTCCAACGCCATCTCAGGGGTCAGTAGTTCTAATCTATACAGACAACAGGACTGCAATGGTTTGCTTCAATTAATAGGCCGGGACAGTATTCAACCCTGAGCAGGTTTGCTGCAGAGTTGTGGCCTTGATATCCATCCATGGATATCTTTCCAGGAGCTATTCCTTACATGAAATTGCATTCGTATTCTGAGTGCGAGTTTACCCAGGATTTGGTTGACCAAGCTTTTCAATCAGTGGGTCTCCACATTGGTAGACATGGTGGTATCACAGAAGAAAAGACTGCTGTATGCTTCATGGGATGTTGGAGGATCATCTCTCTGTGGGGACACCTTCAACATGCTCTGGCACAGACACACACGCACCTCTTCCCCTTCATCCAGAAAGTCCATCACAAATTAAATCACTCTATCAGGTTATTTTCTGGTGGTGTCTCGCTGCGCAAAACAAGAGTTGATGGCCTGAAGGTTTAGAGTTAATCGGAACCTCTGGGATTGAAATAGGCAACCCTCTAGACAATCTTTCTTCACCTGACAAATCATTACCTAAGGGGAAAGACCATATGAAAATCAGGCGTGGCCCCATCTCAAAAGGGGCAGTCCAGCCCAAACTGCTTGGTCACATCCCTTCTGCACGAGACCAAAAGTATCCCAAAAATGTTCTTGTTGGGCCTCATTGTTGAGGAGTAGCTTTGGTCTCCAAGCCCAGCAGGCATGGGACCCACATCTCGACATACCCGTCCCACTCGGGGGTGACTAAGCAAAACAAGAGGTGATGGCTGGAAGCATTAGAATTAATCTTGACCTCTAGCATTGCTCTGGGCAACCCTTCAGACCATCGTTCTTTCCCTGCCAAGCCATTACAAAAGGGGAAAGACAATATGCAAATCAGAATCTGTCTTTCTATGACTTTCTAAATCTGAGAATTTATGGCACCTCCCCCAGAAGCCAGATCTTGTGTTTCAGGGGAAGCAAAAAAAATGTGTTCATTCCACCCCTCAATATCTTTCCTTAGAGGTCACATCGCCGATGATTTACTGTTTGAGAAGCTCGGATTGTCTCAAAAGACATGGATTTTATCTAGTGATCAATTAAGTCTTCCACATGTACCCAATACGCTGCTTATTGTACATGGTTCTGTGAATGGATACTGGACAAAGGGCTTACCCGCCTTACCGCATTGATCAATCACATCCTCCTGGTCATGTATCATCTGGCACACTCTGGGATCTCTAAATTATTTTCCTACTTATCTTTTCATAATTCGTTCCGACCTTAATAAGGAGGACACATGTTTTTCTCTGTCCACCCCAGTGATCAAGAAACACTACTTTGGCCCACTTAGGATCCATCCTCCTACTTTGACTAGTTTACTCCCCCACCTCCGTCGTCCTTGGCATCTCAATAAAAGTAGTATGTTCATGTGTACACGGCTTTAGAAGCCTTCCATTGTCATGTTTCTCTTGACATATGCTAGGCGGCCATCTGGGCTACACTGGATGCTTTATAAACTAAAGCATTTGTCAGTTCCAGATCTGCCCTTGTTTTGGCACGCTTCAACTTTGTGCCCACAAAGGGATTCCTTTCGCCCTTTACGGTTGGGTGATTTGCAATCTCCAAAAGATATTAAAGAAACGGGGAGTAAATATTACTTACCCTAATGACTACTGTACTCCTAGTCCAGAGTCCCATTTCCGCCACAAGTCCCCTCTCCTTCCCCATCTACCGCACTAATATGCTAAGTCTTCAGCGTTTCGAAGGACTAAAGAATGGGTTTGGAAGAATTCTCATGAGGCGAGGGGATTCACTTCTTTATGGGCGTATGCCCCACTGCTTTTCTTTTTGCATCTAAATGCTGCACTGCTTGCTCCGATACTGCCCTCATTCCGGATAACACCCCATTATTCTCTCGTATTGGACCTTTCATAGAGCTGGGGATCCTTGCTAACATTAAGCATTTCGTAGAAATAAAATACTGCTTTCACTTAAGTATTCTCTTATTGCTGATGTGGATCATTTACCCTCTTGCCAAAAAGCATGGCATCCTTTAGCTTTGTTTCTTTACCACACGTTTAGTGTTGGGACTCCTCATCAAAAGTGCTCACTTCCAACGTTTTCTTCAAGAATCCTGATCATTCAACGTTACATTTGACATGGTTTGAAAACTATAGATATGTGCGTTTCTATAGTGGGGTTCAGGTGCTTACCTTAGAGGGTCATAAGTTAATCTGTGTGCTTGCAGGGTTGAGCACAGTGAAGTGTTACTCCCACCCACCCCTCACCATGATGAAAGAGCTTTTTCCAAGACGTGTTCCACCTGCAAACTGAACCACTCTATGTGCAGGATAGAAATCATGAGTGTCCTGTTTCTACCAGATCATAATCCGAATTCATGTTCTTTACCAGTCTTTCTCTAATAAGACTCTGAGAGATGGGCACAGGAGAGTTTGGTCTTCGTTCGATGAAAGCAGAAGGGCCTCAGACTCTGATCTAATGAGGAGCTGTGCTTCCATGCGTTCTAGCAGGACTCGAGAGGATGTTTTCCCTTTTAAGAGGTCGCAATCCCATGAGGAGAGCTCCTGTGGGAAAACGGTAAAGGTGATTTTACACATGCTCGGATAGGCCGACAGATCTGCAATGCCTGACAAGCCTACTCCTACTATTGCTGCCTCCTGACTACAAATAAACTTCTGATAACCCAGACAACAAAATCCTAGTCAATGGGTGTGTCTTCAAACCACGTCACTCTGAAAACATGGACGGCGATTAAACTACCTTCGTCCGCAAAGCTCTGACCATCGACGACTCTGGCGACTTTCTTGTCAAGTACAAGTCTGACACCCACTAGGCCTCCCCTTCAATGACCACTGAACAGATGGTCGCAAAAGTTTCTGATGCAAAGACCTAGTCGATGACCATTTCCTCATCTATGCCCCTCTAGTTAGCGCATCTGCACACAGCTTCTGAGCTGCTCAGATTATTTAAAAGGTATAAACCGTCCATGTTCACCTACAGCCGTCTATCACACCCACTCAGTCAATACTTCCAAGTTTCCTCCTGAGGAGATCTTGGCACACCCTATTAATACTGGGCATTTGAGTACCCATAAGGGGTGTTTTCCGAGGACGAGGTGGTTATCTGGATTGTCTAATGCAGATCCCCCTACCCCCTTCCTCCAGTGCTTCCAACACAAGCCCCACTTTCATTGGATCTGCCGGGCCCCTCAGAACTATGATCTGCAGCGCATTAACGGTCTATGGATATTTTATGGACCCTACAGACTCTGGTTTCAGAACCTGAAACATTGGTTCTCCAGCATTTGATCTTTTTTTTTTATTTGTATGTGGTTAAAGAAACTTCAACCTTTACAAAACAGAGAAAAAAAATGTCAGTTCAAATATCAATACATTTCTTAAAATGATCAAATTCAATTACACCAAAAAACAGTTTTACAAATATAAACTATTAAAATACAAATCACCTTATACCAAAGACTAAATAAAGTTATAAAAATACATATAAAACTTCTGTCATGTTAAAATAGAAATTTCATAGCTTATCTTTCATTTAGGTCTCAATTTCAAACTCCTTAGAAAACCAATTACGGCAATACATATTGAGGTAGAAGAACCACCTAACCAGTACAACCAAAATGAATTGCCATCCATGAAGGTACCTTTTTACAATTTTGCAAAATAAATAGTGTGCTGTTCATTTAGAGCTTCACAGTGACGCAATATGTGCTTCATTGATTTCAATTTTGTTTTATCCATGCAAAAACATGGGGCATCCTCTTAAGAAATTGGGGAGTGACAGAGTAGGATTTGCCCCGTAAGAAATAAACTCCACCTGAATCGACAAAAGTCCTCTCTGTAATTGTAATAACGATTCAGGTATTTATTCAAATAGGGGACCACAATCCCAATTTCCTATCTTCCAAATTCAGATGTTGCATCGATGGAAACTCATGTAACTTACTAATAGTGGAGCTCCAGTCCTGCTGATAAAGGGATTGCTTTACTTGCTCAGGAAACATCTCCTACTCAGTCCCTCTTTTTCTTATTTCCAAAAGGATCGAATCCCTTAGACCTTCCACCACTACCAAGATACAGTCTATTTTTCAAAACAGGGCCCTACTTGGTTCTTCATATAAAGTGTTAGCTGCAGGATTTAATATACTTCTTACCAGAGTTAACAGCCTCCGTTTTGCTCTGACCTGCAGAGACTCAAGTCCCAAGTCAGAGTATTGCCGCAATTGGCACAGCATTTGACACTCTTAAAACCCTGCGCCAAATGATTGCATCTATGTTGTCAAAAAAGCTTGGAGCGTTTGTGCAGAGACGCTCCGCCCCATACACTAATTTTGGGACAGCTTCCCCTCCAGAAAATTCAGGGAAGGCTTAATCGAAAATCAGCCGTACTTTTTGGTTGGTTTTGATCTTTTGATTTGACAGAGTTAGAGGCCTTTGTTTTAACTGCCGTTCGATAAATACCTTGGGAGGTTTACTGCATATAGTTAAAGCCAAATACACTAACTCATCTTCGAGTGTCATGGTTTCCTTCTCCAACCATCATTTATATTTAAATACCTTTCTTTTCTTAGTAAACTGTATGATTTTAGTCTTTTTTTTGTATTTATTACTAAAAAATTAACCTCAGCAAATTTTGAAAAAGCACTTGAAAGCCTCCGAAGGCCGATTGGGGTATGATCAAATAAAAAATAATCATCAGCGTACGTTATTCGTTAATTCCAAACTTGCCTATCCTTAGATGAGCACATGAAACCGATCTAAATATGCGTGTGCATCAGAAACTGAGACAGGGGGCCAAAATGCACCAAAGCCTCAAACCTGACCAACTCTCGATCTTACTGGAAAGCTGGCCAGTTTGATCCGGTCTAACCTGGATTGAGGTGTTAACATGCAGCCCAGTAATTGAAGGCAATAATCCATATGGAATTTTCCATTTGGCTGATTTAGACCAAAGGAGATGAGTCAACTCTGTCAAACACGACAGATATAACTATTGACGCCGTGAATACTGAGTTGTATTTACCAAACCAGGCAGAGTCCTGAGGCACCTAGTTAGCATCCCATTACGATTAGTGCTGTGTGCTTTTCTTAAACTGGTCTGCCATTTATTCAGCCTGCCAACATCCATACTTCAGGCTTCTTCTCCACTGGTTTCCCCAAACCAGTGAGACTGGGAACCAGTACCCAGCTGAGACACCTTCCCACTGAACGTACTCCCCTTTTATACAGTCCTTTCTCCACTAGCCAGCTACTGATTGGCTGAACTGTCAGTCTTCTCTCATTAGTGTAAGTAGTGCTAACATCACATGCCTCCAAGGGTAGTTCATCCCCTGCTGGCCAGTTTGAATATCAGTTGAGTCAATTAAGAGTTTCAATTAACCTTTGTATATATGAGCTTTTCCAGTTTATCTGGTTTGCGCCTCCCGGGTAGGTGGTAGGTATGGCTCTCTGTGTTCCTCTTGCTCTGTTAAATATTTTGTTTCACCAGTTTTGTTGTTTTATTTTATTCATTTCAGTTTGCCCATCGTACTTAATGGGGATTTGAACAAAGGTCTCTTCACATGGGAGGTAACAATTCTACCACTGTGCCATTTCCGCTGTGCTGCTTCTCGGTTGTTCTCTGTCCATGCTGCCAGCGTATCCCGCTGCATGTTGTCTCCTTTACCAGCTGCTGTTCTTGTCCACAGTGCGGCTCTCCCGAACATCTGTGAAGATCTGCTCTCCAATCTTGATTCTAACACCCCTTGCCTCCTCATCCTGCTTGATCTCTCTTCTGCCTTTGACACTGTCAACCATGCTATCCTGCTCAACCGTCTCCATGTTAACTTGGGTATCACTGGTCAGGCTCTGGTGTGGCTGACTTCTTTCCTCTCTGACCGACCCTCCCAGGTCCAACTTGGGTCCTTCCTCTCTGCTATCTTTTTCTCTACCTGTGGTGTCCCCCAGGGGTCTAAACTCTCTCCATGGCTGTTCAACCAATACCTGGCACTCCTTGCCCACTGCATCCCCACTCTCTGCCCCAACTTTCAGTGCTATGCGGATGACACCCAGCTCATTTTCAGGCGACCCTCGGCCGCCTCCTCTCCTTCTGTCATCTCTGACTGTCCTCTATCCAGGAGTGGTGTGCCGCCAATGACCTGTGCCTTAATGCCAGTAAGATTGAAATGCTCCTCATTGGCACACCCACTCCCACCTTTCCTGTAGCTCTCTGGCCAGCCTCTCTTGGCCCTCTTGCTGCTTCCACCTGCAAGGCAAAAAACCTCGGTGTCATCTTCGATGTCACACTCTCCTTTTCTCCTCACATCTGACGTCTCCAAGAAGTCACACTACCAGCTACACCTCCTCAGCGGTATTCTTCCTTTCCTCTCCTTCCTCCGGAAGCTCACTGTCTCCAGAACTCTGGTTCTCTCTAGGCTGGACTATTGCAACAGCCTCTTTCTAAATCTGCCTGCTTCTACTCTCCGCCCTCTGCAACTCATCCAGAACAAGACTGCGGGACTTTTCCTTGGCCTCAAGCCCAGGGATCGTATCTCTCCAGGACTGAAATCTCTGCACTGGCTCCCAGTGGCTGCGCGTATTAAGTTCAAAACCCTCTGCATCGTCCACAAGGCCTTCTGGGGCCTCGGGCCTCAATACCTTCCTAAATATCTTCCTTCTCAAGCTCTTCCCTCATTCCCCTCCAACTCCCTCGGGGTCAGTCGCTTCTCCAAGCAACGAATTGTTGGTAGATCTTTCTTCGGCTGGTGCCTCCCTCTGGAACAGCCTGCCTGCCTCCCTTAAACTTGAGGAGAACCCTCTCCGGTTCCGGAAGAACCTCAAAACCTTTCTCTTTGCTTCTGCCTTTTCTCCTCCTCTCTTCTGCTGACGACCTGGCTGTAACCTGAATTGCACTGGCTACCTGGACACCCTCTGATCTCGGGCCCAGGTCCCTCCCCCGCCAGTGTCGCACACCTGCACTGCCCGCCTGTCAACCCCAGCACTTGGGACTGTTTCTGTATCCCTACAGTCCCCCTATCAGCCTTGAAACCTGATGTCTGCACTTACCCTTGCACTTGCCACATGCTGGCCGTTACTTTACTTATTGTTATCTATTCCCATGTACTGCACTCTCCCTACCCTCTTCCCACGCACTTGCGTGATCTGAATGACACCTGGCCTAGTAGGATCGTTGTCTGTCCTCCCTTTGTTCCCCTCCCTGCTTTGTCGCGCCTTGAAACACTTTTGTATAGGCGCGTTATAAATGCCTTATATCGAATGCTAACCAAGGATTCACAGCCGGTCTGTGGCATATTGAAAGCATGTGACTCTATCAAAGATAACTTATATTTACCACAAGTAGCATTTCTGTTAGTGCATGTGGACATTTGCGCTGGTATTGTCTGTTAGTGCATGTGGACACTTACGCTGGTATTGTCATGCTTGGTTAGGACTCAAGAACCCTGAGGTTTGTCTCCCATTCCTAGAATTTTGAGTCTGCTAATCTGCTGCTCGTTCAAATTGAAACTCCCAGCAGAGCACTCAGGAATTGTCAGTTTTCTTTTATTGCTAGCGTCCGTCATGTTCTATCAACCCTGTTGTTTTGATTTACTAGATCTCTCCTTTTATTCACTGCCAATCGGAACACTCGCTCATTGGCGGGCCAATTGCCAGGGAATAAAACTACAAATGTTTTCTTTTAGAAAATGGACCCCGTTTACCTCTAGCTGCTTTTCCATCCCTTCAAATGTGACTTAGTTAAAACATTAGCCCATTCCTTGCTGAATACCATGTGGGGTGATGTTCACATGGGGATACATAGGTTGTTGTACAAAGAGCGAGTGAGATGGCCATGCTTGTATTTTATGCCGCTTTAGTTCAAGAGTTGTTACTGATGTCTTGTGCCAACCACAATTTGGTTAAATTCCTATATGTTGTGAAAGGATGGCATTTAGTGTTAATAACAACTGTTGGGCCTATGTCAAGAGCTTTCCCTTTACTTATATGCAGTGGAAATCGTTTATAGATCGTCATGAGACCTACACAACCTATCCCTTGATTAGCTTTCTAAAAGTAAACTAGAGGCCACTGTGAAGTGTTTAGTGCCTTTGTGTGTTTTCATGAAATAGGGGTGCAAACAAAACTGTTGTCAAATAAAGTAGATTGATTCCTTAATAATTTTTCCAATTAAACGTTTGCAGTGGATAAACTGAGCATATGGATCAGTTCAAAATACCTTTGTGCTGGCAACATATGTTCTAATGTTGACCACTTTAGTGCCGTCTGTGACTCTAAATAAATACACATTTTAATGATGTCTGCTCATTTAAATATTTTGTAAATGTTTTAATATTCTCAAATTTCTTTAGGTGGAAATTCATGAAGACTTCATTCAATCATGTTTTGATCGTTTGAAAGCCTCCTATGACACTTTGTGTGTTTTGGATGGTGACAAAGACAGTATTAATTGTGCAAGACAGGAAGCCATACGAATGGTTCGAGTTTTAACAGTTTTGCGAGAATACATAACCGAATGCGACAGTGACTACCACGAAGAAAGAACAATTCTGCCAATGTCCAGGTTTGTGAAAAAGTGCACACAAAGCTAAGTTGTTTTTTAAAAAAAAATGATCTAGATTTTACCATTCCCGTTGAAAATATTAGAAAAAAAAAGGATCATTACAATTAGCAGATTTTTATATCCAATGCAGACTTATTGTAATCTTATCAACAGAGTTTTAGAGAAAACTATAGGAACAAGATTGCTACATTTTAAGTGACGGATGGCATCCCCTAATTACTGACTGTGGGTTACCTGGTTGCAAGTGCTGATTGATTTGTTGGCAGCATTTCATATGGTGAATCAGATGACACTGTAAACCCGATCATATGGGTATTAACAGAGTTGTCTTAAATTGGTTTAGCTCTTTTCTCTCATTTAGACAGCACATCACCCAAATTAGCTTTGCTAAGCCTTCCCCCTGTTTTGGTGACCCACATGGTTCCATTTTGTCTCCATTATTTAATTTATATATGGTACTATTGGAAGACCCTGTTTTCAGAGTCAATATACATTAGTACGCTGACGATACACACCTGTTATCTAGCCATGAGAATCAAAGAGGTTTTTCATTTAGGTAATTGGCTATACACTAACAGTTTGTCGTCTTCAGCTAAATCTTTGGGCTTTCTCATCAACGAAGATCTGTCAGAGGCTTCATTTATCTAAAACAGTTCAGCTGGCCCCATTATCTTGTTATTCTAAGCAGGATGTGAGATCTTATTTCCCCTAATTCATTCCATGATGTAGTCCAATCTTTTGGTTCTGTCTCATAGCGAAGGCAGGAATGCTATACTCGTGGGCATTCCAAGCAATATATTGAGGCCTTTAAAACTAGTCTTTCATGCTTCTGTAAAATGTATTATCAAAGCAAAACAATTTGACTCTGTATCAAGAATTGAAAAACTTTACATTGGCTTCTGCTTGAGGATCATATCTATTTTAAACTAGGCTTTTTGACTTTCAAAGCCTTATATTTAGGATATCCCTAATACCTTGCTTCCAAACTGCTTCTGCTGGCCTGGTATCAAACCTTTCTGAACTGAATTAAATCTGTTGTCTAATGACTAAACCAAAGACTCCTAAATAAGTGTTTTTCTGTGCAGTCCTGTTATTTTGAAGTGGTTCACCTTTTTTATGCCGATAATTGTTTTTCTACCATCAGCTTTTTACCTTTGCTATTAATTGAGTTTAACCCTGGATGAAGTGGTTGAAATCGTTGTTAGGCAGAAACCTGTGCAGTTCGCTCTGGGACCACTGCAAAAGATTTAAGACTACAGGTGTTTGGCAGTAAACCCACTTGGTAGCAGTCTGTACCACACAGATTCACTTGGTAGCTGTGGCTGAGCAGTCAGACTTCCCTCAAGAAGAGTTAGGCAGTATACAGAGTATTCACAATAGTTCAAAAGAGCACAGTAGAACAAGTAAACACTGACCAGAGCTTGGTGTAAAAGAGATATAATTATTTATTTAAAACCACATCTAGTAAGACACACAGGCACTAATGTTAAGCAGTTCAAAAACACGGTCCCTAAAAGATATACACTCCCTTAAAAGAATATTAGACAATTCTTAAGTAAAGCCCCACTTATTTCCAGACAGCAGTGAGCGCTTAACGCAGATGGCACTCTAATAATTTGTTTTAAAAAGGGAGAGAAAAGCAGGGTATAAATTGAAACAGATCTTAACACTTTCGCAAGAACACAACAAGAGAGGAAGGCAAAGTAAAACCGTGAAGTTAGAGTTCAGAAGGCCGGATCCACTTTGAGGATCAGAACAAAATGTGTCCAAGGTCACACGGTTGAAGTGTACAAAAAGTCTTGAAAAGGTTCAGAAAGAGTTGGACCAAAGAAAGGGACCAGTTAGATGGTCAAGGCGGCCAGCCCAGTCTAGAAGGTTAAGGGATTATTATTACCTTGTAGCAATCTTTAGAAAGGGAGGCCTGGCGGACACGGTACCTTAAAGTGGTGAGAACACTCCAGCGGGGGCAGTTGTTCCTGGCAGCGGATGCAAGTCGGTGCTTCGTCCGGGGGAAGAGAGGATCTTGTCGGGGAGGAAAACAGGAGTCCGTTGCACTGCCAGGGAAGAAACCAGCCGAGGAGTTCTCAGGTAAAAGGAGCGGTCCTTTTATTCGTGGTCCAGTGGTAAGTGGCTATCCGGTTGCCGGGGTGCTTGGCACGGGCAATTCGACCACAAGACGTCCTGGGATGCGAGGAAAAGAAGGTAAACTGGTTGTGCCCACCAGTCAGGGGAAGAAGCCTCTCCAGCCGGGAGATCTTCTCTGTCGTTGGGAAGTGGTGAGTCAGTTCCGCAGGGCTCCACCGGTTGTGTCGTCGTGGTAGGTCGGCTCAGCTTCTCCCTCGTCGGATTCTCAGGTCCTGTGGCGACTTCTGAAGTTCCAGTCCCCAAAGCCCTGCTTTTATGCAGCACACCCCCATTCACTCAGCCTAGCTGTCAATCAAACATGCTAAGTGGTGAACCGGCTGGCGCACCACTTGGGCCAATCACACAAGAGTGTGACTTCAGTTACCAAAGTAACTCAATCCAGGGTGCCTAAACCCCCTCCCACACCCCTTGTGGTACCCAGACAGAGTGGCACCACTTTTGGAGGCTTCTGTGGAGAAGCCCGCCAAAAATTGGAACAAAGGGCTCGAATTGGGATGGAGTCACAGAAGAGAACACAAACGCCATTTTTGAATCGAGTCCTGGCAAAAAATACCAACCGGCGAATTAATATTAAATAAATAAACCGGCGGGATGTTCAAGGCTATGAGAATTAAATAATTAAAGTTGGTAGCCTCGAACAATGGGAAAATCCCACAGGGATATATTCGCGGTCGAATATAAAAAGTAGTATCCACTGCCACCAGCCAAAACTCGATCAGGGGGGATGGAGACGTTCCCCCTCGACTAACAGACCCCGGGGCAATGGAATTGCCCCGACCAGTACGTCCACAATATGATGTACTGGTTTCTGTTAATAATTTGGGACTAGTAAAGCCAATGGTGACTTTACATGCCCTGGGAGACAGTAGTCAGTCCCAGGGTTTGGAGTCTATGGTGGGGTGTCACTATGACACCCCTGTGTCTCTGCACGGAGGGTGCTGTGTAACACACATAGTAAAAACACATGAGACCCTTTGGAGTAAAGCACCCCATAGCCCATAAAACACATTAACAGTCAAAGGAACACCATAAATCATGTCCAAGAGTGGGAGAAAAAGAGTCTCACTCTTGGCAGGAGAAAAAAACAAACTCCAGAAATCCAGCAAAGCTGCTGGGGGACTCACTCGGTTAGGAAATTCAGCCTAAAGAGAGAATTCTCCCTAACAATCGTTAATCCTAGCTTTTCTCCAGCATGGCGTCTTGCAAAAATTCACATGCTCATGAATATTCCCTGTTGTAAACTGGGAATCCTGCGTAAAATTAACTGCTTATCTCCTCTATAGTTCAGTGTCACCTCGGGCCATACTGCCCCAGCCAATGACACTCGTCGTCCTAAGTTTCACCCCTGGTGGCCATCTTTCGATTTCTACTGACATTTTTTTTTGCTGTTTTTTGCCTATTTTTGCAAGAATTAATAAAATCTTCATCTTCTGTGACGCTGTGACTACCAGCGACAGGGACCCGTTGCCAGTGGAAATCCTCTATCCATCGTTGGATCGCCAACTTGTGGCACCACAGGCCCAGGCTTGTGCCTTCACTTTGACACCATGGTAGACGCTACAAAGATGAGTATATTCAGGTCCTTTGAGAAGTGCAGCCAGAAGAATATCTTAGAGTACTGGCCCCCCCCATTCATATACTGCCTACATCCTGACCACAATGTTGTCCAAGGATCTGTCACTGGCTACATCGTCATCGACTGCTTCATCCACCAGGAACGTCGCCCCATCAGCGACTGCCCCGTCAACATGTACCTCGTCGACAACCACCAAGTATCGTCCACAACAGTCGCCTTTACCAGTATGATGGTTCCCACACCCGGGTTTTCTTGCTGCCTAGACCTCTGTCAGCGGTTCTGACGACAATCCCGTCAACAATGGCACCTTTTTAGTGCTCTGCAGGTTCCATTTGTCAACCCTTTCCCTATGGGCTCTTGTTTGGTGAAGGACATGCCTCGAGCTCACGATTTCCTGCCCAGACCCACCAAGGCTGTACCACTTCTCACTCTGGCATCCTGCAGGAGGTCTCCAACAATCTGCACCAGTTCTGAGGAAGACCTGCCAGAGAGGTTTTACATTTGCTGCTGTTGTGAATTTAGCTGTGCCCAGTGACTACACTGTCTCCCTCCCTCATCTCTGACTGTCTGCCATTCAGGATTGGTGTGCCACCAATGATCACGGCCTCAATGCCAGTAAGATGGAGATTCTCCTCATCAGCACACCTGCACCCTCCTTTCCTGTCACTCTCTGGCCGGCCTCCCTTGCCCCTCGTCCTGCTCCCACCTGTGAGCCTAAGAACCTCAGGGTCATCTTTGACCCACACTCTCCTTTTCTCCTCACATCTATGACGTCTCTCAGAAGTCAAACTGTCAACTGCACCTCCTCAGAGGTATTCTTCCTTTCTCCCGCATTGGATCTTTCATGGATTTACATGCTGTGAATATTTCCCGTCGTCAGGCTTGGAAACCTTGGTAACTTCAATATAGTGGTTTTCCTATGGAAAAACATTGACACCTTGAGTGTCCTATCAACGTCTTTGTGGGTGCTTTAGGCAGCACCAATGGGACATCCAGTATATAGCCCCACCCCCGTGGCTTCCCTTCAGATTTCAACCGTCTTCCAAAACTGTTGGATCACCTCGTGTTCACTCCAGAGAATTTGTTCTTTTTTTCTACACAGCCTTCGCCATTTCCAGTGTGGTTCCTCTAGGATCCGTCATATTGGGCCCGAAGAAGTCATTGTTTCGACCGTGTGAGACCAGTGGCCTCAAACGTGTATGATGGGGACGGCCATGTAGACTGCTTGTACTACATGTACCCCAATCACTCTGCCGACAACTGCATAGTGTGTTGGGGGTTCTCCCAAAAGACTCGGGGAACGTAATCGGCGTAATCGTGCTGGCTGAATGAAGGTGCCTATACGCTTCGGGGGTAGTCTCTTCCCGGTGGGGCAGGTCCTCTACTCCTTCGGCCAAGAGATAGCCATTGCACCAGAGGGCGTGATCGGCTGAGCCAGCGCCTAAGAAGACACGCATGTAGGCCAGGGTGGCGTCAGATTTGGTTAAAGGTGCAGAGTCTTCGGTGGCAAGGAAGGTGCCGAGTAGTGCAGCGTTAAGGGCCACGAGTCCTCTAAACACTGTTCCAAGTCTTCGTCCAAGCGGGCCTCTTCTCTGTCTTAAGGAGGGGTTGGTGTTTATGACCGCGCCTACAGCAGATCCGTTCTCATCTGCTCTGCCAACGTCTTCCTTGAAGGTACCTCCAGCAACGACAACTTGAACATCTATGCCACATCGACGACCCTGCGTATGACGGTCCAGTTGACGCCCTTGCTGACTGCTTCATTGACGACCGCCCTGTCAACTATGGTGGAAGTGCAGCGCAGCTGGTGGTTGATGTCGATCCGCCGTCTTCCAGAGATACGAAGTGGCAGTCTTGGTTACATTCACGTCCATTCTCCCAATGGATATTCTCCAACATGAGCCACCCTCGACCTTTGAGTTTTATTCAAACCAGGAGGAGGAAGGGCATCCATTTCTGGATCCTTAGGTGTTGGGTCTGCAGCATGTTCTTCCGTCCACGTCTGGGGGCCTGTGGGCTGTCCATCCTCAATATCCTCTGGTCAATCCGCACTCGGTACTCTAGATGCAGGTATTGACGACGTTGCAATCGCTTGTGTGCAAGTTGGACGCCCGGCTCCCTGTGCCTCAGGCACCGGCATTTCGATTGATAGAGAATTTACCTACCATTCCTCGTCAGCATGTATCGGCAGCCCCTTGCAGTAGAGGACCTCCTCCCAGGGAGTCTTCCCCGGTCTGCCCTCCTCTGCCGTCTCCCGGATGGTTCAGCCCGCCTCAGAGGGATCAGGAAGGAGAACTAGTTGAGTTTGGGGCGGATAGCGTTCCACAGGACATACTCTTGATGGTCTCATTGTCGCCCCGATGGGAGGATACCTGGGACACTGATCCAGATCTGGATGCTCAGAGTAGCCCGCTATTTCTGCCTGATGATATTGGAGGCTTTCATGCAATGATGGCAAAGGCCTGTAACGAGTTTGTCCTCATCCCAGAGGAGGAGAGGAAAGACCGATTTTTGTTTGACCATATGTGGAAGAGGCGAAAGGCAGTATTCTCGATCTCCGTATTGGACCATGTGTGGCAGGAAGGCCTTCGGACAATGCGCCACCCACTCCGGATTCCTTTGTTTCGACTGCTGCAAGTAGAAAGTCTTGTTCCCAGCTGAAGTCTGCGACTCCCCCGCATAAACGAAGGCCGTAAACTGGATGCTTTTGATAAAAAGGTACTCGCGGTGAGTGTTACGACGGTGAAGGCGGCCAACTCCTTGGCTATGATGGCGCGGTACAACCGCAAGATGTGGCACACAGTGGTTCCTCTGTTGGACCACCTGATGTAGCAGCAACAGAAAGAGGCAATGCTTTTGGTTCATGAGGGGGAGGAAACTTTTTGAATCATAGTATCAATATTGCGGTCTACCTGGCAGAGTCTGGGTTTAAACAGATTAATAATGAAGTGGTGCTTCGGCGTCAGGCTTGACTGCACTGTACTGATTTACGGCCAGAGGTTCAGCACAAGGTGGTGGACCTGCCTTGCGAAGGGGAACATCTTTTAGGTGAGAAGATTGACGACGCGCTCACACATTACCAGTTCCGGGTTCTTCCTTTGACTTTAAAGTCAGCTGCCGGGACTTTCACAAAGTGCCTGGCGCCCTCGGCTGCTTACCTCCACAGAGGACACCCTGTGTATCCGTACCTGGACGACTGTTTGGTGAGGGGGGCCCACACGTCAGCAGACGTCGGAATCACCCAGCACAGCTATGCTCCTACTTTTATGTCCTGTCTCCTTTCCTCCATGATGCATGGGCGTCCCTTCCAAGGGACGGGAGATGGAACCTTTTTTACCAGAAAAAACCTTCCCGTTTAAATTTTGAGGCGTCCAGGGGTGCGGCCCACGGAGCATGCGCTTCCCTGACTGCCCTCTGGCGCCACACCTCAGTCCCCTTTTCCACGCCAACAGGAACGGGCCGAATTCACCAGCGCTCCTGGGTTTGGCTTTGGCCATGTAATTCCACGCATTGATACTACTTTGTCTTTTTTGCCTTTTTATCATTCAGGTACGCAGTCCTCTGGCCCCACGCTCCTCCCCGGCGCATGTCGACTTGCACAGGGTTCAGCAGGTGTCCATCCTGCAACGGGCTCTTCGCAACTTCAGACCCCCATGCCCTCTGCCTACGTTGCCTTGACCCAGACCATGGTTGGCAAGCTCGTTCAGCTTGTGGCTAGCTGTCATCGAAAGCACTGAAGAACAGACTAGCCAGGTGGAGGGAGCTCTTCCAGAAGTTACCTCCAGAGTTCCGAGCCAGGACCAAGGAAGGGCCTGCCATTTTCCATGCACCCCGCAAACTAGACTCCTTCCCAAGGACTCTCCCGCCGTGGTAGGCACCGTTCAGGTACCAGCACGTGCACCGAGGCTGCTTCAGCTATCGGGCCGAGGGATACTTGGATCCTCCCGGTGGCAGTGTTGAGGGACCGGGAGGTCCTTGTACCGGATCGTCATCCAAGGGACTCCGCCCTTGTACCGTCCTTATGGCCCAGGGGCTATGTCCTAGTACTGGTAATACGTCCGAGGGGTAGCCTAAACGCAGCTCTACCGATCCCCGGGTCTGGGGTGTCGCACCTGCCGGGCCTATGCCAGAGTAGCAGGGTCAGCCTCATGATACACATACAAGAGTCCTGGTGTAGGCTGAACCCAGCGAGCCGAGCAACACGGCGCAGGCACGTGGCAGGCAGCCCGACAAGATGGCCGCCGTGCCAGATGGAGGCACCTGTCAGATGCCATTCCAGGAGTTCGGCGAAGAACAAGTGTCGATGTGGGATTGTCCTCAACCAGGTATGTGGCTGACAGCCTATCCTTCTTAAGCACAGGGCAGCTTCCCACTGCGTCCATATGGGCAGGGTATGCAGCGGCTCCAGCAGCCCCTGGCAAACCCGTCGGTACCTCCTAGCCCCCCCTCAGACCGCTGAGGAGGGCTTCTTCGAGAGGGTCCTCGGGCTCATGAATTCACTTCGGATGGGGGTTATCCTCAAGGACGCCATCAGGGGAAGTCCTCCCGACTATGCTAGCGGCACCACAAGCGCCTCCACCGGGGCCGACTCCTCAGCCGGTTCCGTACCAGCCTCTGCCGGCTCCTCAGCCCCCGGCTGCAGTTCCTGTGCCCCAGCCTCTGGCTCCAACTACTCCTCCACCTTCGCAGGACACGGACGATGAAGAGGATCCGGACACGCCATCTTCAGTCAGGGCCTTCCACAAATGTCTTGCTGGGTTGGCGGAATACCTGGGCCTACCCCAGCCCGAGGTAGAGCAGTCGGCAGAGGGAGTTCTGGCTGAAGTCCTCGCACGACGCCCCTCTGCCAAAACGGGGATTCCTCTGCAGAACGATGTAGTCTTCCTGGCCAAGAAGGGTTGGCTTAATCCCCACTCGGCCTCGCCAGTTAATTGACGCCTGGACGCCAAGTACAGGCAGATAGGGTGGGGATACACTCTTGCTCTTGGCCCATCCTCAGCCACACTCGTCTGTGATCGCTGCGGCATCACTATACCAGAGGTTATGGTGGAATATTGCAAACTTCATCCTGGAACTCCCTGCGCAGAGCCAATTACGTTTTAAGGCGGGACTGGCAGAGGCCAAGCTGGTGGCGCATGACCTCATGGAATCCACCGTGGCCCATATCGACACCTCTGGCTGTGCCATCTGTATTGCCAAGGACATGAGGACAGCCTGGCTCCGGGCCACGAAATTCAACCCGGATGTCCAGGAACGCATATTAGATCTAACGTTCGTGGGGGTTAGGTGGCGGGGGGGAACCTCTTCCACTCCATCACGGACGAAGAGCGGGACAAGAAGAAAAACAGCTCACCAACAGCCAAGGGGGTGTACGTATGGAGGGTTCTGCGGCTTCCAGGAATGGAGATCCAGGCAGCCGGACCACTCGCCATCTCAGAACTGGCACAAGCAACAAAAAGTGGGGCGGGGGGGCGAGTAAGGGCTTTTTCCAGTCCCCCTCCTCGGCGACAGCCTCAGATGGAAAGAAGACATGACCCGTCCCTTCGGGTCCGCGTGTCTCGAGTGGGGGTCAAGCTTGCTCTCCATGCACATTTCTGGCTCCAGAATTTCGCTGACCACTGGATCCTCTCTGTAGTATCCACGGCGTACCGCCCACCTATCCCAAACTCCCCTCCCCTCCCTCAGGTTGGAACAGCAACTCTTCTGGCGGAGATCCGGTCGCTCGTAGAGCCAGGCAGTGGAGGAAGTCCCATCCTCCCAGCGAGGCTTGAGCTTTTACGGCAGGATTTTCGCCATTCAGAAGAACCAGGCGGGCGTGAGAGTTGTTGGACCGTTGCACCCTCAACCTCTTCTTAGCCCTCTAGACATTCAAGATGGTTATGCCAGCTTTTATAGCGGAGACATTATGCAAGGGAGACTGGATGTGCTCCCTGCATCTGAGGGACGCATACCTACATGTCCTGATTTGGCAGCCCCATCGTTCTTTCCTATGGTTCAGGATCATGGGCTACCATTTTCAGTACAAGGTCCTTTCTTTTGGCATCAGTTCGGCCCCCAGGGTCTTTACCAGGCTTATGAATAAGGTGGCTGCCCTCCTCAGAGCGCAGGGACACATGCTCAGAGAAGGTATTTCCGTCAGAGGACAAGATTTCGGCCATCAAGAGGGCCACCATCCACTTCGTCAGCAGAGAGGTGACCTCGGCATGGTGGTACCAGCATCTTCTGGGTCTCTTGGCGGTGGTCCTATTAGCCGTTCCACACACGAGATTGAGACTGAGGATTCAGCTACACTTCACAGCCTCATGGAACCAGGAGCAGGGCTCTCAATCCGAGATGATCAATGTTCCTCCATCTCTCCACCCGGACCTGACATGGTGGTCCAGGGACTGCAACCTACGGACGGGCAAGCCTTTGGGGCCGCCCACCCAGCAGGCCACCGTCACCACAGACTCCTCGCTCGAGGGCTGTGGAGTCATCCTGGACGATCGCTCGGTCCACAGTACCTGGACTCGACAGGAGCAGGAATACCACATCAATTGGTTAGAGCTGAACGCCATCTGGCTAGCGCCCTGAGCATTCCTATCACTTCTCAGGGGCAAGGTTGTCCTCATCCAGACATAAAACTCGACCAGCATGTACTACGTCAACAAGCAGGAAGGCACCAGATCCCCTCCTGTGTGCAGACTGGCAATCAGCATGTGGGAGTGGGCCCTGGAAAACGGCATCTACCTCATGGCAGTCCACCTCCCGGGGGAATCCAACCTGGAGGCAGACAGGCTCAGGAGGTTGGGAGCAGACAATTACGAGTGGCAGCTAAATAACCTTGTTATTCAGGAGATCTTCAACAGGTGGGAGTCATCCCCAGGTGGATCTCTTTGCCACCTGGCACAAGAAGTGCCGTCAGTTCACCTCCTGGCAGGGACAGGACCCCCGGCTCCCTGGGCGACGCATTTCAGCTTCAGTGGAACGGCATGAAGGCTTAAGCCTTCCCACCCACTCCGCTGATTCACAGTGTGATTTGAAATATCAAGGAGTCTCGTCATCATTCTAATAGCTCCATGGTGGCCGGCCAGGCCATGGTTTTTGGAGCTGATCAGCCTCTCGGAGATGCCTCTGATTCACCTCCTGAGGGGCCCAGCATATCTTTTGGCGCAGCAGGGGGGTAGGGTCATCCACCGAGCGCCTCAGAAACTAGCCCTCACAGTGTGGTTCCTGAGCAGGTAACGCTGCGGGACCTCAGCCTCTCCCAGGCTAATCTGGAAATCGTACAGGTTGCAAGGAGCAATGCTACCAGGGCACAATATAAAAGTACATGGACCAGGTTCTCCCTCTGGGCATACTCCTAGGAAATCGACCCGCTGGCATGTACTTTGGACAATGTGCTCTCCTTCTCAGCGCACCTTGCCCACTTGTTCCCGCCGTCCACTTTCCAGGTGCCGGTTTGGGATTTAAATTTGGTTTGGAAATTTCACATGGGTGCTCAGTTTGAACCTTTGCACTCTTGTCCTTTGAGGTGACTGTCCGACAAGAATGTGTTTTTGGTTGCGGTTACTTCCGCTCGCAGAGTGAGTGAATTGCAGGCACTTTCCTCTAAGCTACTCTTTACTGTGTTTCACAAGGACAGGGTTGTACTGCGGGTACGTCCTTCCTTTATACCTAAGGTAGTATCTGAATTTCATTTGAGTCAGAAGGTGGTTCTCCCATCTTTCTATCCTCCTCCTCATCCTGGTAAGGAAGAGGAGCGACTCAATCAGTTGGATCCTAGGAGAGTTCTGAGCTTTTACATTTCTATGATGTCCAGGGTCAGAGTGGACGATCAACTCTTTGTAGGATATGCTGGACACCGATTGGGCCAGGCTGTTACCAAACAGACCTTGTACAGGTGGATTATCCTCACTATTACAGAGTGTTACTGATTGGCGGGTAAGGACCCTCCTGAAGGGTTGTGAGCTCATTCCGTTAGGGGCGTGGCTACTTCCACCGCCCACCAGCGGGGGCAGTTCCTTTTAGGAATATTTGTGATGCTGCTACATGGGCTTAGCTTCACACCGTTGTTCAGCATTACTGCCTGGATACAATCCATGGTCAGGATATGGCCTTTGGTAAGGCGGTTCTTTATTCCGCCATCTGATTGGGTATTGTGAATTATTTTCCCTCCTCCATTTTCTGGTACTGCTTTGGCAGTCTGTCAAAGATGTGGAATATGTTGGAGGACACAATCCATTCGAAGAACAAGTTACTTACCAACTGGTAACGTTCTTTCGACTGGATGTTCCTCCAAAGTATTCCACATGGTCCTCCCAGCCTGCCCCTCTGGAGAATTTCTTATGCGATTGCAGCTTACGTTTCCGCAAGGTTATGTGCAGTCAAGCAGGCATGAGACTGGTGCCACACATTCTGGGGGGGGAAAAAACTTAAACTGAGGCTACGGTCGC
Source organism: Ambystoma mexicanum (assembly GCF_040938575.1). Lineage (NCBI taxonomy): Eukaryota > Metazoa > Chordata > Amphibia > Caudata > Ambystomatidae > Ambystoma > Ambystoma mexicanum. The sequence goes on along the minus strand of NC_090939.1, from coordinate 498,269,143 downwards.
TGTGCATCCTATTTATCACATCTGGTGATGTCGCCCTCGATGGAAGCCTTCGGGGGACATCGATCCAACGTCATCGACGCAGGAACATCCAGTCGAAAGAATGTTACCAGTTGGTAAGTAACTTGTTCTTCTGAGCATGTGACTGCATGCAAGACCCATGCTGGAAAACCAAGAGTTAGTTAAGTAACTAGTTCCTTATTTGTATGGTGAGAAACCTGAGCATATCCTCGCACCTACTCACCTTAAAGCCTCTTCTTAGGTGGCCAGTAAAAGTCCATTTCTTTTGGATCCTTACACTGGGGTTGGAGATGCGAGGGAGGGTCACCTGGGTGGAGGGTCCTAGGGAATTGGGGAGGTCCCATGGGTGGGTTGGGCGAGGGGAGTCCCATGACCTGGTATCTCCCTTTTCCTTGTTATAACTAGCCTTGCCCTCCCCCTGCCTTTATAGGCTGTTGGCAATCCCTTCCCCTCATCCATACCATTATAGTACTGGGATGAGGAAGAGGCCTGCAGACTGTTGTGAGGGTCAAGCATGTCCAGGGAACCCCACTCACTAACTATGGTCAGGCAGTTGTCCTTGAGTACTCACACCTGCAAACCTGGTTGCAGGTACTTAAATGTTGGAAGCGACAATCAGAGAGGAGAGACCAGCAGAAGAGGAGCAGGGCTAAGCATTTCGGGACTGAGAGGAGAGAGAACCTGTGGTGAAGTAGGCTGCCAAGGAGGCAAGTTCCCAGGAGAGATTGTGGTGCTGAGGGCTGGCCAGGCTGTGAGAGGGTCATTGTTGCGTCTCCCTCGTTGGGTGCCCATAGCTGGAGCTGCGGGGCACAGAAGAAATCTGGTTGCTGCAAGCAAAAGGCAGCGGCCACGCCAGGTGAGCAGAGCTGCCGGTGAGTGAACAAAAGGGTACACTCGTACCGGGGCTCTCCTGGGGGCTGTTACAGGGCAAAAGGAATAGCTGAATGAATGAAACGAGTTGCGTGAGATAAAGTGAACCCAAGGTGGAGGGTTATGGTGATCAATGCAAACCAGATGAACTGTAAGTGAAAGAATAAGAACTGAAAACTTATTGAATACCGAACTGAATAAAAAAATAAAAAAAAATAATAATAAATAAAAAAAATAGAATTAAACAAAAGCTTTTGATAAGCCTATGAATGGAAGGCAGGTTTGTGTGAAGAACACATCTACATTGAAAAGCAAAGAACAAATCTTATGAAAGACAATGAAAAGCAGGTGATGAATATTACGGAAGAGTGTGAAAGTAATGTGGTGAAAGAAAGAGCACCACGGAGTGAACTGTATGAAAGAACAAATTGGCAAAGTCAAGAGACTGGCAAAGTGGAAATCACATTGTGGCAAAGCCAAAATTCCTCCAAGGAGAAAGCCAAGTGAATGTGAATCAGATCACAGGTGCAGTGACAGAAGAAACTGTGTGGGCAAGAAAGCCTAGGAGGACCGGTTTTCGTGACCTGTAGTTGGTGGACCGTGTGGTCCGACAACTGCGCCTAGACCAGGGATACCTGATCTGTGAAAGTCAAGGAAACGTACAGTGTGTGATTTGATTTAGGATTTATAATCCGCATATTCTTACGGAACCTAACGGGAGCCTGCATCTAGGCAAAGATGTTAAATTTGAGTGACTGATTAAAACATTGCCAGAGAAAGAAGGAAAGAATTACTGAAAGAGATGTCTTCAATTCTTTAGAAAAAGGACACTAGAAGATAAATTCCATAGCTCAGCTGGTATTTTATTCCATAGGCAAGCACCCTTATAGAAGAATATTAATCACCCTTGCAAACAAAATGAAGTAGGGACAACCAACGCATTTTTTCCAGCCGAGCGAAGGGCACAAGATGGATGATGGGGCCTGATTTTCAAGACCAGGTAGCCACACCTTGTATACATTTGTGTATTGGGCACAATAATATAAAATCAAACCGTTTCCGTACAGACAACCAATGCAGCTTTCTCTGATGCTCAGATTGGTATTTTCTTTGTCAGATTAAAAACTAGTCTAACAGTTGCTTTCTGTGCCACCTGGAGCCGATGTGACTGGCTCTCTGGGGCTCCTTTAAGAAGGACACCACAGTAATCGATTCTGGAATACACCATGGCTCCCACAACCACTGCACTATCGGGTACGGAGACAAATGGCAAAATGGTTTTTAGAAGCCTGAGTTGATAGAAAACGTATCTAATGACTTCCGAGACATGGGCATTACAATCCAAGGAGGCCTGCCATATACAACCTTACATAAAAAGGAGGTTGCAGCATCAAATATGGCTGGACAGGAAGTGGGTGCATGGGAGTGTCTTAATGAATTTATTCGACCGAACACTATGGCCTCGGTCTTGGATGGTTTGAATTGGAACTTTTTATCAAGCATCCAGTTTTTATGGTGTAAGCAGAGGCTAGAACACTTTGTGTGGCTCCGGTGCAGATTTTAATCTGACATAAATTTGTGTCATCCGCATAGGAATGATAGTTCAAACCAAACCTGGAAAAATATTCATCAAAGGCCTGAGGCAGACATTAAACTATCTCTAGGATAGAGATGACCCCTAACGGAAATCCACAGAGCACAGGAAGGTTATCGGAAAAGCAACTGCCAAGTTAAGTCCGATCTTTTAAGAAAGGGGAACATCACTTCAGCGTGCCATCCGAGAGCTGGGCAACCTCGTAAAGTCTGGTCCCCAATTGGCTGAAGTCGACCGTATCAAAGGCCGCTGATCGAGCACGACCAGCATACTCACATCTGCTTCGTTCGCGGGCCTGAGGATGTCGTCCCTCGGAGCCACCAGAGGTCTCTCGGTCCCATGAGGAGGTCTAAAACCGGACTGCAAGTCATCCAGAATTACTTTCTCTTCCAGCTAGCACTGCAGCTGTGTGGTAACAATTTTTTTCAGGATTTTGCTAAACCGGCAATTGGTTGGTAGTTTGCAAGAACTTGATGGTCCAATGTTGGTTTCTTCAGTAATGGTGCGAGGTAAGCTTTGTTTAGGTCTTGAGTACACACGTCCCTGTTGCAATACTGCGTTCACAAAATCGGGGACTAGTAAATTATAGTTTGAGACAAATGCATGTTTCACTACCAAATAGGCTGGAATGGGGTCATAATCATGATTCGCTGGTGTAACTTTACGAATCATAATTTCAACATCTGATTTTACAGATGAAAAGTAAAAGCTAGGAAATGGAGGAATGGGAGTTGTTCCGATATTCTAATTCTGGTCAGTGAGTGGAGAAGTTGCTATTTGTAGGTCAATATTTGAGTGAATAGTTTACTATCTCTTGAAATAAAGTATTAAACTCATTTCCCACGGTAATGTAGGAAAGTAAACTGAGGCACATTCAGGTAATATTACCTTCCCGATTTATGGCAAATAGTTCCTTGGGTAGATTCTTTGAGAAATCAATTTGTCCTTGGAGAAACTGTGAGCAAAGCCAAATGTATGAAAGAGATTGCTGAAGTGAAGCAGAAGGAAGCAATCTGTATCAACTGGCAAGGAAGCAGGAAGAGTGTAAAGTTGATCTGAAACTGGTTTTAAATATTAAGTGACTGAAACGAAGTTGGCGAGCTGGACAAGCTGATGTCTTGGGGACGGGAACCCGAGCCTGTGTGGAACTTGGGCAAGGGAAGCTGGAATGCATGCCAGAACTTTATTTTGAACTCTATTTCATTTATTGCTGACAGCCCTATACATTGTTTAGCTTTAGTTGTGAGGGCAAGTATAGGTTTTCGACACAGACTTCTAAGTTGAACTTACTGACTCTGACTATCCTTAGTTTCTTTAGGTAGGGAAATCCCACTTTAGCATAGGGCAAGTTAGGTCTTTAACCATCCTGACATTTAAGTTAATAAAACTATTTAGTTGGAACTTTGAAACTGTTGTCTGTGTCTTGCTTCATGATGCCTTCACAATGATATTTTTGTTAACTTTGTAAGTGACTTCAATTCAGCACTCCAACTAAGTCAATGCCTAGTCTGGGATGCCCAATGGAAGCCCTAATTTATATATTTTTATGACAAGTTCATAAATCTGGATGATGAACCCTTATATAACGCCCCTCTCCTAGAATCCCCCTGACGTCACTGAGCCAAGAAGTAGGTTTGTTTTGCAAATTAAAAGGTTTATTGGAAAAATTAAACAATATATATATCACACTTTTATGAATAAATGAATATTTGATAGCACTCTTATGAATATGACAGTGATTAACAGTGGATAATATTACAGTAGCACAATTCTTTAATTACTTAGGAATTGGTATAGAAAGGATAAGGTAGCAGAGAATACTTTGTATGGTTTCAAGGAAAAGCAGTGATGGAAAGAATGCAGCACAGAAATAAACTGATATGGTTTCAACAATAGATAAGATAATCACTTTTTTCTTTATGACAACTCACTCCCCCCCTATGCAATATGAAGAGATGGAAATGAGGGCACACAGGTTTTCAGGAATACAATCAAAAGCAGTTCAGCTCCCCCCTAGAAAGCTTAGAGCAACCGGTATGCTTTTAAACAGTTAAAAATACTTTTACATGTGATTTGTAATGAAGTGAAAAATATGCTAAAAATGATTTTAATTTCCTATAGGAGATTCCGGGTAGGTGATAGCTACTTTGAATTAGTTCAGGTCAACACTAGCAATTATTCAGGAATGATTATCAGAGTGAAAACAAATTTCAGCAGTGGTAAGCAAGATGCAGCTATTTTTACAAGTGGTGAAATTGAGCCAGTTTGCAATTCGCGGCACTTTTTCTGAGTGCATCGATCGCGATTACTGAAAAACAAGAAGGAGTTGGGACATATTATGTTTGTTGGGAAGCTTAGGTTCTTGGCTTTAAAATGAAAGTTAAGTCTCGGTTCTAGGCCATACGGTTCAAAAGATAGATGTTTTTGTGGAGGTAGATTTTCAGAAATGAAGTAAAGATTCAGAATGTCAAATGACACTTTCACAGCTTTGAAATCACAGAATGGACACACGATTTCAATGCAGTTCTGGACAGGTGGATACTCGCTCCTAATTTTGGACTGGAATAGGCCGCCACTGGTTCTGCTCACAGCGTGGCCTCTGGTCTGGCACTGCACAGCGGTCTCGTCTGGTCTATCGGCACTGCACAGCGGTCTGGTCTGGGTCTCTGGTTCCGGCAAAAGTTCTTGGCAAAGAAGCAGAAACAGCACAGCCCGGCTGTTTTATTCTCATGTGCCCCTTGGAAGTCTGAGGTAAAATCAGTTTGCAAGATTGGAAGGCCAGCTGAGAAGAGTTCAGCTTGCATTAGGCCCTCTGCTTCCAAGTTCTGGAATCTGGAGTCTGGTTTTCTTGTGCAGAGCGTCCCGCCAATGTTCAGGTGATGAGTGAATCTGGAAGTCCCCCACTAAGGTTTGCCATCCTTATGTATAGCAGAAATTGCATCACCAAAATGGGTTTGTGCGTGGGCATAACTAAGCCTGCCCCTCACAACTTATCATTGGCCAAATTCTCCTCTCTCCCTTTATTGGGGGAAGGAAAGGGAGTGTCATTGTGATGAGGTATGTTTATGGGTCAGAGAATCCTCCCCTTGTCATTTTTCATACAAATCTATTTTTGATTCAAATGCATATTTATCTATGTACAATTTTTCTAATATTATATGTCCAGTTAACATATTTTCTGTAGCTCCAAACCATCCGATCCCTGTCTTTGTAAGATGTTGTGTCCACTTCTGACAGGATTCTGCCCTTTTCATCCAGAACACAATATCTAAATCTTTCCAGAATTTACACAAATGTGCGCAACCGATATGGGCATCAGATAATGAAGTGTCAGATTTTTATCATATAGACATTTGGAGTAATACCCTATTTTCCGCTACTACCCCCCAGAACATACCACAGAGTCCTAGCACCTCTTAAAATGTGCACAGAAAAATCACAGGAATAATATTTATTTAATTTTGACAATTTTGTACTATGAATTATCCATCTTTTTAAAATTATGGGTGTGGTTGTCCCAAAGCACATGGGGGAATTTCTGGTTTGTCCACTTCCTCCAAGCTCAGCTGGCTCACAGAGGCAGTGTGTAACGCTCACCTGATTCTCGCAGAGGCGCCGGTCTTGACTGGGCGACTACCGTATCTTCAAAGGTGATGTGCAGCACCCGGTTGGCTCTTTGGGCTGGACCTCTGTGCCCTGTATGCCTGACGTGCAGGGTAAGATGTCTGCAGATAGAAAATACGGGGTTAATGAACTGGGGTTATTGGGGTGTCCCTATCTCTTTCCTCTTCTCTTCTCCTGTAGACCCCCACAGGTTAACGCTCTCACCTTAGGTAAGTGAATGCCGAGCTCTCCATCTGCCTCGGGGCAGGGTGCTGTAACCAGTTCCTTCACTGGATAGGTAGCGCAGGCCTCTTGACTCCAGAGGACTGCTGTCCGTCGTTTACTGCACGAACGGTAAGTTTCGAGTAACTCAAATGTCTTTAAAGTCTTTAATAATGATGTCTCTTGTTTTGCAGGGTTCCGGCGATGGCGGATGACGGGCTGAAGTGAGTTGAAGATGGAGCCCGTGTGATGAATAGAAGCGCCTGGAAGCACGTAAGTAAGCGCTTGTTGCCAGCTTCACGATGCGCTCTGTCTTTTTATTTTGCAGGTACAAGTTCGGAGCGGCTGCAGGGTGCCGGGATACCCACTGGGTTAGATGTGGAAAGGAGTAATGGCACGTGAGTATTAAAGTTCCCCTATGTCTTTAAACGCACCTTGTTTTGTCTTTCAGATGCGGGATGCAGCGCTGACGGCCTCCGGAGCGTGCGAAGAGTTGGTAAGCTTTTGTCTTTCAGATGCCGGAATGCTAACCTGTTCTTTCTTGTCTTTATAGGTGTTGCTGAAGACTGGATTCAGGATGGTAAGCCTTTTTCCTTAGGCCCAGGACCGGATGCAGAAGACACAATGAGCGTTCTGCTGCAGAGGGTGCAGAATAACGCAAAGCAAGATTCATCCACCGGGTGTGGTTTAAATAGCCTCCTGGAGTGCTTAGGTGTCTCCTTCCACAGCCACGCCTAAGTAAGAAAAGAGTTCCTGGTAAGAAAAGAGTTCCTGCCTTCCAGAAGAGTTCCAGTGTTCTGAATCTAGGGAGTGGCTCCAGCCCCACCCAACAGGAAAAGTAGTTCCAAACAGAAGAGGATCAGAGGCTCAACTGGCAGGCAAGTAAGCAGCATGGTCTTCTGCAGGTAAGTCCACCCAAGCATTATGAGCCCGGCGCTTCCAGCGCTGGGACTGGGCATATTTATGAGCCTGGTGCCACTGGCGCCAGGACTGGGTCCAAAAGGTCCCAATTGGGACTGGTTGGCACTCGGAACCTGGGTTATGGATCTGCTTCCAAGGGAGTTGGGAAACCCTGACCTTTTGGAAGCAGAGATCATGACACAGTGCCCCTCCCAGTTCCTTCCAAGAGGAAGCCATTTATGACCTCCTGATTTAGCAATTGCTTTGAGCCAAGGGAAGTTCATTGTTCTGTTTCCCTGCAGTCCCAGGTACCCCTCCCCTGATTCAATCAGAGAGGTGTAACCTCCTTTTGGTGGGGGCAGAAGAAGGCAGGCCAGGCCTGTGAATGGAGTTGCTGGGCAAGTTTCAACTCCTGTCGGGGGTAGTTGCCGGGCAGAATTCAATCCCTTTAAGCCAGGCTTCAGCCAAAGGTCACTTTTGTTCCAATTTTTCTTCATTCAAATCAAACTTAGAATTTTTACACATGCAGCTAGAGCGCTGATTCTAAGTTCAAAATTATGACATTTAAACAGTTACAACCTATGTGAACCTCAAAAGTAGGTCACTCATTTATTTTAAACATTTCGATTTTAGTGGCTTTAAATCCAATTTCACTTGAGCTGCTGACATCCACAGCTCAGCCAGTTTTGTAATGAACATTATTTTAGGCTCTTCATCTTTCCAGATTTTGTATGCACACAAGACTTCATTCTACCAGACGTCTGCTGGTGTTCAGTAAGATTTTTGCATGTCTTGCAATGTTTGAAATAGGCATTTTGAGCTTCCATTCAGAGAAAAAAAGGTGATTCCAAAGCGCTTTTTGAGCTAACAGGCACTGCTGTTTTTCCTTTGGCACCACGTTTCACTCATGGCGCTTCTGGCCCATCACGCTCGCACTGGTAGGTGGCAGGTCAGGCGACCATTTTGGTATGCGCAAAAACTGCGGTTTTCCTGGATTCTGGCGCAAATGTGGGCTTTTCGGCCATCTTGGATTTTCTAAGCCCACGGCACCAAATGTTGCGGCATAATAACTCGAACATGGGTCAATACACCTGACAACTTGGTTTTTATTTCATTTTATCCTTTTAGTGTAATGGCTTGACATCTGTTGTACAGCCCTCCAATAATAAAATATTGATGAAGTTTTAACTCTGTAAATGCATTAAATATATTTTACTGAAATTAAACACTTCATAATGTAGTGAATGAAACCCAATTTAATGCACTCTTGCGGCTTTATGCCATACATTTCATGGTTTTATGCATTGGAATTTCCAATTTACTTATTCGATGATGAGCTTCTTTGTGTTGGTGAAGTCTGAAAACCTCTCCCTGGATGTTATTTGATTTGGTATTGTTGGTTGATATTTTCTCCATTTTATGTGTTTTTTCTTCAGAGCTAGTCTTTCAAATAATGCAAAACCAAAATGCCAAAGGAGGCAAGTTGTTAGTTGCAGGTGATCTGCAGCACCTGCGCAAATTCCATTGAGGAAGGTAATTTTGATACTCTTCGACCTGCAAGATGAACGGTCCATATTGCACTTAGTATTCATATAATTACTTTGCTTACTTCCATAATCTTTTTTTCATATGATCTGATAATGCTGAGATGTAGTCAAATTTTTTTCGGGTTTCTTTTCTGATGTAATTTCAAATGTTTCTAGTGGTAGTTAAGTTACTTTCTCCAGCATTGAATTGTTCATGGATTCACTTGCTGTGAATATTTCCCGTCGTCAGGCTGGGAAATCTCAGTAACTTTAACTCACCATTTTCCTATGGAAAACTTTGACACTTTAGTGTCCTATTGACGTTCTTTTTGGGGGCTTGAGACCACACCAATACAACGTCTGGTATAAATAGCCATGCTCCGCGGCTTCCCTTCAGATTTCAACTGTCTCCAAACTCTTGGGATTACCTTGTGTTTCTCTACGTGTTTTGTATCCGGCCAGTATGTCATCTGTGGCCCAGAAAAAATCTCTGTTTAGGCCTTGTGCTACCTGCGGCCTTAAGGTCTTTGAAGGGGATGACCATGTGGACTGTCTGTACCCCCATCATTCGGCGGTTGCCAGCGAGATATGCCAGGGGTTTTCACAGAAGACTTTGAAAGACTGTAACCACCGGCTCATATGTTGGCTAAACGAGGGCACTTACCCAGCTTTGGAAGTGGGTACGGCCCGGGGGAGCCAGTCATCGGTGAGAGCGGAGAAGGCCTCTGAGCACTGACGAGCAGCGGCGGCGGATCCCCCCACTAAGAAGCAACAGACTGTGTTGCCTACCTCGGAGGTGGGGAGAGGTAGCAAGTCTTCTACGTCCAGGTCGCATCATTCAAAGGGGGTGCGTGGCTCCTTGCTATCCAAGTCAGATCGGCCTGACAAGTCCAAGGGCTCTGGTGGTAGGCCCGAGAAGTCAAAGGTGTCATTCAAAGGACCGTCAAAGCCGTAGGAGTCTTCCTCGAAGAACTCGTCTAAAGAGCATCATAAGTCCTCACCCAGCCAGGATTCTTCGAAGCACCGTTCCAGCTCTTCCAAAAAGTCTGGGTCACCGGTGAAGGCTAAGACCGTGGAGACCTCAGTTCCGACGACAAGAGCGGCGATGGATTTTCCCTAGTCACCGGTGGCAGTACAATCTGCTTTTCCGTTGTCGGCGGTGGTGTCATCGGTGCTGCCCACGAATGACTGACAGTGGTCCGCTGCTGTTGTCGACGCAGATGGATTCGGAAGGCTTGTTGCCGAATGGGTGGGCTGTGGCAGTCTGCCGGCTTTGAGCCCATGCTTCCTGTGTACATTCTGCAAAAGAACTGGCTGCGTATTCGGTTTCCTCAGTGATGGAGGAGGAACAAGAGCAGCTTTTCGATCCGTCGGCTCTAGGTCTGCAGAGTGCAAGGCCGTCGACGTCGAGTGGGGTGGGGGCTGGGCCGCCCCTTTATCCGTTGGTAAATTCTCAATCCATGCTATCCTTGCAGGTATTAAATACGCTCCAGTCATTGTTGGGGCAACTGGATGCAAGGCTGCCACCGCATCAGAGTCTGTCGGTTCCGGTGGTTGGAAGTATGCCTGGTGAGGCCCCTAGGAAATTGCCTCTGGTACGGTTGCCATTGCCGTTGGGGTTGGACCGTCCACAAAGTCATCCTGAAGAGGGGCAGTTGCCCGATTTGGACACAGAGAATGCTCTCCACGTGATACCCTGTCGGCGGTGTCTTGTCACCAACGAGGGACGATGCCTGGGGGTACGGATCCTGAGGTGAAGCAGTCCAGAAGCCCGGCGCAACCATCTCTGCAGGATGATATTTGGGCATTCCACGCCATGATGGCGAAAGCGTGTCGGGCGTTTGGTTTAGCTCCTGAGGAAGAACGTAAGGACAGGTTTCTCTTCAACCATATGGGAAAGCGACGGAAGGCAGTCTTCTCGGTTCCGATTCTCGACCACGTGTGGCAGGAGGGCCTGCACACGATGAGCCACCTGTTTTCTGAGCCTGCGGTGAAGGGGCATCTAGAAAAGAAACTCAAAGCTCCTGAGTCTACCCCCAGATGTCTCGTGTCGCAGCCCGCGCCCGAGTCTGTGGTTTCGGCGGCAGCTAGCCGTGCGGCCAGAAGCCAACACAAATGTGTTACAACCCCAGACAGTGACGCCAGGAACCAGGGCGCATTTGGGAAGAAGGTCCTGTCGGTGGGGGCTACTAGAGTAAAGGCTGCAAATTCCTTGGCGATTATGGCCTGGTATGATCAGGAGATGTGACACCGGCTGGCCCTGATTCTTGATCATCTCACGGAGCAACACAGCAAGAAGGAAATGCTGTTGGTTCGAGAGGGGGAGGAGGCCTCCAACCACAGCTTCAATATTGCATTGGCAAATCAATAATGGTGTGGTACTCCAACAGCAGGCCTGGCTGAAGTGTACAGACTTTCGCCCGGAAGTCCAGTATAAGGTCGATATGCTCTGTGAGGGTGAACACTTGTTCGGGGAAAAGATAGATGAGGCCCTGAAAGGAACAAAAGAGCATACTGAGACGGCAAAGTCTCCCTGCAGAGTGGGCGATCTTTTCGCTTCTTACAGGCTTTTCCTGGTGCCTCTGATAATGCCTGGTTTACCTCCTCCAGAGATCGAAGTTACGGGCGCTCCGGCTACTCGTCTCAAGACTATCGGCGCTCGGTCCAGTCTGCTCAGAAGAGCAGAGATTTTCAAGCTAAGCGCAAGAAAAGTTCACAAGCCTCGGCTGCTAAAGGAAGGCAGTCAAAGTCTCAACAATGACTGCCATATGGGCAATCTGCTGTGGGGGGCAGGGTGGCGAACCATGTTGCAGAGTGGCAACTTATAACATCAGATTGCTGGGTGCTGGATGCCGTACGTCTCGGCCACTCGTTGGAGTTTCAGCCTTCTCCAGTCCCTATTCCGCCGTTGCATGTGGCGCAACCGCATCTTCCAGTCTTGCGGCAAAAGGTGGAATGCATGCTAGCGAAAGGGGCGATAGAACCAGTTCCGGTCGCGGAGCGGGGCCAGGGGGTGTACTCCCGGTACTTCGTAGTGAAAAAGCCCAATGGCAAGTGGAGGCCTATTCTAGATCTTCGGTCACTAAACAAGAATCTGCAACGCCTGAAGTTCAAGATGCTCACACTTCAGGATGTCATCCGCTCGGTGCAACTAGGTGAGTTCCTGGCATCGTTAGATCTGCAAGACGCCTACTTTCACATACTGATGAGGCTAAAACACCACAAGTTCCTGCGTTTTGTGGTCGGAGAGGATCATTACCAGTTCCGGGTCCTCCCTTTTGGCCTGAAGTCATCCCCCAGGACGTTTACGAAGTGTCTGGCTACAGTGGCTGCCTTCCTCTGCAGGGAAGGCTATCATGTGTACCCCTACCTGGACGATTGGTTGGTAAGGGGTTTGTTTCAGGAACGGGCAATGGAGTCTCTCATGGCGACCATGGGGCTGTTACAACAGCTGAGATTCGCCGTCAACTTCAGAAAATCCTATCTAAACCCCTTCCAGGGAATTGGTGTTTCTCAGGGCGTAGTTTCTTGCCCAGGACAATCTGGTGAAACCTTCCAGCGAGAGATTGGTGAAGTTGCGGTCCAAGGCTGGTGAGTGAGGATGGGGTACGGTGGTCTCGACCCAAAGTTGCGTTTCTCTGTTGGGGGCCATGGCGTTGTGTATCCCGCTCCTTCCCAATTGCCGCCTGTTCATAAGACCAGTGCAGGAGTTCCTCGCAGAGAGGTGGTCGCAGAGTCAAGGATTATGGTCAATCAAGCTGGTGGTTGACGAGGGGTTGGTGGAAGCCCTTCAGTGGTGGACTTGCACGGACAATATGGTACGGAGCATGCCCCTGCTGGAGCCGGTATTTCAGTTAGATGCTTCCCAGATGGGGTGGGGGGTGCACCTCGACAAGTCTCAGGTCTCGGGAGGAGAAATCGTTGCATATCAATGTGCTCAAGTTGGGGGGCGGTGCACTTGGCCCTGAATTCGTTTCTCACGCGCATCCACAGAGTAGTGGTGAGGGGGTTGACGGACAATACCACCACAATGTTTTATTTGAGGAAGCAGGGCAGCACGCATTCCCGAGTCCTGCCAAAGGAGGCGCTGGAGGTTTGGCATTGGTCTCTGGCTGAAGGGATCAATATTGTAGCTTTCCATCTGCTGGGCGTCCTGAATGTTCAAGCAGACGCGCTCAACAGAGATGCCAGTCAGCTGCATGAGTGGCGGCTGAAGACACAGCAGGTGGCAACAATCTTCTGGTGATGGGGGGTCTCCCCTGTTAGACTTGTTCGCTACGATGGAAAACAGTGTCTTGAGTTTGCCAGCAGAGGGGCTCATCAGGACTCTATGGGGGACGCGTTCTAGTTCCAGCGGATGGGCCTCTTCGTGTTTGCGTTTCCCTTGTTTCCACTGATTCAGAGGACCATCCAGTGGGTGCGGAAGTACCAGTGCAGTGTGATTTTGGTAGCCTTGTTCTGGCCCAGGCAGACATTGTTTTGAGATCTCCTTCATCTAGCGGTGGAAGGGCCGTTGCGTCTAGGGGCAGACCAAGATTTCCTGTCTCAGGAAAACCGCAGAGTGTGGCATCACGATCTAGCATTTCTCAGCCTGGTGGTGTGGCTCTTGACCACTCACAGTTTGGTCATCTGGGTATCTCCCGGGAATGTCGCCGGATCTTGTAGGCGGCAAGGGCCACTTTTACTAATGTCTCGTATGGTCATAAATGGGCGAGATTCTGTGCCTGGTGTGAGGGTCACCCTGGGGTACAGCCACAAGGGGGCCTGGCGTTATCATACATCAAGGTGCATTTGGCTGCGATTTCTAGGTTCACGAGAAGGTGCCATGCAACTCCTCTGTTTAGTGATTATTTGGTAAGACTTTCTGAAAGGACTGTTTCGGAAATTTCCACCACAGAGAAGCGGTTTTCACCGGTGTGGCGCCTCAATGTGGTTCTTTCTGCTCTGATGAAATGTCCGTTTGAACTCGTGTCGACGGCTTCTTTGAAGTTACTCCCGTTGAAGGTGCCATTTCTAGTGGCAATTACATCGGCCAGACGAGTGTTTGAATTAAAGGCACTGGTCATTGACCCAACTTAGCTGAGATTTCTGAGGGACAAGGGTCTCCTGGCTACTAACCCACACGTTAGCCCGAAAGTGCCGTCAGTGTTTCACAAACTTGCTTCTATTGCTTTACCCTCTTTCTTTGCTAATGCGTCCACGCCGGCAGAAAAGCCCCTTCATTCTCTGGATGTTCAGAGGGCACTGAAATTTTATCTGAACCCTACCATTAGTGGAAGCAGCTGTTTGTGGCATTTGGTCCCTCCAACAAGGGTCAATCTATTTCCAAGCAAGAACTTTCCTGTTGGGTCTCGTCTACAATTTTGTTTGTCACACAAAAGCTGGCAAGCCTTTGAGGGGCACTCCAAAGGCTCATTGTACACGGTCCACAGCATCATCGGCGGCGCTATGGTCTGGTATACCGCTTGTGGACATTTTCCAGACGGCTTCCTGGGTGGTGCCGAATACCTTCACCAGGCACTACTGTCTGGGGCAGCAACATGTGGAAGAGGTGCAGGTCGAACGGACGGTCCTCCAACATCTGTTTCAGTAAGGTATGCCCTGCAGCTTCGAAGGTTTCTATTTTACTCAGTCACTTGCTGGTTGATTATTCTCATGCATGTTAATGGATGTTATTGGTTGGTTTGCCTATGATACACCACCACACATTGGTCATACTGCTGTGTAATCTATTTACAGCATGTGAATCCATGAAAGATCCAATGCTGGAGAAATAGAGTTGCAGGTAAGAAACCACTCCCTTCACAATTGCTGCTTCATCTTGACTTTGGGGTATCATCTGGTATATTTTTCCATTAATGGTTCCCAAAACAGAAGATCCACATCAGTCATCTAACACGTCCGGTTACAATAGCGCCATTATCACATCTGTGGTACACGGTGTTAATCAATTCAAGCAGTTCTGTTATTGTAGGCTCACGACAAAGAAACTGCACTTGTCCTTTGGATATTAAATCTCGGAAGAGAGGCTTTCATGGTCTGATAAAACAGTGCATACTCCCCAGTATATACAGATGGTGCAACTCTATCATTTAGGCCAGAGTTATGCTAAATGAAGGGCAGAAGGTGATGGATAGGAAAGGTTTGTCCTCTGTTGGTGCTTGTGGCTGCAACATGAATATTCTTCTTTGAAGAGAAAATATTGAAGAATTTGAATTCAGCCTCCTATTCTTTTCCATGACAAGGATGATAGACATTTCAACATGCAACACTGACTGTCCCCTTAATAAAGTCAGCATTAAAAGGTAACAATGTTTTTGGCAACACCACCTTAAAATTCTTCCAATATGTTGTAAAATACGTTGCCCTTGTTAGGCTGTCATTGTGCAGGGCTTTATGATTGGCGGGAAAAAAAGGCCAGTGACACGATTGACATCCAGGTCTCCCATCCATGTAGTAACCAGGACAGACCCTGCTTTACTTGAAAGTGAGGAAGGGGCCAGCCTCCTCAGGTCATGTTGGCAGATAAATGAGCCAACGTTACAAGACCATTTAGAGAAACGGCCTAACCCTTTCCTTACTTTGAAGCCTAACAGGGTCAGTGCTGCTTTGAAGCTAAGCAGGGTCAGTTGCGGTTACTGCATGGATGGGTGACCGAATGGGCATTAAAATTATTTAAACCGTGCTACTATCATTCCTTGAAAGTTTTGCACTCAGACAATTTTTTGCCTTTTGCTGAATTGCAATCTGGTAGTTGTAGTCTCCCAGCCATTACATTTTTACAAAAATAGATATTTTTACAGCAACAGTACGTTTCCCATCGCAGCAGTAACTGAGACGAACCCTGCTTACCTTCAAAGAGTGGAACGGTTCAGCCCGCTAAGGCCATGTTCCCTAATAAATGGGCCCACATTACAAGACCACTTCGATAAACATGGCCTAAAGGGGCTGTATCCTTCCTCGCTTTGAAACTAAGCAAGGTCGCTCCAGGTTAATGCCGCAATTTTTCACTTTTGCCTAACAAAGTTCTATAAGGATGTATTTATTTCAGTGACACTATGGCACGTGTACTGTTCAAGTTAGCTATATAAATCGGAGTATTTTTTGAAAGCTAGACATGTGGGGGAGGAGGAGGAGGAGAAGGAGGAGGAGGAGGAGGAGGAGGAGATGAAAGGGAAAGGAAGTCATGAGTATTTGCCCATAATGTGGCAAGAGAGTTGCAATCCTGGACACTGGTGCAGTTATTTTCCCCTGATGTGGCTGCTTTTCATGGCACCAACAAAGGACACGTGGGTGGACAGCGTAACTCTTTTTCAGAGGGTGGACGCAATCCCTTGTTTTTTTTTTTTGAGGTTGGCAAGCTTGCTTAAATATTAGACTACTAGGATTTGCTCAGGTTGTCATGTTCCCAGCAGAGACGCTTACTCACAAGCCCACAAGCACTTGTTTCGTATTGGGATTTCGTTTTCTAGTGAATATTTTGCAACAGATTGCTGGGTTTTAAAGGTTAGCACTGCAAGCATATTTATTTGAACATTTGCTCTCTCAGGTTATTTTTCTGGTTTGAATTACTTTTTTTTAAAGTCCAAAGCTATTTTGTCTTGCATACTTTCGTCTAAGGAGTAGGTATATTGAACTACATTTGTATAAATTCATGGATGCCAGCTTTTGATTTTCGCTATGAGGCAAAAGTACCTGGGCATGGTATTTTTGCAGCTGGTAATTTCTTTCCCTTGTACATGCTGCTTAAATGTGGTTAGGTGTGGTTGTGCGATGTATGACAAGAGTCACCCAAAGACTGGCCGTAAAAGAAGGGTCTTGTAGCACGCAGCTTAACCAACGTGTGTGATCCTCAGCAAATAATGTAATTGCACAGGGCATTAACTAAAAACATTGGGAGTTCTCAAAGCCTCTAATCATTTATACATAATAAAAAGAAATAGATATGTTTACAGCTACAGTGACATTGAGGTTCAAAATCACTGGTGAGCCGGGTCTCCCATCCGTGCAGTAACCAGGGCGTAGCTTCAAAGTGAGGAAAAGACCACCGCTGTCAGGCAATGGTGCCTAATAGAGGCAAAGTTACAAGACCATTTAGAGCAACATGGCCTAAGGGAGCCGGCCCCTTACTCACGTTGAAGCTAAGTAGTACTGTGCGTATATTCATGGGTGCCAGCTCTTAATTTTCGCTATGGATGCGCTCTGAAACACTTGTATACGAGCGCAATAGAAATACAATATCAATATCAATGCAGCAAGTACCTGGGCATATGTTATTCTTGCAGTCGGTCATTTTTTCCCCATTTCCGTGCTACTTAAATGTGGTAAGTTGGTTGTGCAATGTATCACAACAGTTTCCAAGAGACTGGCCAGAAACCATGGGGCTTGGAGTATGGGACAGGACATTTCAGCAGGTCCGGTTTGGATGCGCCCAGTTAGATGCAGCCAGTTGGGCGCAGGGACCTCTCGGAGCAAGGAGGTTTTGGCTCAAGAGGTTGCAATTGGCACAGCGTGAACCTGCAGGCACTTTGCCTTTTGTAATATGGATTAAACGTGAAAAATATTTATTTACTGCAGCATTATAAAACAAAATGGAACATGTATTACACTGTCTCTGGGCAACATTATAAAATGGAAAATACAAAATAAAAAAATTACTGCTGAACGCTGCCTTCGAGAACTCTGGCCTGGAGGAGTTCGAGATGCAGCCCTTAACCATTATGCTACAATGATATTATTGTTTGGATTCACACAAGTTTCATACTTAGCTTACAAAAGGCTAACTATGAAATGTATGCACCATGAAGCACTAAGCAATTGTGGCGTAGTAGTTGAATGCCGGTCCCCGAACTCGGGCAGACCAATTTAAAACCGTATATTTTGGTAAATATTTTGGTAAACACTTTGTATTCTGGACTATGTCGTCTTAACATTGATAAGCAGTCCTACTGAGAATCATCCCTGGCACTACAACAGCTGTGTGAGTGGCACATTGTGGCTTGCTTGCGCTAGACATGCTGTGGACAGATCGCCTAGGTGACCGAAAGTTTTATTTCCCTTGACGCGACACACAGCGTGTTCGTATGTGACTGCGGGTTAAGCCCTTTGAGCCTCGGACACAGAGAAATATTTCCTTTGGGGTGATCACAATTTAATGAAGGCTGCATATCAAGTAAAATATATCCTTACTTCCTAACGACTTAAGGCAAAAGAGGAAGAACGGCCATACCACACCCGGAGGGTGACTGCAGGGCTGTGCCATTTAAACCCCCAATATAGCAGGTGTGAGGAGCAGTCCTACCCTTGTTACGTAATTATATAGCCTCACTTGCAGCTGGCAAGCTTAACCTGCCCAGAATTAGATAATTCTAGCATCCATAATTCTCAGCTGCATTTTATTAAGTACTTCGGGGGTGGGGGGAGCTGTCCACGTGCTGCTGGCCCATATATGTCCTCTGCTTGAACTACCCATTGACAGATATTTGACCAATAATGGCAGCTTGTATGGGACTGAGGAGTCAAGTAAGTGGGCCAGGTGAACATACATTGGACCAAACGGGGAAACTGGCGGCTACAAATCCACATGCGAGTCCTGTGCACACATCCAGAGGAAAAGACTGCTATTGCTAACTTACCTACTGTCATACCTATCTCTTCATGTACTGGACATGCACAAGCAGTACTCGTTCATGATTTAAGCCTAATTGAACAAATGGAATCACTACCATCTGAAATACCCAGAAGTTGTGGAACAACGATTGTTAACCAAAGCTGCGATCCATCAATCCAAGATTCCCCATTTCATCCTTCAGTGCAAGGCTCTCCATCAGACCTCATTGACTTTATCGAAAATAGAGGAAGGATGGGCGGAAGGAAACATGAACAATCCAATGCAGAAAGAGAAACTTCCAGTAATATGCACCACACCCTTAAGGAGGTGGATGAACGAATTAAACTGACATCACCAACTCTGTCTGCATTAAATATGGTACTAAGTTCATTCGTAACTTAGTTTGACAATATCTGGGACGAGGTCTGTGTGCATTCCATCATGCTGGCAAATATTAGTACGAGAGTTGATGAACTGACCATGATGCAGTATCCACTCCAGGGTACTATCCAAGAAACGGAGGAAGAATGCTGTGCATGGGTATCGCAACCCTCTTTCGACCCCCAAATGACATGGAACTAGAAGTCAGCTGTAAACCTGAAGGATCTATTCCAACAACCACTAAGCAGGTAAATATTGAGCCACCCAAGAGTGTACCTCCACCCACGGAATGTAACTCCTCCAAAACCCCTCATAAAAAGAACAAAGGATTTCCAAATGGAGGTGGAGCCCCAAAGAAATCTACAAATGTGAAAACCAGCAAAACAAAATGCCCTGAATCGAACCTTCTTTCGGAAATGTCTTTAGTAGCATTCAAAGAAACCACAAAAGAACAACAAACGGATGTAACTGAAGCAGTACACGTACTAGGAAACCCAGATAAGCAACCTAATATTCATTCCGTTGTCAGAGAATGTTCCCATTGCAAAAGCTACATCAGATCCTCCTCTACAGGAAAAAGAGAATTGTATTAGTGCTGATCCTGTTGTCAGACCTTGCTCCTTCCAGGCGTAGAGGCAGCACAAACGCAGCTAAAACGCCTCCCTCCCCGTTAGGTCGCAGCACCTGGAGATAGACAGCACAGGTAACCTTGACCCTTCGGGGGAAAGAGGGTTAGGGTCCGTTGGTTGGATAGATAAGGAAGTTAGGAACACCGGAAAAAGGGTGAGGTAGAGGTTCTGGATGGGAAGGGGGATGTCAGGGTCACATGCTCCTCGGCTCCTGTTCCATGAAACTCCGCCCATGCACTCCTGCTCTCACCTCTCACTCTTTCACTGAAAGCTTGAGTTCACCTCGGGCTTTTGTACTGGAGCCCCTAACCAGGACATCACAAGTAACACATTGCCTGCAGATTACCCCACATTACAACATGCGGTATTCCAGAACTGCATTACTTCATGCAGCATCGTAGCAATTGCCCAACAGCCCTCCCAAACCTGCATTCACTTCATGCAGCACCAAGTAGTACTTAGCTTCGATATTCAGCTGTTTTCTGGCTTTTCGTGTTGATGGGCCACGAACTTCTCCCAGATTTCCTCTCTCTCTGCAAGAGCAAAATTAGAGTCAATATTTGTGCCCGCTGTGCGCGTGATTGGTTAGTGGGTTCAAAAAACCCTGCACGGCGAGAAACGCCGATCCGGAGTCATGCGACTTCACTGTTAGCCAAATTAGCCAAAATAAACATGCGGGAGTTGTTAGTTCGAGTCTCATGCGTGATTAGGGACGTTTTAACTTCTAGCGTTCCCTGCAGGAGTTGTATGCCCCGGCTCGTGGTGGGGGCGTAGGCCTCTGCGCCGCTTCTACTACGTGACCCCCCCTCGGGTGTGAGATGCCAGGTAAGGCTTGGTACTTATCTCTGACTTGTACGCGGGGCCTGGGGTTTTGCAGGCATCGGGCGGAATCGCCCCGCGTAAGCTTGCCTCCGGAGCTCCTGAGAACACGTCCTTCCAGGACGCCGACCAGTATTGCGAGCGGCTCCCCACGGGCGCGGCTCGCGCATGCGCGCGCGGTCAGAGGCGTGGCAGTCTTCCTCCTAGCAGGTCCAAGCGGCGCGCGGCCTGCTGGGAAATGGAGTTCTCGGGCTGTTCTCCATCCCTGGACCACGGTCCTACAAAAAGGGTGGAGAACACGCCTGGAGTACTTGGTGGGGTGCTTTCTGGTTGCTTGCCCGCCTCCCAGGTTAACCATAAGGGCATTTACCCCCAGACTAGCCCCAGCCCTGACACCTGTGGTGAATCAAAGTATCAAGACGGGTCAAGCTGAAACTAGAGATGTGAGAAACGTGCAATCATTGACTGACAACATCAGAACAACTATGACAACATCCGTCTCAATGCAAACCGGGCTAGATCATTTGGTCCTGCATGTTCCAAGGCATTTTCCCCCATTGTAACTAAGACACCACTTAAGGTGGGTCTTCCACAAGGATGGAAGGAAATTAACCAGCAGGGAAAATATGACAATGAGAATAGAAATTATGATATTGCAAAAAATATAAACTCTCTCATAGTAAATTGGCGGATGAATGATGGCTTGAAAGGCATGTTGAGAGAATGACAGATAAAACTGAGAAGGAACGAAGTGCATAACCAAATGAAATTGTCCCACAATGTGAGGATGAGAGCTGAACCTGTGTTTAGAGAAAATACAGAGAGGGAAATGAAGTGGATTGGAGAGCCGATTATAAGAGAAGTGATAGTAGGCATACGTCCCGCTTGAAAGAAATCCAAATAGATTACTGGTTCGAACTAGAAGAGAATCGTACCATGATATGAGAAATGACTCCCTAACCAGTCAAAAGTGTGCAGGAAAAATAGAAGGGAACCTTCGAAAAGAAAAAAAGGCTAATAGTAGCAGATCCACAAATATAGGCAACTTTCTAAACCAAATGTATAAACCACATGAGACTCGTCTGTAAGTGTCCTGGATTAGTTGTGTGGCCATTACAGCAGCAGTTGCACACACGGGAGGAACCTGAATAGGAGAGCAACGAGACAAGTAGACACACTTACCCACAAGTACCAAAGCCTAGACACACAGGTATAAAAATGATCCCCTGAAAAAAGTGCCTTCAATTGTTGGTCACACACATGTTTGGGAGAACCAAAAGTGTATGTCTAAATACAGTTAACATTCTACTTTTACTAGCCCCGATACCAAGCCTAAGAATTATCTCTACACGAGACATAGAAAGAATTGAATTCAATTGTCCAGTAGTGTATTTTAAGTTGAGCTTGATAATGGAACTAGTGATTACTGAAACGGAAAGGTTACTGAATCAAGGATTCGTGTTAGCCCAAATTGACATGGAGAAGACCCAAAAATGGGAAACATTGGGTGGAGTGTTTAAAGGAAATCAAGGCACAATTAACGAAAGAGCTATAATTAACACATCTGAACAAATTAACTAGATATGAATAATTGAGTCACTTGGTCAGGGTACTAGAAGGGACAAACAAGCACGGTAGCCTTATAGAGCAAGTCCCTAAGAGACTGCAGCTGACCCTTTCACTAGTGTCATGGAACATTAGAGGTTTTGATAAACTAATTTCTAACACTCTGGTAACAGATCAGTTTAAGGACTCTTCTGTAGCATGTCTTCAGTAAACCTGTGCAATAGATGCTCTACTGTAGGATGGATACATATCGTTCCAACAAATGGTGGTGAGATCCGATGTGGGTCGACCATCAGGTGGTTTGTGTTCAAACGGGGAATGGGCATCGCTGGAACTAGACCTGCTACTGCACAGAGAGGTGTTCTTGTGATCCTAGTAAATTTACAACACAATCAGATATGTAAGCATTTTCTCTTAATAAATATATACTGGCTTAACACACATTGTGACATTGATCATTAGATGGGATCATAGAAACACAAAAAAATGGAAAGTCCAAATATGGAAATTCTAATGGTTGGTGATTTAAATTGACACTGTTTGCCCCATACCTGCCAACTTGATGAGGAGTGGAGGAATAACTCCATATGCATTATTACAGACCATGCAAGGCACAAGATGGAGAGAGTTTTAGAATGAGGATTATGAACGGGCATATATCGGGCGATTTGCCGGCTAAACCCACATGGCACGGAAGAGACTGCCAGTCTTGGTTAGATTATGCCATTGACAAGTTTAGAAATATTCTCCAGCCCAGAAAGTGATCATGATATATTAAAAATACAACTAAACTTTAGTATTGCAATACCATCCACAACCTACTGTATAAACTTGGCTTTGAATCTGAAAGGGATAGAGCAATTGAAATCCTAATAAGAGATTGTTGCTCCTCAACTACACTTGAAATAAAAATAATGGAACTAGCAGTAGAGACCTTCTCAATGTTTATAGCAAAGAAAATGGCATTATGTGCCCGGTCTAAGTCGGATGGTCTACATTTTCATCTGTCACATGCCCGCCTAGAAGAGATACAAAAAGAGAAATGAGAAAACAGATGAGTAATACAAAATTTCATTACCACAGAACCAATTGAAACCTTTTAAAATGAAAAAAGTAAAATAGATATTCAAAATTGGATGAAAAGTAACAGATGCCGCCTTTTACAGAGACAACAAACTAATGCTTAAAACATTAGTGACCAATGATACTAGAAATGTATGGACATTAATAAATCAAAACCATGTGAAGCATGAACAAGCAGTTCATAACCCAATTCCTGAGGTGAGTTGGGTCAGATATTACTCAACTGTATAGTGGCCTGGTTGTTAACCATATTGAACAACATAAAATAAGCTCGGCCCTCAATGTCTCATTAGAGACCCTTGAAGACATCATAAAAGCGGGATCCAATTCTCGAGCCCCAGGGCCAAATGGTTTGTGCAATCTTATTTTAAAGCAAGAACCAACAGCATGGGCAAAAATGCTTCACACTCTTTTCTCTTACATCTTGCAAACTAAAAATATTCCAACTACGTGGTGTCTATCAATAGTCCCAATATTTAAAAAAGGAAATCGAAACGATCCCATGAATTATTTTCCCATTGTATTAATGGAAAATGAGAGTAAAATCTTTCTAAGATGTCTTCTGAAAGAATTAGAAGCATGGTTAAAAGATCAAAATATTTAATCAAAATTTCAGACGGGATTCAGGCACAGAATTGGGACTGATGCGAGCCACCTCCTCATCCAATCCCTAATCACTCAGGCGTGTAAGCTAGAAAGGGATCCGCTGTATGTCCGAAATTAGGTGACTAGCAATGTTTGAGTCCTCTATGCAGATGATATACTTCTTCTAGACAGAACCCAGATAGGGCTGCAGCGCTCATTGACAAAATTTGAAGACTACACTAAACTTGACGATTTATCCCAGGAAGTCTGGCTTTTTGTGTTTTAGAGATAGATAGATCTAAGCACATCACATCTCAATGGAAAATGAATGACCATCATATCCCAGTTTTGAAAAATGTTAAATATCTAGGCTTTCTGTTAGTAAGACAGTCGGAAATCAAGCTATATATAGAGAACTTATGGGCAAAGGCCAGACAACTAGCAGCACAAATGACATATGGTGCTGGTAAATATTGTTGGTTCTCAACCGTCCACTTGCTCCATCCTACTCCACCAAAGTTATCCCTGCCTTATTGTACAGGCTAGACATCTTCTGCAGGATGGAGTATCTGGAACTCGAGAAACTTGAGGGTATGATATGGAGGAAAGCTTTGCATTTACCCAACTCTGTCCCCATCACACTAATTTGTTATGAATTGGGTTTGAACTCCCTTTTGGCTATTGCACAACTGAGGTTTGTTTTTCTATGCCGCAAGATACTGGTGAGCAGAACAAACACTCTCGAGAAGACCGTATTAGGTGAAATCCACCGCCAAAATGATAGAGGGGCATTTGGCGAATTCGAGCAAGTCTGGGAATATTTTGATGCAGTTTGAAGTGCAGACTGATTCGGTGTGTGAGAATCCAGAACAATCCTAAAAGAAAATAATGGCAACAGATTGGATTAACACATGTGATAGTAGGAATAAGTATAGCCTGAGTAGAGAAACATCACATGAATGTAATAAAAATAACATATTACAGAAATTTCTAGCGCAGTCTCCTGATAGTCGATACCGAAACACTCTTTAAGGTTTTGCCTTAACATCCTACCAACTGTGGAAATTGTGTACTGAAAATCCAAGAAACTGCTATATTCAGTCACTGTGGGGACAGAGGTAGAAACTCTCAAGCACTTATTGAGTGTGAGGTACTTCAGTCGATAAGAAAAGATCTCATTTTGTTTATTCGATTGTTTCATTGAACTCAGCTGATTTCTGGAGATATCTTTTGCAAGGCTCGACTTCTTCCTTGGTAATCAGAGTGAAAATGAGTAGAATTGTTGATTGAAAGACCAGTAAAAAGATTAATGAATGCTGAATATAAGAGTGTGCAAGTGTAATACCATTTTGTGAGATTCTTTGAATTGATGTACATATTTTATGAACACAAATTTGTAATATATAATGAATTTGCATGTTAAGATTTTACTAATTTCCTTTTTCAGTAAAATGTATAAGGTTTTTATTAAACCATTTTGTACAATAAAAAAAAAAAATACATGTATAGGATCTTTTTGGAGCTATATCACAGTTTCTGTCCATCTTCCATGATCACCAGATCCCAAGAAGGGACCCACTACCCTGCATTCCCACACTAAATTAAATGTTCACATTCTCCAACCGGCATATCGTATATGTACGGCTCATTTCAGGTAATATTGTGTGCCGATCCATTGGCAATGTTCCCTCTAATTAGTTGTCTCAAAGTGCGCAAATGGTTTTTTTATGCGCACATTATTTTCCATGTACAAAACTAAGCTGCTTTGTGAGTAGAGGACGCTAGTTGGAAAGCAATCTTCTCTGAAGGGTGTGTGGAAGGGAATTTACCCCCCCCCCCCAACCACTTTGCTTCTTCTCAAATCAGTATAAAATTTGCATCTTCAGCACTTTCTCCAAATGTTGTGGCTAACAAAAGCTTCTTAAGTCGTTCTGAGAGTACTCATAAACCAACTGAAGACTTGAGCATCTTCCACAGTACATAGCTAAAGTACTACTGTGCAGAGAAAAAAAGTATGTACTTTAATGGGTCAGAAACAAAATCCGGACACAAAATTGTCATGTTTTTGGTTAAAGATTATCTGTCACTGCTGTAAGTGGAATTCCCTTCCTAAAACCAAAAACGAGGGATCTGACTGTATCAGGATGTCGGAAATCCAAAAAGCTGTCCTTGTGTCCAAAATGTTCTATCCTGACCCTCACACTACAAACAAAATAATGAAGTGAGAATGGAAATTTCTTTAACCTGATGTTTGCAAAAGTGTTCATAAATAAAAAATAAAACCGCTCCAACGTAAATGTTCCCCAAGATGAAAAGACCTTGGTTCCAGAGGGGCTTCCCTTCCCCTGTATTCTTCAACGACAGTTCTTTGTGTCATTTCTTGGCAGTCCTTCTTTATTTATCAAACTCTGCCAACAAAAGTTCCTTCTTGTAGATTTGCAATTTCCCTGGTCTACTCCCCTGCCAGGATTTTTATGCACTCGCTACTGCCTGGTGTACTCGCCTGTCAGGACTTACCTCGTGCTTTCTATATTTATTACAGTTCCTCTTAATATCCAAAACTGTAAATACCGTTCTTGGTTCTGTATATTTATCTGCTTCAATGTTCCTTTTAAATTTTCCTCACTTCTGCACTCCATGCACTCATGTGTTATTGGGGCTCTTGCCCGTACTCTGCCTTTGTGACGAGCAAACAATCCTCTTATTGTTTCTGTCTCTGCAGCTTTACAATGTTCAAACTGTTTGGCACAGTTGCCGAAATAACCTGGGTCCCCCACTTTGCTTGTTCTGAGTCACCAGCTCTGTGTAGCGTCTTTGGTCCTGTTTGCGCTTATGCTGTGTAGCTTTGCACCCTGCTTCCCGTTCTGCACTGCTTTTAGGTATATCCGGCTTCTCTTGTGGCTCTGCGCCTGCACACCTGCTTCCTTTCAGGTCCAGGTAAGGATAACTCTGCTTCTTCCAGCTGCCGAACGCTCTGGGATCCTCACGTGGTTCCTGGCGTCCCCACAGCTCGTCCTGCTCTTGCAACGTTACTTTCCTTCTCTTTTCTGAAGGGTGTTGGAAAAAGGTTTCTCTACATTAGGGGGGGGGGGCAGATGCATGGCAATAGGCCATTGGGGTATTGGATATTGGGTTTTCTTTTCCATGATCAAATTGGGGATACCATGCCTCATCCAATTATGTCCCAGTGGTTGTCTCCTCCCTTGTATAGCCGCCCACAGGCTCAGGCAGCGGCTGCTGACCCCTGCCATCATGGGAGGAGGTCGCCGTCGGGGATCCGTGATGACTCCATTGGATTCATCAGAGTACCATCAGCATATCCAGCGGATTTAGTTGTGGTCATTAATTTGTTGATTGGCAAACACTTCTCAGAGGTAATACAGAACGTTTTTTGTGCCATAGGGGAGAAAAAAAGCCTGTATGTTTTCAAAAAACAAAAGAAATTTCACTTCTGATATGTCTTTTACCAGGCGTAATAATGGCAACCAAAAGTAGCATGCTAAAATAAATGCCAGTAACAGTTAATGGTCAGTTAGAAAGTAGTAGTTCCGGGGCCAGGCGAAAGTCCTCTCCTGAGAATGATTACATCAGAATTGCTTCCCCACAGAGTATGGTGAACGGAATTCACGTGCCACTGGTTAACATCATTACAACTGAAGGGAGGACAATAAGTCAGTTTTACTCTTAAAATGGTCAAATACTCCTAAGAAAAATAGGGGGCAAAAATATGCCAACAAATAATTGGAAACACTTGACACTTGAGCCTATTCCCTGCTTATAGCCATGAGGTTCCACTGATGTTTGTGGATCAATAGTACTAGTAGAGCTATGGCAGAGGAAGGAGCTCTAAAAATGAATTCCAGATCTGAGGAGTAACTTTAAAAGAAAAAAGCATATATCAAGAATAATGATTCTACTGGATTCTTTCTTCCCTTGGATTCCTCATCTATGGTTTTCATTGCAGCAGGACTTTGTAAACCTTTCTGCCACCAGGGGGCACAGCACAGCTCTCTGTTGGCTCTCCTCAAAGCCTCTACTAGCCCTGCACCATATGACATTGAACTTAATATATATCACTGCTTTGCGCCCCATGACCTTCATTCCTTTCTTACTGCGCACTCAGTTCACTTCAGTAACACTGCTACTTCAAAAAATGTTTGCATCATTCCGAATCCAGTATAAAGTTCTCGGTCTTGAAGCCCTGCGCTGATTGCTGAAGACAGATGTATATGTCTGACCGCACAGGAAATGGTTATGCTATTTGTGGGATAAATGCAACCCCCAGGATTGTAGGGAATATCAGTTCATGAAATCTAAAGCTCTCTGGGAGCATGTTTCAAAGTTTTTTGCCGCTTACCACAAGTATAAGGACGATAAAAGGATTCCAGCCAGGTCCCCGGGCAGGGAGCAGAAGACTGAATAATGAGCTCCAGCCCGAAAGGAATGGAAGCAGCAGCACTGTATGAGGCCCCACTCGCCCAGCAGTTCCTCTCTGCCCCACTCTTCTTTGAAGAAAAGCCACTGCTCTTGGTACTCCTGAGGAGCGTGCTCCGCAGGTACATTTTCCCTCCCAATCCATGCCAGAGAAATTGGAGGGTGTTCCTCTGAACATGATCGACATATTTGCCAGGGCCCCGCCAGCAGCAGCCTTGGTGGTGCTCTTGTGGCCTACTGAGCTTGGACAAGCCAGCATGGACCCCTCGCCAGACTGTGACTGCATGCCTACATTGTCAACCCTTGTTCCCTCAGGAGAAGACCCATCAGTTGAAATGTTCACTCATTGGACTTTGAGTGGCTGATACCAGCTCCACCAGCTGTAGCACCTTCTGTACCAAAACTTCCAGGAGTCTGCTCAGCTCCTATTAGTGCATTAAAGTTTAATAGAACACTTTGGGGGTGTTCCTATCCATTTTGGGCTGTTAGAAGTGTTTTCCAACATCTCTACCTGGGGTAGGACTTGGAAAAGCCAACCCAGGCTAAGCAAGGTTATTCACAACTCCATTTGCGCAAAACCTCTCCTAGTTAGCGTTGACTAAGCAGCAAAACTGAACTAAGGTATAAAGGGGCGTCGTTGTGTAGAACAGTTAACAATGAACGGATAATTAAAGCACCCACACAGTTAAGTTGTCAAAATAATTCATTTATAATACTAGACTAAGGCAGAATTGAAATATTCCAATAAGTAAAAATGACGCTAATGGATTCCTTCCTCCTACGGATTCACCATCTTTGATTTTTGATCTATGAATCGATTTCCCCAGTGCAGCTGCTCTTCAGAAACGTTTCTGCCACTAGCTCATTGTTTGGCTCTGTCGGTTATGCTTGACTCGTTTACGCACCCTCTACAGGACATGCTGTTGCTGCCAGTTTATATTGAGGTGCTGCCTGTTCCTATAGTTTGTTTTCACACACTCCCCTTGCTTGAGCAACACTGCTTCTTTAAACCTTTTGTTTGTTTCACATCATGTCAAATCCCATGAAGACCTCACGGTTTAAACCCTGCATCAACTGCTGGTGCCAGATATTGGTTTCCGACCCTCACAGAATTTGTTTATACTGTCTGGGGGATGGTCCCAACACAAAGCATGTGGGTTGTGTTAGTCGATGCACCATAAGGCAGTATGGCAGCATACTGCAAATCTTTTTACCTTTTTCCACAAGGAAAAAGGATTCAGACTGACTTGGCCACCGGGTGCGGAGCATCATACAGAACATTCACCAATCTGCAAAGATAAGAAGAGGAAATATTGCAAGAGGTTCCATTAACCCTTCGGTTGCTTGAAATTATCTTTTTCTTCATCCATGAAGAGAAGTCACTGCTCCAGAAATTTCTTTGAAGAAAAGTCACCTCAGCTACCTGTCCCTATTAAATCTTCCACGCCAGAGGAATGAGGAGCTTTTCGGATCAAGATGTTGGACATATTTGCCAAGGCCCCTGAGGCAACGGCAGTGGCATCAGGGTCCACCATGCAGGGATGTGCCAGCAGAGACCCTGCCAAGGATCACGGCCGTACACAACCTAACTTGACCCTGGCTGCTATGGTGGAAGACCCCTCATTCTCCTGCACTGCTCAGTTTACCGATGTTGGCCCTCCCGTGCCTGCTCCATCTTCCACTGTGCCTGGGCACTGATGCTCTTCTTTATAATGCTTCGCTTCCTAGAGGAGCATCATGTTAAGGATGGGAAGACCTCTTTTCTGGGCTTGAACCCTTGCACCCTAAGGAAGTCGGGGATTTCCCTGACACATTTTATTTCGAAGACTGTGCTTTGATGGACCTCGCCTCTGATTTGCAGGAGGCAGGTGGACTGGACAGGCCCCTGAAGCTAGAACGGCTATCTCCAACTAACGGGTAAACCTCAGGTTTCTATCAACGCATGATAGCAAAGGTACTAGCAACATTAGGTTTTTAGCCCCTTCCATACCAAAGGTCCAATTCAAATTGAAAGAAATTCATGAAGACGGTTCCAAAGAGAAACCCTACTGCCATTCAATCCGGCAGTGAAGGCCTCTGCACTGGAGTTGTGACTTGAACCTGCTTTAACCGGTATCTGGCAAAGAAGTATAGGCTGGCACCCTCGGAAGAGTCTTTTCACTCTTAGAATGCCTCGCCTTTCAGCCTGGTGCTTCATTCTTTCACGATAAACCTGAAGACTTCTCCGGCCACTCCTTAACCCCAGAGAGAGTATGAGGCTGGATGCTTGGGGAAAGGAGTTTTTTTGGTGGTACGGGGCAGTACGAGCTTACGAGTTGTCATTGCTTCCTGTGCCCTGGCTTATGTCTCTTTAGGTCTCTGGTTTGCAGTGTTGGGCACCCCTAAGCACTGGTCTATGGGTGAGATAAAAGAAGGCCTTTAGACCCTGGTCAGTGAGGCATCAGACCAAATCTTGCACTCTGCCCGTCACACTGCTGTATGTGTAGCACATGTTATGGCTTCAGGTACTGTTTGGAGGAGTTACTCCTCATCCAGAAATACCTCCTTAAAACTGTACCTATAGCCTTAACACTTCCTACCCGAGATTCATAGTTGGCCATTGCCTGTACCAGTGTAAAGTCCTGTAATTTGGATGTTCTTTGGCAGTCAGCCATCTTTGGCAGGCAGGGAGGCGTCTGGCACAGTCAGTGGGGCGCTGGATTCTGAGGCAGTCGGGGGGGAGAGTGGGGGAGCGGTCGGAGGGTGGTTGGCACCACTCAGAAGTGACGTGTACAGTGCTATAAATAGCACACACTTCGGCCATTGTCTCAGTTCTGTTTTCCCGCTACAGATCGCCTTGTAACGGTTCGACTCGCCTCAGAAATTCTTAATTCAAATTTCTACTGCATAGTTACTATTTCTTCGAGAATGTCTACTCTGAAAACAGCGTTTAAAGGGGTAGTCCAGCAAAAAATTTTATTAAAAAAATAGATGGGCAACATTAAAAAAAAATACTAGCACTTTTTTTTTAAACTTCATATGTAAAAGTTGGAGCTATTCAAGCTCAAAATTCGCAAAAGCAAGCACATGGGCGCATCCATTTTGTGAAATGGATGCCCGCCTGTGCTGGCTTTTGCTTTTGCGGCACTAATGAAGGAAAAGCCAGCCAGCTGTAGTAAACAAAAGCTACCGCTGGGTGGCTTTTCCTTCATTGGTGCTGTACGCGGAGGACGGGGACCGGAGACCAGAGCAGGAAAGCTGCAGCAAAGTCTTTGACATCTAAACCATCGACATTGTCCTCAGATCCATCTTTGAGCTTTAAGCTGCTATCAAAGAAAGACTTTTGATGTTTTTTGCAGCTATTTTTGATAGGAATGAAGGGGGGGATGAAGGCGTTGTACCCTCTCGGTACAAATGTTTTGGCACACCCAATGTCCCTGAGGAATTCATTTTTGAGGAATCTTGCATAGAGGACTTGGCTACTTGCCTTAAGCATGACAGTGGCTTAGACACTTCTCCAGAAGTTGATTTTACTTCACATGACACAGCTGCTCATCCAAGTGCTGTATGAAATGATATGGCATTTATAATGTGCCCATAAACGAAGTATTTCAAGACCGTACAGGACAGTGATGAACAGAATCAGTATTGGCGTTGGGGACGTCCTGCGAAGGACATAGTACAAGATGACGTACAGATATCCTTGACCAATGTCCTCCAAATAACCTCTGCTACCTTTTCATTCTTCACTTAAAAACACCATATTAGAAAACTGGCAGAAGCCGGATACACTCCTGCTGTCAACAAGGAGTTGGTTAAAAAATATAAACCATCAGCCATTAATCATGATTTTCTCTCCAGACACCCTAATTCAGAGTGTGTTAGCACAGACAGCTACTTCCACCTCTAAACCAGCTTCATATCCAACCTGAAGGCCATGACAAAAAAAAGACATGCTAGCGAAAGGATGTTCTCTGTTGGGCGTATGACCCTAAAGGCCATTAATGCGTCTTGCGCATTAGCGAAGTATACATTCACTTGTGGAATGTAATCTCCCAGCATCTGATAATCCTGAGGGAGAGATGAGGGATGGCTTCAATCAATAGCTGAATAATGATTGTAAGGAAGCAGCATGCCAATCTCTCCAATTGGGATTGGATACATCAGACTGTGTTAGTCGCTCTATGCGATCAAGTGCAGTCATAAGGAGATTAGCATGGCTGCACGAATCTGGATTTGCTGCTGTCGTCAAGTCAAGACTTCTGGACATGCACCTTGATGGGGCAAACCTTTTTGGGGCAAAAGCAGACGGCTTATAGAAGTTTCAGGCATCTAAGGAAGCTGCAAAATACTTGGGTACAGCCATTCATTAACCTCAGCAGCAGCAACTGCCTTCCCAGTGTTGGAGAGGGTGGCCTTTTCGCTTATACTCTTCTTTGGGCAAAGAGGTAGAGGTCAGCCTGCCCAAAGAGGGCAAAGGAGATTTCCACGTGGCCCTCTGCCTGAGCCCCAAAACCACTATAAGCGCATTGCGCACAGGACTCTGGTGGGAGTCAATTTGACTTGCCAACTAGAAGAACGGCATTACTTTACTTTGGATGCTTAGGCTCTGCAGACAGTTGCTTAAGGGTACTGTCTCCCATTTCTAAGAAGGCTCCCAGATTATCCCCCAAGCAATGAATCTCTTTGCGACTCAGACATGATCTTTCTGCAGGAGATTCTCTCCCTGCTGAAGAAAGGTGCAGTCGAAAGGGTTCCTGTAGTGAAGCAATATCAGGGTTGGTACTCCTTATTTTCTTGTTCTCACGAAAGACAGAGTACTGTGACCCATCTTGGACCTGCGACACTTGAAAATCTTCCTCAGGAAGAACAGGTTTAAGATGGTCTATTTCGCAGATCCTCCAGGCCCTTCAGCTCCAGGACTGGATGGTGTCACTCGATCTACCGGATGCTTACTTTCATGTGCCTATGCATCCCAAGCATAGGCAGTACCTGAGGACCACCATTGACAGGTCTCACTATAAGTTTAGAGTACCGCCCTTCGGGCGGACCTCTCCCCGAAGGCCTTGAAGTTGAGGGTTGCTGGGAGCAAATGGATTAGCATCTTTCCCTACCTAAACGATTGGCTGAAAAGGGCTTGTTCTTCCGAACAGGCACTGGAACATCTCAACAGAACCTGCCGTTCTATCCACAAACTGGGCTCCTCCCTTAATTTCAAGGAGTCCCAAGAGACACCTTCTCAAAAGCTATAATTTATTGGAGTGGTCCTGGACTCGCCTCCTGAGTTGAGGGTTCAAAATATCTTGCAGATGGTGACAAGATTTCAGAATGGCCCATATCTGCCGTCTTTCAATGTTAAGTTGCTGGGCCTCATGGCATCCTGCATTTTCTGGTGCTAGAAACCTGCCTAAGGATGGGGTCCCTCCAGTGGGCCCTCAAATCCCAATGGTCTCCGTACCCCAGCAGTATGACGGACCTTCTTCGGGTCCCTGTCAAGGTCACACAGGATTTCCTGTGGTGGGCCTGCAATGCGAACGTGATGGGGAAACCTGTAAGGAATTGTCACGCCTGGTTTCTGAGAGGTTAAGATACGAAGATAAGGACCTCACAGAAGACGTTATTGAGGTGTTGTTTTCAGCCAGAAGACCAGCAACAAAAGCAGTATACTGTTGCTGTTGGATTACTTTTTCCAGCTAGTGTAGAGCTTAAGATATTGATGTTTTCTCTTGTGATACACCTGCAGTGCTCTTTTTTGTTGCACCTTGCCCACCAGGGGCTGCAGGTGGCTACGGCCAAGGGCTCCCTGGCAGCTCTATCTATTTTTAAATGCATGCCAGAGAAAGGCTCTTACTTTAGAATATCCATTGTCAAACAGTTCCTCAATGGGACTTAATATTGTCCCATCAGTCCTTTTCATAGTCTCGGTTTGGGATCTGAATCTGGTATTAACGTTTTTGATGGGAGCTCCATTTGAACCTCTCTATTCTTGTCCACTCAGAATAACCTTCAAGAAAGTCTTCCTAGTCACCATCCCTTCTGCCTGCAGATTGAATGACATGCAGGCTTTCATGTAAACCTCCTTTCACTACATTTTCCAAGGAGAAGGTAGTCTTGAGGGATTGTTCCTCTTTCCTTCCCGAGCTGATGTCCGACTTTCAACTGACTCAGAAGATTACTTTGCCAGCGCCTTTTATCCACCTCCCCATCCTTCCAAGAGGAAAAGAGTTTGCACAGATTTGACCCAAGAAGGGCTCCAAGTTATTGCCGGCAAGACGATCAACTCTTTCTTGGTTACAGTGGATAGAGACTGGGTCAGGCTGTGACTAAACAAACTGTATGCTGGATTATTCTGTGTATTTCAGAATGTTTTTATTTTGCTGGGAAAATGTAAGGGCACATTCCACCAGAGCAATGGCATGCTCTGCAAAGGGGTATCGCAGTGCAGGGCATTTGTAATGCAGCAACTTGGTCATCCATACACACCTTTTCAAAGCACTACTGTTGAGACAACTTGTCTTTTCAGGGCGCCAGGTTTGGGAAAGCTGTTTTACACAGTTTGAATAAGTAGAAACAAATCCACTTTTCCACCACAGTTTACAAAACTGGGAGGAGTGTATCAAAGATAAGAAATCTGTAGGAGGACACTCTCCATTAGAAGAACAAATGACCCTCCCTCCCCCTGAAAAGTTATTTCTACTATTTGCTCCTCCCACTGATTCCTCATTGCCCTTCTAGCCTACTCCTCTGACTGTGGATGGATGTTTTAGTACACTTATTTTTCTACACCCATGCAGGTTTTTGTAATCCTCCAGGCGACTGTGCAGAAAAAGAGGGGGGGAACAACTGGAACAGAGGCAATGGGGCAGTGCATTCTATTTATACCACCATCGACATTGCGTCCGAGCGCTGTAATGAAAGCTGCTGAAGGACATCGGCTCGATGCCACACCTCGCCCTCTGCTTTTGAAAAGGTTTCTGAAGCTGCAAGCACGAGAAAGGTATTTCAAAGATGAGAAAGAAGTGGGAGGAACATTGAGTAGAAAGAAGATTACCGGGGTAAGTTATTTGTTCTTTTTTAGGTTATGCTGGAAGGGCTGTGACCAAACATATCCTGTCAAGGTGGATCAGTGTTAATAGCTGGAGTGGCTGCCTCGTATGCCCTGCAGACAAGAAGTTCTCCAGCATTGAATCTTTCAAAGATTCACATTGTGTTTGAATTGTCTCCTTCGTCAGACTGAATCTTCGATAACATTAAGCGGTTGCATAGAAATTCAAGAACAAACATTCACTTGAGTGTTTTCTTTGTGTTTTTGGTCATTTACCCTTCAGCCAATGGGCAGCGGCTCCCTTAGCTCCATCCCTCAAGGCCATCGTCAAATTCATTACTGTGGAAGCCCAGAAGTGCTCGAGAAGTGCAGTAACTTGTAGGATGCTGTTGGATTTGTGTTCGGTGCATCATTGCCAGTGTTTAACCCTTGATGGTTAGTAGGGCGGTAGACCAGGAGGCCGATCTATAACATCATAGCCCCGGCCCGAGAGTTTCAGTTGCTTGCAGGTGGAAGTGGATAAGACGCCATTTGGACCCATACCAAGGTCATCGGGAGAAAGTGTACCCTCACCAGATACTTTCATGAATGTCTGCAGTTGACATCTTCTCTAATTCGGTTTTGGTGTATTGATCAACTTTTTTTTTTTGAATGTACGAGCTAAAAAGCTAAAATAATGGGCAATTGAGTTAAAAGCACTTTCTTGGGGTGTAGGCCAACTTAATGTAAAAGTGAGGACTACTATTACACTTTTTTTACATGCTATAGTTTATCAGACTCAGCTAAACAAATAAGCACTGTGGCTTCAGTAATGCTAGCAATTAACTTACCACATGTACCTTGTAATGAAGCACTTGATGGAAGAAAAACAAAAACACAGAATGAAATTAATGATTTCTTGGAAAGCTCGTAACCTCCTAATTGCCAAGGTATAGAAAGCCTGTCAAGAGGTCTCACTGGGTCCATACTAGATTCATCCTGTTTGTTTTTGGAGCAGTTATCGGGAACTTGTTCATCGCTTCAGAGTCCACTAAAAGCACCAGCACAACTGACTTGACCTCCGCTCCTAGGTTCAGTGGGTTATGAATCTTGTGTATGTCCGTAATAACAAGGACCATCTATTTAGTGTTTAGGGGAAACTATCTGCCATGGATGATTTACTTAAGAAGGAAACGGAACGTAATATAGATGCGACTAACTTTCAATTGGAAGATGATTTGGTGAAAGTGGAAAGTATTCCCAATACATCAAACTGCCTCTCCCCCACACCTTCCACTCAAACACAAGGTAAGAGCGGTCTATTATTGGGAATCGGGCAGGAAATGAGATGCCCCATCTTTAAACATCAACTAAAAATTGCAAAAAGTCATCAAAGAAAAAGGTGGGCATCCAAAAGGAAGCATTATCGGGTGGGGCAAAGTTATAGCCCTTCTGAGTAATGGGGGCTCTAGGAAATCTGTACGCACCTCACTTTTATCCAAGGCAAATGCATTGATAAGAAAGATCTGAGAATAAACCTTTCTGATTATCAAGTAAACAAAGAAGCAAACTTTGTTAAGAAAAGGGGGGAAAAAAGTAATGCGACCTGTCATATCACATGATAATAGTAGTTCCACTTTACTATTTTTAATTCAACCAGTAGAGTTGGAAATGACCGATTCAGGGGACGTTTCCTATTTGGATTTGCACGATTCAACCGAGTGCACCAAAGAAAGACTGAGGAGATTGAACCAATACATTTGGATTGGGTGAAAAAAAGTCTGGATTCTTTTGGAGGCTGCCTAAAAGGGATACAATTGTAATCTGTTCTAAAACTAGAAAGGTTGCCCTTTAATAGACTTGTAAAAACAGTGATTGATGTCTTCAGTGCTTATGTCTTTGATGTATTCAGACAGATTTATTCAGCTAGATTCAAGAGCAGAGATTTGTGCTATTAACACTGTTTTTATGAACTATGTGCCGCGTTGGACTGTATCCCCCAGAAAGCTATCAGACACATTAATTGACACGCCAGCGCCTGATAGCAGGTTTGTGCATGGATGGCAGGGTAGGCCACAGTGATTAGCAGTCTCCTTCAGGGTACCTGCTACCTCGAACCCCTGCGAGTACAGCACCACACATAATACCTCCTGAAGCCTCCTGCGTGCACTGTCATGGGCTGACCTACAGTGCTAGAGATTCTACTACATAGAAAGTGGCCCGAGAGGCAATGCTAGCTAAATATATCACAACAGCCCTCCAAAAGTCTTCACCGCCTCCGGCTCCTATGCAAAGACAACACTGCTGATCGAAAGCTTATTCTGGCATACATTTTCTATATTGGAATACTCATCTAATGCACTGGTAGAAAACAAAATACTTGAACCAATGAGAAACTTACTACAAAATGCCACATTGGTAGGTCACCAACAACGCCAAGCCCTCCCAGGAGTGACACCATCAAGCTGTCACTATTAAACACCAGATCTTTTAACAAACATGCACTGGATGTTCATGACTACATTCTAGAAAAGGATATTGACATATTTTGCACCACAGAAACCTGGTTAGACTTCAATGGCCCTTCTGTCGACCTAACAACCACTCCCCCCACACCCTCACCGGCCAGGTTACGCCGTCTTCGCTCAGAACCGTATCCTGGTAATGAGGGGAAGGTCGCAGTACTAACAAAAAAAGTAGTTTGAATGGATTGTGTCCTCCCACGTATTCCTCATCTTAGATATATCCTTACCTTTTAGGTTTTGCCTTGGAAAATGTTTTCTCTTTCTCCAGCAGAGGGCGCTCCACTTGAGGTTGCGGCGTCGATGTCCCTCGGTGGCATCCGTCGAGTATCAACGTCATCCCTCGTATAAGAGCCTTGAGTGCGCCCATTAGCCTCAGTTCCGTTTTTCCTTTAGCTTCGCTTCGGATCGAGTAAAATGGCGCTTCAGTATTTCGTGACAAAAAGCAATGTCATCGTCTTCTAACCCTTCCACGTCGAAGACAGGCTTTAAAAAATGCCTAAGATGTGGAAAGAAAATGTCTTTGACGGATCCACATAAGAACTGTCTATGGTGCCTCGGCCCCGACCCCCGAACGGAAGACTGTGGTTCGTGCCAGTCGATGACCCACAAAGCCCTAAAAGAGCGTAGAGGTAAACTGGCCATGTGGGAGGGTTTGTCAAAGACTACTTTAAATAAGAAAGACTCGGACGAGTCTTCGAAATCTCATCGTAAAAGACATTTGAGAAGTAGATCGAGGAAATCTGCTTCTTCGTCTTCTAAGAAGGCGAAGAAAAGACGGCATCGATCTCCTTCATCCTCTTCGACATCTTCGGAAGAGGTTATAACATGCCCATCCAAACATGACTCTTCTAGAAAATGGGAAGCCTTTCGAGTATCCATGTTAAAATGTTTTGAGAACACAGCCCAGACCCCCTCAAAAATAGCTAAAGAACACCATGCTCCTGCTCACAAAAAAAGTGACAGAGGAAGGTCCAAAACAAGAAAGGCTCATAAAAAAGACGTCGAACGTCGAGAGATTCTTCTCGATCACCTCGTAAAACAGATCCTTCGGTGCATAAATCGAAGGCAGAGGAAAACAAAATGGCGTTGAAAGATCATACGCCATCGAAGTTGACATCGACGCCGTCGAAGACTTCGAAGCTCCTCGAGTGGACAAATTGAAGGAAGCTACGTCGAGCTCACGCTCGAAGACCACGAAGGTTCCATCCACAGCTTCCTTGACGATTACGTCGAGATCGTCGAAAGGTCCTTCGGCGCCATCAACGCTTTTGTCGATGCCCAAACCTCTATTGAAGGAAAGACCTGTAATGCCTGAAGAGGTTTTTCAACCTGAGAGTCGACGTGCGTTTTTCAGGACCATATCATCCATATAGGAGGGAGATTCATCGGAACAAGAGGAAGTAACCTCTTCTGGTGTTGGATATGGTACAAGATCTGTCCCAGAGGAATTCATTGATCCTCAATCAAGAATTAAAGATTTGCAAGAATGTTTGCAAACAGCAAGTGGCCTGGATACTTCTCCAGAGTATGAATTTGACAAACTAGACCCATCAGAACAAGTGGACACGAGTTATAGAAGACTCATGGGCAGAGTTACAGAATTTATGTGGTGGGGTAGGAGTTCACCAGTCAATCACGATGATGACATGACAGATATATTATCTGGAACACCCCAACAAGACCCCATTTTACCCTTTCAAATTGCATTACAAAGAAGGG
Organism: Ambystoma mexicanum; assembly: GCF_040938575.1. Taxonomy (NCBI): domain Eukaryota; kingdom Metazoa; phylum Chordata; class Amphibia; order Caudata; family Ambystomatidae; genus Ambystoma; species Ambystoma mexicanum. The sequence continues at coordinate 498,230,056 of NC_090939.1, read as the reverse complement.
TTAATTCTGCATAGGAACATCCTGAAGCCATAGGGGCTGTGAATAGAAAGTTTGTGGCACAGTATAAACCTTTTACATCTGATCCAGAATACCTCAGTAAACATCCATCTCCGGAAAGCTTAGTAGTACAGGCAGCTACTTCCACAAAAAATGCTGCATACCCTACAATCCCTCCAGATAGGGATGATAAAGTGGATGCATGGTCGAGGAAAATCTTTACATCGGGTAGTATGGCTTTGAAGTCTACTAATGTAACCTGTACTTTAGCAGGGTACTCTTATACCCTGTGGGACTGTATGCCAGCGGCAGCTGAACACATCCAAGAAGGCGAAGAACGCGATGGCTTTCTAGCTATTATAAGGGATGGAAAGGAGGCTTCGGGAGAATGCCTTCAATCAGGACTGGACACAGCTGACAGTATCAGCAGGTACATGGCGACTAGCACAGTGCTAGCAGATCTGCGTGGCTAAGAAAATCTGGGTTTGCTCCTGATGTGCAATCCAGACTTCTAAATGTGCCCTTTGATAGCTCGAGGTTGTTCGGTAGCAAGGCAGATGAAAGTTTGGAGAAGCTACAGACCACCAAAGCGGCAGCAAAATCTCTAAGTGCCGCTATAAGACAACCTCAGCAACGCCCCTACACAGGCTCATCTTGCTGGAGGGGTCATCCTTTTCGCTATTATTCCTCAATTGGAAAAGGAAGAGGGCAGGTCAATCAAAGAAAATTTCCTCGGGGAAGAGGAAAAGGTGCTAGATCAGCCCCAGCAACGGCATCTGTACCATCAGCCGCTGCTGCAGCTGCCGCCAAACCACTCTGAGGTTTTGACCCACAAGACCCCGGTGGGAGGCAGGATCTCACATCATCTGAAAGAATTGCGGGGCATTACTTCAGATGCTTGGGCACTAGAAAACAGTATCCCAAGGTTATTGCCTTCCTTTTCTAAAGAAACCTCAGAATCATCCTCCGGAATACAACTCTGCCAAGCATCCGGATCCGCTCCTGTTGCAGGAAGTTTTAACCCTGCTGCAGAAAGGTGCAATAGAACCTGTAGAAGAGAGGAACAAGGGTTGGTATTCCCCATACTTCCTTATTCCAAAGAAAGACGGAGGACTGAGACCCATCTTGGACTTGAGAAACTTGAACAAGTTCCTAAGGAAGGACAAATTCAAGATGGTCACACTTTCTCAGATCTTTCAGGCTCTCCAACTACAGGACTAGTTGGTTTCATTGGACCTTCAGGATGCTTACTTTCATGTGCCAATCCATCTCAAGCACAGAAAGTACCTGAGGTTCGCGATTGGCAATTCTCACTATTAGTTTCGAGTTCTGCCATTCGGGTTGACCTCCGCCCCAAGAGTTGTCACCAAGTTGATGGCGGTGGTGACAGCGAGTCTCAGAAGAGGGGAGGTTCATGTCTACCCCTATCTGGACGATTGGATGATCAGAGCATGTTCTCCAGAACAAGCCCTGGATCACTTGTCCAAGACTTGTCACTTCCTTCACAAACTAGGTTTTTCTCTGAATTTAAAAAAATAAAACCTGATACCATCACAGAAGCTCCAGTTTATAGGAGCAGTCCTGGATACCTGTTCGGGCAAAGCCTCGCCTCCCGAAGAGAATTCACCACATTCGGAAGATGGTAATAAAATTCCAGAATGCCCAGAATCTTCCGGCCTTCGATTTTTCTCAGGTTGCTCGGTCTGATGGCATCCTGCATTTTCCTGGTGCCAGAAGCCAGATTGATAATGAGATCTCTTCAATGGGCTCTCAGAACGCAATGGTCCCAGTTCTCAGGGGAAATGTCAGATCTACTGCAGGTCCCAGCCCAAGTAGCACAGGATCTACAATGGTGGGCTTGCAGACATCATATCCTCAGAGGAGAATCTTTTTGGCAACCATGGCCGGAGATAACTGTAGTGACGGATGCCTCACTCACTGGGTGGGGAGCCCACATCAAAGACCTGACAATCGGCGGATTTTGGTCTCCATCGGAGTCCAAACTGCATATCAATCTTCTGGAGTTGAGGGCAATCAGACTAGCGCTGAAGGCCTTTCTGCCCTCTGTACGGGGAAAGAATGTTCTGATAATGACGGACAATACAGTGGCCATGTACTACCTCAACAAGAGAGGAGGAGTAGGGTCACTACCGTTGTGCAGAGAGGCGATGCAACTCTGGTTCTGGGCAATACGAGAAGGGATTTCTCTATCTGCACTTCATCTAGCCGGAGAACGAAACACAACAGTGGACGCTCTGAGCAGGCAGAGCACAGTCTCTCACGAGTGGGAGATAGCTCAGGAAGTCATTCAAGAGATCTTCGCCCCTTGGGGAACCCCTCAAGTAGATCTGTTTGTGACCGGGGTCAACCAGAAGTGCGAACTGTACTGCTCAAGGGAATTTCCCCCAAGAGGAGCTCTGGGGGACGCGTTCGTGGTGGAATGGGAGTTCCAACTACTGTACTTGTTTCCTCCAATCCCTGTGATCCCTCAAGTAATCAGGAGGTTGAGAAAGTTTGGGAAAACCATGATCCTAATTGCTCCGGATTGGGCCAGGAGAACGTGGTACCGGGACCTTCTTGACATGTCCATCTGCCCTCCAATACGTCTTCCAAGAAGAGAGGATCTTCTCTCGCGACAGGAAGGTCATGTTCTCCATCCGGAGGTCAACACACTCAACCTTCACGCATGGCTTCTGAAAGGCTGAGATACAAGGATTGGGACCTTCCGGATGATGTGATGGAGATTTTGCTTTCGGCCAGAAGGGCAGCAACTAAGTCTCTGTATCGGTGTTGTTGGAACAAGTTTAGTAGCTGGTGCAGAGAAAAGAATGTGGACCCTTTTCAGTGTAATATCCCCGCAATTTTATCTTTTCTGTTACATTTGGCCAATCTGGGGCTCCAGGTTGGGACAATAAAGGGATATTTAGCAGCGCTATCCATGGTTAAGCGCTCTTCTGAAGAGGAATCTTACTTTAAAATACCCTTGATAATTCAATTCCTAAAAGGTTTAAATAATGTCTTTGCCCCAGTACCTTTCCAGGTTCCAGTGTGGGATCTAAATCTAGTTTTAAAATTTCTCACATGTATTCCATTTGAGCCTTTACATTCTTGCCCACTAAGGCTCCTTACGTTAAAAACAATACTTCTTGTAGCATGCAGGGTAAGTGAGTTGCAGGCGCTTTTGAGCGGACCTCCTCAAACCATCTTTTATAAGGAGTAGTTCTTAGGGTTAAACCTTCTTTTCTGCCAAAAATTGTTTCAGATTTTCATCTGCCACAAAAGATAACTTCGCCTACGTTTTATCCTCCCCCTCATATAAGCAAGGAAGAGGAAAGACTTCATAGACTAGAACCCAGGAGAGCTCTTAGTTTTTACATCTCTAGATTTGCCAGTGTGATGAACTTTTCGTGGGATACACTGGACGTAAACTGGGCCTTCCGGTAACAAAACAATCTTTATCCAGATGGATAATCTTAGCCATAACAGAATGCTATAGATTGGCAGGAAAAAACCACCTGATGGATTAAGAGCTCATTCGACCAGGGGCATGGCAACTTCTACAGCATTAAAAAGGGGTGTCCCTGTGCAAGATATTTGTGCAGCAGCCACATGGTTATCTATGCACACCTTTATAAAACATTATGCATTGGACTCGACTTCTTCTCAAGGAGGTCTGTTTGCAAAATATGTACTACATTTTGTACATGATTAAAAAAGGATACTGTACTCCCACCTCCGAGACAAAACTGCTTTGGGAGTCTATCTAAGATGAGGAATACGTGTGAGGACATAATCCATTCGAAGAACAAGTTACTTACCAACTGTAACTTTCTTTCGATTGGATGTTCCTCCCACGTATTCCTCATCGACCCTCCCATCCTAACCGCACAGTACAGTTTACGTGTATTACACTCTAAACTTTTTTAGGGCTTGGGTCAAAAGAGACATACCTTAAACGAAGTAAGATCCATGGACTATATTTTACGAAAAAACAGAACTGAGGTCAACGGGCGCTCTTGAGGCTCTTATACGGGGGATGAGGTCGATACTAGACGGATGCCGCTGAGGGACATCGACGCCGCAACCTTGAGTGGAGCGCCCTCTGCTGGAGAAAGAGAAAAAAATTCAGAGGCGAAACCTAAAGGTAAGGATATATCTAAGATGAGGAATACGTGGGAGGAAAATCCAATCGAAAGAACGTTACAGTTGGTAACTTGTTCTTCTCACAGTACGAGGTCTCATGCCTATGTGGTGGATGCAAAACTGTGCACCTCAAATGTGCCCTTTATTACAATATGTGCCTAAACATTATTTTACTCTACTGTCCACCCGAAAAATATGGTAAACTTTTAGGATTAAATCACACACATTCTGAGACCATTAAACAAACCAAACTGCTCTACCATTCTAGTGGGCAACTTAAATCGCTGGTGGGGAGACAGCTCGGACAAAGAGGCCCTATCTCTGGAATCTGACCTAAACAAAATTGAATTCAGGCATAAGAAAGGCAAAATACTGGACTCAGTGGCAACTTGTAACTTGGACATCGTCATAACCAATACGAAGCCATGTATATGGTCAGACCACTTATTTGTGGATTTCACATTTCACCCACCAGGCAAAGTCGAGAAAAGGATTAACCATACTAATATAATTCTTAGTAGACATTTTAAGGCGTTGAAAACCATGGACCTTTCTAATTGCATTGAGGCTGTACTAAAAGCCACGAGCGACACTGACCACCCAGATGAGTTGGCTGCCTTTTATCGGACAATCGGTGTGATCAGTTGTTACCTTTTAAAATGGAAGACCTTGAGATACAGCCCAAATCAACAAACCTGGTTTACAACTGAACTAGGGGCCATTAAAATTACAAAACGTCAGGCAGAAAGATCTTGGCTAAAATCCTAAACAGAAACTAACAAGCTAAAATGGAAAGGCCTTGCTAAATCATACAGACTTCTTAATACCCAAATATTGAAAGCCGAAAATGAATCGAGGAGAAACTTCATATCATGAGGTCCCTGTAAAACCTAAAGTACAAGTAGACTGTTTCCCCCACTATCGTGGACTGCTTCAGGACTCAACAAGCCTTAGAGGACAAAGTAAATAAGGCTAGAGAGAAAATAAAAAGTGCAGAAACCTCCAAACTAACCATACATAACAACCAGGACTATGGGGAAAGAGGTGTTAAGGCCCCAAGCATTAGACAACCATTAGATATCACCAAATTCACCTTTGACCACCCAGTAACTACAGCTGAGATGGGAACTGTATTAAGGAAATGTCACCCGACCTCCTGTTTAGGGGATGTTATTCCAACTAAACTTATACTGGATAAGAATCAAAAGTTCTCCCCCTTTCTCTCAAGATTTGTGAAATCAGCATTCCAATATGCGTTTGTGCCATATGGCATTAAAGAAGCTGGTGACCTCACTGGTAAAAAAGCCAAGTCTCAGCCCAAGAGACACGGCCAACCTCAGGCAGATCACTAACTCGCACTTTCTACTAAAAATAATTGACAAGGTTGCCTGCTTAAAGCTCCAAAAACATCTGGAAGCAGCTAACCTCCTATATCCCAAGCAATTCCGTTTCCACCTACACCCGGGACAGAAAGAACTCTGATAGACTTTCAATCCAACATGCTAAAAATATCATGGACTAAGGGAAAACAGGATTACTGTTCCTGTTGGATATCTCTGCGGCCTTTGATCTCCTGGACCACAACCTTCTACTAGCCAGTTTCACCACGTCGGGTCCCTGCTTCGAGTCCGCTATCCTCTTGGATACAATCTTTCTTTAGCAGTAGAAGGTGAACTGTGCAATGGGGTAGCGCCTTTTCCACCACAGCCCTTATTGCTCATGGAGTTCCACAGGGTGCAAGCCTGACACTGTTGTTCGTTTACATTAAACCAAGCTGTGACATTCTGCCAGACAGGGGTGCGATTTTTACAAATTACGCTGATGAAAACCATATACTGTGGGGGCTTGAAGGGACATGCAAGGCAGACCTACACAAACTCCATTCGATATATGGTAACATCAAAAAATGGATGTCGGACAATTGGATGTGCCTTAGCAACAAGACAGAGCTGCTGGCATTTGGCTCACACCAATACAGGGCAAAGCTCTTGCCAGACTACTCCAACTTTTGAAATGAGGACTGAGATGCCAGTTCTCAATAAAGTTAAAACTCTTGGTTTAGTCCTAGAATCATCACTACGTGCGATGGCCTAGGTTAATCATTTAAAAAAGAATTACTCCCATTGCCACCTTCAACTACTGAGACGGATAAGGCGGTTTCTTTCTGAAACAAAATTGTATTTCCCTTGTGCGAGCCACTATCCTTCCAAGAATAGATTACTGTAACGCCTTGTTAGGAGGCACAGATAAAACCAGCATTGAAAAGGACAAATCCTTCAAAATGCCATCCGCACTGCCAAAAGGTTTCCAGGTAACTCTCATGTCTTTGAATTGCAGAGAGCTCTGCACTGACTACCAGTCGCATTCCACATAAAGGTCCTCGAACTAGGTTACTTAAGTGCACCAAGGCAAGGCGTCCCTTGCACAACGGAGGATCCTTTGTAACAATAGCTCCTAAAGCATGCAACACTTTACACTCTCCCCTTTGAAAGGATACTAACCTCACAAGTTTTTATAAGCAACTAAAGGCTCTCTTGTTTACATAAATGCCAGTAGACTATGCCCCCATTAGCTGGGTCTTGTGCGTTGTGTCTTCTAATGCCTGCTGGCTCTGAAGCTATAGAACTAAATAAATAAAATAAATACATTTATTCTTGGTTGTTCGCTACTACCGATTATCCTGAATCACTCAAATGTTATGAACTTGTATAATATTCCTTGTTTGCGTATTTGTGCTTCCAAAGCTATTCATTGGTTAAATTTGTGAATGGTGCATGAACAGGTTTGGTTTTATTACATGTTCATTTGTTTATAGTTTATGTACTACCGCTACCGGGATGACAGATTTGTTTCTAGGGGTTTGCATTTTCTCTTTTTGTGAAACCTAATCTATCCAGAATAAAGCGGAAGTGCAATAATAAACGATTCAGTAGGAATTTAGAAATTAAGGAATCTGAGTTTCATGTACAATATCAAAATCTGGAATGCAGAATATATGTGTTCAGAGCCTGAATATGAGCAGGAGCTGAATCCTTGGATTGGTTTTGGTTTCCGAATATTCTGAATGTCCATTCCATTATAAAAAAACCCTAAGGATTGGCCTTTAAGGAAAATAAACTTATCATGGAATACCTGTGGTGTAGTCCATCTATTTGGAAATTGATTTAAGGGGTTAAATCTACCAATGCAATACACCCAAATCAACTTCAAAATCCCAAACAGCACTACGCTGTACCTCCCGCTCCCCATTCTCACAATCTGCCTCTGAGATCGAGCGCTGGATGAAAGCCAACCCCCTCCTACTCAATCCAAGCAAACGCAATTTCTTGCTATGTGGGAAGTCCTTTCTCTTCCCTCATACCACCTCCTGGCCTCTTGCCCTAGGTCCACCTCCCCCAAAATAGTAGATCTCCGATGCATTGTGGGTGTAAACTTTAACATATCACATCAAATCTGTGGTAAAATGCTGTTACCTAGACATCCTCTGCTGCCTTTTACCTTCCCTGACCTTCCCCCACTGAGTCTCTGCGATAGTTGCTATCATCCTTTCATGTCTAGACTATGCTAATGCCCTATACATAGGAGCCCCTGTATCACAGCTGAGAACACTCCAATGAGTACAAAACACTATCACAAGGTTCCTCCTAGGCCCCAGAGAACACATCTCCCCCGCCCTCCTTGTCCTTCACTTGGCTTCCAATTGGATGGAGATCCTCTTACAAGGTGGTGTGTGTAGAGGTGCAGCTGAATGCCTCTGCAGGAAGTCCCACCCTCATCCTGCCTATATGCTGGAAGCCATAGTCTCGACATGCACAACACCAGTGATCGTGCCTATTCCACAGAGAACCTTCGCGAAAAGGTATCCATTGAAAAAATCCTATATGATGTATCGCCATAGAGATGACAATAGAGTTCCTTGAAGGAATATGAAGATGAAAGACCAAGAAGTTGGTGACGTCACAAGAAGCAAGCATATGATGCACTGAGAAGAGTGGCAAAAGAAGATGATGTATAGACTTTATGGAATCTGATGACGAAATGAAGCTTTGAGTAAACTTTCATGTGCGGAATGAAGATTGCCTGTGTGGAGAGCACTGCAGAAAATTCCAGCCTTTAATAACTGTACAAATGCAGCAACACAAGTAGACTAATCATAAAGGCTTGCTCTACGTAGTGAATAGACTGCATGGGGTGCTGCCATTGTAAAGAAGGTGAACATCGTTGTCACATATTTCGTAAACTCGGACCCACGAAGAAGGAAGGAAGGGAAAAGCTTTGTTGCAGCAACATGAAGCTTAAAGCATGGAAAGGCCTGGAAGAGCTGTCTGGGCTGGTGTCAAAAGATGAAGTAGCCAAGAACTGGTTATCTATCTTAAAAGAACAGTAATCGTGAGACGCTGAATCGTCTCGTGTTAAGGTACAAAGAAAGAACATTAGAGTGCCAAGTTTGTTAATTAAAGACCACTAAATCCTGCAAAACCAGCCAAAATATGGGCTCCTGTCACGTGAGCTAAGGATGGAAATAGAAGGTGGGCATACTGCTCTGCACTTGAATTAGTGTTTATTCCCAGGAGTAAGGATACTTTGCAAGGCCAAGTTCAAAGACAATCTCAGTGGCAGAAGGCATGAGCAATGAGAGATGCTGGGCTAATTGGGTGGGAAGACATGGTCAAAGTTCCCCCACTGGCACCTGTGGTACCAGCTTACATGCTGCTAGTGAGCCAAATGTTTCAGAAGGGTGCAAGTGTGCCAACCGATTATAGAGGACCATATAACAATGGGCAGTATATTTTCGGAGCCAATAATATACTATGTACCTAATAACTGATGAGGAGGACTTGCTCTAGGGGTGGGCATAAGTTGTCCACCTGACTTTAGAGAACCTATCACAACCCGTCCCTATATAGAAAGTATACTTGGATGTACCCCTTGAGCGTATCGCAGCCCCCTGTAGGTTTCTCTAATTTGCCATGTAGTATGACGTCACGTATGATGAATTTTTGCTATATAAATGCTTTTTATTAAATGCTTTGGAAGAATTTAAGCGAATGTCCGTTGTAACTCTCTGTCTTAGACAATTGATAATAAAACTGTTTCAGGAGACTTTCTGCCACCTTCCTGAGTCAGTCTTATTTGGTGTTAGTTATTCTGCATCTCATCCATATATGACGTGTTACTGATTTAAGGACCTGGGTTCACGTGCATCACCGATCAAGCCTTTTACAACAGAGGTCACAAATATGTAGAAAACTCAGATCACGCTCAACACTTCTTTTCGTCATTAGTGACACAATCAACCCGTATTTGTGGTTTGGGGGGTTCCCCCTTCTCAGTACAAGCACCCACCCACTGGACCTACCTCACATTAACCATCTGCCGCATAGAGGAACACCTTTCCTTCAGGTAGGCACTAAAACCCTGCTTCTTCCTCTTAGCATCCTCGCACACTTAGTCCGGATATCTCGCCCAACTCGAGCACTAACTATCCAACCTTCATAGGTTATTACCACTCTTTTCCCCCCCTGTCACACATTCCACACCTATCTCATTTAGGTACCTTTTAAGCCTATGAAGAGGAAGAGGCGACTAAAAGAAATGCACACTTCCACCTGTGCACATCACTCTGGGAGGAGGAGGACTGTATAACCTCATGAAATTCAGGTACAAGTGAAATGAAAATACCACAAGAATGGAGAGAAAGTGATATGCGTTTATGAAGAGAATGAAATTAAGGAAAAAGCATTTATGAATAATGTGAAAGCGAAAAGCCAAGTGAAGACCATTAATGAGAATTAGTGAAACACATGAAAGGCAAATAAAAAGCACCATTTGTTGGTGTGAAAGCAAGGTGATGATAAAGAATAAACACAGCAAAGTGAAGCGTGTGAAAGGCATGTGTTGGCAGAGTCAAGAGACTGCCAAGATGAAACAAGAGTGCAAATGGACTAATGTCACAAGTGCAGAAAAGGAAACCTATTGTGGCAAAGTAGTTGTCCAATGAGAATCGGTGAACATTAAAAAGTGCCAAGGGTTATCAGTTGCGTAACCTGTGATGGGTGTACCGTGTTGTCGGACAACTTTGCCTAGACCAAGTAACCCCTACTTGGAGTGAGCCAAGGAAAACAAGGAGATTGAAGTGGTTTCATTTAATCAGTTTGGAAGTGACTAAAAGAGAAGGAAGAGCTAAGTGAATGGTAAGGAAGCCAAAAGGAATACCATTCATACTGAAGCTGACAAAGTTGAATTGAGACTGAACTGTGTTGAACTTGGCAAAGGGAGCTTCAAGATCTTTTTGTGGAACTGTTTGAACCTGTGGAAGAAGAAGCTGATAGCTGGAAGAAGCTCAGAACTTGAACTCTGTTTCTTTGGTTGCTGACAACTCTGCACATTGTATAGATTCTGTTGTGAGGGTAAGCATATGTTTTGCACACATACGTTGAACTTTTGTTATGTTATTGTGCATTTGTACAGCGCCTTTTATAATTATGATTCCAACATGCTGTGGGTTGAACGCCCTCTGGGACCGTAACCCAGTTCAGTAGAGAGAGTATTGTGAAACACTTGTTTGGGTGCCCTCCCTATGTGAGCAGCCAATGTGCAATAGGTGGTCTGTAGCTGCATACTACTGCTAGGTGTGATGCAGTTGTTGTGTAGGATCAGTAGAATGCGTACAGTACAACAATACCAATGGACTGTTATCTACCTTCTGGCGGCGCTGGTGCTTGAGAGTGGCGTGTGCAGCTAGGCAGATTCCCAGGGGTATAACTGCGTTCTAAAGCCTGTTGATGTGGACGTTGTGTGCAGCTAGGCTGAATTAATTGAGGGGTGTAGCTGTATTCTGTTGTGTGTTGGTGCAGAGGCAAGAGAGAGCATAGTGGTGTGTTTGAATGTCTGTGTTTTCCAGGGGCACCTTGACTCTGTCGAGCTTCCAGTTCCTGTCCAGGGCATGACATCTCCCTGTTACTTGATGGGTCAGATTGTTTGGTGAAGGCTGATGGGTGGTGACGGGCAGATTGGTTCCAAAATGCATGTTGTTACTATATAGTTATAAATATAATGTTTATTTATTTATAGTTTATTTATATATTTCGCTTATAGACAAAAGGAGTGCTTCAAAGTGCTCCAAGACGGGAATGGAACAAGGGAAGTAGTGTCATTCTTAGGCCTTTGAATTCCGAATGATCTAAAAAGCAATAAAAGCATACTAGCCCTGAAGACATTTCTGCTAGTGCATGACATAAAGTAAGGAAAGTGACAAAAACAGGGAAGGCAAGGGAAAGGAACCTACAGATCACACTACTGTACTAGGCCTGATGAAATGTCTGATAGTGTAATAAAGTGCATGACATAGAATACGGATAGAGACAAGAGGGGGGGAGGCAGGGAAGGGGAACCTGCAGATCACATTTCTGTATTAGGCCTGACAGGGTGGAAGAGGGGTAAAGGGGGGGGAGGACCAACCAACAGCACCTATCGTACTAGGCCTGTCGACATTTCAGATTGTGTAAGAGCATTGAAAATAAATGAGAGAACGAGGGGAGGGGGAAAGGAAGGAAAGGTACAGACAGGAACAGACAAGAGGCAGGGATACAACAGGGCAGAGGAGGGAATGGAGGATGCAGAGAAGTTAAAAGCACCATAATTCAAATTTCCTGAAGCACAGATCACACATGTGTAAATCGCGCCTCGAATGATGTAAAAAGCAAGGCTAGGCAAACAACCAGTCGGTGCACCAGGGCAGTGAAGTACAGACAAGGGAATACAGAGAAAGAAGTGTAGGGATCCAGCCCGAGGGACACATGGCATCATGAAAGATGGCAAGGGAGAGAGGTTGCAGCAATTAGGGAGTCGCAGCAGAACACAGAGGGCGTGATGGAGTAGATTGGGCAACAAAGGCTGTGTAGAATGCACACCCAGGACAAGCTGCTAGCAGAAAGGTGTGCGGAGTCTCGTGCAGGATGGATTGGGCGTCAGCGGCATACGAGATGAGCGCAAGAAGCACTCTTACCTTGGGCTGCATTGGGGTGAAATGGTGAACAGGCGCTTTGATGCAGATGATCATTGCAAGACCCAGGTTGAGTGGATAGAGAGAGCATACGGCCATCCCAGGCCCGGACAGGCCCAGACAGGAGGGGCACAGCCCTTTGAAGGGGGCCTACATTCCTTTAGGTTTGATTAGGTGTGATTAGCAGAATAACTGCTGGACAGCACTTGGTATCTAGTTCTGCTCTTGGATTTCCAGGTGCATAGAATTAGCAGGCAAGTGATGCCTTGGACTGATTGCGTAGTGCATAATTGCATAGCCTTGATCAAGCTTCTGAGTATTATTGGTGCTTTGGTTACAAGTATTGCACACTTGCCCCTGAGTAAAGACGATGGATAACTATCGCACAGCACGGCGTGCATAACTGAGTGACTGGAAGCCGTTACAAAGTCACTGAATAAGAGCTTACTCAAGCAGCAATATGGGGAATATTAGAGACGGAACAAGAATGACCAGAAGCAAACAGTCGTATTATTCTGTATCGAAGAACAGTCTTTTGGTGCCGACATAAGACAATGTTCTGGTCCGGGTTCGTAATCGCATTGTATCCAAGAACGTAGAGGTCCTTTAAAATCAAAAGAAAGAGCCGGAGCGCCTAATGCATGAACAACCACATGAGGCGGCAAATTATAATCACAAAGTTGCTTTGAATGTGAAGAGCAGCCCTCGGTGCACAAAGAGGAAGGCACAGCCTTGTAGAGAAGAGAAAACAGAGTTGTGTAGCACTTAATGTACCTGTGCATATCAAGTGGAAGATATTATGGGTAGCTGGACTCTGAAGTACAATTCTGCTCAAAGAGGCAGTTATTTTGAGGAAAGTGGGAGCCAGTGTGCCACTGAAGAAATTCCTGTGGTCTCTTTATTTATTTTGAACTTTTTTAAAAATGAGTTTTCTTTTTTTTATGTAGAGAGAGGAATGAAACATGTAGGGCGTATGGAGTACGAGTTTGTGCATGAGTATATTGAGTGTGGTAACGAATTGTTACGCTCACCTGGTTCCCACAGGGGTATCGATAGCACCCGGACAGCTGCGGTCTCCACCAACGTGATGCGTAGTGAAGAGATGACAGTCTGGACTGGCCCGCCTAATCTTGTCTGCTGGACTCGTAGAAGTATTCTCCTGCAAGTGGAGAAAGGGATTTAGCCACCCGTGGACTTTAGTGATGGCTCCCCCCCAACTGTTCTCGTTCTCCCCACTAATCACCTCCGATATCCCCTCTTGGTAACCTCACCTTATGTTTTTAAATGATGAGCTCTCCATCCTGCATGGCATTCAGGGGTGCGTAGATACCAGTTACTTCACTGGTTTGAAGGGACTGGAGGAGTTCCGGAGGAATATTGACTCCAGTGTCTGTAAAGTTCAAAGAGTTCAATATGTCCGATGTTCACTCTTGTTCCATTCCCTCGTTAGGTTGCAGCTGGGTCCAAAAGAATATTACCTGGAGGCAGCTGATGGCGTTAAGGTAAGAGTCTGTATTACCAAACACTGTCCAGTAAAAGTTGTATGAGTTTAACTTGCTGTTTTCTCTCCCTTTATAGGTGCGTCATAGAAAGATGCGGCGAATTAAAGGATAATACCTCCGGTGGTAAAGCAGGTAAGCCTATGGTGGAAAAGAGATTGTCTTTGTCAGTTTTCTCGGCTCACCTTGTTATTCCTTTTGTTTTCCCCCCACGTGCTGGGTTTCGACGAAGAAAATGATGGAGGCAGTGCCGAGTTGAAAGATGCGGTGGACTGATGAGTATAACGCGGCGCTGCTGCTGGCGAAGCGACGCGTGCTGAAATGATGTCCTTTCCAGGATCGGAGATGTGCTGGATCCGGAATCAGGTAAGGAATCAAATAATGTCCGTGTTCTAACCTCTTCTCCTTTCTTTTCCTTTTGTCTGGGAGCTCTGGATTCGAGGCGGGCGTGGCAGAAGACTGGATGCTGGCTTGCAGACACGGTGAGCGTTACACTGCTGGATGCAGAATAACACAAAGCATGAGCTGCTGTTCGGGCGTGGTTTAAATAACCTGCAAAGTAGTCCCAGGTAAGAAGTTCCCCAGAACCACACCTGAGTAAAAAATAGTCCCTGTAATAAAATAGTCCCATCCAGGCCTCACGTTGGCTTGGACTTATTTGCAGCATGGACTGCATAAGGTAAGTAAAGTCTATGAGCCTGGCGCCTATGGCGCCAGGACTGATTTCTATGATGAGCCCGGCGCCTAATGCGCCAGGACTGAATCCAAACAGCCCCCAGCCGGGGCTGTTGGGGTTTTAATGAGTATCTGGATGCCTGCTCCCGGGGCTGATGGACTCGATCCGGATGCCCGGGGGTAGACATCATGACACGAATGAACAGCGACTTGTAGCTGATTGAAGTGTACTGTAAGGCACTAGCACTTTATTCGACAATTTCTTAGTATGTTTTAGCGATATGTTTAATGAAAGGTAGTGATACTATATATATAATTAAATTGCAATTCTTTTAGACTTTGTAATGTAAAAATGTTTGGTGTAAGATGTCACTGTCTCTTCTGAAATCACTAGACCCATAGCATTGTTGTGGTAAGGATAGTTTAATATAGAGGGGTTACTTAACTGGGTCTTAAGACTACCCTCCCGTCTCACCTTGTTGTGGAGGATAGATAAGTCTAAGCATCAGAGCGTACGGAATTCCTTTGGATGAGGTGATGCATATGTTTTGTCCGGTACCTGGGTGTCACTACGAATCGGGTTTCAAAGTCTGGACCAAGGTTTTAGGTAGTGGAGTTAGATATCGTAAAAAGGGTGACGGTCTATGATGGGTACCTTAATTAGCGGGTACCACGCCAGGTGTCGGTCGCAATGGAATGTCTGGTGGTTCACTGCATTCCTTTATGCGTATTTAGGCGAAGAGCCAGGTTTTGAGTGCCTTCCCGAAAGCCATGTAGTCTTCGCTATGTCTAATGCGGGGGGTAGAGGTTGTGAGGGGGCAATGAGTTCCACAAAGTTGGTGCTAGGGTTGAGTAGGTGGGGACCACTTGGAGGAGGGTAGTGCTAGACCTGAGTGAAATCGCATTCACACACAAAATTCTTGTCATTCCCCTAGCATTCCATTCATGACATCATACCTTGCATTCACACCTCATGCAACCAGGATGCAGGGACCAGGAAGGAAAGTAAATCACAGCACCTCCTTCCGTTGCGACAAACAAACCCACTTCACACTCTGTCAGCATCGCACTCAAAGGCACAACTTTCATTTCCACAGAAAAGCACTCCAGCAATCCAATGACATACATGCACCTGCACATTTGACGCCATTTTTTAACCAGGGAAATGAAATAACTGACCAACCGGGCGTAACGAACATCGAGATAAGGGCGCCACAGCAACATTGCTACCAACCACTCCCATCCCAGCAATCACTCAGACATTTTCCACCTGCCACTGGCGGATCACCAGCCTGCCACACTGGAGCACTACCTGCAGTTCCTTGGGCTAGCAAACTTGCAAACCAGACCATCACGGAAAAACACTGATACCTCCCATCAACCACTGCCACTGGTGAACCTCAGGGCTGCCACGCCCAAGCACAAACTGCTCCTATATGGGCTGGCATGTGGCCTGCTACACCACAACAAGAACACAGTGCTAACCAACAGCACAGACCATTCCACCGGTATCTCAAAGGGTCAGATACATACGTTCCACTACACCCATCTCAAACATTCTCACCTGACACGCCCATCCCACACATACACAAACAAACCACTAACGTCATTACACACACCAGCAACTGACTTGCACAGCGGAAGTTAACTCGGTCAACAACTCTCAATAAAGCAACTCCAGAGTGTTGGCCAGACACCCTGAGCCTTCAACACTGAACACCAGCACAAAGATGTTGGAAGTTTCCCAATCTTCCAAAATCATTTGAAAACGAATCCAAGATGATTCTGGAAAATAAGACGTCAACAAATAAATAATACAATACAATTCCTAGGTTGGGTGCCATACACTGGATGCCTAACAACACCATCTCGCAAAGCAACAACCCCACCTAAACTCAACTGCTGAGAATGCCTCCATCCCATGGCTAACTCCACCACTGGATGCCGGAACCTCTACCGGAGCCATTCTCGACCAGCACACCACCAGTCACTAAACCACAGCTAACACCCGTGGTTGCATTCACACAATGCATCACAACAAACTGTGTACATCACACTCGCAAGCAAGCGCTGCAGTCACTCTATCCTGGAAACTCAAACAACTCACTCAGTGTGATACCACAACACGTCATATGGGAAGTACAGGGTGCGGGCAGGGCCCTACCCATACCACCTCAAAACATGCACAATATGACCGCCATCACTACTCATGGTACTATCAACAAAACTGTATAGGCGCACTCTCTAATGGACACCTACTCTTACACCTGACTCATTTAAAAGTCCATACTTGCAGAGATGCAACCTAAAAAATGCTGCAAATCCTCATTGTTATCTAGCAAACAGTGCACAACTAGTGTTAACTAGCATGTCAAACATCAGGAATAACCACATTAACAATATGCAACTTAATACTAAGAGTCCTTGTCACATATCAGTGGAATGCAACCTAAAAACATCCTGGAAATCCTCAAAATGTTAAACTAAACATGTCAAACAGCATCAGCAATAACAACCATTAAATTGCATCATCCATGCACAATAGCCTAGATTCCAAATCACTAAACCGTGCACTTCATCAGTTGCACATGCCTGCAATCAATAAAAGCACCTTTTAAAACATGAGCAAGTCACATTGCAAACCCGCAATACAAACGGTGATAATGGCAGCACATGCAAATTGCTACCCTAACTTAATATCCTGCGCAGTGCTCAATCCAAAAGTACATCGCACCAGCTCCTAACTGCTGTAATGTTCCTTTAATGAAAGCTTGATGAGGCACCATCACCCCACACTCGCCTCTCATTATCACAAACAGAATGCAACATGCATCTTGCTAAACAGCGCATAACATTTATGCAGCTCTCATTTCACAGAAAAAGGTTCGGACACCTGGGCAGCAACCTACTCTGCCAATTGGCACAATCGACTATTCCATTGTTCACCCTGGCACAGGTAAAGTATTACCAGTGACCAACCTGAAAGCTAAGCAGAAATATGACCCATCCAATGTGAAAATCCTTAGTCAGTATATCTATGCTTACTGCAGAAAACGTGTGAAGCATTTCGCTGGTATTATCTCTGCTTCACAGTCTCCTACAGTGTACTCCCACATGCCGACTTGTCCCTTATCTTGACTGGGATTTTTATGGTCACCACATCTCCTCAGAAAGACAAGGCCCCTTTACTTCCCTGAAACGCTGGGTCACGCAGGAGGGTACTTTACTCAAAAACTCGTCATTTTTTTTCTCCATTGCTACGGAACATCTCCGGTAGCATTGGCAGACTCACTGCATCGCCTCAACATTATAAATCATTACCAGCTCCCCCAGCAATCCTGATGATGTCAGCATTGCCATGATGGGTGCAAATAAGACGTCAACAAATAAATAATACAATACAATTCCTAGGTTGGGTGCCATACACTGGATGCCTAACAACACCATCTCGCAAAGCAACAACCCCACCTAAACTCAACTGCTGAGAATGCCTCCATCCCATGGCTAACTCCACCACTGGATGCCGGAACCTCTACCGGAGCCATTCTCGACCAGCACACCACCAGTCACTAAACCACAGCTAACACCCGTGGTTGCATTCACACAATGCATCACAACAAACTGTGTACATCACACTCGCAAGCAAGCGCTGCAGTCACTCTATCCTGGAAACTCAAACAACTCACTCAGTGTGATACCACAACACGTCATATGGGAAGTACAGGGTGCGGGCAGGGCCCTACCCATACCACCTCAAAACATGCACAATATGACCGCCATCACTACTCATGGTACTATCAACAAAACTGTATAGGCGCACTCTCTAATGGACACCTACTCTTACACCTGACTCATTTAAAAGTCCATACTTGCAGAGATGCAACCTAAAAAATGCTGCAAATCCTCATTGTTATCTAGCAAACAGTGCACAACTAGTGTTAACTAGCATGTCAAACATCAGGAATAACCACATTAACAATATGCAACTTAATACTAAGAGTCCTTGTCACATATCAGTGGAATGCAACCTAAAAACATCCTGGAAATCCTCAAAATGTTAAACTAAACATGTCAAACAGCATCAGCAATAACAACCATTAAATTGCATCATCCATGCACAATAGCCTAGATTCCAAATCACTAAACCGTGCACTTCATCAGTTGCACATGCCTGCAATCAATAAAAGCACCTTTTAAAACATGAGCAAGTCACATTGCAAACCCGCAATACAAACGGTGATAATGGCAGCACATGCAAATTGCTACCCTAACTTAATATCCTGCGCAGTGCTCAATCCAAAAGTACATCGCACCAGCTCCTAACTGCTGTAATGTTCCTTTAATGAAAGCTTGATGAGGCACCATCACCCCACACTCGCCTCTCATTATCACAAACAGAATGCAACATGCATCTTGCTAAACAGCGCATAACATTTATGCAGCTCTCATTTCACAGAAAAAGGTTCGGACACCTGGGCAGCAACCTACTCTGCCAATTGGCACAATCGACTATTCCATTGTTCACCCTGGCACAGGTAAAGTATTACCAGTGACCAACCTGAAAGCTAAGCAGAAATATGACCCATCCAATGTGAAAATCCTTAGTCAGTATATCTATGCTTACTGCAGAAAACGTGTGAAGCATTTCGCTGGTATTATCTCTGCTTCACAGTCTCCTACAGTGTACTCCCACATGCCGACTTGTCCCTTATCTTGACTGGGATTTTTATGGTCACCACATCTCCTCAGAAAGACAAGGCCCCTTTACTTCCCTGAAACGCTGGGTCACGCAGGAGGGTACTTTACTCAAAAACTCGTCATTTTTTTTCTCCATTGCTACGGAACATCTCCGGTAGCATTGGCAGACTCACTGCATCGCCTCAACATTATAAATCATTACCAGCTCCCCCAGCAATCCTGATGATGTCAGCATTGCCATGATGGGTGCAGAGCCGCTCGGAGCTCCGCCCTCTCAACAGTCACCACAGCTGGTGTGGATTCCCAGGCCAAATTGAGACCGCTCTCCCTGGGCCAAATCGAGTCCTCTATCCCATTGATCTACAGGACCACGACCCTGCAATCACTCTGAGTACGGATTGCACTTCACAGCTTAGAGGACAACCAAAACATTGAATGGAGGGTAGCATGACTAGAGAGCTCTTCTGTACACGCTGCGGCTAAACCAATGATGGGTCCTGCGTCTCTGCACTCTTTGCAAAGTCATAGAAAAACTTGATAACAAGAGTCAGCAGTATACCCCCAAAACATTGTGGCTGGAACAGGGATTCTCATCTCTTGACTTGTCGGTGCCTCATTGAAAAACGGTCTCCAGCGGAGTATCATGCCCTGGGTGCCTACTTCACTCTGCTTGGATTCTTATTCCAGCGGTCTTTGACATTGCTCTTCTGGCACCCTTACTTGCCCTGAGTGCATAATCAAACACTTTGGCATCATTGCTTGCCCTGGATGCTACCCAAATAGTCTCTGGCACCTCTACTTCCCCTGGGTGGTTGGGACACATCTTGGGGGGCAGTGGGCCCTCTCCCATTTCCTTTACTTCCCATGCTGCACCCCTGCAGCAGTTTCCTTTCTCCTTTCCTTGGGTTCTCCTGGGTCCTCATAAAGACCAGCTCGTCGCCAGTTATTAAGCCTAGAAGTCAAGGTTACTCACAAAGGATACACAGGTGGGCTGCATGGTATTCTTCAGGTTATGTTATTCAGGTAGCATAGATCATCAGGTCTTGTGAAGTACATTTAGGAGATGGGGAAGTACAGAGGGGAACCCACTGGATCCCACCCCCCAGCTACATCTTCCACTGCCCTGGATGGAATCACATACACACACAACATTCAAATCATTCTCCTAGCATTCCATTCATGACATCATACCTTGCATTCACACCTCATGCAACCAGGATGCAGTGAACAGGAAGGAAAGTCAATCACAGCACCTCCTTCCG
Organism: Ambystoma mexicanum; assembly: GCF_040938575.1. Lineage (NCBI taxonomy): Eukaryota > Metazoa > Chordata > Amphibia > Caudata > Ambystomatidae > Ambystoma > Ambystoma mexicanum. The sequence goes on along the minus strand of NC_090939.1, from coordinate 498,209,777 downwards.
TTACCTCAAACAAGCACACTTCACAATCAGACAGCACTGCGCTCAGTCACAATGTCTTTTCGGTCTTTTCGGATCTCTGATTTGTAGTTTCTGTGATGGTGGGCGATTACTGATTTTCTTAGCGGGGTTCTGGAAGCTTTCCAACTTCCGCTCCAGGGAGCAACTATGGGTCTTTTGATTCTTCAAGGGTGTCGGGGGAGGGGGGTGAATGATTTGGGTGTCGGTCCATTGTGGGAGGCAGCGGACTTGGATGGGATGAGGGAGTCGTTTATCCAGGCGTTGAAGAGCTGTATGGTTAAGGGTCTAGCTTTGGTTGGGAGGGTGCTTAGCAGCACCTCTTCTAGGTCCAGTAGTACCTTGACCTTGTTCCAGCACTTGAACTGAGATGTAGGGGTAGAGCATGACTTGTGTGGTGGCAGTGGTGAGAGGATGGAGAAAAGTATGGTAGAGTGGTTTGTCCAGATGAGGGGTTGGGGGTAGTGGGCGTGAATATTAGGTCGGTGGAGCTGAAAATGGCATTGAGACTGTGGCCAGCAGTATGTGTTGGTCCTCTGATATGCTGGTGGAGATTGAGTGCCTCTCAGCTGTCTACCAGAGGTAGTCATGGGGTCTTGGGTAAGTCAAACTAGATGTTAGTCTCTCAGTAGGGTGAGTGCCAGGTGGTTAACCCAAATGGCAGCTACTGAGTCACATAGGGTGTTGGCAAAGTTTCTGTCGTAGCACGTGGTCATGTAGACTAGTAGAAAGCTGTGTTAGAGAGTAGGAAAGAGAGAGTGTTTGACTTTGATGGATTAGCAGTTAGCTGCAGTTAGCTGTGTTGGGTTGTGTTTCAGTGGAGGTGACAGAGATGCAAACCTTGTGCAGGATGGCTAATCCGCCTCATCTTTAAGATCTGTTGCGAATGATGAGTGAGTAATCGGGTGGGAATGCTTTGTGGGAGATAGGCTTGCGATCATCCAAGAACCAGGTTTCGATTATTAAGGTAATATCGGGTTCTTGGAGTTTAGGAGATCAAAGATGCTGTGTTCTTGGCTATGGAGCTGGCATCGAAGAGGAGTTGACTTTGCGAGAGGTAGAGGGGGCAGTGTTTACCCGGGTGTCCAAGGTTGGCCAGCCTGGGATGCCTGGGGTCGTTGGAGGGTTGGTGTTAGGGAGAAGGTTGATTGGGAAGGGCAGTATATTAGGATGGGTGGAGGTGGTTGGGGATACTGTTGGAGGGTGCATAGAGGGCCGCGAGAGGCTAGGGACTGGGAAGAGGGTGGGCAGTCGCAGGTCTTCGACTCAGTAGTATCGTGGGATGGGTGTTTTGGGTGGTCGTTAACGGAGAATCTGGTTGAGGGATGATGGTGAGAGGGAGTGGGTAGTACAGAGGTGTCTGTTTAGGTCTACTTATGGGATGGTGCACCGGGGCTGGGAAACAGGAGAAGTAGAGGGCTTGAAGGAGAGAGAGAAGGGAATTGGGATGTGGGGGTTCTGTCTACAAGGATGGGAGTGGGAGGCAGGAGTGGTAGAGGGGGCGTGGTAGTTGGGGTAGGAGATGGGAGGTGGGTCGAGAGGTGTAGTGCAGCTGAGGCATGCAGAGTTGAGAGTGAGGGTCGTCTACCTCTGAGGTTTGTGCATTACGGTGCTCGAGTGTGTGAGGGTTGGGGGTCAGTGGAAAAAGGGGTAGAGTGGTTTGGGAGAGGGAAGGGCTATGCTGGGGTAGGCCATTTGGGGGTGGTCGGTGTGATGGAAAAGGTGGTGGGTTGGTGGGGCAATGCTTGGCGAGGGAGGTGTGGTCAGAGCGAGCGTGGGAGGTGGAGGGTAGCACTGTACAGGGGAGTGGCTGGGCATAAACTGTCACAGCACCCCCGGGATTACTGCGAGTTGGATGTGGCAAGATTGTGGGATAGGTCGATAGTGTGTGTATGTTTGGAGGGTGCTGGGGAACAGGAGGGGCAGATGGGTTGAAAGAAGCCTTCCCTCGTGTGAGTTTGGTGCGGAGGCCGATGTGTGGTGGTCTCTGGGTTTGTAGCTGAGGGGAGGGGGGAGGGGGGAGACAGGGAGGCGGCGAGAAAGGTGCAAGGTGTGTTTCCGAAAGTAGGCGCAAGAGTTGGGCGCCATCATCGTTGGTGCGCCAGAGAGCTTCTATCGTCTGAGAATTGGACACTGGGCTGGTGGGATGCTTTAGGAGGGAAAATTCATTCTAGCTGGCGAAGTGGAGAGGCCAGGAGGGGCACAGGGGGGGAAATGGTGCAGGGATCTGTTTCTGAGTGTGCGAGAGTGACCCTCTGTTCTGAAAGTTGGCGGGTTGGCGCTGAGAGGATGCCAGAGGCTTTCGGGGTACAGTGAGGTAGGGTGGGAAAGAGGTTGGAGGAGAGCCAACGCCAAAAGTTGGTGAAGTGGTATGCAGTGGGCGACTCAAGGTGGGCCAGGGAGCTCCGCTGGTCAGCAAGTTTGACAGTGTGCAGTGAGTGGTAGCGGTGGGTTGGTATGTCTGTGGGATTCTAATTAATGGCTCGGAGGTGATGAGATTTTGAGGCATGCGAGGTGTGTTCCTGACTCATGGTGTGAGGGTGTAGGTTGGGTAGGGAGAAAATGGTAATGTCTGCAAGCGCTGTGTGTATGCGATTGGGGTAGTGTGTGGTGAGAGGGGGTGTGTATGTGAGGGATTCTGGGTGTGTGTGATACTGGCTTCATGAAAGGGTGCGAGTGTAAAGGATGAAATGTGGTAGAGCAGCGGTCTTGAGGATCTGAGAGCTCCATGTGTATGTGACTAGGTGTTGGTGAGAGGCTGTGTGTGTGTGTGTGTGTGTGTGTGCGCGCGCGCTTGATTCCAGATGAGTGTGGTAATAGGTTTGAGAATGAGGGTGCAAGGGCGGGTGGTGTAGGGCAGTTTTGTATTCTGGAGTTCTTGAAAGCTGCTGTTGTATGTGGGAGTTGGGGGTGTGCTGGGAGTGGTAGTGTGTGCGTGGCTTTATTTGGTAGTGATGTTTGGGAAGGGGTGTGGGTGGGAATCTAGGTAGTGCATGTCTTTTGCTTGAGAGTATGCTTATCATCATGCTCAATTAAGGGTGAGGCAGGAAGTGGGTGGGTTGGAGACACTGAGGTGGGGTGGCCTGTGATTGAGACACTTCTGTAGGTGCATTTGCTAACTTTGAGAGAGTCTACTTGGTGCACGAAAGACGCCTAGAGTTTAGGCAAAGTGGCTAATGCATTTGGATTCAGGGAGAAGCTTTTTAAACGGGTAAAAATGGCAAATGTAGTAACGCCTAGAGTTGTGACACCTTGATAGAGTGAGAAGGGCCTACAATGAGAACACAACCGTTTATGCAGGATCGTCTAGATTTGACACACCTGGATAGAGAGTGAAGGGCCTAGAATGGGGGCACAACAGTAAATGCAGTAACCCCTAGGTTTGGGATACCTGTGCCTAAAATGGGGGACACCAGTAAATCTGTCGATGTCAGTCGCTGCTGGTTGATGGCTGCAGGCTCTGCTGGCGAACACTGGCAAACACAATCTGGAGCTGCTTCTGCAGGAGCTGCACTTTGCCTCTGGGCCTTTAGCCGCAGGCGGCTGCCCTGAGAGGAAGTGGGAATATGGGGACTTCTAACCAATCAAGCCGCGTGGGGTGGAGCAGGAGGCGGGAGTACTGGGAACAAGCTAATAAGGGGTTCTGTCCCAGCAACCTGCGTCAAAGCGTTAATACAGTTAAAGGTTGCACAAAATCACGAATTAGCCAAATGGATGTCAGAGCCTGCCCAGGTTACGGCTAGCAGCGCGGAAGAACCCAGAATATCCTTAGTTTCTTTTGGTAGGCAAATCCCACCTTAGCATAGGGCAAGTTAGGCCTTACTCCATCCTGACATTTGAGAAAAAAAAGCTACATTTTTAGAAAAGTGAATCTGTTGTCTGTGTCTTACTTCATGATGCCTTCACACTACATACCTTATCTCTTGCTTTAAATGCACACTAAGGGTCGACATTGGGATCCATGGAGCAGGAGCTAAAGTAGTTGCTGGTTGTCAGGAATTTTCTTCTGACCAGTACCTTCCAGCCTGAGCCAGGAGTTTGTATTTGTGTTTTATTTATTTGTAGAGCGCACCAAGTCCTGAGGCATCTGCACGCTTTTCTTACAAGTGAATAGGTTACGTGGTTACAATAAATTACAAATGTTACATAAATGTATGGTTACATGACATAATTGCATAATATTAGAGGTATAGCCAGTTCGTAGAGTGCGGCATGAAGTAAAGTCAATTGGCAAGAGGGAACGCATTTTCTAATTCACGTTTGTGGAAAGCCATGCTTTTGCCTTTTTTCTGAAGATATGAAAGGATGGTTCAGATCTTAACGTTAAGGGAAGGGAGTTCCACATTTTAGCTGCCAGAGTTGGGAAACTGCTACCTCTGGCCTTCTGGAGTTTGAATCTCGGTATCTTGAGTCTGTGTGACTGTGCAGATCTGGTAGGGCGATCGGACGTGTTGCGAGTGAAGTTGTTAGTCAAGTAGCTGTGTGCTTGGTTCGCGAGGAACTTGTCAGTTAAGGAAATGGTTTTGAGGGCAATTCTTTGAGTTCCAGCGCTCTTGAGTTTAGGTTACATCTATATTCCTAAATGTGTTGTGATCTAGTGAGGTTTAGTGCCGACCTAATGGCATGGTTTTGTATTACCTGCATCTTTTTTATGTTATGTTGGTTGGTTCCCAAGCACAATGCATATCAATAATCAAGTTTCGATAGCACTAAGGCTCTGGCTAGGGTTATACAGTTAGGTGTTGTGAGGAATGGTCTACAAGCTGTGATTAATTTGCAAGAGTAGGCTGTGGAGGAGCTACCGCATTGATTTGTCTAACTAAATTCATTGTCCAGTCAATGTAAATGCCTAAAGTTTTCACATCCTTTGAGACCTTGATGTTGTTACCATCAATGTTAAAGGAGTTAAATTGTTCATCAAATTGTTCATCAATATTGAGTTTGGATTGGGAACCTAAGAGGAGTAGTTCCGTCTTATCGTTGTTTAGACAAAGTCTGTGTTTAGCCATGCAGGCTTGGATAATGGTATATATGTCATTCAGTGCATTTGTGCCAGTAGTATAGTCTCCAGTCAGTGGAATGAGTATTTGGGTGTCTTCTGCATGATTCGTGTAGGTGACACCCAAATAAATCAAGATCATCAAATAATGGTTTTGAGAACACATTGTATAAGGTAGGGGAGATGCAGGATCCTTGTGGGACGCCGCATGAGACCTTCGCTGGTTCACCCTCATTGATCTATTGTTGAGGAAGATCTGGATTCAGGCGTTGGCATTGCCCGAGAAGTGTGCTGCTGAGGTGAGATTGACTGCAAAGGACTTTGTGATTTAGTACGTCAAATGCAGCTGACAAGTGTAGTAGTAGCAAGAGGGCAAGTTTACCTTTGTCCTTTTAGGTTTTTCAATTTGTGTCTTGAGGTCGATCAGGGCCGTTTCAGGACTATGTTTGGGTCTGAACCCGGATTGTCTGAGGCCCAGGTGGATATTTGCTTCTGGGTGTTCTTGTATCTGCAGATAGGCTGCTCTATCCAAGATTTTCAATAAAAACGGCACCGTAGTAAGGGGTCTATAGTTTGTGGGGATGTTAGGGGCATTTATTTATTTTTTTTTAACTTTTTTTTTTTTTAGGAGTGGGAGGACCCAGGCGTCTTTAAGGTTGTTCAGGACAAAGCTATTTTCAAAGGACACGTTAATGAGGGACGTGATGCATGGAGCCAGTTCTTTGGCTGCCTCTTTGATGATCGGCGCAGGGCAAATGTCACCCTGACATCGTGAGGGTTTTAGTTTCGAGATTGTCCTCGACCTCTTTAATGAAGAGGGGGTAGAAGTTGAAAGGTTTGATGTTTATGGGTGGCATAGGTGGGGTCGGCTGAGAGTTGCCCGGAAAGAGGCTGAGTTTTTTTGCTCCTATTTTCTTTTGTAGCATAGTCCTTTTGACCAGTAGAGAATTCTGGATATTGGTGCACCAGGTAGCATCTTTCGTGCATGAGTCTGGTGGTGGGGCTGGGGATTCTAACTCTTAGAGAATATAAGAGTTCTTTTGTGCTGGATTTGGCATTTATGATGCAGTTTTTGTAGGTATCTTTTTTTTTTTGCCTGAAGGATAGTTTCTTTATAATTAAAGGAAGCTAGTAATAGGTTGTCTTTGTTGGTGGTTGAAGGGAGGTTCTTCCATAGATCTTCTGTGTTTCTTTTAATCTTGCGTAGAGATCTGAGGTGTGGAGTGAATCACGAGTTCAGGTGTGCCAGGGGGTTTGGCTTTACATAGTCTAAGTGGAGCTATAGTGTTAATGGCTTTGAGTAGATTGTGATTGTAGATGTCTACAAGGACAGTGGGATCCAAGTAGGTAGTGATGGTGTTGAAAATAGGCTGTAACAGAGGGAGTAGTTTCTCAGCTGTTATGTTGCAATTATTTCTTGCGTGTAGATGTGGGGCCGAGTTCTGATGGTTGGGCTGGTTACTTTCTTTTATGGTGAAAGTGATTAGATGATGGTCCGACAATGCGTAGGGCGTGTAGTCAAAAATGTTTGTCACAGTTGATATCAACTGACCAATCTAGTGTTCTGCCTTTTGATATGTGTCAGTTCAGTGATGCAGTGTTTGAATCCTAATTCTGTGATCGAGTTAGCAAAGTCTAGTGCCTTGCGATCTTTCGGGTCTTGGAAGCCCAGGTTTACATCCCCCAGCAGGATAATTTGAGATCCTGGGTTCGTGTTGGAAGTAAGGAGAAGCATGACAACCTCTTTGAATGTGGTGTTGGGCCCCGGTGGTCTATAGATGAGGTGAAGTGTAATCATGCGTGATGCTGAAATAGGTAGTTTAATGGACAATAGTTTTGCTGATTTGATAGAGTGGCTAGGTATCTGTCTGATGCCTATGGTGGTTTTGGCAATAAATGTGATGGTTTGATTGTGATCTCTGTCCATGCAGACGATGGAATAGCCATCTGTGTTGGCAAGGGAGGGAGAGGATCCAGCTGCAGCATGGAGCCAAGTCCGTGATTGCCAGGAAGTCCAGGTCATTTGAGGTTATACAGTCAGCAATATCTAGGGCATTGGCTGGCAAGGATCTTGCATTGGTGAGTATGCCCTTAATACTGGAGGTAGTATTGTTTGGATTGCATTTTCTGTGAGTTCCCTAGGTGAAGTGGAGTTGTCCGCTGAGTTCATGGTGGAATCCGCAACTATGGTGGTGTTTTTGGTGATGGGCTGAGTTGGCATAAATCTGGAGCCTAGTCTTAGATTCCTCTTTATAAGTGAACAGGATTGGTTAGGATTGGATCTGTAAGCAAATTGTTGAATCCATTGGGCAGGTGTGAAGTGATAGGAGTTGCGGGGTGTAGATGGAGTGTTGAGCATGTTTGTGGGTACTGGTAGAAGGCAGAACGGTAGGAATTTGGTTGGCGGTATGCAGTCAGGTGAAGGTATTCTCTTGGACATGGGTAGACAGATGCAAGGAGTTCAATGTAGGCTGTTGGTGGGCGTGAAGTGGTTATTGTCCATGAAAGTGGACATGAAAGTCAGGCCTGTGCAGAGGAGCAGTGTTGAGAGGGGCAAGAAGATTGGGCACAAGGACATGGCTGAGCACTGTGGGTAATATGTAAGTGATGGTTGAGTGACTAGTCACCCGCTAGGTGCAGATAGGCAATCAAATGGTATAAGGCTGTTCAAAAGCAGGTTAGTAGGCAGATTAGGGTGACCGGCAGAGCTAGCAGATGGAGGTAGATCAATGGGCTGTCTTACAATGATAGCTAAAGGAATGTACATTTGGGATACGCAGTTAAGAAAATATCATATCATTAACAGATGGTATATCCAAGCTATAATGTGGGTACAAAAGCGGCAAGAAAGATACGTGCTGGAAATGAGTCGATTTAGACTAGTAGGTTTTTGGGCACATAGACTGACACGTGGCCAGTAAAATGCATACAAGAATTGGGAACAATTGGCATAGAATTGTTATGGGAGCAATATTCCTTGGGCAGTCGTAGGCAATGATAGCTAGGTATCGACTTCCAGTAATCGTTAGGCAAGGATAGGCCTTCAATGGTGGTATAATCTAGACATTTAGCCAAGACATTTGAATAACATGGCACTTTCATTGAGTGGTATTGGTGGGCGCCGTAGTGATATGTGTTTGCTAGGCAAGGTTCAGAGTTCATTCAATGATCATTAGGATTGTTTACTCGATATTGGCATGGATATTCATGAGAACACATTGTAAATTGCTTAAGCAAATTATTTATTACCTGAAGTCTAACGCATGTGTTCCCTGGACGATGTCTGATTAATGGATAGAGGCAAATAAAAAACGAGTGACACAAGAGTAAACACAATAAATGTTGAAAAAATGCTTTATTTACAAATGTGTAATTTTTATATATTTGCCTACATCTGCCCCCAATTAAGCAGAGAGGTAAATAAATGTAATTTAAAGACTAGTCTTGAGAGCTTTAAGGCGGTTCCCAGACATTGATATGTTTTCCAAGGAGAGGTGGAAAACCTCATACTCCGAAGTCCACTTTCAGAATCAATCTTGTCCCCAATAGTTTCTTTCTGATTCCTAGAAATCACTCCACCACTCCCATTAAATGAGACAGCACTTGAAAACAACCCCACACATGGTATTCCATTTGTGGCACATATGGGAAAATAGGCGTGTTTTTGCACTGAAACTTGAGGCAGTTGAAGATGTGCGAGTAGCAAAGAAAAAAAGTCCATAATATTAGGTTCACATCAAGCAAGGGAGCAAATAAAACATCAGTCAAAAGTACAGTTAAGAGGCACACATGACTGCCTGATCGAACTTCATATCAGAATACAGTCCAAGCGTGCAAGTAAGTGGAGGGGGCGGTTTATGGAGGGGTTGTAAAACCTTTTATGTCAACAAGTATGTGACGTGGTGCTGTAAAATGCAGTGAACATTATGCCAAGGTTATCCTATGCCCCAATAGCCACATGTTCCAGAACAGTGCAGACAACCATAAATCTTTTCACTGCAGCTTTCCAATTAGGCTAGCCCTTATTAGATATAGAAATGCTCCTTTTAGTTGCCCCAAGCATATTACACAGATCTCATACTTCATTGGTGCCGGTGTAGCCCCCTGCTGCTCCTCTTATTCTGGCGTCCCGTCCCCTTTTCCATACTGTAAGTCGTCCCTTCCTAGGGACAGGAGATGGAATCTTTTTCACCAGAAAAACCTTCATCCCCTTTCATTTGGAGGCGCACGGGGTGCAGTCCTGGGAGCATGCACTACCCTGACTCTGCCCACCGGCACCACTCCTCGGTCACCTTTTTTGCGTCGACGGGAATGGGCCGATTTCACCAGCATTCCTGGGTTTGGCCGTGCCATGTAATTCCACGCGCTCTTCCCCGGATTCTTCTCTTATCTTTTTGGCTTTATTTGTAATCTCAGTGATTGGTCCTCCTGCATCACACTCCTCCCCGGCGCATGTCGACTTCAGCAGGTTTCAGCAGGTGTCCAGGCTATGAGGGACTCTTTCCCACGTCTGACCCCCACGCTCTTTGCCTCTGCTGCCTTGGCCCTGACCATGGCTGGGAAGGTTGCACCGCATGTGACTCTGACTCCACGTGCACTGAAGAACAGGAGAGAACTGTTTTAAGAGTCACCTCCAGAGGACTTGAAGTTTGTCCAGCAGAGATCGAGGCCCAAAGGAGGGCTGTTATATTCCATCGCACCCCGTAAGGGCGGCTTCTTCCCGAGGAAACGCCCAAGCGGGAGGTACCTCTCGGGTTCTCTTACTGGTCATGCTTCCCGAGTCCTGGGCCATGTCCACGCAGGGTAGGCCTCAAAGATCTTCTGGAATCCTCAGAGAAGTGGAAAATACAACAAAAAGATGCCCTTGAGGGGTGTAGAAAATACCGAAAACAGGTCCTGTTAATCGGAAGTGAAGTTGGTAGAGCTTGAGGCTCGATTGACCGAAAATATAAGAGTAAACTCTTTGGAAAAAAGCAGTAAAAGCTTGAGAGCTACAGCACGAGGACTCCCAACACTTGAACGTGTGGTAGAAGTCTGAAGATGGCTGCCAGAGGAGGGGCTTAGGTAGAGGACAGTCATTGGCTGGGGGCAGTATGACCCAGAGACCAGTGATTGGTTATTAGTAGAAAGACAGTTCAAAGATTTTTTCTTTACTGAGGATTCCCAGCCTGACGACGGGGAATATTCATGAGCATGTGAATCCATGCCAAACCCATGCTGGAGAACAACAGTTACAGGTAAGTAACTTGTTTCTTACCTCCCTCGGGCTAGTCCATGTGTTGTAGTTCCTCTGTTATCGGCATGTCTAGCACTTACATTGCGACCGTAACAATAATTGATACTTGTGTTTGCTTAGGAGTTGTGCATTTGGCCTGTGCGCTAACTGTTACTTTTGGTTAGTCTTAAATGATCACATACACATTTGCTTTTATTTGATTCAGCTCTGGTTTATTCTGTATATACCAGTTGTTTTCTTAATCCATATTGTATTAATTCATCAAACAATTGGTAATTCCTTTTGTTCGTACACGTACATGCAGAGCAGCTACCTCGGCCACCCCTTCAGCTTTCTGTAAGCATTACTGCTCTAAGTCAGACGCAGCCTTCGGACCGGCGGTTCTAAGTAACTTGTTTGCTTAAGGAGGGTCTCCTCTCCACCCTGGGGCTACATTCAGTTGTGATTGCCCCCACCCCCTTCCCAGTATGGAGGAAAGGGGACAGGATGTAAGAGTAGTCCTTAGTCCCCTTTCCTCCATGCGTCCCACCATCCTCCCCCAAATAATACTGGTGTCATTGGGCAATAATAAATATTGTCGACGTGTCAATGGGGACTGAGGCGTGGCGCTGGTTGGCAAAGTCAGGGTAGCACATGCTCACAGGACCGAACCCCCACGCGCCTCTACATTTAAAGGGGAAGAAGCTTTTCTGGTGATAAAGGTTCTGTCTCCTGTCCCTAGGAAGGGACACCCCATACAGTATGGAGGAAAGGGGACTAAGAGTCACTGCAGCGATTAACTTGTAATTTCCTTACCTCTTCAGTCCACGCGTGCATACTTCTACATCCCCAGACCCATGCATTCATTCATCCATCCATGATGCTAAACCTGGCATTGAGGCCCTAATAATTGAGATGCTTGCTAACCCGCCCTTTGGGCCAAATAAGTTAGCATTATAAACTGATCAGAAATCTTGACTGACAAACACCCCCCTAAAAGTGGAAAACTGTTTTACCTTTACAACGCAGTGACTTTTAGTATACAGTATAAATTCAATGAAATGAAAATTACTTTTCCCTTATACCGTTTCCTGGCACGTTGCATACATGTTTGGGTTCACGCATGTCATTGTTAACCACCCCCTCTCATTCTTATGTGCCAGTCCCATTACACAGACTGACATGACGCTTGTTTATTCAACCGCTTGAAGTTTTTGATACAGTAAAATCTTGGCTGTCTAATGCCCATTTACAAAAGCGCATGGGAAACCATTACCAGCGAAAACGATACTTGCATATTTTATTTGTTGGATGGACATGATGCTCACCTATCCCATTATGAAGAGTGGTCAGAGTGCCAGTGTGCAACAGAGCAATGTTTACTAGAAAAACTAAAAGATACCATGTTAATTATAGGGACTCATAATGAGGCACAATTGGGGTCATATCCGAATGCATGACTGTGTTTCAGAAAGTAGGAGATGCTGGCAAAATAAACAATTTCCCACCTGTTCACTGTTTTTGATCTGCCTTTGTTAATCTTGAAATAATATTTTCTGACTGGAGTGAAATGGACTGACTGCATCAGTCAGCCAATGCTTACAGCTTGATTATCCTTAACCCTTCGCGCTTGGCGAGAGGTGCCTTTGTGCAATAAATTTGTCTTTATTGTTAATGTTGCCGTGTTTTATTCGGTTTAGTTCAACCTCTTAATTACAAAAAAAGGCAAGATTGTGACACTCGACGTAGCAAACCAACAGCTATCTGGTGCTCTCCCATTAACACTGTGTGTATGTGCTTCCACTACCATCTGGTGGCAGAAATAGACAATTGCGGCACACACATTGGATATAGAGTAGGCGCTGATTACAGTGCCAGGAAACAATTCAGAGTGGCATTACTGACAAAGCAGGTGCTGAAACGTACAAAGAGCTTAATAGCTTTCCGCGTCTGGCATATTCGAACCCTTAATTTTACCACTCCTTTCATTACTTTCAACACAAAGTACGTGTTAGGCAGAATTCTCATTCTATGGCTAATTTTCCTCACCTAGTGAGTGCCCCAGCAGCTTTGCTGGATTTCTGGAGTTTATTTTTTCGACTTGGTAATAATGTTAGCCTTTTTCCCACTCTTACATGTGTATTGCCATGTGTATTTCTACTGTTTGTGTGATCTTGGGCTGTGGAGCACACCACTCCATGAGCCCCACTTTTTGGTGTGTGTTACACAGCACCTTCAGTGCAGTGACACAGGGTTGTCTTTTGGACTTCCCACTGACTCCATTTTCCTGGGGCTGACTACTGTCCCCCAGAAACATGTAAAGTTGCCATTTACTTTATATCGTCACTTTAAACTACAGACCCAGTACACCCATCTTACATGGAGTACTGGAAAGGGTTAATTCCTATCCCTTTTTGTCTGTGCCTCTCTGAGCTTTGTTTTGCTCTTTTAACATTTAGACTTGGCTGGTGGCAGTGGTATCTACCCTAACTTTTCTACCGCGATTATGCTATATAAACGTGGTATTGTTCCAGGCTATTATAGTAGCCTCGAACATAAACCCGCTTGAACAACTACTTTTCTTTTGGCTCTGGTCAGGTTTATTCACCATTTCTTTTTGTTAAAGTCCTTCTTGTGTTTTACTTTGCGTGGCAAACCAGGTTTGCTGCCTTTGTTCACCGTCTTTTGGCAGGCTTCTGCAAAGAAGCCCTCCTCTTGGCGCCTGGGCGTCTAGGTGGACTGAATGTGAGGGAGGGGTGTAGTCACCTCCTGCACAGGGTATCCTAGGAAACCCAAGTCGCACTTTGCCATGATTGGTTGAGGTGGTCGTCTGGGCCGGAAAACCCCCTGCTGTGTGATTGACAGCCAGACTCTTGGGCTAGAAGGCAGAGTCGCCACTGGAACTACAAGGAACCGAAGAGAAGCGGGGAAGACTGCTGCTGCAACTACCCGGTGAAGCCCTGCTGCAGTCCTGAGCTATCTACCGCTATATATCGCTGCACACTGCTGTAGTGGTCCAGATAGCCATCTGTAGAGGCTGTCCTGTTTTAAAGGAGCACACCGTTTATTCACCGTTGCTGCTGCTGGCCTCATCCCTGGGTAGTGCAGCTCACTCCAGACATCGTCCTTCTTGTCCCCACAACTGACGCTCCAGGAACCTTGAGTCTGCCGGAAACTGCCAGGAACAACTGCCGTGGCAGCAGCTTCTTCAAAGAATAAGGTACTGTGTCCAGCTTCGAGGAACTAGGGTGAACCCTTTTCCCCTCATACAAGGCTTGCCCTGGTCTTCCTTCCCTCTTAAAACTTTTGCTTCCTCGGTTGACAATATCCAAGTCCTCCTGGCAACCTTGAATCTTGAACTGTCCGACTTTGTGATCCTCGACAACAGGATCCCGGTTCCACTTGACACTGGCGCAAGCCTATTGACTTTTATCTTTCTGTCAGCAAGTGTTCTCTGATTCTGTCTGCCTTGTCAAAAGTATTGCCTATGATTTTGGCCCCCAACTCTCTTTGGTTAACTCAGGTGTGTTTTAACTCCGGTAACATTTCTTCCCGCGGGTACGCATATCTTTAGTAAGACCAAACTGTCACAAAGTGATCGCTTATGTATTCCAGGTAACACCTTTTGTTTCATAACACCGGTCTGTCAAATCCTAAGGTACTTACCTTGAGTTGTTCTGCAAAAGAAGAATTGGTTGTGTAGTGTATTTTACGTGTGGTTTTAATTTAATAGAAGTTAAGTGTTTTGTGAACAGATGGTTTAAAAATAAATGTACTCTTACTTTTTAACCAAAAACCTTGAGTCATGGTTGCTTGAGTCACAGTAATTGTAGTCCTTTGTGTAATCCCTACTACTGCTCATTTGCTCTTGAGATAAGTCTGGCTGCTCCGCTACTGCTACCACTTTAACAGTGTAGTACAGGCTTGTACCAGAGGTGAACTTGTATTGCCACTTCTAGTCTTAATTGTGTGTAGTGGTCCCTAAGTGATACATTCGCGGCAAAAAATCGCTGTAAAAATGCTGTGGTTTGACCCGTTAAAGGTGTACCCCATTACACCATTTAAGGGGAGCGGGTGTTGCAGGGGTGTCCTTTACATGGATTGCGGCTGCAAAACCACAGCATTTTTGCGCGATATTTTGTGTCCACAGCCATTTTCGCTGCAATTTTAACACATGGAACCCTTCCGAAGGAAGGCAAACATTTAGACTACCCCCCCCCCCCCCATATTAGCAAGACCAGTTTCAACTCCTTTAATTAAAAAATGAAAGGAACAAAACATCTTTCACCTCAGATGATGGGTATAATTGGGATTACCTTCATTGAGATCAGTTGTGAATTGGAACGTTTTATTTTTTAAGGTCCTTGTTCACCTGGAGAGATCTGCGAATGTTAGATAAATCATGCTATTAATTACCCTTCCATTGCTCTTTTAGCCTGGGTTGAAGAATGTTGAGGAATACTCATGTCTATGGAGATTCCTTTGGATCTATGTTTAACGAATCTTGACCTTGCACACACAAAATGTTTTGTCAGACTGACTGGGTTATCACTAGAAACTCCATTTTAAAACTTAACATTAAAAGTTGAAAGCAGTCTTCACTGTTGGTGTTGGGTGCAGAGGATTGCTGCTGAGTGTTGGCCTTATCAGTGTGTGCTAAAGGAGGCTCCACCTCCTAACATACAAAAGCACCCTACCTGCAGAAAGCAGGCGCAAAGTTGAAAGTCTGCAGTGGCAGTATTTGATCGGAGGTAGGAAGTACCTTCCTACTTGGATTGCAATTGTTACTGTAATTGTATACAGAGGAAATGCCAGTGTCCCTACCTCTTCTACATATTGTCTTTCTGATCAACAGGTACCAAAGGAGGTGTGCAGAGCGTAGCGCTTTTGACCGTAGCGCTTTTGACCGTAGCGCTTTTGACCGTAGCGCTTTTGACCGTAGCGCTTTTGACCGTAGCGCTTTTGACCGTAGCGCTTTTGACAGTAGCAGTTAAAGGTGTTAAACAAAATGTGAGAGAACGGACACACCTCGAAAAAAACAAATTACGACTTGCGCCGTGATGCGAAAGTGGGGGATAATTCTTCCTTATTGGATGCATCGACGGCCTCAGGCTCCTCATCAAGTGGGGGGAAAATTCCACAGAACTGGAAATAGGTGAAGTAAATGTCATTCCCACGTCTAAGTCAGACCCAAATGTAAATCTTCAAATCGAAAAAGGTCCGGTCTCTAAATCTATAGCGACTAACTTTATGGCAGTACAGGAGAGAACTGTCTCTGATGCACAACAACCAGGCCCCTCTGGTATTATGGGGGAAATAATTGTAAAAGGTAACACACTGCCATCTCAAATGCATCTAGTTTCAGATCGGGAACTTTTAGCGGCCTCTAAAGCTTTGAAGGAGCAGTCTGGCTGAAGATTAATATTTAAATGCCCTGCAAATTTTCTCCGGAAGCAATTGATAGACTAGGACTCCTCGATTACTTCTTACTCTTCGACACCGACTAAGCACATCCGACTGTCTGCGATGATAAGACGCATTGATCAGACGGCAGTTGGTGCACAGGAGCCAATATTGCAGGAACTTTATCAAGTTCTATGTGCCTTGCTGTCTCTAAATGAAAATTTGCAACCTGATTCGAAAACCCATTCGCCCTTTTGGATTTGATACTGGTTGAGCTTAATAGCATGTGTTTTAGCCCACTGAACAATCCAACTACGACAGGAATAAACAATAGCAAGCCCTTAAATGAAGCAGCTACTAAAGTGCCTAAATCTGCCAAAAGTATTCCTCAGAATGAGCCTGTTATGGCTCGGATAGTTCAACTGAGTGAAAAAGGCAGTGATGTACAGATTGTCAGTAAATGTGAAGTGTCTGAAATACAGTGTAAAGACCAGCCACTCTATTCTTATTATTATAAACTTTATTTAATAAGCTTGACATTGCAACAGAGAAAACAAGTAGACTGTAAGTGGACAGTGAGTGTAGTTTCCACGCATAAATGCTGGCAGTAAATCATATAACACAGCAAAGCAGCAGTTCAGGGTCCTTTGGATCGTAATGCAGTGATAGCCAAAACATACAGGTTAAGTGGAGTTGTGCACCGGTGAGATCTGGTCGCTGGTATCATCATCCGTATCTGAGGACAGAGAAGAAATATATAAGCGGAATGGGATCCGGATGTTTCTGCGTCTAGTCACTATTGGTTGTACGAGTGACCTCGGTATCGGAGGCGTAGGTGATAGCCCAAAGCCATTAAGTGTGTGTGGGGGGCCCCAGGATGGAGCCAAAGTAGTAGGATACAGCAGGTCGCCAGTAGCAGACACAGCCCAGCCAACTTTCTGGAATGACGTCCGAGCTGGGGCAGCTCGTGAAAAAAGTATGTTGATGGAGAGGGGGTGACGGTGCTGGCCAACATTTTGGATATTGTGGTGCATACCTCCTCCCAAAACAGGGAGAGGGGCCAGCAGGACCAGATCATATCTATATAGTTTGTGTCGTCTGTTATCTGGGGCATGTATGTGGATGGTCTTTGTACATTCAATGTAGTCTGACTGGGGTGTAGTGGAATCTGTGGAGTACCTTAAATTGGATCAATTTAAATCATGAATTTAATGATATTTCATGGGTGCGGGTATACATGCGGTACCAGTGCTGGCCTGTGATCTCGACACCCAGATCACCCCCTGTGCTCCCCAAGGAATCCCTGCATTTGTCGAATGGGGAGGCTATGGAGGATGGTGTATAATCTAGATACTTTTCCCTTAAAAGTCGTGCTAGTCAGTATTTCTGATATCGAGTCATCTGCAGGGATTGAGGGGGAAGTCTGGAAACCTTTTCTTGAAAGAGCGGCGTAGGCCTGCATATTGAAGCCAGATTGAGGGTCTGCCTCGCAGAGATTCTGGCAAGTCGAGCCATTCAATAAAGTTTCCCTGATCAAAGACATCTGACAGTCGAAACCTGTATCTGACGTATTGTTGTGGTGTCTATGCGGGGGTTTTCCAGAAAAAAAATTCCAAAGGGGAAGGTCACCATCAAAGGGGCATGGGGTGCCAGCCTGCTTCCATAGCTTTAGGGCCATTGCCATGGATTGTGCAGGGTCAAGGGGAGCACATTTGATGGAGTGGGTGGGGAGAACTAAAGATCGAAACATCTCGACCATCAGTAGTTGGGCGTTTGAGTTTGACGTGTAGAGGAGGGGGTTGTTTGCTATGAACCACTGTGAGGCATAATAGGCTTGAGCAGCTATCCAATACCTCTCGAAATTAGGGTCACTGAGTCCGCCCCTCGACATAGGGAAGGTTAGTGTTTCTAATTTCAGGCAGACCGCGCCAGAGTGCCATAGGAAGGTATTGATGATTCGAGTCAACACTGCGAAGAATTTGCGACCCGGCCATAAGGGAACATTTAGGAATCTGTATAAGAGTTGGGGCAACACTACCATCTTAAGGATAGCAATGCTACCTGCCAGTGAGCTCGGTAATGGAGCCCAGCCATCGCATTTCCAGTTAAGGGTGGAGATATTTTCCGAAGTTGGCTTCGTAGAGGGAATTGTGTTGACATGTAACCACCACCCCAAAATAGGTGATCTCGGACTGCGCCCAAGTAAATCCCAGGGGGTCTACGGGAGGAGGGGTGGTGGCTTCGGTCAGTGGAAACAATATAGAGTTGCAACAATTTACTCGGTGCCCCGAGAGCTCACCGAAGTAGATAACGTCTTCTATTATAGGTGCCAGGTTGTGTTCGGGTGAGCGGACAAAATGGATAGCATTGTCGGCATTAAGGGAGATGATCTCAGGAGGTGTGGGGGGGACCCGATAATCGTATTCCGCTGGGTGTGTTTTGTTGGCTCATCCTGTCGGCCAAGGGCTCAATTGCTAATTCAAAGATCAGTGGTGAGAATGGGCCCTGTCTCGTGTCTCTGGCTATTGGAAATTGGGGTGAACACCGGTCTTCTATGCGAACCCTTGCAACAGGGGAAGAAGACAGAAGTTGAACCAAGGTCCTGAAACGGGGACTGAAGTAGCATTTCTCAAGGACTTGCAACAGGTACCTCCAGGAAACAGTCGAAAGCTTTTTGCATGTCAAGGGTAACTGCAACTGCCTCTACACCTGGGTCGACTCGGGGCAGGTATGTTGAAAAAACAGTGTAGGTTAAATTAAGTGGAGCGCCCCAAGGTAAAACCTGACTGGTCAGGATGATTAATGTGTGACATATAAGGAGCTAACCTCAGGGCCAGCACTTTACTGTACTTTTTGACATCGCAAATAATAAAAGAAAGGGGGCGGTAAGAGCCACATTGTGTGTATGGTTTGCCTGGTTTGGGTAATATCGACATAATGCCTCTCGAAGAGTAGAGGGAAGGACGCCCGCATTGCAAGACTCATCCCAGAGGGTTGACAGTTGGGGAACTAGGCGGAACTTGTATTGTTTATAAAATTCAACAGGGAGTCCATCGGATCCATGGGCCTTCCCGGAAGCCAGCAAATCTATAGCCCTGGATATTTCTTCGGGAGTGACGGTGATGTCAAGGGCATCTCCTCTGAGGAAAGGATAGTAAGCAGTAAACTATCTAAGAATGCTTCTACGTCGGCAGTGGAGGCTGTATCTGCGTTGGAATACAGAGTTTCATAGAGTGAAATTCAATATTAATATCCTGTGGTGACAGAGCCAGAGTGCCATCTGCCCTCTTTATAGCCATGATATGCGTCGTACCATTCTCAAGTCGAATTGATCTAGCCAGGACGCGACCTGGGCGCTCACCCTCCCCATACCTACGAGCTGACTGGGGGTCGTCAAGGAACTTCCGCTTCGCATGAGAGCGAAACGCATCTAATTCTATGCCAATATCGGTAAGGGTGGTGGATGATTGAGAGGAAGCATACTGGGTCTCGAGGAGGGCAAGCCGAGCTTCACTCACATTAATGTCTCCCCAGATTGTTTTGAGAATCCCGGCCTCCTTGGAAATTGCAATGCCCCTGATGTAGACCTTGGAATGTTTCCCAAAAGGTGGCTTGTGATTTAACGGAGCCAGTGTTTAGTGTAAAGTCGTCGTCGATGCTGGTTCCCAGTTCAGATTCAAAGGCAATATCTAATAGAGAGTGCGGTTTAAATCTCCACGAGCGAACACTCGGGTCTTCGGCAGACCACCTCAGGGAGACTGTCACCGGGGAGTGGTCTGAGAATGTTCTGGGAAGGATAGACATTTGCGTGATGGTCCCGACAAATGTACCCAAAACAAGCCATCTGTCTATACATTAGTGGAAGTCGTGTACTGAGGAATAAAAGGAGAATGTTTGAGTCGGGTGAATTATTCGCTATGCATCAGATACTTTGAACTGGCTCTGCATTTTTATGATGGTTCTGGCTGCCTTGGAAAGTTGACGAGGCCTGGAGTCCGATCTATTGAGGTTAATGTCTAAGATGGTGTTGAAATCTCCGCCTCAGAGGATATGGATAAGACGGAATCCAGATAGGAGGGAGGAGATGTGTGTATAGAAGTCGGGGTCGTCAATGTTGGGACCATATATGTTCAGTAATACGATTTCTCTACCTAGTAAGGCCCCAAGTAACGTCCCAGGGGATCCACATGAATCGCTTTATGTTGGAACTTGAGACTTTTATGGATCAGAATCATGACTCCGTGGATTTGGGTAGAATAGGCGGTGTAATAGCGTTGGGACCCCATGACCTCGCAAACCTGTCGCATCCGCTGGAAAGAGTGTGCGTTTCTTGTAGAAAAAGCTATTTAACCCTGTGGCATTCAATATATAACTCCATTTTGCCGTGGTTACCCTTTCCCCTGACATTCCAACTCGTACATAATATACTGTCATCTGCCATTGGAGCAGAAAGTCAGCCACAGTAAGCAAGTACCCCGACCGGAGTGTGAACTATGGGGTCCAAACCAGGTGCACCAAGTCCGCAGCCTGATAGGCCCTGTACGGAAGGATAGAGGGACTTGTCGTCCCAGCTGCGTGCGAAGCATTTTAACAACTTTAAACCATTCCCAACCCTTCCCCTCCCTCAGCCCGAGAGGTGATAACCCCCAAAATCATTAATCGAACCACAAAAAGCGGCGTCATCGCCTGGGGGGGGTTGTGCGTTGGCCATGAACGGCAGAACCTCCGAAGTGGGGTATTGGCAAGGTACTTCGTGGTGCACAATGTACAAGCAATGAAGAGGGAGCAAAAAGGGACTATTCTAAAAGGTGCCAGGTAAAATCAATATCAAATCAAAAGGGAAGCAGCAAAAAAAGACTAATGTGAAACAGTCAAAAATAACCAACAGGAGTTATGAGGTCCAGTTTTACATCTACCCTCCCTGTGAGTGAAGATCTGTGTAAAAAGAAAACGACTGGCAGTGTCCCTATACAAGCGAACATGGCAGTAGGAACAGGCCCTGTAACCCATTTTACTGATGGCCTGCAGCAAAGATCGGAGAGGGTTGATTCCTTATGCATGACAACTGGGGAACACATAGACTCTGCAGTCCAAATAGAATCATCATGGAATAAAGACACAATGAAACCACTGGACTTTCAGTATCAGGGGTGTGAGGGGGGACGGGCAATAAAGGGAGACAGGTTGAGGGATAGACGAGTGGGTGAGACATGGTCAACTGGTGAGGATTTGGGTCCTGTTACAACTGTGCACTGGGGCCCCTACATGAATAAAATTGCAGTCAGGGCGGGAATGCAAGTAATTGGCACTAATGTAAATCATAATGAGAGGGTACTCCTATCAAAAAAATAGATTATGTGAAAGAAGACTGCAAAGGGCTCATGAGGGGGCAACTCAACCAGCTGGTCGACATGGGAAATTAACGCAGGAAGAAAGAAAATTCATTGGTGACTGTGGCCAGTTGAATAGAACAGGTGTATTTTTTTTTGTTGTTGAGGGGGTCCAGGGGTCCAGATCTCTGGGCAAGGGAGGTTAGTGATATGTGGAGAAAAGTACCACCGGTGAAAATGCCTGATGTGGTTTCTAAAAAGATTGTAAGTAAGAATAAAAGCAAAACGAGTTGTTGGAAGCGTAAGGTGGATTGCTTACATCCGCAGAACGGGTGTACAGTTATTAACAGGGCATGTATTCTCCCCCTTCTAGGGGAAATCACCTTATTGAGAGCCATCTACAAAAGATTTTGAGAGAGTAGATGTTTTTTCTATTCCGACAGATGGGGCTATAGTGACCATTTGTTCTAAAACTGTTTGATTTCATCATGAAATAATTTCCTCCACTACGGCAATATGGATATGATGTTCCCCATCAATGTGATGTTCCAGGACTGATTTATACGTATGAAACCCAAGGGAGTACCATGAATAACGAGTTAACTGTGTCTATGAGTCAGGTTTAAAATGAGTACCGAAAAGTGCAGTGGATAGCAGAGGAAGGGAGACGGCGGAAATAAATAGATGATTGGATGTGGGTATTTCATTCCCTAAATGGGCAACTGCTGTCTCCCTATCTTTACAGATGTAACCATATTGAAGGCACTATCATGTATTAGCTGTGGGAACTCTCAATTATTTCCAAGCCAGACACTGGGGAGAATTGTAAAAGACTATCCAATAATCCTTATTCAAGAAATCTGTCTTACTGAAGCTCCTGTCTTTGATGGATATGCTATGTTATTGCAGTCTGCTGAAAAAGGAGATGGGGGGGGGGGGGGCCCTCAGGAGGTTTTATTACTGTGATTAACACCACTGTAGGAATTGCCATAGATCAACAAGTTCAGGTGGGGAAGGGCATTTTAGCTGTCCAGGTTTCAGTGAATTTGAAAATTGTGACTGCATTTATTTCTGCTTGGATCTCGGATTCAGAGGGAGGAATAATTATGTTGGGAGGTGACCTAATTTCCACCTCTGTTCATCTGGGAAGTACTGGTGAAAGTCCTAAGGGTAGTAATGTCATGAAAATTAATCATGGAGCCACCTGGCAAAGGTGCCATGCTGGACTGGCGCTCATCTTTTTTTCAAAAATCCCACCTACATGAAGCCGTGGGCATGATGCCGCTACCAAGATGGCAGCCCTGCTTGGCAACGGAGTGCCGAGGACGGTAACCATAGCTATGACACACTGCGCCCGATTGGCTGGACGCACCTTCATCTGGGCCAATAGGAAGCCGGACCCCAGCTCAAGGGCCCACATCATGCCCTTGCAGCAGTGCTCCTCCCATTCCTGAAGGCTGCACAGAAGCGCAAGGGCATCCCTTGACCTAGCTCCAGCTGCACAGCGTGCAAGCCTCACCGAACACAGAGGCATTTTTACAGTCTGGTTCCAACATGGGAGCTGTTTACACAGCAAGGGAGCGTGGCCACAGGGGTGAACTCCTGCATGTGAAGCGCCGTGTTCGACTGGCGTTCATCTTGTTTCACACCCCCCCCCCCTACACGGAGCCGTGGGCAAGCCACAGCTGCCAAGATGGCCGCCCCGCTCGGCACCGGAGTGCCGAGGAAGTTAACCATGATGGCAACGACACATTGCGCCCGATTGGCTTGGGCGCACCTTCTTCTGTGCCAATTTGAAGCTGGTAGGTGAGGAAGCCAGCCCCAAGCTCGAAAGGCCCTCATCAAAGGTCCCTGTATGTGCCTCTCCGGGCCGGGGAGGGCTCACGGAGGCCCCCCCTCCTTGTCTCCCCTCTTTCTAAACATGAAGCAACCGCCTGATGCAGCCGTTGCCCACACGAACCTGTACCCTGCATCTCCACGCTCTCTGTAGATCGTCAAGAGAGTGATGGCTGAACTCGTCCACTGCCTCCTCCACTAACAAAACTGAACCATATCAGTGCCTCTCACACTGTCTTTTTGCCTCACCTAATCTCCCTCTTCTTTCAATGTATTATGTGCCCAGTTTGATTTTTGAACCTAGGTGTGTATTTTAATATCCGGCACCCAATATTTTGCTTTGTATTTTGTGCCCGTCCTGTAACTACTATTCAAATGGATTGTGTCCTCCAACGTATTCCACATCTTTGACACGTTGGAGGAACATCCAGTTGAAATAACGTTACCAGTTGGTAAGTAGCTTGCTCGTCCGCCTGGTGAGTTTGGGCGATGACTGTGCAGTGCACCCGCTCCTCTCTCCTTCATCTGTCCTCAGCCACCCTGATGGCACTCCTCTCTCTCATCTTCTCTATCTGCTACACTATTACCTACCCTCCCCCTCTCACGAAGATTGGAAGAAAAAGACATCCTGAGCTCCAACCCAAGCCTACCCATCGCAGACACTTATGTCAGCGCAACGTCCAGTCAGGTCTTCACTGTCCCCTCGCCAGATCTATAGACTCCTCATCTCTACTCTCCCCTTTCACATCCTCTCCCATTAATGGTGGCACCAAGTTGGAAGTCCTCTTGGCAGTCTTCTCATCATCCTGCTGTATCAATAATGTCTACCATACTGGCACTATCTTGATTCAGGGTCCTTAACCCAACCTTCTCTTTGATCAGCGCTTGCCACCTCTCATCTTCCTTCCTTTACCTGCCTCTTCCCCTACAACTCTCTGTCCCCCCCCCTTCGACTAGTGTACCATGCCCCTGTACTCCTCCTCTGAAAAACCTTGAACGGCGGAGACCTCTTCACGTGACACACTTAACGCCCGCTCAGCCAACAAAAACTCCGACATCTGCCTCCTTCTTGAAGACATTAACCTCAACATTCTTGCTCTTACCGAGACATGGTTCAATGTCAGCTCAGTCACTGCTTTTGACTCCCCTCTCCCCGATGGCTACAAGATCAATTCCAAGCCACAACCTAACCCTGCTGGTGGTGAAGTTGCCTTAATCTTCCCTGAGTGGGTTCCTTCCTCCCTCGTACCCACCCAGCTAGACTCTTCCTTTGAGAGCCTGGTTTGCAAGTTGTTCATCTCTCCCTCCTTGTCTCTGACCATTACAACGATCTACAGGCCCCCTGGCACCACTACCCTGTTACACTCTGAATGGGCTGATTTCTCCTCTCAACCTCCTCTAACCTCCTTCTCTTGGGCGACTTCAAGATCCACTTGGACTCCTCTAGCAGAGCATCCACTCTCTTCCTTGACCCCTCTGCACCTCGCTCTCCCTCTCAGTCCTCCCTTCAGGTCGTACCCACATGGCAGCACAAAGTCTTGATGCCCTCATCCACTCTGATCGTCCCCCCAGTTCCCCACTGATCACACCGCTCCTGGTCAGACCACTCCTCTCCTCTTACTAGGGTCCCCTCAGTCCTCTCACCGCACCTCCTCCAGCCCTGCCAACCTTGTTCACTAACATTGGTCCGATGAATTGAGTGTCAGCTACAGCCTTAACATCACCTTCATCCTCCCCTCTCCCCCACCCCAGACGTTGCCTCGGAAACTGCTCTCCGCAACCTCCATCTGGCCATTACTAACAGTCTGGACATTCTTGCCTCAGTCATGAGGATCCGCCTGAAACCTGCCTCTTAGCATAATACATGGTATGACTCACAACTTGCAGCCCTGAAACGCAAGTGCAGAGCTGCGGAATGGAAGTGGCGAACCTCAGGCTCACCCTCTGACAAACTGGCCTGCAACCTGCTCCAAAGACAATACAGATATTCTATCCAAGTCATAAAAGGGCCCACATCCAGGCACTAGTATCTGGTGCTTCCAACATGGCTGAACTCTTTAAAATCTGCAGGGAACTAGCCAACCCCTCTGCAGTTCCCTCCTCCCCTCTTCTGTCCCAGGCCTTCTGCAACGCACTGGCTACACACTTCACCACTAAAACTCTGGACATCCTGAGCACCCTTGCTACCCTCCTCCAGCCCCTACCACACTCCCTTGCCTCCTATGGCCTCCTAACCACCTCCTTCCTCTCAACTCCTTCACCCCTGTCACACCCAATGAGGTCACCAGAGCAATCCACTCGGAGTGTCATCTAAACAAGTTACCAGAACCATCAAGGACAACATTCGCTCCCTTTCCCATGCTCTCACTGATTTCTGCAACCACTATTTTGCCACTGTTTCGTTCCTCTCCTCCCTTAAGCACTCCGTGTGGGCCACCTCCTGAAAAAAACCTTCAGCAGACCCTACCTGCCCAGCCAACTACTGCCCTATCCCCCCCCCCCCAACTTACCTTATACAACGAGCTGGTTGGCCGTCTCCACGACCATCAGCCTGGATTCTGAACATCCAGAGGCAAGGACACTCCTCTTCTGAACACCTGTGAAGAACTGGTTGTATCTCTAGAATCTTAACTGTCCAGCTGTCCTCATTCTACTCGATATCTCCTCTGCCTTTGACACAGTCAACCACTCCATCCACATAAAACCGCTCCATGATACCCAGGGTATCTTGGAGCAGGCACTTGACTCGATGACCTCCTTCATAACTGACAGTTTGTCCAAGGTTATTCTGGGCACCTATCGCTTTCTCCAGTTGTGGGGCACCCCGGGGATCCAACCTCTCCACCTCTCCCCCTCTTCAATACTTATCTTTTTCAGCTGGCACTCCTCATTTCCTCAGTCTCCCCAAACTTCCAGTGTTATGCAGATATGACACATCTCTATTTCAAAGTTCCTGCTGACCCTCCATCATCTTGGACTGCCTATCTGCCATCCAGGCCTGGTGCACTTCAAACGATCTCTGCCTCAATGCCAGCAAAACTGAGATCCTTTCTATTGGGACCCCTGCTTCCTTTTTTCCCCTCAATCCGGCCTTCCTCTATGGGCTCTCCCCCTTCTCCTTCATCTGAACCTAGAATCTTTGAGTCATCTTCGAATTGATTTTGCTTCCTCCCTCAGATTCAGGACATTGCCAAGGAGACCAACTGTCAACTCTTTCTTCTCAAAGGAATTCTCCCTTTTCTCACTCCCCCCCCCCCCAGAAGCTCAATGTTACCAGAGCTCTGTCTCTCTCTCTCTCTCTAGGCTAGGCTAGGCTACTGCAATAGCCTTCTCTTGAATCTACCATCTTCCTCTCTATGACCCCTCCAACTAATCCAGAATATGGCAATGAGACTTATCATTGACCTAAAGCCCAAGGACTGCATCTCTCCTGCCCTAAAAATTCTTCCCTGGTTCCCGGTTGCTGCAAGGATCAAGTTCAAATTCCTCTGCATTACCCGTAAGGCTGTCAGGGGCCAGGGATACTCTATCTGCAACTTGCTCTTACTAAATACTCTCCTTCTAGACCTCTGTTCCTCTGGTACCACCTCTGTGTATCAAGTGTTTCGCCAAACAGAGGGCGGGAGGCCGATCTCTTTCCTCAGCTGGCTCCCTCTTATGGAACAGACTCCCCCTTCATCTTGAGCCAGACCTCCTTAAATTCCATAAGCCCCTCAAGACTTTCCTTTTCACCTCCTCCTTACCTTCTTCCCTCCCCTGCTAATCTCACAGTCGCTGTGATCGGTGACCAGGTCCCTTGTGTCCTTCGGGGCCTGGCCCCCCACACCTAATCGCCAGCAGTCTCTGCCTACACATAGCACTTGCCTTGACAATTACTGATCTTCTCCACTGTAGGACTGCACTTAACCATTTATATATATATATTTTTTTACAGATGAATGTTCCCTTGCAAGTCCTACACTGGTCACTTACACCTGCTGCTCACTCACGAGCATGGGCACTCCAGCACTTTCCCCCTCTCCCTCTTCACTTCTCCTCTCTCTGCACTTGCACACTCTGAATGTTCACATGGTCTAGTAGGTCAGTCGTTATCCTCCAGTGTATTCTTTGATTTCTATCCCATGTTCCCTTCCTTTTGCCCTGTGGGTGTTTTGAAAAACATTTTACTTTTATACATGCCTAACAAATGCACAATAAATACATACATTTAAAAAATTGAAGGCCTGGTGTCCTTGGGATTACAGCGACTGAATGAACTAACTAACTTGGTCAAGAGGGCATAGGCAATCCACCTTGGACTACATATTTGTGAAGCGGTCACTGAGGACAAAAATAATCAGTATTGTGACAATCAAAATCTGAGAATGATGCAGAAATTATGCTGGAATTACTCATTACTATGTAAAAGTGATTCAGCATCTTTCTGGCACATTGCGAATGACTTGGAAATAAACCAAGTGGACATGAAATTGAACCCGATAAGGGACTCCAATGGGTCAATCCTTTTGAATCAGTCTTTGGTTAGAGGTATGAGGTGGAGGAGAGTGTTGTGGCAGTGGTTGAGAGTGAAATTGATGGTCGGCATGTTGATTTTGACCAGGAAAGTATTTTTGACATTATTCAGGGCATTTGTAGGTCCAGGAACGAATAGGTTAGCCAACGTGGTCTTTGAGGACGACCCTCTGACCTGGTCTATGATTCTGACACTATTCTACAAGCAAGAAGTGGATACCCAGAGTATTCTTGCATCTTGGCATACAACCTACGTGATCCTTGTATTCAGAAAAGGCAATTACAACAACCTGAAAAATGTCGGGTTGATTTCGATCTTAAAATGAAAAAGGTGACCATGTATGCTAAATCCTACAATTTGTCAGTGTTTTATATAAGACAGGAACGATGTTCCGAAGTTTATAGACACAATTCTCTTTAATTGATTGCTGCCTACACTGTTTTGGCCTTAAATTCTTCAGGGCGTTATCATGAATTCTGGTGTATATTATCAGTTATAGGGCATCCGTGTTCAGTTTATTTTTCAACATCTATAGTCTTCTCTGTACCGTTATCTGTAAGGTTTATCTTGAGTATAACTCTACTGCAGTGTATTTGCAAAGACATCTCCATCTGTTTCAATATATTTCCATAAATCAAGATGGTTGTCAAAAACAGTTAAATTCCCACAGAAGTCCTCTTCATGCCTCTAGTTATACTGATTTGTGAGTGTCATCCTACAATAAGTCACAGCAATGCAGTGTCCTCCTGTTTAAAGAAATAACCTTGAACCATGACTTCAAAAAAATGAAATTTTCATTTCTAGAGAGTTTCAACTATTCCAGAGAGTCTGGAAGTACTCTCTTCTCCTAATGAAGCCCCTCGCAAGCATTTGCGTTTTTCTGAGTGGCTCCATTAGGAGAAGAGAGTACTTAAAAACTCTCTGGAATAGTTGTAACTCTCTGGAAATGGAAATTCCAGAGAAAATGTGCAAACGCCGCCCCTTTTCAACTAGTTTATCAACCACCGTTCACTGCTTTCCCTTAACAGTGAAGAGTAATTCTTGTTCCACATTTACTTTCTTCCAACACCTTGTCTTGACTAGCTTGGCACCCATTCACTTAGTTGTCCTCTCAATACTTCTCTGGCTCCTGCCAATACAGGTCTGCTTCTAACCTGCAGTCCTTTGACCACTTGGCTTGTGTCAATACTCTTCTCGCACCCTTCTTGGGATCTTACTTTCTTTGTCAATACTTGTATTTTAGTTCATTCTTTGGTACTTGCCACCTGCACAACGTTGCCATTATTCCATTCAGAATCTGCTCATCATTTGATTTCCTTCTGTTTGGTATTCAAAAATGCTTATTCAATCACTCGTGTTACTGGTTTTCATTCTGTGGATAAGTGATTTGCCACTTTTCCACAAATATGTGCACTGAAATGTCACAATTTTTTAGAACTCCACCGGAGATGACTACTCACAGATTGTGCACACTAAAGCCTGTTGTTCCCAACAGGTAATCCTGGAGCAATCTGTTAAGGGGGTTCCCCCTTACATTACACTTGTACTGAGTTACTAGAGTCTGAAAAAAAGAATTCTAAGAAAAAATATTTAATGCTCAAATAAAATTCATACATCAGTACATTTAAACATAATCACACTTTTCTATCTAGTAACCGAATTTCTCCTGGTTTTCAATTCCATACATGTAACTCCCCAACCCCTCTCAACAGAAATTCACAACACCATAGTAAGTCATTCTTGACTTAATGTTGTTGCCAAAGCGTTTCAGATATCACCATGTATCCTCCTTCAAAGGCTAAATTGCAGTCGTTTTCTTTTCCTTATTAACTTTCACTGTTGCCTATAAAACAGAACAATGTCCTTTACGCTTAAGTATTTATTACAAATTGTGTCACATATTAAGACCCATATTTACGTTAACATTACTCCCAATCACAAACCTCTTGTCATCAGTATTTCTCAATTTGTACATATACCTAAATAAAGGAAGACTAAAATCACTAATCTCCACTGAATGTTCATAGAGCATCCAAACCATTTAACACACTTCTCATCTGACTGCTTGTCGGTTAGCGAACCGTTCCGTTCAGTATTTTGCGAGCGCTCCCAAAGCCAGTGTTCTCGACGAACCTAAGGGAACAAAGAATCCCATTAGTTTAACTCAGTGTGTGTGCGCGGAGGGTAATTTCCATTTGCACTTACACCAGCTGGAGCGTTTTTACTCACTTGGACTTGATGAGCTTCTGCCATGGACAGCGAGGCATCGGACCGGCGAAACCGGTCGGGTGCTTCACATCCATTATTTTTTGCTGCTGCTTCCATGGCAACAGCCCGAGCGAGGCAGGGCTGCAGCATACATTGAGCAGCGGCCATCATGTTTACTATATTACTCTGAGTTCCAAAAACACATCAACTCCATTACTTAGTAAGCAATCAAACCGTTCTCGTCCCAGAGTATATGTTAATCAATTACTCATTCTATCTTCCCAGCATTTGACAAATGCCGAACCAGTGATTAAAAGTCTAATTCCATGCACATGTAGTTACCATCAGCTCATACTTCCTCACTTGAGCCTCGCACAATCTCATTCGTACTCTTCACAATCCGCCCCTCCTACGAACCTCGTACTCCAATTAAACCTTGTTAACTGATGTTAATATTTACTTTTTAATGTATATGTAAGATCTACATGCTGCGGTATTTCAGCAGATGCAGACCTAAACAATCGACATATATCTGCAGCATCTGCAAGTCCCTACAGCATTGTAGGTGAGGGATGTCCTGGGACTTACTACATCATATTCCACATCACATTGCTCATTCCTCCCAGATTCCTAATCCGTTCACAATCTAGTTGGATTATTTGTTCTGCATGAGCAATAGCATTGCCGTTGCACTGCTCAGCTATATATTTAAAAGTGAACATTTGTTTGTGGTGGGTATTGGGGCGAAGCATTGTTCCTGATGTAATTCCACATCATTTCACCAGTCTATACCAGATTTTGCATAATTGCCTGTTAAAACACTCCAGCCATTACTGGCTGCATGACATTTGGGCACCCCACCCCTCTCTCTGAATTTCATCAAAAGTCAAAATGTGTGTGTGGGTTTGTGGCGTGGCAAAGCTTTGTTGCTTATACAATTGCACACCGTTTCACCAATCTGCACCACATTTTGCATGGTTACCAGTTAGGACCCTCTAGACATTACTAGCTCCGTGTCATTTGGACACCCCACCCCTTTCCCCAGATTTCAGGACCTTCACACATGAGACTGTTGCGTAATCGGCAAAATATCAATGTAGTCGTTGAAGGCACGTTCCCGACATGAGGAACAAAACTCAGGTTCAGTTCCTAGTATGCAGGGTTTCCAAAATATTTTCACTGCAATGCACCGCAACAAACTGCACAACCCCAGGTTGAGGCGACAGGTCGGGATAGAGCACAGAGGGTCCAAGTACCATTTCAGTCGTTTATCACAGCCCTTTTTTTCCTGCTGCATTGGTTTTCTTTGCAACAGACTATGGCACATTCCATACTTTGAATTGATGCCTGGTCTGTGAGAACCTCTTTCACATGACTTTAGCAATGCCCACATGTGTGTCGGTGGCTGTTGATTTGATTTGTAATCCTCTAAATTGAAGTTGTTCAATGGATTTCACAAAACTATGCTTCTCTATGGCAACAGAGGATCGGAATTCACCTGGACCACCACAGATCTTCGTCCTGGGGGTGATAAACTCAGTACTTTGATGAAAATCCAGGAAATCCAGGACTGTCGCACTGTCCTTCACCTGCAAACAATAGCCTTTTGCCAGTAAGAGCATTGTATAATGCAACCTGGTCTTGATTACATGCATCCTATATGTTTAGCAATTAATAGGTAAGTGTGCTGGTATTTACAGTAGGTGGCTTTAGAAAGGAACTCCAGTCCGCACAAATGTACAAAAGCTTATTTTTAAATGTGGTGCCACTAAATAACAGTGCACAAGAACCAAGTACATTTCCTGTGAAAGCAACCTCTCAATATGGCAACAAGCCTTTAGATGCTGTTGTTTGAGTGACTGGATCCACCTTGAACGTCATAGCCTATTCTATTGATGGCATTTCAGGATGACATGTTGTGGTGTAGAAATGACCCTTTACTGTTTTGCACGGCCCATAGGGATGATCAACTCAATCCCAGTGACTGCACTTGAGCTTTTATCATTATAACTAAGAGCCTAGATTCTCAAACCTGCCAAAACAGTTAAACCTTAGATGCTGTAGTTTGACTTCCTGAATCCCGAGTTTGGGGTGTTTTTATTCCCCCCCTCTGCCTCTATTAAAAAAGATACTATAAAAAAAAGTAAGCTTGGTATGTCATTGCTAACTGCAAACGTCTAAAAGAAAGCAATGCAAACTTAGGAAGGCATGTTGGAAGCTATTGTACCAAAAAGAGACAGTTGTATATTTTGATTCCTATTTAAATACCCTTGTATCTTTTTTGATGTGCTTGGTAACAGTAAAAGATCCTGTGCCTGTGTTCGTCTCATGCTATTGTAAAATAATAACAAGCATGCACAGTTAGACAAGCAGTGTACTTAGTCGATTTATAGATGGCAGTATATTTTCTATTATTTTTCCAAAAGGTTTTCACCAGCAACTGCAAGTTCTCACTTGATACTTTTTAAAATGATTTGCACATAGCTATTTAAAATGAATAAAATAGATATGAAGCATGTTATAATATCACGCCTGTACTTTGTGTCAGGTTGTGTGGTCCTGAAGCAATGCTCACCATCGCAGCTTCATCCTGCTATGAAAGGACTCAACTTTCAATTTAACATACATAAAGAATAAATGACCCAAGAACCAGGCTTGACAATATATATTAACATTTGCATACATACAACTGTGTTAAAGTCTAGCCATGTATAAAAGTCCACCAGAAACACAAATTGAGCATACTAGGTGTACCTGTTCTACTTGGTTTTAGTCGTATCATGATTGCATTGGTGTGAACTCTTTTGAACCAACAGAAAGATGACAAAAACATTTGAAAAATATTGAAATGTTATTTGTCAGTAAGATAAGCATTGCAATACGTAGAACTGTAGATGTTGCAGTATCTTGAACTTGTGATATTGTTGCTTTCAACAAGACTATAAACGCTACCAATGATTAAGCACAAAGCAAAAACTATAACTATACGTTTTCTTCTTGGTTGTGGTTGTACGCTCTGTAATTAAGACTGCCCATCACAATACCCTCCTCCACAGTACATGTGTTTTTATGCTAGATTAAGGACTGAGTTGTACATATGTTGAAGAATTTAAAATTGTACAATTAAAAGGGATTTGTACATAAAAACCAAACGTCGTTAGCAAAGGATTCATGAAACTAGTTGCTGATATTGCATCTACCACTCATATTGTCATGAAGATAATATAAAGGCACTAAAAGAATGCAGAATGTCATACATGAGGGTAGGTGGAGTTAAAATTGTCACAAATCCGATTTAACCATGACTGCTACATAAACCAAACTTTGCCTCTTTATGGAAGGGGCAACATCCAAACGCAAAAGTTGCTTCACACACTACATTTTAAGTGGCCATTGTTTACTATGGCTTTCAAACAAAGTTCAACACAATTCCAGATTGAATAGAAGGAGCTAAAAGTGCTCCATGGTATGCAGCATTAAACAGTGACCCATGAGCTGCCACTGGGGAATAGTTAGTTAGTGCATGGCGTTCCACAAATTCAACGTCGCCATAAGATGCAAACATATCATGTTGTCCATTATTTATAACCCCTTATGCTTTATATGTTGCATTGATGTGTTGTGATGGTTATTTATAGATGATTCCAAACACACAGATTCAAATTTACATAAGTGTGTTTGCACTGCATCATTTGGATTGAGGAGCCAAAAGTAGCTCATGGTAGCAGTTGTTTTCAAGCTAAACAGACTCTTCTAGGCTATAAGAAAGTGCTAAATAGCTTCCAGCTCCCACAATTTAAGCCCAGACGGTTTGGAAAATTATAGTCCATGAGCAAAACATCGGACGTAAAGGAGCCCAACACATTTCATCCCTTACTGGTTTATACACCTTCCTGTTGTGTATATACCAGTGTCGATAGAATCAGCTTGACGTCTGACACATGTTTATTCATTGGGACTATCTTTAAAGAACTAGCTTTAAATGCTGAATCTGAGGTGCCCTTTTGTAGTGCGGCACACAAACCTTTATTCCTTTTACTTGTGCATTGACTGTGTAAGGCACCTCTTTTATACATCCTTCCAGACAATTAGCGCCAACACCTTGTCAGATGTTTCCTAAAGTTGAGCCTACACTTTCAAAAATTGGGATGTTGTGAAAATGTGCAGCAGC
This sequence comes from Ambystoma mexicanum, assembly GCF_040938575.1. Lineage (NCBI taxonomy): Eukaryota > Metazoa > Chordata > Amphibia > Caudata > Ambystomatidae > Ambystoma > Ambystoma mexicanum. The sequence continues at coordinate 498,176,087 of NC_090939.1, read as the reverse complement.
ATGTCTTCAGTGGCCAGCAGGACAGATAACGTATGTTTGATAGACAATATCAGACTGATAATCTGACAGAGTAGGAAAGAATAGCCTGTGACAATATTCAGAAAAATCAGCATTTGATAATTAAGGCAGACAAAAAGGCAACTTAATAGTTATGAATAGAGAAGGTTATGTGAAGGCAGGCAATACACACGTTTCACAAGAAGTGTTACAAAAAGGTGTATAAGTATTTATTTGACATGAAATCGTACTCTGCACAAACAAAGGTGAAAAACTGGTATAGTGACGGATTGATCTCAAAAGAATAAAAAGACTACTTCTACATTAAACATTGTATATATTTTCTAGCAAAGGTACATAAAGAAGGATTTGATTTCCCACTGCTGAGACCAATTGTGAGTGGTACTGGTGGTATGACGGAGCACATTTCAGAATATATAGAGAACATCTTTAATCCACTATTTATACAACCATATATCTTAAAAACAGCACTATGGTTTTTAAACTTAATGAACACTATGTTCTGCTCGCAATCGATGTAGTAATATTCTATAAATAGATTATTTAGCCCTGCATCTGGTATAGGGGAACATCCAAATTAAAGGAAAGGGTGGAAGAAGTAAATAAACATCATCATAGCAACAAAACAAAACATTTGGAAAAAGGGAAATCTAAAAATGTAAGCGCAAACCAAAAGATTGGTCTTGGAAGAAACCAAGTTCAGGGGGGGACTGGAAGCAAAGACAGAAAAGAAGATAAGGAACAATTACTTCAGGGGAACTCGCAGAATATTTATCTGATAAATCATCTGGATATAAGTGGGAGAAGAGAAAAGAGATGGACTTACTATTTGCAAAGCCTCTATCACTTTCCTGGAACTCTGACCTGCTATGCTCCCGGTGGTTACTCCTCCCCTCTGTTTTTAATTTCTATCTCCTTTACTCCTCATCCTATTAGCTATATACTGTCCACATCCTGCCCTTCCCACTATCCCTTTCACCTCCTTCCTCTTAACTCTTTTACCTCTTTCTTTGCTTCCTTCATTATTTTAGAACTGTTTATTTTTCCTCTTCTTAAGAGGAGTAAGAAATTGCTTGTTTTATTTTGTTTTATAGAAAGAAGTTCCTTCTTGATTCTTTTCTATTTTTATTAAACCAAGGTTTTTTTTGTCTAAATGATATAGACTGAACACCATAGACAATAAAAAAAAAAAAATATATATATATATATACATAGATTAAACATAACTTGAGACTTGAAACTGTAAAACATTATTTAGATGAGCAATTTAGATGTACAAGGAATAACATGATTTTGGAAATGCTGCAAATAGTGCTCACTAATAATAATTTTGTCTTTGATGGAGAGACCTATGTACAACAACAAAGTGTAACAATGGGTGCAAAATGCGCACCTTGGGTAGCAATTTTATATTTCATGCTTTGAAAAACGACGTGTTACATCATACTTGGAAACAAAGTATAAGGTATAAGTAATATGTTTGCAAAGATACATAAATGACAAATTGTTGGTGTGTAAGGTTACTGCGAATGATCTTGAAAACCTTCTTACATAATTGAATCAAAATAAGTTTGGTATCCCTTTCACTGTGTGCTAGGACTATAGGCCAGTAACATTTTTAGATCTTAAAATAGCAGTTGGAGTTAATTTACACACAGTGAGGTTTCATATAAATGCGAAGCTAATACAGTATTGCATGCCACAAGTGCACATAAGAAATCAAATCCGTAATTAATAACATACCAAATGGGGGGCGGGGGGGCGCTAGAGAGCCCATTCCAGCATGGTGCCTTTCGTTTGAGCGCTGCACACTAGTGATAAATCTGGCGGATCTACTGGTGTGACTGAACCGTGGAATGGTACAGCATAACGTGGAAAGACCCAGGTGGCTTTTCTGTGCTCGATGTCCTCTAGGCTATTGAAAGACAGCCTAGCCCATCTGTGTCGGCAGCAGACTCGGAAGGAACGAAGACCTCAATCGGCTGCTTAACACCGAAAAGGGAGACACCTTCCCTCAGCTCTGGTCGGCGACATTATCTGATGCCGGCTGCAAGGTATGGCTTGTGGTGCGCTTGAAGAGCTGCCCGGCGATATGACGAAGAGCCAGAGGGGCTGTCTGGGCACGGTGTGCCCTTATGAAACTACACACAGCTCCCCGTTGGCAGGCTAATATTCTACAGCAGACATTGTCAGAGGAGTGCAGGGTGCCAAAAAAAGCTAGAAGTGGGTGTGATGTGTAGACTTGCCATACGCCCTGAGACCCGTGTGGTGGCTGCATGGGCACAGTGTGAGCCATGGGTAATTGGTGCTTATATTCAGCCCCACAGGAGGTGTTTGGTAGCAGAAGCTGCTGCAGTACAGATGAGTCTTGAATTTTGAGCAGCGGTAGTGGGCTGATTGCTACTGGAGGGTAATAGAGCCCCCAGTGGCTCTCTAAGAGCACCAACCATTACTGCCTGGGACTGTGACCATTGCAAAATGCCATAGCCTGAAAGGGATGGCAACAAGAAGAGCGAAACAGAAGCTGAATGCATGTAGGGGGCAGCTCACACCATGGCTTATTCTCTGGAGTGGGATCCCCATTCAATCCTTGTAGCATGCACTGCTTTTGAGTGATTTAATCCTACTGACATGTGACTAGAGAGACTGTGAAACTTGTGGTTGTAAAATTATTTGCTGGCTGATCTGGTTAACTGACTGGTTCAGTTGTGATCTCTAATGCAGGGTCCCTATCCTGGGCAAAGGATACTAGAACCAGCGGAAGCTCTTATTTGAAGAGGAAGCGATAATGAAAGCAAGTCTGTTCTGCTCCTCGCGAACTCTGAGAGATGGGGACATGTTAGACACACCTGAGGAATCCAAGTTGGGTGTTAAGGAACTCCTATTGCATTTCAAAGCAGGCATTGGTAAGATGGACTCGGAATTGGCTGCTCTCACTTGTAAAGTTGATTTGCTTTAGCTGCGCTTGGATAAGCAATGTTCCAGACTTGATGAGGCTGATAACCCTACATTGGAACTGGAAGATTCCTCGACGATAATCTCCATATTTAAAACAGTGGAGCAGCTGTTAAGGTGATAACCGTCCAGATGGAATATTTGGTGGACATGCTCAAAGGAACAACATACTTTTGGTAGGGATACGGGAAGCACAGCTGCATGGGCAAATGGAAGAATTTGTAGAAATAATCTGCACAAAAGTATTTGGCCGGGAGGAGCTATCCTTGTCGTTTGTTGTGGTGCGTGCTCATAGTGTCCCCACAAACCCGTCCATACCAGGGGCTCTGCATGACAGATTATTGCATCCTTAATTACAGTGACTGGGGCACGATTTTGTGGCTGTGGTGGTGAATGGAGGGTGAGAAAACTTATGGTGATCAGCGTCAAATTTTTTCTAGACTTCAGCCTCATTACAAGCTACTCGCAGAACCTTCACGGGAGTGAAACGCAAACTGTGTGATAAAAACATTAGGTACTCTGTGCTGGCCCATTCTAAGTTACGGATTCAACATGAAGGGAAGGTACAGTTCTTTAAGTTCCCTAAAACCGCTAGTACATTTGAGGAGAAGATTTCAAAAAAGCAGCCCAAGGGAGTTCCAAGATCACGTGATGGTGCTACGGGACATAAAGCCGATATACAGGTTGATCCCTGACATTCCACAACAGGTACTCTGTTGTTGTTCCTGATGCAGTGATGATACTACAGGATTAAAGTTTGGTTGAATGAATAGGCGGCCGACAGATAGTGATCCATCAGTCTGTATTGTCACACCAGTTAAAGGTTTCTATGAATACACTAGTAAGGTTGGTGCTGGATGTGGTGCAGGCACCACGTGCGTTAATCGTCTGGTTATGGTTAAGGGTAGGATGGGGTTTGGTGATACGATACATGCCAGGTGGGGGTTGTCCGGGAGGGCAGGTAGTGGAAGAGGGTATAAATGGGAGGGATTTTGTTGTGTTTACTGTTTAGAGTGCCCCATTAGATGGGCGGTGATACATGGTTTGATCGGGAAGAAAATTCCTGTACCTGCATCAGATAGAGTCCAACAAATTATGCATGCACTAAGTGATATGGCCTATGGGGAGGGTGAAACCCTGATTCACAAAAGTTGAAATTTAGGGTGGCCACCTAAAACATTTTGTGGATGCAGCCATAATGGGGAAACTAGAAGCAGTCTCTTGTATTTGAAGCACCACAATGTAAACATTGCCTTTCCGCCAGGAAACGCACCTTCTACAATCCACAGAAATTAAATGGGCCACGCAATGTGGATGCCACAGATAGAATTCATCTTACTCCACGTACGCCAGAGGAATTGCGATACTTATTCACAGGTCGCTTAGATTTCATCTGTAAGAGTTTACTAAAGATCAGGAGGGTAGGGCTTTAATTGTGACTTGGTTTCTTGGAGGATATTCGGGGTCACACTAGTCAACACTTATGCCCCAAATGTGGATGACCCAAAATGTGTTGATTGGAGATAAGATTTAGGAGCACCCAAAGGGGATGCTATAATACTCTGGGGCTGAGACTTTAATACACTTTTAAATACTGCCATGGATAGGTCCAATGCAGGCTTGACACAGCAAACTAAGACTAGCCAAAAGATAAAGACCTATGTTCCATGCATGAAATTGACGATGTTTGGAGGTTACAGCATGTGACACCTCATGGGTTCATGCTATGGCTTTACGGATAGACTTTATTTTAATTTCAAGATCCGCAGTGTTCCTATTTGGGGTCTGCGAGATTCTTCTGAGGTTCCTATCCGATTATTCTCCCATTACATTGAAGTGGTCTACTCCAGAACTGACTCACAGGCTGAGCAACTGGTCCTTTAAGGTTGAAGCCCTTAAAGAGGTCGTATTTTCAACAGGAACTACATGAGATAATCTCCCTTTTGCAGGCCAGTGATAAGTCAGTGGACTCAACCGGGGTATTGTGGGGAGACCTTTAAATGTTACATTTGTGGGGTGTGTATAGCCAGTTGATAAGGAGAGAATTGGAAGATTATAAATCCAAGCTTGATAACCTCCAATTGACAGGGGGTTGAACATATGCTTGTTCTTATTCGAAGAGAACTTGATAGTTGTCGAACTAACGCGCTGAGGGAAGTTAAATATCTGAATTAGCCTATCTTATACAGCAATATGGTGAAATTCGGAAACCAGGGGCTTTGCTGGCACAGATGCTTGCGTCGGGAGAAAAAAAATCCAAACAAATAGACCTAATGAAAGATCTGGTCGGGGAGCTTAAATATGAGACGTCGGACATAGCGGAAACATTTCATTCATTCTATAATAAGTTATATGTCACAAAGGGCACCCAGTCTGAGGCACTAATACAGCAATATTTTGAAAATATAGCATTGTATTGGCTATCCCAGGATCAATGGGAAGCCCTTAGTCAGGAAATAACATTGGCGGAGATAGTTGAGGTTGTAAAGGACCTCCCCGGATCGAAAGCCCATTGGCCGGATGGCAAATCGACCTGAGTTTTACAAGGCCTATTTACATTTTTTAGCCCCATGCCTGCTTTGGATCTATTTAGAAGCTATTCTGCAGGGAATTATTCCTCTAACACTTACAGAGGCGACGATCCCCCTATTACATAAGAAAGGGAAACCACCAGATTAATGTACATCCTATCGACCAATCTCCCTTATTAATCTAGATGACATCTATGCAAAAATACTGGCGGGTAGACCTCTTCCCCTTATGCAGAGTTTGGTTCTTGCTGACCATTCCGGTTTTATTCTGGGAGGATTAAGACATACAAATTCTACAGTTTTTTTGGTCTTTTCAATATACTTGATCAAGCGGTTCCCACTGTGTCTGTGCTTTTGGATGCAGAAAAGGCAATCGACTCAGTCAAATGGCACTTTTGTTTTTAGTAATTGAGAAAATGAGGTTGGGTTGTGTATTTATTTTATTTTGTACAATCCCCCAACAGATCGAGTTGCCATAAATGGACAACTTTCAGAGTCCTTGGTGGGGGTACTAGACAGGGATACCATCTCTCTGCATTGCTGTTTGATCTGGCTATGTAGCCCCTAGCAGCCATGTTAAGGGAACAGCACCTTCGTAGGGGAATCCAATTATATTCTCGCAAATTGATAATTTCGCTATACACAGAAGATATTCTGCTATCTATAAAAGTGCCACTGTAAACACAAATCTGGTAAGGTTTGGGGATTTCTGTGGTTGGTAGGTTAACAACAGTAAATCAGTGGCCTTTCCTTTAACGGGGCAGCCTTGGACTTGACGGACGATTTTGCCTTTAAATGGGAGTGGTAAAATACTAGATACCTGGGAATCGAGGTCTCTCGGGACCCAGATATACTTCTCCAGGAAAACTAAGGAAGGGTGGTAGATGTCCTTAAAGAACGAGTGCAGAGATGGAGCAATGTTCCGCTCTCCTTAATAGGTTGCATTGCAGTCATAAAGATGTTTTACTAAGGTTCCTATTTTTGAATATTCCAGCAATTCTTTTCACATGGCTCTGCAGGGTCCTGTTGGAAGTCCTCTGTGCCGAGAAACAGCCTAAGGTGAAGTGGACCATTCTGCCGCAATCATATCTAGGTGTCTAGCTCTTCCAGACTTTGAAGTATACTAATGGGCAGTCCAAGCCTACTTTATTTCCTTCTGGTATGCACCAACCACGAGCCGGCAGACGAGCTGAGCCGGCCCACCACAACGATGGCTCACTTCAACAAAGGCTCCTTCACTGCCTGTCCTGAGCCTGCCCAGAGAAAGTCCAGAGACCAGTCCCCCTGCTGTAAACCGGCTTGGAGACCTGGTAAGCGCCATAATCATCCTCTTTTTACCTCTTGCTGCATGCCCCTCCCACATTAGCCCAACGCCTTGCAGCTTTACGTTACCATTACAGAGTGCCGCCCTCTGTTACAGACATTACCCGGCAACAGGTAACAGGCACCAACATTATCAGTCATCTTGGTCATTCCACACCTAAGAGCCCTCCCTGACTGTGCCTGTATATTGAACTAAAACGAAACTAACCTACATGGCTGGCCCCTTACACTGCACTCTCAGCTGCCATTGCAAACTGCCTATATTACCTGCAGTCTACCCTCACTTCTATATTAACCTCTCGTTCCATGCCTAGACCCTGCCTATTGCACCTCAGGCAATTGCCTTTATCCTCAACCGCTTTTAGGTTGTATTTAGATGTCACCCCCTTGCTTTTAAGTCATCTGTTTATTTTCGAATCTAGTTGTCATCCCATTGTATTTGAGTCAACTGCTCGTACATTGAATCTAGATGTCACCCCTTTGCACACGAGAAAATTGCTTTATATCGAACCTATTGATCTTTGAGCCAAGTGTTTCCATGTGCAGTTCCATTGCATTCTAGACTATTACTCACTGTGAAACTATGTGATTCCCCACTGTATTTAGTTGCTCTTTATCACTGCTAACCTAGGTTTTGCCCATTACACTTGAAGCATTTGTTCGTACTTGTTTAACCGATAGGCTGACCTACATAGCACTGTTACAGCTTGATCTGCCTACCCTACCACGACAACACCACAAGATGCAAACGGCACAAGTCACACTAGCCCTCCTCACACTAACAGCACTCCTAGTTTACAAACTCAGGATCGCTTCAGTCCCCGCCATTGATTAAACTACCCTTCAACTCTGGGCCCTCTCTCCCATAATGACACCGACACATCCCCAACCATTAACGAGCCACAATGACCAACTTGAAGAACACCAACAGCCCTGCTCATTCAAGTCCAAACCATGCAACACTACATCCAGAAATGCCAGACTCCGAGCCAGACTTGCTAAAATATATGAACCTCTCGCTAGAACGCTTACCTCGTCCAACCGCAGCAAGCCTGCACCCAATAGGAGTACAGAAAAACTTCACAACCCTAACCGCAAAACACAGAATGTACGCATGCACTCCCCTGCCATGACCCAAGGAAAGATAAGCACACCTCCATCCACCATCCCCCACCTTAAAGGTGCTTTAATTAACGCCAGATCCATGATTGCTCATGCCATTGAGATTGCTGATCTCATTTAGACCGAAAACCTCGACTTCTTGGCCATTACGGAATCCTGGCTCCATGCCGCCGCAGGACCTGCCATCATGTTAGCGATCCCTAATGGTTACACTATCCTAAGATCAGACTGAAGCGAAGCCCGTGGAGGAGGCATAGCTCTTATTGTCAAATCAAACCTATCTACTAGGATAGTCCCAGCTAATGACACCAAATCTTGTGAAAGCCTAACAGCCAAATTAGCTATTAACAACTCCCAAACCCTCACCATCCACTTGATTTATAGACCCCCAGGCCCTATTGGAGCCTTCGAGGAAGACATCTCCACCACTCTATCTCATAACCTAAAAAATTAATCACATGCCATCCTCTTAGGGGACATTAACCTGGGCTTCAACGACCAAAACGACCCACATGCAAACAGAGTGGCTAACCTACTCTCTGAACTAGGCCTCTCATAAAGAGTACTTCACGCTACCCATAACAAAGGTAGAATACTTGATTGGGTGGCAGACCACAACTGCAACGCCTCCATCCTATCGATCTCCCCCCAAATCTGGACAGACCACCACCTTATAACATTTGCTCTAGAAACGGACAGACCCACTCCTACTTTAGCCCAGCCAGCTCTGTCCATCCCGACAAGGAATAAGAGAAACATCACCCCAGATAACCTACTTCCGCTCATCCTCCCCACACTCAACTCACTACCAGACAACCTGGACCCTGAAACTCTAGTGAATGAGTATAACAAAATCATGGCCTCTGCACTGGACTCAATTGCACCACTCAAATTGAGACAAAGCAAATATAAAGCTCACCTCAACTCCTGGTACACCCCCTACCTGAAAACACTCCGCACCAAAAAAAGACAATCTGAGGTCGCATGGAAACTACAACCTTCTGAAGAAAATAAAATCACTCTGAGGGATATATCTACCCTCTACAAAAAGGAAATACTGTCGGCAAAACTAGAAACCTACAACACTAGAATAGCCCAAGCCAACTCTAGCATGAAGGAGCTCTTTATCATCCTAAAGGAAATAGAATCTCCTATCCCAGTACCAGACAATTGTGTCAAAGACAAACTATGGTGCACCAATATTCAGCTAGCCTTAGCTAACAAAGTGTCAACTCTCCAATCTAAAATTGACAAGAAAAAAGCCTCACTCAGCCTGGATACGAATCCTAAAATGTCTATCACCCGCCCTAAAAATAACACTGACACTCCTCGCTTCAAGTTCTCCAAAGTTTCTATTATTGAGACTGAAAAAATCATTCTGTCACTCAAACCCTCAAACTGTCAGGGGGACCAATGTCCAGCCCAATTGATAAAGGATGCAGGCAGAGACCTGGCTCCCTTGATCTCTAAACTCATTAACGCTTCATTCACAACAGGATTTATACCGAGCAACTTAAAAGAATCTTGGGTTCTCCCACTACTCAAAAAACAGACGCTAGACCCAGCCATACCCACAAATTACCGTCCAATCACCACCGTGCCATTCCTCCTAAAAATTATAGATAAAGTGGCGTACTCACAAATTCAGAAACACCCTGAAACCAACAACCCGCTGGGAGCATTGCAGTCTGGCTTCCGTCCCCAGCACGGGACCGAAACAGCCCTTTTAGATCTAAAAGCACAAATTGACGAGCTAAGGGATCAAGGAAAACCAGCCTTACTCCTCCTTCTGGACTTATCAGCTGCATTTGACCTTGTTGACCATAAGGTGCTTTGTAGGCATTTGGACATGGCGGCGAACTTCTCTTAGGAAGCCACAGGCTGGATCCAATCCGTCCTCAATAATAGGACCATGAGAGTCTTCTCCACCACCGCAGCAGCAGACTCCATCCCCATTACATGCGGCGTGCCCCAGGGTTCTTGCGTTTCTCCTACACTCTACAACATCTTCACAAAGCCCCTTTTTGATGATCTGGACCTTCTTGGTACCACCTACACTAACTATGCAGATGATACTCAGATTCTCCTACCACTTACTGGTGATAAGGATTTGGCCTTGGTGAACAGGGTGTATCTCATCATTCAGGCATGGATGGCCACTCATGGACTATGCCTGAATGATGACAAAACTGAAATAATTATCCTTGGCACACCCGCTACCATAAAAAAACTGAGCCCTAGCTACTCCTCCTTTAACATAGATAATAACCAAATCACAACTGCTCACGCGGTAAAAACTCTGGGTTTGTACCTGGACTCTACCCTCTCTTTCAACAAGCAGGTGAACGCGATGGCTTCTGCCACCGCCTACACCTGCAAATTGATAAGAGCAGGCAAACCCTTCCTGTCCAACAACAGCTGCATCACACTGGCGAGGGCGCTCGTGTTTTCAAAGTTGGACTATTGCAACTTGCTCTATATTGGGGCCAACAAGGAAGTTATCAAAAGAATTCACATCTTACAGAATAACGCACTTAGAGGAGCATTAGGCATTCCCAGGAGAACCCACATCACCGAACTCAGAAGGGCCAACAACTGACTCTCTACTCAGGAGAAAATCCAGCTAAAAGTGGCCTCACTTGTTTACAAATGCCTAAACAATGCCGCACCATGCTACCTCTCTGCGAGATTCACCAGATCCGTTAACTCTAATAACATATCAACACCCAGATTTAAATTGTCCAGAGTCGGTGGCTGTAGCTTCCAGGTTAAAGCAGCTCAAATTTGGAACTCCCTACCACCCACCCTGCGGACAAACCAACCGTACTTCACCTTCCGACACAACCTTGCAAGGTGGATTAAAGACGTAGACAAATAACTGACTACCATCTTGCCTGAACTTATCCTGCGTCTCTCTCTACTTCGGCATTTTGCACACCTACTACCTAGTAGCTACTGCCTGCTTAAGTATTATTGTAAATACGTGCACCATCACTCCTGCCTGTTGTGTATATTGTGTATATCTTGTATTTATATTCTTGTGTACATTTCTAGTTTCTTTTTGCCATGTGTTTTTCCTGTAACTAAGCTGTAAATTGTCTTATAAAATGCGCCCGGTTACCCCTGGGTCTGGCGCGCAATACAAGTAATAAAAACAAACAAACAAACAAGACCTTCTCTGCCACATGTGCTGATAGACTAGGCTCCGGGCACTCATGCCGTACTTCAGACAGATCTAATTGAGTGTAATAAACCTACAGCGAAGGTGACACATTTTTCTAGTACCTGCATAGCATGGTACAAGATAGCTGATACATTGGGAATTGAGATTATGTATTCTCCATTGATACCTGCTTGATATGTTCACAGACTAGAGATTATATATGAAAAGGTTTACATGTGCCTAGTCACTAAGGTGGGAATAGGTACAATGGGGGATTACTACAAGGAAGGCCAGTTTTTATCCTTGGCGGCGTTTAAGGAAAAAGGTGGGTCTACCCCACTAGATATATTTATGTATTTCTGAATTGGAGACTAATTTAGAACACAATTTCACTCATTTCCAGAATAACAACATATTTTCTCTTTTACGTGATGTTATTTAGACACAAGGTGAAGATCACTTGGTTTCCCTGATATATAACAGATTAATGTCAGAGGTTCATCTACATGGTGATTTTCCCCAGACAAAGTGGGAGAATTTCTTGGGTATCGAGGTTTGGGAGTCAGACTAAGGGGTGGTCTCCCTAAATGCTAGATAGACAATTATTAATTTTAATTACGTGCATCAGACATATTACACTCCAGCTAAGCTACATAAATATTAACTGTAAAAAAGAAATTTTGGTGAGCGCGAGGGGGGTGAGAGGAAATCTCTTTTTGTAAGTTGTGGACCCGATGTTGGCACTGATGGGGTTCACGTCCGGCCTCTTCTCAGACCTATGCGCATGCTAGCAGGCCTTTTATTGATATTGGCTGACGGGAGGGTGGCCATCCCTTATTGGAAGGGCCCATTGCTGAAAATTGTAGCTTGGCTGAAAGCCATAGCTTACTGTTATGATTTAGATGTTACATGCTCGTCCCCCAGATATGTGGGGTCCATATATGCAGTATTTGTTATAATTTGTCAAGTACAGTCCTTCGTGCTGACCCCTGAAAAATGTATATGCTCAAGTCTATAGAGTAATGTAAAAAATCTATTTGTATAATACTTAGTTTTAATGGTATTATATTTCTGGTCAGTGCTAAGTTTTTTTAATGTTTGAGTACAGTGAGATGTTTAGATTGAGGCTATTCGGACTTGACTATACAAAAAGCATGAGCAGAAATTAAGAAAGAAAAATGACAACATTCTGCAAAGATATTTGAAAGGTGCAAAAGAATTAACTAAAGTAAGATTCATTCGCACATTTTCGAGAAAATAATAAAGCTTTAAAAGAAATTGTCAATAAACATGGGCAAGTGCTAATACTTGATAAAGAACCACGTGTTCTTGGATCATTCGCCTAGAATAATTTACAAGAAAGCAAATGCACTACTAAATGAAGTTTGCATCACGTACAACCGTTAGTTCAAGGTAGGTTATGGCTCAAATCTTTTCAAATGTGTGATATGTTCATACATCATAGATAAAACAAACAATAGAGCTACCAAATGGACAACGTTAGATTAAAATATCTATCAACTGTGATATAAAATGTGTACTCTATGCAATTAAATGTTTCTGTGATAAGATATATATTGGAAGCACAATTTGGAAATTGGAGATGCATTCAATACCACATAAGAAGGATCCGTAATAAAGAGCAGCGACAACCATCAAGTGTACATTGGGAGACAGAACGCCAGACTGGTAACCTAATCAATATTAATCTGATGGGCTTCGGAATAGTGAAGGCATTAGAAGAGAAATTGAGAACTAATTTTAAGATGGCAGGAAAATATTTGGATTTACACTTCCTGGAGAGGGCTTCCTGCTGACTTTTTGGCTGCCCACGCTGTTGGATCTTTGAACCGTTGGATTTTGAACTTGCTATTGCAGACTTTCCTTTCATACTGAGGCTAACTTAGTGAGGCTCCGCCTATTTACCCAGGAAGCCATAAAACATCACTAGTGCGCACGCTTCCTGGAGAGTGCTTCCTGGAGAGTGCTGACAGTTCGGCTGGTCAGCAGAGCAGCCAGCACTCCTTTACTAGTCTGTCTTGTGAGAGCAGGCATAACTTAGCTGTGGTGTGCCTGGCTCCAACATATAAATTGGGGTGTGCGCTATTGTAGTTCGCCCGTGCAAAAGATGTATTCTTTGAAAACGAATATGCCCACCAATGTAACAGACTCGACAAAAGATGTGAGAATTTCTCTGTCCCCCTCCCTGATTCCACCCATGTACCCACCCGAACAAACGAAACACTGCTGCGAGTGCATGTGAATAGCCATTCTGCTAAATTAAAGTGAACGATTTGATCGAAATCAGCAGGAGCATATTTGAGGAAATTATGGCTCCAGGCCGGAAAGACGTAAAAGTAGACTGCAATATAAAGTGCTTGTCACCTATAGATCACAGACAAATGCCTAAATATATGGGACGTGTCCCGACTTTGCAAGGACAAGCACTTTTCTCTTACATTTGTTTGTGCACCACTAACTAGTGCCTACTAGACTTGCTTGTGTTCTATTGCAGTTTACTTTTACATTCCACTTTTCTAAGTTGTTGGAAATGTATTGTGAACATCTTGTCACTACAATTTATGCTTATGAAAATTCATTGTTGCAGAATATATTTAAGATACATGCTCTAAATGCTATCTGTTAGTTCTTATAGGTATCAGGATGCTCTACCTTGATTGTTGTTGGCCCGATACCTTAAGCTTTATGCAATAAATTTGCACCATAAAAAGCTTTTTTTGTTAGTATTGTGTATACATGTACGAACTAAGGTGCCTGTAGCCTCTTCTCCATGGGGTCCCTTAGACTTTGTAACAAGTATGGACCATTGGTGATTCCTTTAACACCACAACATCCTCTTTTCAAATATTAATATACAAAATGAAGAATGTTTCAACTGTTGTTTGGCGGCTACCCCCTTGTGTGATATATCACTATTGCAAGGGCCATCATTGGATCTAGGCTTGGCTATTGTAATGCCCTTTTTGTTGGAACGTCCCAAAAAACCTGGTTAAACTCCAGCAGGCTCAGAATTACGCTCGAAGGGCCGCTACTGGTATCTCACGTAGGGATCACATCTCTGGTTTCAGAAGGCAAGTGCACTGGTTAACTGTCAAAGAAAAGATTGTCTTAAAACACTTGCTCTCACACATGAATGTCTTCATGGGCTAGCCCCCCCCTTATCTAGCTCAAAGGATCATCAGACAAACATCCTCTAGACCATCCAGGACTGCTTAAGCCAATCGCATCATTGTCCCTCCTACACGCAGAGTGTGAGCTGGTGGCTCTAGCTTCCCAACCATGGCAGCGACATACTGGAACACCCTCCCAGCCCAAATCAGGTTGATCGAATCCCATGCAGCCTTCCGTAAGGCACTAAAAACCAGCCTTTTTGTATGACGGCCTCCCCTTCCAACCTGTTTTGTGCCTCCTGCCCTCTGTTGTTCACTTAACATGTACTGTACCGTAAAATGTAACCTGTGCTGGGTCTACGGACTCTCTGTAACTAAGCAACTGTGTCAAACTGGGGCCGCTCACGGAGAGAAGTCCATTATCACAACGAGAAGCCTAAGATGATAGAGGTAAAACCGGCTAAATGGACATGGTTGGCGAAATCCAAATTGCAAACCATCCACAAGACAAACCATTAGCACATAGATAGAAATGGTACCCATACGTTTAAAATTGGTATTTGGAATACTAGAGGACATTCGCACCTAATGGTACCGGGTAGAGCGAATGTATTGAACAACTGTGATTTAATATTACTGCAGGAGATGTGGTTGACTGCAGAACCGTTCTGGCCGAATTGTCAAATCTGTTGGGTTCTAGACATAAAACAAGCTAAGGGAAGACCCATGAGGGGTCTACTTGCGGCCTTAAAAATGACATCACCAGGAAATTTAATTGAATGGAGAAATCTGCATCCTGGTCTACAATTGGTCAAATATGAAATCCAGACTCCGCCCCTAATAATGGCTATTGTAAACACCTACTGGAATCCTGCTAGAATTTCTGAATACAAATGTATTGCACTAGTAATAAACTTATTGGATGAGATAGATGCAGATCCACTAATTACTATGACGATAGTTGCAGGTGATCTAAATATTCATTGTATAAATAATACAAAAAAATCTAACGACAAGGGCAGAGAAATGGCTCAGGCTAATGAAACAACAAAATATGGTCATGCTAAATTGCTGCACATAAGGAGACGTCCCGCCAAGGGCTGACAACAGCAGTTATTGACTGTCTTTGTCTCAAGAGATTCACTAGAAACTGTATTGGATTTTTAAATTCTAATGACTGATCTAAGCAACCACAATATACTGGAGATCACATATTTCTAGTGAATAAAAAACAAAAGGATAAATACTATAATCATGCTATCAAAGTGAATCAGGGACTTAATCGCATAAAATGGACAGTGCCCAAGTTAGATAAACTGTTAGATCATTTGACAATGTCTCTGCAGAAATGCTATGTTGAGGTGTTCTACAAATTTGAAAGCGTAGAGAGCTGCAATACATGCACCAAAGAAAGGAGGATCAAACCTTATGATCCAATTATAAGGGATCAGAAAAGAGAAAAAAGGAAAGCCTTTAGGAATAAATACAAAGTACAGAAACTTTGTCAAACAGTATTGAATACAAAAAGTCCAAATGGAAAGTGAATTGATGGGAGCCTTAGCTAGTAAGTCAAGTGCCCAGATATGGTCATGGTTAAAAGATGGAGCCGGGACAGAGACCTCAAATACTATAAATGCCATAGTTGAAGATGGGTGGGTAAAACATTTTACAAAATGATTCTACAAGAAAAATTTGATGCAAGAAGCACCTATCCTGTATGATGATGATAAATCAATTTGAGATAGACGTACACCATAGAAACAATCAAAAACAAAGCACCTCCAAGGACTCTGGCATATCAAACGTGATGCTTAAATTACATCCGGTAAAATGGGCTTTGATTTTTGCATCAAATATATTGACAAATTCATAGATCTGGGTTAATACCAGACTCGTGGAACAATCTGTCGTCTTCCTTGTTTTGAAAAAGGGAAATATAATGAATCCTGCCAATTATAGACCCTTGGCACTGATGGACTCAGCAGGAATGATGTATGCGAAAATTATATTGATTGCTTTAAATAAATGGCTAAGGGAGAACAACCTATTAGACAATAATCAAGCAGGTTTCGTATCGGGACTGGGAACAGCTGCAAACCTGCATATATTATACAAGCCCTACAAACCAAGCTATAAAGAGAAAGAGACCGCTCTTGATAGCTTTTATAGACTACAAGCAAGCGTTCGATACAGTGTCTAGACCTCTGCTATCGAAGAAACTTCGATCAGCAGGATGTCCGAAGTATCTGCTCAATGCAATACAACAGCTGTATATTGGAACTTCGGTTAGAGTGAAACTGAACAGAGAGGGATTATTAACTAGAGAGATTGAAACTAATATAGGATTTAAACAAGGATGCTTGTTAGCATCTACCCTCTTTTACATTCGAGAGATGAACTATTTTAACAAGCTTAAGTCTTTTCTGCTTACACTAAATGGAAATCCCATCAAATACATGCTTTATGCAGATGACTTGATTATTTTAGATCAAACGCTCGTTGGACTAACTACAATGTTACAAGCTTTGGAAAAACATGCAAAAGATAATGATCTGCAGATTAACTCAAAAAAAAATCTAACATCTTGATTATTGGAACTAATCGAGTATTGAAAAATAAAGAGGGCAACTCGCAGGTGAATCGGTTGAAGTCATTAAGCAGTATTAGTACCCGGCGAGGGAGAATCCAAATGGAAAACCATTCTGATTGGCCCTCGCCGGGGCATTATCCGGCCGTGAATCCTTCGGATTCCACACCTTTGTCCCCGGCGGGGGGGTGTGGCAGCCCCTCTGCCAATGAGGAGGCTCGAAGCAGGGCCATCCCCTCTCTGAGCCTCCACACAGCTGGAGGCCGCCTTTGTCCCCCGCCGGGGATTCAGGTATGTATATTATCATTTTATTTTTTTTACTCCCAGCCCCACTTACCTTCATATTTCTTCTTTTTCGGGAGCAGACGCGCTGGGGACACTTCTGTTCCTAGCGCGTCCGCTCCTGATGGCCACCATGGAAAGGGAAACTGACTCAGTTTTCCCTTTTCTGGCGGCCATTTCCTTTGACATTTTCTTTTCATTTCTGTTCTGAAACGTGTTTTGGAACAGAAAAGAATGCTATTAGTAGCCCAGTCTTGCCGGCCTGGGTATTAATAGCAATATGCCCCTCGCAGCAGGGGCATTACAGAGTCTGGTAATGCCCTGGGGCCTTCGTTGAGGCCCTCGCTTCGCTTGGTCATATAACTATGGGCCCCGGGGCATTACCTGAATCGGTAACACCCCCGCTGCTCAGGGCGTATTGCTTAATAAATATGTGGGAGTAAACATTAATGACAGCCAGACAGATGTCCCATATCAAGAGGAACTTAAGGGGAGAAGGTCTATGTTTTGCTCACAGGAAAAACTAAGCCAACAAAAAATATGGAACATTAACCAGCAAAACAATCGCGTACTATTGACAGAAAGTTGTTCCTATAATAACATATGGAGCCTCGAGTAAATATGCTAAAGAACAGACAAATTGGGAATACCTCGAGGGCTTGTATTGGAAGACGCTATTGAGATTACCAAAAGGTTTTCCCAATGTCGGTGGGAATTGGTACTGATATCCCTTCAAGCTATGGTCGACTGGAATTTGTTAAACCTATATATAAAATGTAAATTGGTGGAACGATAAAAACACGGTGGTTGATATTATCACCCAAACATTTACTTAGTATGGTGTAGACTCAATACATATTATAAAAATAAAAGTGTACACAATATGCTAGAAGCAGGAATTAGTGAAAGCCTGTTGATAGAAAATCCAGTGGGAGCAAAAGTGAAGTACTGGAGAACAGACTGGATTAAAACAAGAACTGACTGCTTAAGTATAAATGCTTCAAGAATTGAGTCTTTCCTCGCAAAAAATTGAAAGAAATTCCCAGCTATATCCAAAATTCATCCAAATCCGCAGTATAAAATGGAGATGATGAGATTCAGGTTTAATTTAATACTGACCAGAATGGTAAAAGCAGTGTGGGATAAGGACAAAATTACAAATAGTAAATGTAGATTTTGTGAGAATAACAGAGCCTGAAACAAATGGCACATTATGATAGAATGTAAAATGTTAAGCCCATTGAGGCGTGAATTTTTTTTATGAATTATTTCAAAGAGTATAAAATACTCAAGCAAGATACCATGTGGGTGATGTGTAATGCACAACATATAACATTGAATTTAGCAATTAGTCGATATCTGATCAAATTGGAAATCATTGAGCCCACAAGAATATATGTGACATAATGAGACAAAGGTATGAAAGCAATGTGTTGTATTGCATTGGTATGACTTCCTCATCTTGGTTATAACATGAGATTATTTTATTGTGTATATTTGTTGGCTTTTGAAGAATGTAAATTGTGTAAATATTGTAAACTATTGTGATTTTATTGAGAAATTGTGTTTCAACTGATATTGATGACAAATTTGTAAAGTTGAATTTCAACTAAATCATATTAAAGAAAATATGAGAAGTAGGTAACCAAGGTCATGAACAACATGTATTTTTATAAGTAATTGAGGCATGTGTAATGTGACATAGTTTAGAATCAGAATGTTCACATTAGAAGTGTGTGGTGCTTTGGACACTGAGAATTGAACTTGAGTCCATTTTATTATGTGAACGTGGTTGATTACTTTAATTATAACAAAGATCAACTTGGAGGCGACACATTCAATTGTATTGGTCTTTGCAAGGATATTTGCACTAATGTTTTGAATATTTAGGGACAAGTCTTGGAATAATAGCAATACGTGATTATGTGAAAAGAATAGGAAAGGTTAGATTGGCAGAAATATTAATATCCTAAAAGAAGTTTGCACTAATTATGAAGACAATTCAGGGATAATTAATTATAATTAATAATCAAAAATTGGCCCAACCTCGAGCTAAGCTAAAGAACTTTGGTGGTACTAGTTTTGATGTTTCTGTCCCTTCCCTCTGGAATTCTAGTCCGCCTGAAATTGCAAATATTCCAGACTTCTCATTTTAAGAAGGCTATCAAAACCTTTCTCTTTAATTTTAAGAATTAATGTCTCTTTTCTGGATCCTGCCTTCTGATATCGACTATTGCTGGTTCCTGACTCTCCCCTCTTCTGTTTTGTATTGTTTGTTGTTTGTGCGCTCTGCGGCCTTAGGGTGTGTTGCGCTTTATAAGTAGCTCTTAATGATAATAACGTATGAACAGGTTAACAGAATGAAACCCTAAATAAAACTTTTGGATTAAAGTTGTTCTTTGTGAAGTGACTAAGTTAATTACATGATTGAATTGAAATCTTAGGGAAATAGCAGACTGATGCATTTAAGTTTATTGGAAATGGAGTGTTATGAAAATGAAGGATGACTCTGAATGTTGCGCTAGGTTGACAAAGAATAATTTTGAAGGAATAGCATAAAAATGTAAGAAGTTACTAAACTAAGCAAACTATATATTTCATTGATTGGCGTTACATAAAAGAAATATAGAATTAAGAGGGATTAATGTGAAATAATCAAATATCATATCAAAGTTGGCAAAAACATTAACATAGTAACAACAGAGATGTCATTACACAGGCATATGTCATCACGTGGCTGGAAGATGCAATTTTATTTAAACCACGAGTGTGCAAGAAGTTGAACTATAAAAACAAAGAAGAGGAGGCAGTGGGCCTCATTACGAGGCTAGCGGATGCGGAATGAACGGTGCCGATAAGGTACCGGCACCGTTCATTCCGGGCTGCCACATTACGAGTTTGCTTGCAGGTAGCGGTATGTACTTCTGGGCCAAACCAGACGTGCATACCGCCACCGGCGAGCAGACCAGGATGCTAACAATGGACTCGTCATTAACGGGTCCGTTGCTAGCATCCTCCCCATTCCCATTGAGCCCTATGGGGGCTCAATGGGAATGGGTATGTACCGGATCCGAGTCCCGAGAAAAGGGAATTACCTGGCCCGCAAAATTCAGAATGGCCCGGTAATTCCCTTTTTTCAGGACCGGACCCGGACATGTGTTTGGAGGCAGCCATGCTGCTAAGAACGGCATGGCTACCTCCAAACTCGTAATGAGGCCCAGTGACTTTCTAAGAGTTCAAACTGAAAGGCTGGTCACTGCATATATGTTCTAAGGATGGAGCAATCATTTTAAACACGTTTCTTTATCTTATCTTTAGGATTAGGTTAATTTTGTCTTAAAGAAAAAACGATTGAAATCTTTTTTCGGCTTAAAAGCAAATTATACTGTAGACTGCAAAAAGAGGACAACTGAAAAATAAATAAAGTGATACAAACAATTGGAAAAAGAAGTAAGACACAACTCAATCAGAATCTAGTTGTAATATGAAATAATTGTGATTTTGAAATCTTTATATTGATAAAGACATTGCATTGAAATTATTTAATACTTTAGGTTGGTGAAAACGGAACGAAAAACAATACTAATTAGTTGGGAATTAGTTGGGAAAGAGACCAAACAAAACACAACTTGTGACTCAGGTACTTGTTAAAATGTGAAAACTCCAATAGTAGATATTAGTTTTATAGAAAATAACTTACTTGTATTTTTTCTTCATCTTTTACTAGCTGTTTTTAGCTTGCTTAGTTTAAATTTGCTGCATCAATTATAATATAACATGGATGATCATGAAGACAACCAAGTAATAAAGGTTGAAGAGGATCACCTATGAAATAGTGGTTATCTTTAAGTTAATTGAGAAAATATTTGTTAATTTATCTATTTATTGATTAGCCCAGAAGATCCAACAGAAGGACTCATGTGTTGGTATTCAAAACCTTGACATTTAAAACTTTAGTTTTGATATATTTGTCAATGCTAACTGTGGAAATAAATATTAAGTTCGAAGGCATATATGACTGTGGCTTTGATGAATGTGGCATGATTATTAGCAATCTATGGATTAAGGATTATGTATTATTTTCAACTGTGATTTCATAATTTACTAATTTATGAAACATGCGCCCTTACAAAAGAGGTATGGTGCTTTTTTTAACAATAAGGTTATAACTGATTAATGGTGTCCGTTGGGCCAAAAATATGTCAGTAGAGACAAATTGGGATAAATAATTCACAGGTTTAATTAGAGGCCAATGGAGGCGAGTACGTTGCAGCAGCAGAAACACACAAATCTACTTGTAGTGTAACCAATGGAGTTAAGAGTTTAACACAAATTGCAAGTTTTGTAAATCAGAAATGTATAGAGCGTAAGCCAAGTGATGCACAGCAATAAAACTGTCATTGGAGAAAGGCTTTGATGATATTGATTGTTCCAAAGAGGTGTCTTGGGCATTCCCATGGCGACAGGTGAATGCATTGCATAGACTGTGCATTTGGCTCCGTTGTACACAGACGTCATTACGAGGGGCTTTGCATAGCTCAAGCGGTAGCTGATGTCACCTATAGGGACAATGGCTATAATTCATTTCTGCCAGGAACTTTACCTTAGGTCGATCATGCCAAAGATTACAATATCACAAAATAGAAGATGGGTACAGGTGCTCTTCACAGATAATGTTAAAAAATAAAGGTAAATTACGCACAGCAACTAAAATGGATTGATTGATCTATGGTGTGATACGGATGCAGTTTGGATTGGTCAAATTAAATATGCAAGTGAAACCTGCTTTTAAATGTTAAGTAGGGATCCTGCGGCAGCAGACCATTGCGACTCTTTGAACCCGGTTCTCAGTGTCCTCCAGATTGACAAATATTATATAGTTAGAGTGTTGGCACTCTGTGCCACATTCAGATGGTTATGTTGTGATAGAGATTTCGTCAAGATACTGATGACTGGCATACTAGAAACAGCTTGCATAATGAAAATATTCCAGGATTAAGGAGGATCCGAATCCAGACGGAGTGAGAAAGGAGGAAAGGGCCATAAAGCACAGCAGGAGAACAATTAGCTGGTAATGGGAAAGTGAGCAGAGCTTTAGGGCATTATGTTAATATTAAAGCTTGACAGGCACTACAGTGATGAGTGTAGCCAACATGTCAAGTTTACGGCTATTGTACTGGGGCTAATGTTACTGAAAGTGAATCATGCCCCTCGAATATATTGAGCTCAAAGATGCTTGACAACCCCACAGTTTTACAAGTTTGTCACTGACTTAAGAAGATGTCAAAGCCCACTGTGTCTTGGACTGTCTAATAAAGATATCCATTGCCGCCTTTGGACGACAAACTCCTATTTAAAATGAACTGCTTAGCCTATATAATTGTTCATCCTTCGGATGACTTTGTATCACTTAGAAACATTGAGTGTCAGAATCTCCTTGAATGTCTAAAAGAAGATTTGTTATTCTGTCGAAGCTCCAAAGGGCACAAAATGTAGAATGCTCTTCTACCCTCTTGATTTTAGAACCGTTTACTTTTAAGTTCTAAACCTCATTGCAGTCCCCTTTCATCTTAACTAATTGACACTGTAAAACTGGCATTTGCTTTTTCATTGCTCATGTGAATGTAAGGATGTGGGGAGCTGTGGTGTGTGTTGTACTGTGGGAAGTTATATCAATAAATACTGTTTGTTTGCACTTTATGAAGGTGTTTTTGTTTTCCCTGGCATTCAACCTGTTGTCGTTGAAATCCTTACTGACTTAAGGGGTGTTCAGTGATAATTTTCTATGCGATCTGCTGTGTTCAGCTTCTCATGTTTTGTACAGATTTTAGTGCTAGTTATATTAGTGCTCTGTCACACTAAACATGCTGTCATTATTCAAAGTATATTTTCGAACTTCATCTGTGCTACAATGATTTAGTGATGGCAAGAAAGAAATTGACTTGTAATGTTTGAACATCATTTTTTATTAATGTGTGTTATTTTGAACCCCCATTTAAGGAAGACGTTTTTTTTTTGTTAATACAGAGCTTTTCGTGGTAAACATATCACATTGGTAGTTCGTTTTCCAAACCAAGGTCGTCAAGTAGAAGATTTGGATATTTGGTCTCACACGAATGATACAATTGGCTCAGTGCGGCGGTGTATTCTCAATCGGATTAAAGCCAACAGTGCACATACGAAAGTTGAGCTCTTCATTGGTGGTGAATTGGTTGACCCTGCAGATGATAGGAAGTTAATTGGACAACTGAATTTGAAAGATAAAACAGTAAGATTGTTTTTGATATGTTTGATTTTGATAGCCTGTTTATTATCTGAGAAAAATCACAATGCAAAAAGTTTTGTAATTCCAGACAAATCTGTTATAATACTGCATGTCCGAATGGCTAAGTTTCATAATGCTCTATCTGTACCAACATTGCTATTCTCATCCTTTGCATAATTTCTTAATCTTTTTTGTTGTTGTGGTGCTCCCTTGTCATCTCTTTATCTTTCTTCCTCTCCCAGTTAATGTGGCCACAATGTGTTGAAGCTTTTATTGACGTGGTTAATTATTTATGCTGGTTTTTGATGTTTGAATGAATAGGCAAATATGAATATGTATTGTCTTTAGGTGCAAAAAGAAAAAAGTTGCTGTGCCTAATATTGTGATCCACATGAATTTCTTCCTCAACCATGGGTCATCCCATTCATGCTCTGTCTCTGCACAGACATGCGTCTGCTGGTGCACACATGGAGGCGTACCCACTTGCATGATGACCTGCAACTTTCCCTCTCTGCCCTGAACGCATTCAGTTACTCTCTTGACAGAACGAAAACCGAATTCTACCTCACTCTCATTGACTCTCACTCCAGCCATCCTTGCTGGCTACAGGGCACCCTCAACTCCCTTCTTAACCTATGACTAGCAACTCCACTCACAGCTAATGACCTAGATGAATACTTTGCTGCCAGAATTTCCAAAATTAGATACTCTCCTGACCTTGCTCGTCCTCCCGCCTCCTACATACCATACTCAATCTACTCTACCATCATCCTCTGCCTCTATCTCCTGCTTTAGTCATGCTAACACTGAAGATGTCCTGTCTCTATTCATGATGGCTAACCCCTCTTGTTCCCTTTCAGACCCTCTTGTTCCTCAGCTGTTCAAGCCTATTGCCCCTTTAGTGGCCACTCAGCTAGCTGAACTCTTCATCCTGTCCTTCGACTTTGTGTTCCTCTATTTTCAAAACTGCCAGTCATCTCTCTCCTAAAAAAAGGAAGGGGCTGACCTGAACCTACTGTCTAACCTTCGCTCTGTGTCCCTCCTTCCACACTACTCTAAAGTGCTTGAAAGGGTTTCTTTCAACCATCCTAACATTTTCTTAGGCATCCTAAACCTTTGAGACCCCCCCCCCCCTTACAAGCATGTTTCCGCTCATCTCACTGCATGGAAACTGCTGTCATGTATGTCTCCAACTTTGTTGCCTCTGCTCAGCACTCCAACCTACCCTTCATCCTTATTCTCCTTGACCTGTCTGCTGCCTTTGACACAGTCGATCACTCTGATCTCCTTAACCGCCAACTGTTTTCCCCCCATTGCAAAGGCTTTTTTTGGCTGTTTCGGTATGTCTCTATTCAATCCCTTGTAACTTTTTTTGTTAAATTGGATATCTCGGCCAAACTTTTTTAGTAATGTTTCACAAAACAAGCAATACCGCAAGCCAAAAACGGAGTCATGGAACACAGGATTTTTATGCGTACGGCCTAAACAGACGTAATTAGCATGTGTAAATAAGGAAAACAAATGTAGTGAGGAAGGGCAAGCTGAAAGAGCACAGGCCTTTCGAAGGGTAGGTGACTTGTGCAGGTTACAAAAGTGTATAGTGCCTAAAGCAGCGACTAAATGTAGGTCACGTTTAGGAAATGAAAGGGTTGTGTGACAAAGTGCAGCAGCAAATGTGTCGAGACTTTATGAAATACAAGCAAACACAACAAATGTCCTACCTTCCTGCATTGCCAAAGTAGTCCCGACGAAACACAGTGCTCACGTATGTGGGTGCACCTACCTGGGCGCCAAGGGTAAAGGCTTAACCACTGGTAACACCAAGTCTTTTGGCAGAGCAGATTTTGAGGAATTTTGCTCATGTGGACAAACTACAGATTTGGGCCTGGGGTGTCGCAGCCACCAAGGAAAACAGGAATCCCATTGTATTTCAGAAAAGAAGATACCCGTGGGAATCCAGAGGTCTGACTTGCGCGAATCGCCCCCAATGTATTACCCACAAGCCCCGGCAAAGTTCAACATTTTGGGAAAAAACACCATTTTTAGACCTTTCCTTCCTGGAAACTACTTAAACACCCTGCCAACAACACATGTCCTACCTTCCCACATTCCCACCGGTGTCCAGATGAAAACAGTACCTCATGTGTGGGTGCACCTACCTGGGCGGAAAAGAAAGTGTCGAACGTCCACAAGTCCAACGGGTCCCAGGGAGCCCCGGGAGGGTCCTCGTCCATTCCCTGAGGGAAATTCTGTAATGCTGCCTAGCCAGAGCTCCAGGATGGTCGGGTGTGATGTCCCTCATATGGGTTGACCGTCCACAAGTCTAGCTGCATTTTCAGGGAGCCTCTGCGGGCTCCTTGTCCTTTCCTAGAGGGAGAAGGTGTAACGCAACCCAGGCAGAGCTCTAGCTAGGCTGTGTTACAGCTTATCCCTCTGGGAAAGGTGGGGGACCCTGTTGGGGCTCCCTGGGACTGCCGCTGTACTTGGGGATGGTCAACCCACATGGGAGACAGCCTCCCAAGACCAGGGACATCACCCCTCGACTATCCCCAAGCTCTGGCTGGCCTGCGTTACAGCTTCTCCTGGGAAAGGACAGGAATGTCATGGGCCTTCCTGGAACAACCGCAGGGCTTGGGGACGTTCAACCCACATGGGAGTCAGCCGCCCAAGGCCAGGGATATGACCCCCCTACCAACCTGGAGCTCTGGCTCGGTTGTGTTACAGCATCTCCCTCCGGTAAAGGTCAGGAACCCTGCCGGCCTCGCTGCACCCCGCTGCTGGGCTTTTGGATTGTCAAGCCACATGAGAGACAGCGGCCCAAGGCCAGGGACATCACCCCCGACCATCCTGAAACGCTGGCTAGGCTGTGTTACAGAGTTTCCCGCAGGGATGGAAGGGGACGCTGCTGGGGCTCCCTGAAGCTGACGCTGTGCTTGGGGATGGTACACCCACATGGTAAATGGATGTCCAAGGCCGGGGACATCACCTTCAACCGTCCTGGAGTTCTGGATGGCTTGTGTGACAGCTTTTTCCCAACAGGGAGACCTGGCAGTGTGCCAATACCTAACAGAAGGGAAAAGCTGTAACGCAACTCTAGGACGGTTGGAAGTGATGTCCCTGGCCTTGGGCATCCGTTTCCCATCTGGGTGTACCATCCCCAAGCACAGCGCCAGCTCCAGGGAGCCCTGGCAGGGTCCCCTTCTATCCCTGCGGGAAATTCTGTAACACAGCCTAGCCAGCGTTTCAGGATGGTCGGGCGTGATGTCCCTGGCCTTGGGCAGCTGTCTCCCATGTGGGTTGACCATCCCCAAGTGCAGCGGAAGTCCCAGGCAGGATCCCCAACCTTTCCCGGAAGGAGAAGCTGCAACGCAGGCCAGCCAGAGCTCCAGGATAGTCGGGGGTAATGTCCCTGGCCTTGATGGTATGTCTCCCATATTGGGCAACCATCCCCAAGTGCAGTGGTTGTCCCAGGGAGCCCTGGCAGGGTCCCCATCCCTTCCCCAAGGGAAATTCTTTAACGCAGCCGAGCCATAGCTCTAGGATTTATCGGCGGTGATGTCCTGAGTGGCTGTCTCCCATGTGGGTCCTGGAACCGCTGGTGGGCTTGGGGATGGTCAAACCACATGGGAGACATCCACCCAAGGCCAGGGACATCACCCCCGACCAGCCTGTGGCGCTGGCTGGGCTGTGCTGCAGAGTTTCCCTTGGGGGAGGGAAGGGGACACTGCTGGGGCTCCCTGGAGCTGCCGCTGTGCCTGGGGACGGTGCACCCACATGGTAAACGGATGTCCAATGCCAGGGACATCACCGACTGTCTTGGGAGTTTTGGCTGGGCTGCATTACAACTTTTTCCTTCTGGGAGTTATTGGCACTCTGACGAGACTCACTGTTGGAGAAAAGCTGTAACACAGGCCAGCAAGAACTCTAGGACAGTTGGAGGTGATGTCCCCGGCCGTGGGCATCCATTTCCCATTTGGGTGTACCGTCCCCAAGAACAGCGGCAACGCCAGGGAGCCCCTGGCAGGGTCCCCTTCCCTCCCCAGTGCGAAATTCTATAACGCAGCCCAGCCTCTGCTCCAGGATGGGCGGGGGGGATGTCCCTGGCCGTGGGTGGATTTTTCCCATGTGGTTTGACCATCCCCAAGCCCACCAGTGGTTCCAGGAAGCCTTGGCAGGGTCCCCGTCCTTTCCCAGAGGGAGAAGCTGTAACGCAGGCCCTCCAGAATACCAGAATGGTTGGGGATCACGTACCTGGCCTTGGGCACCAGTCTCCCATGTGGGTTGGCCATTCCCAAGTGTAGCGGCAGTCCCAGGGAGCCCCGGCAGGATCCCCAGTAGGATGCCTATTCCTCCTCGGAGGGGCCATCTGTAACTCGGCACAGCCTGAGGTACAGCCTGGGCTTGTGGACGGTCAACCCACATGGACGACAGCTGCTTCCAGGGAACCACCAATGTTACGCTGGCATATTTGTGGTCTGACCCGGCAATTGTCCCAGCCCACCAAAAATACCTCCCCATGTGTCCCATACCACCAACAATTCAGCCCCCCCCCCGACCCACCCCACTAACAATGGGCCCTAACCATAGAATAATAATAAACAGTAGTCGCATAACGTTGCAGTTGCTCGCGTAGAAAAAGCTGTAAAGGAAACAAACATTTGTTACCTATGGTCAGACCAGCAAAAACAAATCATAACTACTACTCGCCGATCACTGCCCCCTTTCAAGCCATCCCTGGGTGTCTACTGGCCCTCACCCCCCCCCCCCCCCCAGTAAAAATACATGTGCCCCCTTCTATGGGCAGATTGCCAGATTCCACTAGCAATCTGCCCCGAGGGAGGGCTACATGAAAGCCCCCCTCCATTTTGGGTCGGGGGGGAGGGCCCCCCCTTTCCATTACATACATCTGTGGTGGTTTAGTGTACCCCCCTCCGCAGCCCCAACTAACTCATGTATATTTTTATAATTCTCTTTCTGTTTTGCCCCTTCTGTTGCGGCAGATGGACACATTAGTGTGCCCATCTGTCCCCAGGGTGGGCAAGACTTACTGCCACATGCATTGGGGGCCATTCCAATGTTTTCTGATGGCCTTCTCCCCCCCATCCCAAATGGATGGGGGGGTATCTCATGTACTCCTTCCAAAGTGCAGATTGCACTAGCAATCTTCCCCCAGAGAGGGCCACATGAGATGCCCCCCATCAATTCGGGGTGGGGAAGAGGACCACCCCCGTTTTCACTAAAAACATCCATGGTGGTTTAGTGGCCCCTCCACTCCCACCCAAAAAGTTATTTTTTGTTTGTTTTGCCCTTTTCCTAGGGGCAGATGGGCACATATGTGCTCATCTGCCTTTGGGCGGGGGCAAAATGTACTGCCCCATGCTTGGGGGTGAGGGGGGGCCTGCCAATATTTCCAGGGGCCTCTCCCCTCCCCACCCCAAATGGATGGCATCTCATGTACCCCTTCCTAGGGGCAGAAATCTAAGTGGATGGGGGGGGGGGGGTAGAGGGTCACCGCCTTTCCTTATAAAAAAAAAAAAAAACCCTGGTGGTCTAGTGGCCCCCCATCCAAATCTACATTTATTTATTTTTGGTCTATTTCTTCTTTTGTCCCCTTCCCTAGGGGCAGATGATCACCCATCTGCCCCCAGGGGGGCCAATGCCTGCAGCCCCATGCTTCGGGGGGCCTGCACCAAGATTTCTGGTGGCCCGCCCCCCCAAATGGATGGGGGGGCCCTCTCATGCAGCCCTCCCTGGGGTCAGAAATCTGTCCCCAGGGAGGATTACATGAGGTCCACCCCGCCCCCCCCACATCCATTTGGGGTCGGGGGGAGCAATACAAAAGTAATGTCAAGGACGAGATAGCTGGTCCTTAGCACTTAAGAGGTTAATACTCTTTTCTTGGGATTCACGATCAAGCCCTTCCCTGTATTGAATCCTACCTAGTTCCTCACCAATTCTCGGTCTCCTGCAACAACACTACATCTTAACTCGGGTCCTCTAACTGTTGGTGTTCCGCAAGGCTCTGTCTAGTCTCCTCTTCTCTTTGCATTCTACTCCTCTGCTCTTGGAGCACCCGTCTCCTCCTTTGGCCTCTCGTATCAACTCTGTGGACAGCACCCAAATCTTCTCTTTTCCTGAACTTTTCTCTGATCTCTTGATCAAAATTTCAAACTCTGTCTCTGCCATTAAATATTGTATGGCTTTGCACTCTGATGTTAAAACTCTACCAAAGCAGAGGTGCTCTTCGTCCCAGCCAATATACTCTTCCATCTCTTCCCCTGCCTATCATTTTCACACCTGACATTCTCCCTTACTCTTCTTCAGCTAGTATCCTCAGTGTCATCTATGACCCCTCTCACACCTTATCTACTTTCTCCAAATCAGGCACCTGCTTCCTTTCAACACCGCCTAACATCTCTTAACCACTCTTGTCTACTTCAAACTGGACTTGAGTGGGATTGCATTCTCCCACAGATTCCTCATCCTGATCATGTCGATCCAGCGTCCGCTTCTCAGAAAATATTTCGACAGGGTGGCATAGTCGGGCTTGATATCGTAGATACCCTTGTGTTTAGCCGCATCACTCCTCTACTCCAGACGTGAGGTTTATCACTGTACTTAAGGGATGCACTACGCCCCTTACCTCAGTTGCTTTTTCCACATGCTATTCAGAACATTGCTTTATTACTTAGACTTGTTCAAAATACTTGCTGTGCCAGACTGTCTGGGCCTAAACTGTCCGGATTAAAGCGCTGCAATGACTGCAACTCCAAAATGTCCCAAATTGGCCTACACACTATGTGCTTGTGGTGTCTCGTGACGGGCACAATATGGAGCAATGTGTTTGTTGTCTGGCCGTGAACCTGAAAGCAGTGAAGGAACGACCAGCTGGGCTGGCACTTGGTTGACCACCGTCGAAATATCTGGCGAAGTCAGTCTTGAAAATCCCTGGCGTATGACACTGAAGGGCCTACTCACGAGAAACGTCAGGAAGGAAGGCGTCAAAAAAATAAATCCCAATCGCGCAGCAAGTCCCACCACACTTCCTAGTCATTGCCGCACAAAACACAGTGACACAGACACATTTCCCACTTGTTGGACAAAAAGGAAAAGTCCGACCCTGTGAAGGGCCCGTTGAGGGTTGAGTGTGATGATTTTAAGAGGCAAATAATGAATGTTTTTGAGAAGAACGCGTCTGGTACAGCTTCGGCCTTGATGTCACAGGCTGACTTGGCTCCAACCGCGCCCAGCTCATGCGGCACAAAGGCAGCCAAGGGAGGTCAAACGCCCTTGTGCTCGACCTTGAACGAGAAGCCTACTCCTACTCCAGTGTCAATGCCGCGGACGCTTTCCTCAACCGGTTGATGTTGCGTACGCAGGATTGGAGTTCCATTCCGGAATTGAGATCTGTTTTCTTCGACGCAGTTCAGTCCATCTTTGATGAGGAGGGAGACCAGATTCCTTTCGGGATGGAGCTGCTGATGGCTGAGGCTGTGGATCCGTGGCCCCATCTCTTGACGGACAAAGCAGGGTTACTGGAGCTGGCAAACGTACTCCACAGCTCAAGCAGACTAGACATGCCTTCGGGTGTTGAGTTCCAGCAGGCGGCCTAATACGTGCATCTGAATGCTCAGTACTGCAGGGCTGTTGGAGGTCATCGTGGCATGTTCTTTGGTATCCCCAACTATGCTTTCTGTGCCCTCAACAAGATCATTACCTTTTCTACAAGAATTCTTTGAAATTCCTCACTTCTCACTTATTTCCTCGTAACGTCACCAGGCTGTTTGGCTGTCCATGCAAAACATGGCCCAATTGAAATTTCTTCTCCTGGTTTACAACTCTTTCCACACTAAGGCACCACCATATGTATCCTCCTCTAGGCCAACTTTACAAGCAATCTCATATTCTCTGCTCGGCCTCCTCGACTACACTTGTGGCACCTCGTCCTCCCTGTGCTTCCTCTCGCTTCAGCTCTTTTTCTCTTCATGCCCCACTTGCATGGAATTCTCTTACCAGACATCTGAGAAAAAGTCCACACCAATTTGTTCAAAACCAAACAAAAAGCCTGTCTTCTTTCCTCAGTTACTCTTAACCTACCTCCAGCCTGCCTTCCTGCTAACAATGTTTCCCTTGCCCATAACTAGGATCCCAATTTCTCTGCCTCCACTCAAACACTTGTACCGCCTAGCTAGCTGCACTTAAAAATGTCTATTGGTTGTCCTATGTAATTCCACCCACATATTGTACCCAGTGAATGTTCCATTTACTCCCCTCCACTACCTGATCAGAATGTTTAGCATTCAATGGTATTTGCTAGGTATATGAGTATTATTTATCTACTCTTTACACTGCATTTTGAGATGTCACCATTTCAGAATGCACTATAACTTGGAACAGTACTACAAGCCTATAAACCCAGTAAACAACTTTAAACACTAAGAAACATGTGCAAGCAATGTGTTTCACGGCATTGTTTTAAGCATAGACAATAGTAAAAGGCTTTATTTCACTTTGGTGAACTGAAGTATTTTTGCCATGCCTGCTTAATGTAATAGGTTTCGTATTTGTAAATGGGCAAATGTTAGTTGTTGGGGGGAAATGCTATCTGGGTGTTCCTTTACAGGGCCAAATGCTGGCAATATTTGGGTAAATGCAATTAGAGGTTTGCCTTTGCAGGGTCAGTAGAGGCAATAATTTGGCAAAGCAATCATGAGTATGTCAGTATTGCCACTGTAAAAACATTTTATTTCTTACTCTGCAAGGTTACCAGTTAATATTTGCTCTCATTTTTCACGCTTTGTACCCTCATATGGAAGAGATTACACCCCATCAATGACCACTAATGATAATTTGCAATTAAAAAAATGTCAATGGAATTATATGGTGGTACTAGTAGCATTGCAACTTTGATTTTTAATTTCTAATATTAGAACTAAGATTTTTAGCAAAATGGCAAATTATATTAGACTCATGTGGCTTACTTTTCTTATTGGCGGATTTTGCATCTGTTCAAGTGTTTTAATTGTATTGAATTTATCTTCTGTGCAAAAATGTTTTAACATCACATTATTTTCATTGCAGTTAATTACTGCCAAACTTACTCAGATAAGTTCAAATATGCCTTCAAGTCCGGACAGCTCTTCTGACTCCTCAACTGGTTCTCCTGGTAACCATGGCAATCACTACAGTGATGGTCCAAACCCAGAAGTTGAAAGCTGTTTGCCCGGTGTGGTGAGTGCAGATTACTTAAAAAAAATAACAAGAAACCAACAGATGTGTTCAAACATGTTTTCTGCCAAATTAGGTTGATCAAATTGTTGCATGAGGTTAGTCACTCAATATGTTTATTCATAATGCTTCATTAAAAGGGACAAAACAATTAACTGTACGTCAGATAAAAATATGTCAAAGTAGCTCGTGCCGTGCCCGTTGGCTTCAGTTCCGTTTTTCCGATTGCTTCGTTTTCGAGTTAACGGAGCGCTTTGACATTTTCTTCGAGAACACGTCATCTTCTTCTAGCCCTTCTACTCCCAAGACGGGGTTCAAAAAATGTATCGACTGTGGATCGAAAACGTCGATTACAGACCCTCACCATGTTTGTCTTTGGTGCCTGGGTTCGGACCATCGAACCAGCGACTGTGGCTCCTGTCGGTCGATGACGGCGAAGGCGCTTCGTGAGAGAAAAGGTAAACTGGCGGTGGAGTGGGAAACTTCCAAGGCCTCTTCGAAGTCCTTGTCAAAAAAACATAGAAAGTCAGGCAAATCAAAAGATTCGGATCGGCGTAAACATTCAAAGAGGTCTCGATCATGTAGTAGATTGAGACCTTCTTCTTTGAAGATGAAGAGGATACATAGATCTCCCTCCTCTTCCTCTGATACGTCTACCGAATTGGTAAGATGTCTGACTAAGTCGGATTCCCCAAGGAAATGGGATGAATTTAGAAGGCAGATGATGGTCTTTGAGAATGCGGCCTCGACCCCCTCAAAGAAACCTCGAGAGAGCCAGACCCTGGTTGCTCCGTTGGAGGACGCAGGAGAGTCAGATTCTACTGTGGAAAAATCCAGTAGTAAGGGTGAACATCAAACCTCGACCCAACGTCAAATTGTCGAAGGTTCTTCGAGAATCGAGTGGTTCCCCGAGAACGACGAAGAAACATAAGTCTCCAAAGCCCTCGACGACTTCAACGCCTTCGGCGCCGACGGCTTCGACATCGAAGCCAAAGGAGTTTTTGACACCTTCTTCGAAGACGTCATCGATGCCTTCGAAGACTCTTTCGATTCCTTCCAGACAAATTGAGACACAGGAAAAGGAGATTTACTCCTTTACCTAAATCAGACTTTAAGTCTGTCTTCTATCTTTGAAGAGGAGGGTGTCTCAGAAGAAGTTTCTCCTTTTGGGGTACAGTTTGGTACCAGAAAGGTGCCAGAGGAGTTAATCGATCCAGAATCGAAAATGAGACACCTGTGTAACACCCGTCAATCTGCTAGTGGCATTGATTCGTCACCAGAGCTAGGATTTACAAAACCTGACCCTGCAGAACATGCTGATTCAGGGTACAGGAGTGGTTGTTGAATACATGGGCTGGGGTAGATCCTCACCCACATTTGATAGGATGATATGACTGATATCCTGGGCCAGGGCCCCCAGAAGGACCCAGTTCTCCCCTGCCATAGGGCACTTCAGAGGACAGTGAAAAAAAACTGGGAGGCTCCTGAGACTGCTTCTGCAGTTAACAGTAATTTTCCTAAGAAAGACAGAGCTTCTAGTAGTGACCCTGATTACTTAAAGAGGCATCCCACGCCTGAAAGTCTGGTTATTCAGGCAGCAACTTCATCAAGACAAACAGCCTATCTTTCTATCCCCCCGGATAGAGATAAGAAGGTGGATGCTTGGGCCCGTAAGGTCTTTACCTCGGGTAGCATGGCTCTCAAGTCAGAAAATGTCACCTATACCCTGGCCAGGTTCATCCATACCCTGTGGGACTGAATCATGGGGGCCGCTGATCATATTCCGGAAGGCGACGAAAGGGAAGGCTTCCTGAATATTATAAAAGATGGCAAGGAGGCAATGGGGGGGAATGTCTCCAGTCTGGACTCGATACTGCTGATAGCATCAGCAGATCCATGGCTGCAAGCACAGTGCTACACAGATTTGCGTGGTTGAGGAAGTCGGGGTTTGCACCTGATGTGCAGGCCAGGCTACTCAACATGCCTTTTGATGGCTTGAAGCTGTTTGGCAGTAAAGCTGATGAAAGCTTAGAAAAATTGCAGACCTCCAAAGGGGTGGCTAAATCTCTTAGCGCCTACAGCCTCAGAAACCTTATTCGGGTTCATCTACCTGGAGAGGTCGTTCTTTTCGGTAGCACTCCTCTTTTCGTAGAGTAAGAGGACAGGCCATACAAAGAGGTAAAAGAAATGTCCCTCGTGGTGGGCGAGGAAAAGGTGAGAAACCAGCCTCAGGAATGACATCTTTGTCCTCAGCTGCTCCTGCAGCTGCCTCCAAGTCACTCTGAGGCCTTACCACACAAAGCCCCGGCGGGAGGCAGAATCTCACAGCATCTGAAAGAATGGCAGGGCATTACTTCAGATGCTTGGGCTCTGGAGACAGTAGCTCAAGGTTACTGCCTTCCCTTCCTAAGGAGGCCTCAGGACCATCCACCGGGAGCCAACTCTTGTCAAAACTCCAAATCCGCTCCTTGTGCATGAAATTTTAACCCTGGTAGAGAAAGGTGCAATAGAACATGTACCTGTAGCGGAGAGGAACAAGGGTTTGTATTCCCCATGCTTTCTCATCCCAAAGAACGACCGAGGATTGAGACCCATCTTGGACTTAAGAACCTTGAACAAGTTCCTCAGGAAGGACAATTTCAAGATAACCCTTTCTCAGATCCATCAGGCTCTCCGACTCCAAGACTGATTGGTATCATTGGACCTTCAGGATGCTTACTTTCATGTGCCAATCCATCTCAAGCACAGAATGTACCTGAGGTTCGCGGTTGGCGGTTCTCACTATCAGTTTCGAGTTGTGCCATACGAGCTGTCCTCCGCCCTGAGGGTTTTCACCAAACTGATGGCGGTTGTGGCAGCGAGTCTTGGGACAGGGGGGGGGGATTCACTTCTACCCCTACCTGGAAGATTGGTTGATCAGAGCGCGTTCTCCCGAACAAGCTCAGGAGCATCGGTCAATCATCTGTCACTCCCTTTACAAATTGGGCTTTCCCCTCAATTTCAAAAAGTCCCACATTATACCATCCCAAAAAGTCCAGTTTATCGGAGCAGTCCTGGATACTTCCTCAGGCAAAGCCTTGCCTCCTGAGGTGAGATCTCTCCACATTCTGCAGATGGTAACAAAGTTCCAAAATGCCCAACATCTTCCTGCCTTCGATTTTCTGAGGTTGTTCAGTCTCATGGCATCCTGCATCTTTCTCGTGCCAGAGGCCCGATTGAGGATGAGATCCCTTCAATAGGCTCTCAGGACTCAGTGGTCCTAATTCTCGGGGAATATGTCGGATCTTATGCAAGTTACAAGCACAGTTGCTCAAGACCTCCTTTGGTGGGCTTGCAACGAGAACCTTCTCAAGGGAGAATCTTTTTGGCAGCCATGGCCGGAGATAACATTAGTGACGGACGCCTCACGGGGTGGGGATTCCACACCAATGATCTGACCATAAGCGGTCGTTGGTCTCCATCGGAGTCCCAACTACACATCAACCTGTTGGAGTTGAGAGCAATCAGACTAGCGCTGAAGGCCTTCCTGCCCTCTGTACAAGGAAATAATGTCTTGATAATGAAGGACAACGCAGTGGCCATGTACTACCTCAACAAGGGAGGAGGAGTAGGGTCACTACCACTGGGCAGAGAAGCAATGCAGCTCTGGTTCTGGGCAATACGAGAAGGAATCTCTATTGGCAGTTCACCTAGCCAGAGAGCATAACACGGCGGCAGACTCTCTGAGCAGGCAGAACAGTGTCCCATGAGTGGGGACTAGCGCAGGAAGTCCTTCGAGAGATCTTCACCCTTTGGGGAACCCCTCAAGTGGATCTGTTCGTGACCAGGGTCAATCGGAAGTGCGAACAGTACTGTTCAAGGGAATTTCCTCCGAGAGGAGCTCTAGGAGACGCGTTAGTGGTGGACTGGGATTTTCCACTTCTGTACCCATTTCCTCCAGTCCCCGTGATTTTTCACGTTATCAGGAGGTTGAGAAAGTTCAGGATAACCATGATCCTAATTGCCAGGGATTGGGCCAGGAAGACGTAGTACCCAGACCTTTTGGACATGTCCATCTGCCGTCCAATACGTCTTCCTCAAAGAGAGGATCTTCTCTCGCAACAGGAAGATCAGGTTCTCCATTCAGAGGTCAAGACACACTCAACCTTCACGCATGGTTTCTGAGAGGTTGAGATGCAGGGATTTGGATCTTCCGGATGACATAATGGAAATGTTGCTTTCTGCCAGAAGGCCAGCAACTAAATCCCTGTACTGGTTTCGTTGGAATAAATTCAGTATCTGTTGGAGGGAGAAGGATGTGGACCCTTTACAATGTGGCACCCCAATTGTGCTTTCTTTCCTATTGCATCTAGCCAATCTGGGGCTCCAAATCGGAACAATTAAAGGATATCTGGCTGCGCTGTCCATTTTCAATCGCTCCTCGGAAGAGGTTTCATACTTCAAAATTCCATTAATCATTCAATTCCTGAAAGGTCCCTTTTCATGTCCCGACTTGGGATTTAAATTTTGTACTGAAGTTCCTAACTTGTATACCCTTTTGAGCCTCTGCATTCCTGTCCCTTGGCCTTAACATTAGCCCGCAAGGTTAGTGAGTTGCAGACTCTCTCATGCAAACCTCCGTACACTACTTTTCACAAAGCCTAAGTGGTACTTAAGGTTTTTACCAAAGGTAGTTTGACTTTCACTTGTCACAAAAAAATCATACTACCAACGTTCTACCCTCCTCATTTGGGCAAAGAAGAAAAGGTTTCATAGATTGGACCCAAAAAAGGGCTCTCGGTGTTTATATATCAAGAAGTTCAAAATTGCGTCAGGATGACTAACTTTTTGTGGGTTATACTTGCCATAAATTGGGATTAGCGGTGACAAAACAAACTATATCCCGCTCGATCATTTTGGCTATAGTTGAGTGTTACAGATTGGTGGGAAAGGACCCGCCGGTTGAGTTACGAGCCCATTCCACTAGGGGTATGGCTACTTCTGCGGCTCTGAAGAGGGGTGTCCCTGCAGCGGATATTTCTTCAGCTGCAAGATGGGCATCAATGCATACCTTCATCAAGCATTAGTGCTTAGATGCTTCTTCCAATGAAGGTTTATTTGCCAAGGTGGTACTCCATTCCGTCCATGAGAAAAATAATTAGTACTCCCACTTTCAAAATTACCACTGCTATGGGATTCTATCATAAGATGAGGAATACATGGGAGGACACAATCCATTCGAAGAACAAGTTACTGACCAACTGTAACGTTCTTTCGACACAATGTTCCTCCCATGTATTCCTCATTGACCCTCCCATCCTAACCCGCAGTACAGTGTACGTTAGTTACACTGCTCTCTCACGAAGAATTTTTCAGTCATGAGGCATGCCTGGGTGTTCCTCTAATATTTCCTCGAAAAAACAGAACTGAAGCCAACGGGCGCAGCACAAGCTACTTATACTAATGGTGACGTCTACACGGTACGGAGCCCGTCAAGGGACATCGACGCCACGACCTCGTGCACAGCGCCCTCTGCCGAGAATCGTTTTTTCCGAAGCAGCGATGCTGGCGAGATATGATTATCATAAGATGAGGAATACGTGGGAGGAACATCCAGTCGAAAATGTTGCAGTTGGTAAATAACTTGTTCATCTTTTTAATACTTCAGCGAGGACAATAAAAAATGCAGCTTATTATAAACAGCAGAATTATTTGCTATTGAAACATCTGGACTATCCATAGAAATGGTCAGTCAAATTCAAGAAGATAAACTGAATACAGAGAATATGAAATGGGAAAAAGGTTGTTTGCACCAAGTGTTCCATTCCATTGGGTACTAAAGGTCTATCCAAATAGATTATACTGTCAGTTGCTAGTCTGAGGGAGTTTTTCTCTGCCAATTGAAGAAATTGGTCCTGGGGTAGTGATGGGTTTAACATTTCAGACCTTTGTGTGAAAACCTGCTACATTTTGATTCACCGTTTCCTTCAATAGGCGGGGTAGTAATTGCATAGGGTTTGACAGTAAGACTAGAATATCTGCAAATAAGCAAAGCTTATGTACTTCTTTTGCGAATGATACCCAGCATGTGAGCCACCTTATTATTCTTGTTGGCTAATGGTTCTGCCAATAGTGCAGAAAGGGGCTCAAGCGGGACCCTCAAGAGTAGGTAGGGGTTAGAAATGAGCCTGTTAAGCACAATAAGTACAGATGGGTTTTTGTAGCATGCTTTGATCATACTTTGAAAATGTTTTCCAAATCCGTAGGCCTCTGGAGTTTGAAACGGAAATGCCTAATCTACATGGTTCAAAGCTTTTTCTGCATTCAATGTTAATAACGTGGCTGGCAATTTTCTGGAGTTCTATGTTCTTGATTAAAAGGATGATTCCACATATATTATCAATGGTCTTGTTGTCTTTTGTGAAGCCTGTTTAATCATGGTCAGTCAGGTGTGGCATAATGTTTTCTAGTTTGGGATCCAGGATTTTTGTATATTGCTTTGTATCTATGTTGATATGATTGAAAGATATGACCCACATTTATTGGGGTCTTTGCCATTTTTATGTAATAGTAATATTTTGGATTGAGCCATGGTCCTCGTCACTGAGCCCACTCCTTTAAATGAGTTAAAAAGCTGCAACAGGGTTGGTCTTAAGTATGAAAAATATGCTTCATAGAAGAACCCAGTCAAACCATCTGGCCCTGGCCTTTATTTGGAGAGGGTGGTTTAGTTGCTTCATCTACCATTGTTTCAATAATGTCGGCTTCTGAGTTCCCTCCAAGTATTTGATGTAGTTGGGAGGCCGGCTTTCATTATATAAAAAATGTTTCCCCTCATTTGCTTCATTTTTACAAATAATGGGTTTGATGGAAGGTACAGAAGACTTTAGTTACTGCTGATCTGATAAGCAGACATGTTCTGAGCTGTTTCAATTTCTCCTTTATAGTTTTTGTTCTAGCTCCTCTCAGTTGCGTTGCTGGCTTTTTTATTTTTTTGCCTCATTCACCCGTTCATTGAACGTTTGCCTCCAAAAGTGACCATTCAGCCTTTTTATTAAGAAGGAAAATTAGCTGATCCTGGCCGCTTTACAAATTACTGAGGTTTTGTCGCCTGGTATTTGCTTTATACTGCTTTATTTCCCAGATCCATTTTAAGTTTGTTTTCAGCCTGCCTCTATGGTGCTCACTCACTAAGGGTATAACTGCTTTTTGAGGATTCCCATTGGTTAGCTCTAAGTATATTGAGCACATTTATTTAGAAGTTTTGTACATTGCCATCCCTTACTTCCCTTTTCATTATGTGATGCTTTGATGAGTCTGAATTGAAACACCTTGATTGTACACCATATGGGTGTGATTCAAGCTGCAGTGTTACGGAGGTGAGCAAGTGATTAGCTATGGAAATGGAACAAATAAGTGTTTCCCTAATTGGGTTTATCTCAGCAAGGAACTAATACATATGTATATGCCTTAGTATAAGGAGTGTACATTAGAGAAACAAGTAAAGACTGTCCTCCCTGTGTCTCCTGTCAGGTGTCCGACCCAGTCTTCTTAAAATTAGTTTTAAAATCTTGAACATAGCACAGGTATTTATCCTTATTGTGAAGATCTATAACTTTCTGCCGACCATACTAGAATGAAGTCTCCCATCAGGATAATCTCTCCTAATGCAAAGCTCCATAACTCATTTAGGAATTTAGGAATTTTCATTGCGAGTGTATAGTGACACTAATCAGTTTCATATTTTGGTAGGTGCACTTAACCATGAGTGTCCTGCCCTCCATGGGTTGTCATGTTTAATACTGTGAAGGTAAAGTCTTCATAAGGCCAGATCTACTCCAGCTAAACTTATGTCATTGACCCATGACATATACTGTTATTGATTGTTCTGATATGGGACAGGCGCTTTTTGCAAAGCAAAAATAGAACTTGCCCATTAATTTAAATTTTTGCTTGTCTAACCCTGCGATTAGGCATGATCGCGGATGTTAACACCACACTCCGGTGCCACAGCTTGCTCCCTTTTTCTGCGCAATTGTAACTGACCCTCTCACTTTGGCAGCGTATTTGTTTTTGTTGCAGACATCTTGTCAGACGCTTTAGAGGTGTTTTTATTTTTTAACATTCTTTGGATTTCATTAGACTGCGCCCCAGTTCTGCGTATGTCTGGTTCAGGTGCCTTCAGCAATTGTGCCTCATTTGAAAGACCCCATCAGTACTCGGACCCTCCTGCGCTCTCCTTGGTGTGTTTGGGGGCTGAGCACCGTTGGGTTTTGTTTGTGGTCGTGTTGCCTTAATAACTATGTCATTGAAGAATAGGCTTCACAATAGAGAGAAACCTCAGTAAGGAATTTGTGCACTGTAAATCCAAGGTAAGTACACATTTATTTTCAAAAGTACCTCAGGTGGGAGACCACTTTTCAGGAAAGGCTCCGTCTGGAAGGGTTCGCAAAGATACTTCCACTGGTGCCAGACCCGAGGTGCAAAAGGCTACTTGTGCGCACGCGGAGGGGTCCTATGACTCTACCGTGTGTGGTACCAAGCGGCTGAAAAGCTCTGTAACCAGAAGTCATTCCGAGGGGCCATCTAGTCCTGTGACCGGGCCTTGGCTCGAGGGGGTGCCTCAACGCAGGACTACCAGCACAGTTGCTGATGACAGGAAGCTTCCCAGAATCCCCTCAGAAGTCCAAAAGAGAAAAGGGAATACTCCTGAGTGTCAACAAGAGGACTTCTCTTTAGGGTGCTATGCCAGACAAATGTTTCCCTCACACTCCTTTTTTCCTTCATCAATATCAAGACCGCAGTAAGGCGTCAAGAAAGGAAGGGTCAGTGGCTAGTGTGACCTCTCTCGAAGTTGCTCAGTCTTCAGTGGACCCCTCCTCTTCTGAAAGGGCTGCAGAGCTACCACAAATATCTAATTCGCTCCCCCAGCTGCAAGGTCAACTCACACTCAAGAGTCGGTAAGGAGAGTGGAGCAGGCGGGCACAGATATATCTTGGTGCACATCATACCCTACAACTTCTACATCAAGCAGGTACTCCCATTCCAGTGCCCTCTGCACCAGAAGCAAACTCCCTGGACACCAGTGACGTCTCCATGGATAGCAGCAGCACCTCATGTATCTGTACAATTTTCACCCGCTTGTGAGTATAGATTTTTCAACACATTATTGTGTAATTTGAAATGTCTGTGCTGATGGGGAAGGGTTCGATACCTTGTCTGTTCTCTAGATAACAAGCTCTCTTTTTCAGCTTATCTAGCCCACTCAGATGAGGAAGTGGATACTTGTAGAACATGGTTATCTGCCATAGAGGTGTACAGAAATTCAGAACAGATGATTTTCTTTCTTCTACAAATACGTTAGTTAAGAAACATTTTGAAGTTCTCTTCAGATTATTCCCCCTGTTGATAAGACCCCGACTGGCTTGGAATCTGAACCTAGTGCTGACTAGTGGGATCAAACGGCTCATGAGCCGTTTGATCCCATGGCTCTGCAGATATCAGATTGGTTACTTGGAAACCTACATTACTAGTGGCTCTGACATCCTCCAGAAGAAAGGGTGCAATTCAGACTTTTAGCTTCAGAACTGTATACTATCTTTCACAAGGATGAAGTAATTTTGCGTACTTATCCACCTTTTTTGCAAAAAATAATTTCTGTTTTTTATATTAATCAAGAGGTAGTGTTACCTCTGCTCTTTTTTTTACCCCCAATCACAAGCAGACAAAGTACTGCACTGCCTAAATTCTGTAGAGCTCTTAAGTTCTACCTAAACAGAACAAAAGGATTCAGGTCTTTAGTCTCACTTTGCGTTCTTTCTGAAGGTAATTCCCCAGGCAAACAAGCTCTAAAACTTCTATCGCCAGGTGGATGGTATCCTGCATTGGGGAAGCAAGTGGAGCAAAACCCAATCCTGGGTATACATGCTCATCTGGTCAGAGAAAAGGCAACAGCAGTTGCGTTTCAATGATATGCTGTGAGACATCAGTTAGTAAGGCTGCAGCTTGCGCTACTCCATCTGCCTTCTGCAGGCAATATTGTCTTGACGTTCGTACTAAGGAGGATATAGCGTTTGGACAAGCAGTTCTCAGAATATAATTAGCATAAATAATCGCTGTAACAACACCCTACCTGGTTAGTTGCGTCGGAATCACCTATACAAGTTTGGAGGTAAGGGGGCGGGATGTAGGAGTAAGAATGTTACTCACTGCAGTGACTACTGTACTCTTAAGCCTTAGTCCCCTTTTCTCCATGTGCCCCCCACATCCTCGATCATATAAAATATGCATAAGTATAGCATTGTTCCTGATGTCTGTATAGAGGGACTGAGGTGTGGTGCTGGAGGGTAGGGTTAGCGTACGTATGTGGTCACGCCTACTCACGCTTATGCTCACCTTCATAAAAATTAAAGGGGAAGTGCTATTTTTTGCAGTTCAAAAATCCCCACTCCCGTCCCTTGGCCAGAACACCCATACAAGTATTGAGGAAAGGTGACTAAGGACTAGGAATACAGTATTCACTACAGTGAGTAGCTTTTTTCTATTTCTACACTCTTCCTTATTCGCTCTGGTGTCATCATACAAAAGAAATAACAGAATTACTACAGTTTGTAAAGCTAACCGAACGCTAATTAGAGACCATAATTCGAATGACAAGGCAAGCCGTTCTTTTAATCACTTGGTGAACTAGTAAAGAGACTCGATACAGGAAGAGGCACTACATGTGCAGGTGAAAAATATCCCTGCTAGTAGACTGCGATCGGAGTCTAAGCTAGTGTATCCAGGCGTATGACAACCCTAACATGGCTATTCGATCCTGGAGACGTATACTATTTAGCTGTTAAATTCATTGAAATCTTTAATTCCTAATTGAATAGTTAACTGAAACTTCTCCAGGGTATAATACGAGAACCACATTCAAGAAAACAAATCTCTTCAGAGCAAAATTCACTTTTATAATTTCACTGGTAGACCTCGTAAAGCCTCAATGCACCCATGGTCGGTTTCTTTACCCACCTTGAACTTTTTTTTTCTTTAGGTTAAGATGTTTGGTTGCCGATGATTTCAATTTTCAAGCTCCATGCGTTTGTTATGGAGGGCCCCTGGGCTGCAGTCGGGGTTTCACCATTTAATTTCGGTTTTCGACAGCCCTGGCTCATGGAGGAAAATGTGTAGGAACAATCTTAAAATGGAAAAGGCTGGCCAGAGGGAAAGTGCAACTTGTGTCATTTTTGATGTTTGTTTAGCTCCATCATAAATGACATATCGTAGCTTGCATTGTTTGTGGTCAATTCTGCTCGATCTGTAGCTCTGAGCCTTCACACCAGGGAGGTGCTGGTTGTCTGCCTACTTTAAGGATGCATCCCTTTATGTTCAATGACAAACCTTTCGCCACATTATTTCTTGGGCATTTCCACATCTTTCCTGGGCTTTCCTACTGTTTGCCCAAGTAATAACCACTTAAGTTGTATTGATATTAGAATTATCTGGACAAAGCGTTCCTTCATGCCGCTGGTATTGTATGATCCCTCTAGTTCCTTTAAGTTTCTTTTCCTTAAGTTGTCCCTCCAGAAACTATTTTCTAAATCTTCACGTTTGAGTGTTAGCTTGCGCAAGTTGTGCTCTAGATGTTCTGTTTTAACACTCTTCTTTTTGGGGTGTTATGTCTGTAAAGTTGATTGGTTGCAAGCTACTTTTTCTCCCAGTCATTATGAATCTCCGCCCTGATCTCTGAAGCCATTTTTGTTAGTTCATCAGTTAGAATGCTGAATTGTTATTAGAAGGACTCCAACCTTTTCTTGGAATGCTTGCAAACAGTGCTGATGATGGTCCACCATCATTCTAGATATGATGGACATCCCCTAGGCTGTCTGATTGATTGTGCTGCAAGGGTCATGCACCAAGCACCTTCATATGTCTCTCTTGTCGTTGAAGTAACAGTCTACGCATAGAGGGGCAGTTGAATGCAGTTAGGCTTGAAGCTGAGTAATAATGTTGATAGTATGGTCCACAACAGGAGCATTGCTTGAAATGAAGGCACAGAAATGTATTCT
This sequence comes from Ambystoma mexicanum, assembly GCF_040938575.1. NCBI lineage: Eukaryota > Metazoa > Chordata > Amphibia > Caudata > Ambystomatidae > Ambystoma > Ambystoma mexicanum. The sequence goes on along the minus strand of NC_090939.1, from coordinate 498,131,450 downwards.
GTCTTTCTCTGCTCTTGCCTCTTAATTTTATATTTGCCCTCCTTTCCCTCAACTTTACTCTGGTCCTCCTCTTCCTTTCTTGTCTCCATTCATCTATATATCTTTCTGTTCAGTGGACTGGGCTTCTTTCTGCTTTGGGCAAGGTACCTCACGCGCACTTAGCGGGACCAGAGAGACGCTCCTTCTGCGGGGTATCTGTATTTCTACCCACTATACATTTAGGGTATAAGCACAGAGCACCCCAGCCAAGGTTCTCTGTGGTAGCAATGGATGAGCAGCCAAGGCTGAGACTCAAGGGAGGTGATGCAGGCTGGTTTATAAGTAGAATGTATCCCAAGCCTCTTCAAAGGAATGTCCAAACAGTAGGTTATGTGATAAAACAGTTCTTTTATATAAAATAAGATTCAAGTAAATATATACCTTAACAAATAACACTGTACTCTGCTGACACTGTCCTAATAAAAGTGGTACATCTATGCACATCTATGTGGTACCACAATATCCTTTACTTTCAATTTAGAATGCACCAACTGCTGAGTTATTAAAAAGCATAGGAATCATAAAGCACTGTGTAATGGCATAAATCTTACTGTAGGAATGCAGGTTAGATTAGGAAAATTGGCAGAATGCTGTCTTTCAAGTAGATGGGCAATACGGTACACCCACCCCAACCTGGGCAACCTGTAAGGGAAAAGCTACAATCTACTTTATCTTGTTTTGTACAGCCCAGTCCCAATGTGTTCAATAATGCCCTGCTTTTTCTACAGAATCCACCACCCCTAAGTACCTGGAAAGTCACAGGAGAACAGGATCCAAGAGTAATCTGGGACCCCTGGATGATTCCTGAGGATGGAAGATGCTCTTCCTCGTCACAGTAACGTGGATGCCTTGGCAGGCAAAGTGGTGGAGTTTCTTGGCTTTACTTAATGAGACCCCTTGAGGATGGAGCCTTTTGGACCAAGGGGTCACTGCAATGTCAATGCTGAGAATAAAGAGGGTACCAAGCAGTGTCGGAAAGGCAGCACTTTCGGTCTTCGCGGTGGTCTCTTTTGGCGGGTCGTTACTCTGGCTGTGGATGTCCCACAAAAGTGAAACTTGCTGTGAATCTCGACAAGGCTTGACTGAAGGAGATCACACCCTTGGTGGCCTTGGATAACGTTCGGTGGTAACTTGTGCAGTGGCAGAAGTAGGTGTCTGGTTTCAGGAATTCACAGTTTACCAGCTTTCTGTTTTTAGGTCCTGGTGCCGCAGGATGGGCCTCTGGATGGCTTCTAGCGACTTAGACGTGACCACTGTACTGCGGGCCCTCACCAAGTCTGGACCCTCAGGATGCCTTTTCTGGATTTTGGTGGCAGGAAACTCACTGGCGGACACTCCACTGCAGGCAGCGACCCAGAACCACCTCTGGGATGTACAAGTGGACAGATGTCGTGGCAGGCATGCCCTTTGAAGGTTTAAGTGTTTTGGTACTTTCACAGCTCTGGCTGTCAAGCAGTACTATGCCAGCTAATCACACTCGAGTGGATTCATGCAGGCAGCACCCAATTAGGCTCACAGGCATTCACTCTATTCACCAAGACCCAGACACCCACAACACAGAATGTGGATTGGGGGCTACTCGCCAGCATTTCAGTGCACCACACTGCATTCATTTCACTTTCAGTCAGGGCTGGCTCAGGCATTGTGTCCCCCAACCCAAACCAGGCACTCCAACACAGAATGTATATTGACTGCTCACTACTTTCAGTTAGGCTCCACCCCAAGGGAGTAAGGGAGTACCCACAACATGCAGCCCCTGGGACGGCTCCAGCCAGTCTGGCATGAAGAAACCCTAGAGCCATATATGGTACTTTCACCCAACAACCATTCAGGGGAAGGGAACAGAGCCAGGGCTTTGAGAAAAAGGGGATAAGGCAAAGGAAACCAAGAGGCCACCAGTGGCCATCTTGCCTTCGTGCAGGAATCCATTGATTCCTATGGAAGGGCTTGGGTATCCCAAAAAGGGAGGATACCTAAATCCACTTTGACATCAGCATGTAGCTGCTACCAGCCCATACCCTGCTCTGTGGGCAACACACATGCCCAAAAACATGCACTAGGAGTACAGTGTTGTAACCACACCCATGGGTACCCTAACGGTATCCTGTGGGTACTGTTCACCAAGAATAAAATGAAGAGCTGCACTGCCAGGTGTCCAAACTGGGCGTTTGTGCAGAAAATAAGCAGAACCTACAGAATAAGGAGGCCCTGTCCCTCCAATGCATTTCCAGCATCACACCTGTGGTGCGTGTTGACTCCACCCCGTTGCTCCTTATCCAAGGCCATGGCATATCACACATGGTGCCAGTATTTTCTGACGGCCGTTCAAGTACGTCTGCTGCCCTACTTTCTTGGCTCCCGTGTGCCTGTCGGTATATGCTAGCACCTCATTCCAAGTCGAGGCACGAGGGACATGCAGAGCTAGCACTTTTGTCTGTTGCCCTCCTTGTTTCCCATTGGTAAAGGTGCAACTCTCCTCCCCTGAAGAGATGTCGTACTGCTTTAGCTCTCTGTATTGATAGCCCCCATCTTAGGAGTTGTTGCAGCTATAGCATGAAGACAGCCACTTCCTTAGTTTCTTCGTCGTGCCATGCTTGTTGGGTTCCCCACAGTTATTGGGCTCCACATATCTTTCAGACACTCCGGACCACACCTCGAGGGCACAGCGGTCTACAGCATGAGGATAGGTGCAGAGGAGCTACACTAAACTGTGGCCCTCATACCTCAAAATTACATTGGCACCTCAATTCAAATTAGTCATCAACCATTGGCGAAGACAACAGTTATGAGTTGTATGTCGGTATTAGTTTTTCAAGCAGTGAAATCATATGCCCAGGTGCATACACCATTCTCCAGCTGGTGTGTTCCTAGTCAATACCTGCACAAAAGGCAAAACTGCTAGATTTGCCAGTAATTTTTTCATTCTTGTCTGCCTCACAATTACCCCAACACCAGTGCTCCGGCACTGCTTACAAATGTACAGATGTTATTTTCTACCTGTATTTTGAAGGAGAGAAATGCCTAAAAGAGCCTGTATTTTTGCTTGATCTCGATCCTACAATCAACCGAATCCAATCTCTGCGCCCACATGGCTGTTGGAGCCAATGCAGGACTTTGTTCCAGGTGCTTGATCGATAATTACATTTTGTGGCCCCTAACTATAGGACTACAACTGCTGCTTGTAGTGACAATAAAGTCCCTTTGCAAGACCGTCCAAGTATATTGCCCTGGCCCTGATACTATAGATTATAAAATGCCTTTATTAGCTTGAAGAACTGTAAAAACACGAACTAGGCTGGTTATCGGGATAGTCAACAAAAAGTAATATGAAGCCATCAGCTTCCTATTGCATATCTCACTGCATACACCTCATTTAATGCAAGCAGTAGTTATAAGTAAATAGACTATTAGAGGTTTTGTTAAATATTGACATTTCCAGGGAGTCCTTAAACCAGAGCCATTTTAATCCTACAGTTAGCCTTTTCTGCACAGCCACAACTGACGATCTGTTTGAAGCATAACATAAGATCCAACCTATTCTTTAAAAAATAAATATCCAGCAACTTCAATTCCTTCTCCCAACTGCCTGTTTTTTTGTTTAATTGTTAAAAACAACCAACAACTGAATTAATGACAGTCATTGGTTATTCCCTGGAGATGTTTCTTGGGATTGCTCAATTTACTACTATGAACGTTGGCATGTCTTTGCAATTTTAACAATTTAGTCTGTCAGCAACTTTTTCACGTTTTCTTTGCAGTGGCATGTGTATACTGATGCTTTCATGATGCATTTACCAACTTGAAAAATGTTCAGCATATAGCCTTGCACTAAATAAAGGCCCTGGACACCCAACCAAAAGTCGCCTAATTATTAACACTGCAACAATGTTCCAGTAGTCGAAGGCAAAAGGTGTCTGAACGGTGCCCAAAAGGTTTTTTCTAGATTTAGATAAAGATCATAATGGATTTATTTTTACTTCTATTTGAGTTGTGCATTGTTTTGATGATTTTGCATTGGTTCACATAATAGCTACCTAATAAACTAATTCAATTAAATTACATGAGCTACATTTGGTCTTTTGATTATGCATATTTTTTGTTTTTTCAGGATTTCATATAGTACCAACATGCTGTTTCAAAAGATTTGAAAACACTGCAGCAGATTACAATGCTAAAAAAGCCAACATTTGTGGCTTTTGTGTAGGCATGGTGATGAGCATTTCTCAAATGCAGCTTTAACAGTATTGCCTAACAATAAAATGGCAACAGCTTAAAAACAGTGTGATTACCTGGTCATATAAAAGCAGTGCCTGGCAAATGCCGGACTAATGCTATAAGCAAGCCAAAATGGCTTTGTGGCTATATATATATATTTTTTTTTATAAGACATTTTATTGGTTTTAGAACTTTACAGTAAGGAGAAACGGGTCACAACCAGTCGGCATTCGCATACATAAGAACTATACCTCCACACATGCACATTCCGATAGCCATCAAAGGTGCGCAACTTCTTATTCCTTCTCGTTTTCCCTACTCCACCATCCCTACATTTTGTCCTCCTTTCCAGGACAACCTCTGGCCGTGTAGATGCGCATTTCCAGGGACACACAAATGTCCACTTGTGTCACCCATTGACAAACGAAGGGTCAATCCGGAGCTCCCCACTTTTGTGCAATTTTCATTTTTATCAACCCTAGTGCTGTGGACACAGTTTTTCGTATTGGTTGTATGAGTTCTCGCCTCATATTCCTAATAACAATTTGGGGTCTAGTGGTAGTTCTGTGTCTAATGCTTTAGACCGCTTATGACAACATCTCACCCAAAAATGCTGAATTTGTTGGCATTTTCTGAGGATATGTATGAAAGATCCTCCCACCTCCCCACACCTCAAGCATTGCGGGCTGTTCACGCAATGCCATCGAAATAGCAAGGTTCTGGGATAGTATACCCTGTGGAAAATGTTAAACTGCACTAAGCGAAGTCTGGGTGATATTTCCACTTCTCTAGAGGCCATCTGGGCCTCTATCCATTCCTCTAGTTCATTAAGCCCCAGCTCTACCTCCCATCTGGCCTTAAGGTTAAGGAGTTCCGGGGTTGCAAATGCGGTCAGAACCTGGTACATGGTGGAGGTAATTTTAGTGGCTATGTGTTCCGTTACCACTATGCTCCCCTCTGGGGAGAAAGAGTATTATGTTGTGATGGTTTGCAATTTGCGTGTGTAATGCATCTGCGATTTGTAGATGGTGGTATAGTTCTTTGTCTGGTAGGTCGTACTCTTATAGTGCCACAGAGGAGGAAATGGTGCCCCCCCCTTAACAATGTTGCTTATATCCCTGATCCATATGTCCCGCCATCTGGACAGTGCTGGCAATTTAGCCAGTTTAGGCATTAATTAGCTATCGCTGATGGGCTGGGCCAGTGTTAGTTTGTTCCCTCATCCAATGTATTTATGGGCTGTTCTCCTTGCCTGGATCATGCGATAGGAGAGGATGCAGTCCTTTCCACCTGTCGGTTTAGATAGTGTAGTGGGGGGAATGTCTTTCATTCCCTTCTCTTCCACTCGGATGTGTGGCATATTAGGGTCCCCATGTAGTATGTCATTGATCACTCCCATCTGGCACGCCCAGTAATAGCTCTGTATGTTTGTAAGCCCAATTCCCCCCTTCCCAGCATGGACCCTGCAATTTGGCCAAAGCTATTTGTGGCTGTTTACCACTCCAAAACCGATCCCGCAAGGCAGAATCGATCTTCGTAAATTCCAGCCCTGGTTTCCGCAATGCGGCATTCTGCAAAATGTATAATGGGCGCAGCAGGATCAGCATTTTGAATAGGGCAGCTCTCCCAAGCAAAGTCAGCGGTAGACCCTTCCAGTGTTGTAGACTCTCAGGAACCGATCAGTGACCGGGTCTAAGTTATCAGTAAGTTAACATTCGTGGTCTCCCTTGCTTTGGACTCCTAGGTAACGGAAACTGTTATTCAACTTGATAAAGGCAATCCAAAGGGATTGCCTATTCTGCACCCTGGATCGGGTAGGGAACAGGTTTGCTCCAGCTCACCTTCAAGCCACAATATGCTTCATAATCACTTATTCGTTTGCGCACTATGGATCAGGAATGGTTTGGGGCGCTTAGGTATATTAGTGGATCGTCTGTGTATGAGACCTTTTCCTCCCATCCTTAAAGCTAACACAATCGCCACCATGTAGTGTACTGGTGCAGCCATGCAGCCAAAGACTTGATGGCAATTGTAAACAGTTGGGGGGACAGTCGGCACCCTTGCTATGGACCTTTCCGCTGGAACAATGAACTAGAGACCCTACCATTTACTCTGACCTCGGCTATCAAAGGCTCATACAGGAACCGAACCCAAGCCCATGAAGCGGTCTCCGAAGCCCATCCTGCCCATTATTTTCCAGATGCAATCCCACCTCATTGAATCAAACGCTTTTTCAATATCTATTGCCAACTGTGCTAGTGGTTCATTCATCATCGAGGCATGCTCTAATGTTAACTGCAACCTCTGAATATTCATGCGAGTCACATTTTTTTTGTTTTTTTTAAAGCATGAATCCACATTGATCGGAGTGGATGAGAGTTGTCTTGACCGGTAGTAAGCTGTTTGCCAGCACTTTAGCAAGTATTTTTGCCTCTCCGTTTATTCGCGAAATTGGTCTTATGGGACCCACATAGTTCTGGAGGCTTAGATTGCTTGAAGAGGACCACTATACTCAACTTCCTTTGGTATGGGTGAAGAATGCCCTGTCTCTTGCTTTGTTGAAACACATTATATAATGGGCTAACTATAACCTCACTGATTCTCTTCCAGGTCTCTATCGGAAACCCATTGGGACCGGGAGTTTTCCCCGAGTTGAGTTGCACTTGCAATCGCCTCCCGGGTTATGTCTGCATCCAAATCGAGGTTCTGGGCCTCCAATAGGCACGGAAATGTCAGGTATCTAGTACAGATGTCCCACCCTTCTTGCCTGGGCTTCGGTAGAGTTTTGTATAATAGTCAGCGAAAGCTTCTGCTATTTCTTTGCCTGTCCTTACGGTTTGGCCCCCCCCCCCCTTAAATCTTGGACTTGTCTCGAGCCAGTCTAGCATTTTGCCTGCTTTATCCCCTTCTTCATAAATGCGACTCCATACTGTCCACTGGGCCTGTTTGGCGCTATCTAGGGCAACATTTTGGAGGATTTCCCTTGCTGCTATAATCGACCTTACACCCCCCTCCCCCGCCCCTTTTTTCCCTTCTCCAGAACTTTTACACGGACAGCCCACTCTGGGAGAAAACCGACTCACACCCGTGCAGTGTTACCTGACATGTCCTGCTACTATAGTCCGGCAATTACTGACAATCACTCACACCGCTCTTCCATTAAACTTCCCCACACGGATAAAAGGCGGAGCATGAGAGCCCACACTCTGAGCAAGGCAAAGCACATGGAAGAACAGCAGTTTCAAGTTGGCAGTTGAACCAGGGAAGAAAGACGGCCAACACTGAAGGGTTTCTAAGAAGCGAAGTACCCTTGACCTTTTTGGCAAGACGCTGTTACTTTCAAGAAACCTTCAAGGCAGAAAGCGTAAGGCCAGGAAACAAGACTGAACAATCCTGCATCGTGTGTCGAAGATACTGAGGGCCCTCCCGGGTAACTAACCAAGGTGGGACGCAGCAGCAGTAGCCGCCGTCGTATCTTCCTTGGCTTCAAAAACAAAGATGCACCACAGAAATCAATACAGCCAGTGAGTTGGGGAGACTGGTCTGTGTTGAAGTCAAGGTGGCAAGCGCCAACATTGTAAAACGAGCACTGGAAGGAACATTGTTGAACGCGTCTAATGAAAGCCGCAAGTAAAGCTAAACTTCTGATGAATGTTTGAACTTAAGAAGCCAAGATACTAGACTGTTGACAGTCGTCCGGCACTGTGAATGTGCTCACTCGAAGGGCTCTGTAAAGTATTGCGCCAAAATAAATGGAAGTTGAAGATTGATGAAAACAATTGTGTGGACTGAATCGAAGTGATCCTGCGAAACTCATTGCACATTCGAAAGTCTTCTGTTTTTGGTAAAAACAGGGTCCAAGCCAGAAAGCGGGAGACCAAGTGTGAACATTGTGATAAAAGGAGGTCTCAGCCTGAAGAGGGAGACTCGCAATGAACATTGAAAGCGAGAACTTGTACATGTGAAAATCCTGATGGGAACTTTGAGACTTTGTTACGACAGACCCTTTGCAGTAAGAGACTGTTATTGGAAAAGAGGCTTTGTCCGAAGGCCCTTATGTCTGTGCTTTGAACTGTATCCTGTTGGCCGAGAAGCTAGAGTGTGCGAAGCTTGAACGTGCTGCCTTGCCCTGTGCTGAAAACGTGGCAAAGTGAAGCCAACTGCTCAATCGTCCTGACATATTATCTCTTTTCATTTTGCATATACCATTGTCCCACACCTTTTTTGCATTTAGAAGTAAGGATTGGCAAAAGGTTTGTTAGTGTATAGGCCCTTTTATTTTAAGGGACTGGACTAGGACTGGGTTATTATTTGATGGTCGTAGCTTGCGCCCATCCTAAGATTTAGGTTTAGGTAGGAGTTCAACCAACCCATTTGAAGTTCAATAAAAACACCCTTGAACTGTGATCACGTGTCTGTTTTCACTGTTTGATACCTTGCCTTCCTTACACCTCCCAGGATCCATAGGTTCACCTGATGTTCTGAAAGCGCGGTGTGAATTTCCATAAGTAGATCATCCATGAGATGGAGGGGGGCGTAAGTCGCTATGAAGACACTTATGTTTTCACCCCATATTTTGCCAGTTAATAGGGCTAATCCCCCCAGAGAGTCTTGTGCAGCTAGCAATTTGAGGGGGAAGGGTTTGTGAATCCAAATTAATACCCTGCTCCCCACCCCCCCGGAAATGCCTTTCCGCTTCGCCCATGTAAGAGGTTAGCTTGTGTACATCATACCGTAGCAAGGACACCTCGAGCTGAGTCTGTCGTCTATCTTCCCTTTCATGGAGGACCTGTAGTTCGCAATGGCGGTCATCAGATCCTGCAGGGAGATGGCATCCTTGCCTGGGACGCCTTTGCCATTTCTGATCTGCGTGATGGAAACGCTGATCCTACTGGTGACAAATTGGTCCATTTTGCTTTGTCTCAATGTCGTCTTAGGTTTATCTTTGACCAGGGCCCTTTCAGCAGCCGGGTGGGATCCGGCCTGTTTTTTCAGAGCAATGCGTAACAAGGGGATAGGCGCCCTGCAAGAATCTCGGCCCCTGTTGCAGTCGTTTTTATTGCCCCTCCCACCTGTTCCTAGCAGCACACCCCAGACCTTTGCACACCCCTGGCTGTTGCCTTCGGATCCCAACCATTTCGGGACATGGGGAGAAATGTATTGCCCCTTACGTTATGGGCATAGGGTTTCCTAATAGGGCAGAGTCTCTTACCATACACCGGGGTGTGTCATGGTGTGGCGCAGATTTAGTTATTTAAGTTTCTGTGCTGAGTCCCTGCTCGGGTCTGCAAGTGGTCCGTCTTGTCTGTTGCACAATTCTTGCTATGATTTAGGTCATTTTCACGGTAGTTACTCCGGGGCCCACCGATATCCACAGAGTCAAAAGTTTGTGGGGCTCTCGGTTCAGTGGTGTCACACCACCGTTCCACTTCTTTCTCCAGTGGGGGGGGGTCGTCACTTGATGTGCTTAGACCACTTGCCTGTGTGGTCTTCTTGGGTTGAGGTCTTGGCTGTTGTCTGCAGCCCGCTTTGTTGATGCTCCTATACCAGCGTTGATGAGGGTCTTTGATGGCTTTCTATTTGTCTGCTTGCTGCTCCGATGCAGGATGGATGATGCTCTCGATAGGCCGCACAGCCCGCTCCTGTGTATCACTTCCTGCAAGCACCGCCGCCCACCCCAGAGGCTCTAGCAAACCGAGCCACGGGTCAGACTTGTGGCCCCCCCCCCTCTCAGTTCTAGTAGGGGGTATCTGTGGTCTGTCCCCTCGGGACCTCTTTATTCCTGTTTGGCAGCGTCCCGCTGGCACAGGGAATAGCCGTTCCTGGTTTCCAAGATGGCGACTGCTGCAAGTGTAGCTGGGTAGTTGGAGGCCGAATCTCGTGTACAATCGGGGCCAGGCAAGGCCGATGGTTTCGGTTCTCCTCGTGTGTCAGAGTTGCAGCTTAACTTCCCCCCCCTGGAACCAGAATGGATGAGCAGGATATCAGCGTCCAGGCAGAGCGGAGGAGCTTTAAGTCTTCATTCGCTCGTCTCCCGCCGCATGTCGGCAATATTTATTTTTAATAGGACGTTGGTGCAAGGAACAGAAATAAATCAAGGAGTTGCAGGTCCCCTTAAAGCAGCTGGCCCAGCTAAAGGTTTGAAAACATGGCCCTGTGTAAATTTGGATTTACATGATTAACATAGTTGGCCACTTGTATAGATCCATATTCCAGTGTCTCTATTTTGTACCTGCCCACTGGGTTTGTTATTCGAGGTGCTGTGGAAGATGATAAAACAGGAAGTTTAGTATCCTCCATTGGTTAGCAGAATAGTTTTGTTAAACTCTTGAGAGACCTGTTATAAGAAATATTAATAACAATGTTTCCACATTTTTCCCTCTCCCTAGATGCACATGTATGAGGTGTTGATGTTTCCAATTAACTAATTTTGTTTATCCCAAAGTGGGAACACTATCAGTCTGGATTTAGTCAATGCACTTGATACTGCCCAGATAAAGCAGTGGTTGGACGGGATGAGTGAGCAGATGATAACTAGAGGAATTATGAATGAAGCAATTTTAACCTTATCCGCCCAGTTGGCTTTCTTAACATTATTGATCAGAACATGTTAATTACCTGATGCTGATGAAAATACACGTCATGCTGTCTTTTGCACATACGCATTGTTGTGATGAAAATTTTAGTTACACCTCTCTGTAGGCCGCTGACTTGAGTCTGCTTTGCAAAAACTGGAGGAAGCTGTTGTCCTGGACAAACAAGCGTTCTCTCCCCATTTGTAGATAACGATAAATGCGGAAGGTCGAACAGGGTCAGCCACCTGTGGTTGGTTGCTCATGTCAGGCGCCTTAATGTCCTTCAGGCGGCAAGAGGAGGGTGGATATGAATGGTACCTGAAAGTTTATACCAGACAGTTTCATGGTTGCCAACAATGAGAAGAGAGCAGGTGGGACCAATCATGCAGCACCTGCAAGGTAGGAAGTAGTCCCGCCAATCACACTGATCCGGAGTTACACTCCACAGGTCTTGCTCAGGCCTCCAGATAAGTGTTTGCGCGTCCCTTGCGAGGGACGGGAGATGGATCCTTTTTCACCAGAAACATCTTCTTCCCCTTTAAATCTAGAAGCACGCAGCGGTGCGGCCCTGGGAGCATGCGTTTGCCTGACTCCGCTCAACGGCACCACTTCCCCGTCCCCTTTTCTGGGTCGCCCGGAACGGGCCTATTTCACCAGCGCTCCTGGGTTTGGTTTCGGCCATGTAATACTGCACGCTCTTCCCCGGATATTCTTCTATCTTTCTCTTTTTTCTTTTAGATACAGCTATGGTCCTCCGACGCCACGCTCCTCCCCGGCGCATGTAGACTTCAGCAGGCTTCAGCAGGTGTCCAGCCTGCGAGGGGCTCTTCCCCACTTCAAACCCCCACGCCCTTTGACTCTGCTGCCTTGGCCCCGACCACGGCTGGGAGGGTTGTTCCGCGTGCAACACTTTGACACCACGGGCACTGAAGAACAGGCTAGTTAGGTGGAGGCAGCTCTTCCAGAAGTCCCCACCGAAGGACCTGAAGAACTTCATCAAACATCGCACGAGGCCTAAGGTGAGGCCTCTGTTCACTATTGCACCCCGCAAGGGTTACTCCTCCCCAAGGAAGAACCCGACGGGAGCATCCTTCTGGGTTCTAATACCAGCACACGTACCGAGGCTAGTCCAGCTACCGGCCTCGCAGCTGAGGGACCGCAAGGTTCTTCTACCCGGGTTACGCCCGAGGGGCAACGCCCCATTATCGGCAGCATGTCCAAGGGAGTGCCTTCACACAGCACTACCGGCAGCTCTGCCGAGGGCAATACACCTTCCACGTCTTGGTCTGAGGTGTGGGATAGGCCTTATGATCCAACAGCAAGCGTCTTGGACGGGCCTGGTTCCAGCAAATCAGGCACCACCACTTTGGCATGTAGCTCGACAAGATTGCCGCCGCGCCAGACAAGATGCCCACTCGTCCAATGCCTCCTCTAGCAGAGCGGGTGGAGGAACGAGTCACAAGGTGGCACTGGTGTCAACCAGGTACATGGCCTACAGCTTATCCATCAGCAGTGCAGGGCAGGTTTCCCCTGCGCACCCTAGGCAGAGTGTGCCCTGGCCGCAGCAGCCCGTAGCCACTCTGTCGATATCCCCTGCCACCTCTTCAGCCTCCGAAGATAGGTTCTTAGAAAGGTTTTCCGCTCCACCACAGATGAAGAGTTGGATAAAAAGAAGAGCAGCTCGCAAACCGCGAAGTCTTTATTCTTACGAAGGCGTACACCCAGTCCAATCAATGCTCCGTCTGGAGGGTTCAGAGGCTTCCAAGAACAGAGGTCCAAACAACCTGGCTGTTTCCCGAGTCCTCATCGGAGGAAACAACAAAAGGGGGGGCAAAGGATTCTTCCAATCCCCCCTCCTCCGCAACAGCCTCAGAGGGAAAAAAGGCATGACACGCCCCTCCGGGTCCACTTGTCTCTGGTGGGGGGGCAGGCTTGCCTTCCACGTGCAATCTTGGTGCCAACATTTCAGACCCCTGGATCCTCTCTGTAGTCTCCACGGGGTACCGCTTACCGGTCCCTTCCTCTCCTCCCTCCCTCCTCCCCCACAGATTGGGACAGCAACTCTGTTGGCGGAGATCCGGCTGCTCGTCGAGAGCCAGGCAGTGGAAGAAGTCCCAGCCTCCCAGAGAGGATTGGACTTCTACTCCAGGATTTTCTCCATACAGAAGAACAACCAGGCTGGCCTGAGAGTTGTGTTGGACCTTTCCACCCTCAATCTCTCCCTTCCACTGCAAAAATTCAAGATGGTTACGCCAGCTCTCATTGCAGAGACACTGAACAGGGAAGACTAGATGTGCTCCGTGGATCTAAAGGACGCGTATCTGCACGTCCTGATTTGGCAGCCGCATTGGGCCTTTCTACGCTTCAGGATCATGGGCTGCCACTTCCAATATAAGGTGCTACCCTTCGGCCTCAATTCAGCCCCCAGGGTATTTACCAGAATGATGAACGCGGTGGCTGCTGTCCTCGGAGCTCAGGGCCACCTAGTCTACCCATACCAGGACGACTAGCTCATCCCGGCCTCATCTCCGGAGGTGGTTCTCCACACCTCCTCCGCACTCATGAACACACTCCACGACCTGGGGTTTACTATCAACCTCAAGAAGTCTACGCTGCAACCCACGAAGAAGCTGACCTTCCTGGGCCTCATCTGGGACACTGGCTCAGAGAAGGTTTTCCCTTCTGAGGACAAGATCATGGCCATCAAGAGAGCCACTACTCACTTCCTCTCCTGGTCTGTTACCTTGGCCTCGTGGTACCAACACCTACTGGGTATTATGGCGGCGGTCCTGTTAGCCGTCCCCCACACAAGACTCAGGATGAGGAGACTAAAGCTGCACTTCGCAGCATCATGGAATCGGGAGATAGGCTCACATTCGGAACCTGTAGACATTCCCACGTCTCTACACCCGGACCTCACCTGGTGGTCTGCAGACTTCAACCTACGGTGGGGCACGCCCTTCCGGCAGCCTCTCCCTCAGGTCACTGTCACAACAGACTCCTCCCTGGAGGGTTGGGGAGCCACTCTGGACAGTCACAGCATCCGTGGAGTCTGGACTCTTCAGGAGCAGGAGTCCCACATCATATGGCTGGCTCTCAAGGCCTTACTCCCTCTCATAGAGGGCAAGACGGTGCTTATCCAGACGGGCAACTCCACCAGCATTTACTATGTAAACAAGCAGGGGGGGTACCAGGTCCCCGCCACTATGCAACCTCACAGTCTGAATGTGGGAATGGGCTCTGGAGAACGACATCTACCTCTTGGTGGTCCACTCCCAGGGGAATCCAACCTGGAAGCAGACGGGCTCAGCAGACTGGGGCCGGACAATTACGAGTAGCAATTGAATGACCTGGTACTGAAACAGATCTTCCTCAGGTGGGGGCAACCCCAAATGGATCTGTTTGCCTCCCAGGACAACCAGAAATGCCAGCAGTTCGCCGCCTGGCAGGGACAGGGCCCAGGCTCCCTGGGCGATGCATTCCAGATACAATGGAACTACATGGCGCCCTACACCTTTCTGCCCTCACCCCTGATTCACAGGGTGATCTGCAGGATAAAACAATCTAGTCACCTCAGTATCATTCTGATTGCTCCTTGGTGGCCGGTGAGACCGTGGTTGTTCTAGCTGCTCAGCCTATCCGACAGCCCCCCATTCACCTACCACTGGGCCCAGCTCCGCTACTACCCAGCAGGGGGGCAGGGTTCGCCACCCTGTGCCTCACAAACACGCCCTTGCAGCGTGGTTCCTGTGCAGGTTACTCAAACACTTGAACCTATCGCAGGCTAAGCTGGAGATCATCCAGGGCGCTAGAAGCAAGGCGACCAGAAGACAATATAAGAGCAAATGGTCTAGATTCTGTCATTGGGCCAACTCTAGGGAGATGGACCCCCTTAGGTGCTCATTGGATGACGTACTCTCCTTCTCGGCACACCTGGCGCACTCAAGAGTGCAGGTCGACACATGCCACGCTGATCTGGCAGCCATAGGCGCCTACAGGAATATGGGAGAGGGGTCTTTTCCTTCTGCAATACGGTGGTCAAGCGACATCCGGCAGGCCTCCACAGGCTTTACCCGCCCATAAAGAAGCCTCACCCGGTGTGGGACCTTAACGTAATGTTGGGCACCCTGGCGCACAAACCTTTCGAGCCAATAGCGTCCGTGGACATTAGGCTGGTCACTCTGAAAACAGCTCTGCTCGCAGAGTCAGCGAAATCTAGATCCTTGTGCCATCAAAGCCCTACACCACTTTCCACAGGGATAAGGTGGCCATCCAGACGCACCCTGCATTCCTACCCAAGGTCTCATCCGCCTTCCACATGAACGAGGAGATTGTGTTGCCCATTTTCTTCGCTGACCCCAAGGATGAGACTCAGAAAGTGCTGCATTGTCTGGACGTCAAACGCGCTCTAAAGTACTACCTGGACAGAACCAAGACCTTCCGCAAGTCGGATGCCCTCTTCGTCATCTTTGGTGGGTCAAAGCCAGCCTATCAGGCTTCCAAGGCCTCCATCACGAGGTGGATGGTCATGGCCATTGTGGAGGCCTATGAGGGGTGGCACAGGCCAGCTTCGGCCAACTTGCATGTCCATGCAGTCAGGGCCAAGGCCACAGCCGTTGCATTCCAGAGGCATGTCCGGTGGCAAGTCATCAGCATGGCGGCCACCTGGGCCACCCCCTCGACTTTTTGCAAGCACTACTGTCTGGATGCTGCCTCTAGTTAAGACATGGCTTTCGGGCTTGCGGTTCTGAGAAACCTATTTGCTTAAAGAGGGTCTCCTCTCCACCCTGGAGCTACAATTGGAGGAAAGGGGACGGGACGTAAGAGTAATTAATAGTTACTCACCATAGTGACTAACATACTCTTAGTCCATAGTCCCCTATCCTACATACGTCCCACCACCCCCCCCCCCTAATAATACTGGTGTCATTGGGCAATGTTGTATATTGTCGACACGTCAATGGAGACTGACGAGTGGCGCTGATGGGCGGAGTAAGGCGAACACATGCTCCCAGGGCTGCGCCCCCGCACCCCTCTAAATTTAAAGGCGAAGAAGATTTTTCTGGTGAAGAAGGTTCCGACTCCCGTCCCTTGCAAGGGACGCCCTTGCAGTATGGAGGAAAGGGGACTATGCACTAACTACGTTAGTCACTAGGGTGAGTTAGTATTAATTACTAGGCCTTTTAACTCATTAAAATCTTGCAAATATGACGGTTTTTATTATCCTGCGTACATTTATGTGCACGTTTAAAGCAGAGGGCAGTGCGAATGTCCGGTTACTTGACAGAAACCAGAACGCTTCTTTTGATTTTTGTCTACATGGATGCAAAATTTGTTTCTCCCAAGTCTTTCAAAAGAGAAACTGCACACTGTGATACAAGGAATGATTTCTTTTGGTCAGCTTCTGCTGGATTTATTTTCCTAGTATTGTTTAACAAGACGGAAAAATTAGTTTAAATTGAGAATTAATCTTTTGTAACAAACTATACTTTTTTGCCCCAGTGAAAGCCAACCAGTATTGCACCATTTATTTTTCTTCAGTGTTCCTGTGCTGTATGAATAATTATCAAGATGCATGTAGGAAGTGTTCACAAATGTAATAACTTTTTTGAAAGCCGACCTCTTTTCTAAAAAACTATTTAGTTTCTAATGGGTCAAATTAATTTTCAGGTTTCTTAATGTTATGGTTGACTGTTGCATACTTGCAGAGGCAGAACATTTTTACACTTAGACATTTATTTACACTCTTTTTTTAAAAAAGTGTGTAAAATGATGAGTATGCACGGTCTAGTTCATATCCATTTAACCTTGTAGTCAATGGGGTACATTACTGTAAATGGTCAGTGGCAGCAGAGCCCTTGCTCAAAAGTAAGTGATTGTCATTACACCAATCACAGATGTTACAGCCTATCAAATGATCAAGACTACAATTAAAACATCCAAAACCTGACTCTGCAGGAAGTGCAAGCACTGTTGAAAAAAGACATTAAGGTTACATTTGTAATTGAAATAGAAACTCTGCAAAACATGTCCCTGTGAAAATCCAGATAGTTATCTAACCTTTCTATGTAGCTCTTCATGCATGGTTCATCAAGTATCTAGGCACTGTGATTATTATACCTCAGTCGATATTCAGTGTACCAAAATCTCAGCCGGTTGAGCATTCGCTGCTGCGATCTGTGTGATCTGTAAGGTTGCAGGATCGAATCCCATCAAGGCCAACTCAGCCTTTCATCCTTTTGATGTCGATAAAGGAGTACCAACATTTGTTTCGGGTTAATTGTGATGAATATGTTCTATGCACAGCGCTTTCCCAAAAGCATTTATAAATCACAATTTCACCATGAGATTAGATATCGAATTTAGCATGGAGTCCTTTCCTTTCTGCACTGTTTCATAACATTGGCATACCATTAGGTAGTAATAGTCCCGGAAATTAGAACTTTCATGAAACATCAAAATACAATTCTACAATTGAACCTCAAAACACACAATACAATTAATGTTTGCTCGCCTATATAATTCACTAAGATTTTGTGTTTTCAACGTTTAAATATGTACAGGAGAGATCAAATGGTCTGACTTTAGAGAAATAACGAAAGGTGTATTCTGTCACAATGCAGAACGCTTCCACTTTGTAATGATTTCCCTGCAGTTTTTGCACATGTCAACTGGGTGTCATATATTTTACCCTCTAGCAAAGGACAAAACTAATTTTTACTCTCTTGAAATCACATTTACTCTCAAAGGTTTAAAATAGGGAGTAAAATACTCCCACCTTAAAATCATATCTGGAGCACTGGTCTTGCTGATGTGGGAGGCTGGTGGAGGGCAGGGCGAGCTGTTCCCACTGTCCTTGTTCGTTTCCCAGATCGACGAGTAGCCAAAGTCTTCAGATCCAGTGCCATACTGGATGGGCTGATGACACCACTTGCTGGGGCTACAGAAACGGTCAGGTGGAACTGTGCTATGATTGTGCATCCTCGTAAGCGGATGGGTCCATTGGTCACGTTTATTACTCGTACCTTGATGGTCTTCAGCTCCATGCTTTCCCTCGTCACTAGGGTTGACTGTACCTATAAACACCTAGGAGCTCCCCATGTTCTGGTACTTCCAGACACCTTGGGTGTTCCCCGCTGAGTTGCAATCTGCCAGGAATCCTCAAGGGGGTGTGTGACAGGATAGTTGGCTGCCCAAACTGGAGTTCTTGACCGGATCTGTCTCTGAAGGTTACACCTGCTGCCACGTGGACAACGTGCTGTCATGTCTTGGCCAGCCATCTCCCGACATAGGGAATCCAGTGTGTCGAAAATCGAGGAACTGGTTCCCATCACCACTGGTATATCTTTCATTTGCATGCTGTTTGACTATTCCGCATCTTCCGGCTGGAAATCCTCGGTAACTTAAAAGCAGGTTATGTTAGGGAGAATTCTCATTTATGGCTAATTTCCCTCACCTAGTGAGTCCCCCAGCAGCTTTGCTGGACTTTTAGAGTTTATTTTTTTTCCACTTGGTAAGAGTGAGCTTTTTCCCCACTCTTACCTGTGTTTTGCTATGTGTTTCCATCTGTTTTTGTGATTGTGGACTCTGTAGCCCCCTTATTTTTGTGTGTCACACATCACCTTCAGTTCCGTGGGACAGGGTTGTCTTTGAGACTTCCCTCGACTCCATTTCTGAAGCGACTACTGTCCCCCAGAAAAGGGTAAAGTTACCATTAACTTTACTTAGTCAATCTACCACAGATCCAGTACACCCCATCTTCTATGGAGTACTGGAAAGGGTTAACTCGTATCCCTTTGTATCTGTACCTCCTAGAGCATTGTTTCGCTCTTTTAACATTTAGACTACCGCGATTATATTAGATACACGTGGTACTGTTCTTGGCTATTATATTAGCCTCGAACATAAACCCGCTTGACCAAATACTCTTTCTTTTGGCTCCGGTTGGGTTTATTCGCCATTTCTTTTTGTTAAAGCCCTTCTTGTGTCTGTCTTTGCGTGGCAAACTAGGTTCGCCTTTTTTGTTCACTGTCTTTTGGCGGGCTTCTGCTCAGAAGCCCTCTACCAGGCGCCTGGGTGTCTAGGTGGGCTGAATGTGAGGGAGAGGTGTAGTCACCCCCTGCACAGGGTATCCTAGGAAACCCAAGTCGCACTTTGTCACGATTGGTCAAGGTGGTTGTCTGGGCTGGACAACCCCCCTGCTGAGTGATTGACAGCCAGGCTGTGTGAATGGGGGTTCTGCGCATAAAAGGCAGGTCTCTTGGGCTATAAGTCAGAGAGTCGCCACTGAAACTACAAGGAACCGACGAGAAGCGGCGAGAACGACGGTTGCTGCAACTATCCTGTCCTGGCTTGCCCTTGTCCCCCCCTGCCCCTCCCTCCTTATAATTTTTGCTTCCGAACATTGACAATATTGAAGTACTTTTGACTACGTTGAATCTCGAACTATCTGACTGTGTGATCCTCGGCAACAGGCCCCGGCGTCTCTCAACCCTGGCTCCGGCCCTATGACTTTTGAACTCCTGTCTTTGAGTGGTTTCTTGATTCTGCCTGCCTAACCAAAATATTGCCTGTGATTTTTGCCTCCAACTCCCTCTGGGTATCTCAAGTGCTAAGTGTGTTTTTATCCTGGTAGCATTTCATGTCACGGATACGCGTTTAGTTAGTAGACCGAACTGTCAAAAAGTGATCTCAATTGTATTCGCGGTAACGTGTTTTGTTCGTAACACCGGCGCATTCAACACGGGGTACTTACCTTGAGACTTACTGTACAAAGTGAATTGGTTAGTTGTAGTATATTTAACGTGTGGTTTTTATTTAAGTTTAATAGAAGTGTGCGTTTATAACTAATGGTTTAAAAATAAATGTACTTACATTTTTTACCTGAAACCTTGAGTCAGTGTTTGCTTGAGTCACAGTAATTGTGGTCCCTTTGTGTAATCTCTGCTACTGCTCATATACTCTTGAGATAAGCCTGGCTGCTCTGCTACTGCTACCACTATAACTTAGTAGTACAGGCTTGTACCAAAGGTAAAACATGTATTGCCACCTGTACTCTTAATCATGTGTAGTGGTCCCTAAGGGCACTGCATGGGATTGTGCCTAACAGGTTACCTTTACATTTTTAAACTGCTTGCCACTTTAGTGCTCTATTAGTCATTTTGGATCGTATTGCTCCACAGTAAATAGACCAGTCTCCCTTAGCTTCACCCTTGGAGACCATCTTCTGATTTTTTTACTGCATGTCACTGTTGGGAGTCCTCAAAAAATCGTACAATCTTTTGACAATTTTGTCTTTGTTCATTTTTTATTATCAAGAGCTTCATCGATTTGTACCACATCGTTCCTTCGCCAGCCGGTGTTGAATTTCAGTCCACTACATCGTCTCTGGTGTAGCTGTCCCTACTTCCTACCATCTAGGCCTTCAGAACTGTGTTGACTATGGCACCATTGCGGATACACGGATGAAAAAGATGTTCAAGGCCTGCTCCACTTGTCACCTAAAGTATGCGTATGCTGATCTTCACGAGGAATGTCTAGATTGCCTATATCCGAACCATGAAATGAATAGCTTTCCATTTGCCAGTTGTTTTCATGCAAGACTCAGCAAGATCGCCACAGGAGGCTAGTTACTTGGTTGGATGACTGTGTTTGTGCCTCTCATGCTGCCTCTGTCCGAATTTGAGCTTTGTGTGGCACAGCAGACCCCTTAGCGCACACTCCCTCGTCAGAGGTTGACGACTCACGAGGATTCTTCCAGGGGGAAGAGAATCAAAAAGGGACATACTTCACATAATCGGGCTGCTCATTAGTTGATCATCATTCAGGTGATGGCTGCTTCTTGCAAGTCGACTTCGAAGCATGCTGCTTCAGACAAATTACTTTTGTCTAAGATATTGGCAGCTGCTCTGTCCATGCTTTCCTTGTCGGCAGCACATGGATGTCCCAAGTCTGTATCGACGGACGAGTACCCCCTCTTGGTCGACCAAGTCTTCCTCATGACAGCCACGACAGTCTACGATGCAAAAATCCGCAACCACTATGACCACCTTGTCTACATCCAAGAATGATGTCTCGCCATCGCCAGCCCCAAGAGGGGTTGCACTGGCTCGATATACATCATAGGCGCTGTCGTTCCTTCCCAGGCTGACTCATATGCAGCCACTCTTCTCATTGACACTATATGTACCACCTGCTGTTCCTTTCCCAGCTATGGCCCCACCTGAAGACCTTCTACAACATGCAGTGGACTACGAATTTGAGATCCAAGGAGATTTCTCAGATGATGACAAAGACTGGGTGCTCCCGCCTACTTTAATGCCGCCCCCACATTCTCGCTTGGCACGCAGAGAGTTCACATATAAGCATGTTCCTAGTCTGGAACCCTCTCCCAGGGCGGGACCAACACTTCAGCAATATGCTCCTCTTCAATCTGTGGCTCCTCCAAGGCCTTTTTTTTAGTTTTTGTTTTTAATTGTTTGGTTAAATAGAAAACCTTTACAATGATTCAAGTAATAATTAACATAAAACCAATCCATTCATAAGAGTCCATATTAACAAATTCAGAATACAAAACAATACAACTAGATCTACATAACTAATTTCCAGAAGGACAATATAAAATCATTATTGCATTACAAATTCTAAATTCTTTTGATACATTTACAAATTAGAACTAGCTAATAAAAATATTCACATATAACATTCCATTTGGTTTCTATCATTTTACCAAAGTAATATTCCACTAGACATCACAAATGAATAACTATTCATCAATCACTACTAAAATTTTCATTAATTTAATAACTAAATTGATTCTGTTGCCCCACATGCATTTATTCCATAATGCATTCCTAGTTAAGACTGATCCTAAGTGCAAGTGGTTCCCAAATACTTTCGCTCTTAAATCCTCAAAATACTCACAAAACATCACAAATATTTGAGGGTTTCATCAACATTTTCAGTCTTACAAAAGTGACATTTGCCCAGGTATGTAGTGCTAATTTTTTTTTTTCCAATGTTGTACATGTTAATTGGAGTTGAATTGGTTTAATTTGTAATTTCCGGGCAGACTCGTATGGAAATTGCAAAATATACCTTGGGCCATCACCCCATTTCCTCCTAAAATTTGCAAATACCAGTAGGCTTTATAACTGCCAATTCGATCCGACAGCATACACCAATAAAACTATTGAAATTTCCGTTTACAACGGGGAAGACCTGCAACCAACTCATTCTTTGATACAACAATCAAATCTAATATTGCATTAATTTTGGACACAAATTTGGACTGGGGTACCAACGACCATTCTGCAATCGTGACTTTGAGATCTTCATGAAGTGAATTCCTTGGTGGAGATAGCATGTAAGCATAGTTGTTCAATGATCGCCAGTGCCATTTAGCTGACAATGGTAACAAACCTAGTTCGTGGCGTACTACATCGTTGGGAATTGATTAAGCCAAAACCAACACTTTTTTTTCCAACATTTTCCCTTGTTCTATATCCTGAATGTCATCCATCTCAGTAGTACAAATATCGAAGATGTATAAAACCGATGGTTCAATTTTAAGCAAATAAAATTGAATAGGCAAAAGTGAAAAATTGCAATATTTTCGATATATAATGCTCATTTGCGCTGTCAAAGGTTTGAGCTTATCGTTCAACACCTTCCACCATATCTTAGAATATTGATCCGATAAGGTATATCTCAAATACCTTCACAATCTCAAGACTTACATTTGCTAAGGTCCACTCAAATTTTCACACTTTTTTTCTCATCTGAGAAGATAACAATTTGCGATTTTGCTTGATTAACATTTAAATTATGAGATTCTGCAAATTCCGCCAAGAGATTGTTTGATATGAAACACAGAGTTTTGTAAAATAAAAGGAGATCATCCGCAAACCCAATCCAGTTCAATTTCAGATGGCCTAATTGAACCGGAAAAATAATTGCATCATTCCAACATTTTTGAGATCCGAAATGTATAAATTAAATAGAACTGCTGCCAAAGAACAGCCTTGTTTTAGCCCAACTGCAGTCGTTCTTTCATCTGTTAGTGCACCCACTTCATTTAATCTTACTCTATAAGTAGTAGAAGAATGCAAAAGTGCAATAAGCGCAACTAGATGAAGGGGAAAGCCAAATTGCAACATCTTTTCCCACAAAAGGTCCCTAATCACAGTGTCCAACGCTTGGGTCTAATGCGGCTATATAAACTTCCCCTACATGAGGGCACTTTGTCTGGCACTGAGGATGGGACACAATTGTTGCATTCAAAGGACAGCCCATCAATTTTCTAAACCCTATCTGAAATTTAGACAGCGTATTTTGATTATACATATGGTCTTGTAGGTCTTTCAAAATCAGTTGAGAAAATACTTTAGAAGATGCATCAGTCAAGGCAATCGGTCTAAAATTAGATGGATCACTTGCTAATCCTTATTTTTTTTATTTTTTTTTATTAGGTTTTGATTCAAGAACAAAAGGTCACAACAATTTTAAGGAAACCAACCGAAAAATAAACGTATAACTTTGTCAAGCATAATCAAAACAATTATAATCCAAATTTGCATTTCAACATACATCTCTTTAGTTTGTGCACATTTGTAGTAACCATATACATTTGCAATTCTTCTACCCCGCTCCTTCCTTCCCTCACCCCAAGACTCTGTTTGCGTCTGTTAAGGGTTGTGTGGCCTAGCGTTTGATGGGTTGCATAGCAAGTTTTGGAGACCACCTTGTTGGGGAGCTTGTCTTGTTAAATCTCCTTCTCAAATTGCGTGACCTGTTAGAGGATGTCTTTTTGCAGCGTGGCTTTGTGGGGTTGGCTACTCATCACATATTAGTGTATTGTTCCTGGCATGTATTATTAAGGAACTCCATCCACAAAGTGTTGCATTTTGTGGATTTCCCATGTAGGGATGACGTTATTTTATCCATGGTGCAAATATCGGATACTACGTTGACCCACTATTTTTCGGTTGGGACTGTGGTGGATTTCCATTTTGTGGCTAACAGAGCCCTTGAGGCTAGTAGCAGCTGCAGGGCCAGGCCTTTGACCCTCCTCCACTCGTCCTTAACTTTTTCAAATCCAAACAAGACGAGATAGGGGTCTACTGTCCTCTGAATCTCGTCGAGGTCCCTGATCCACCCCAGTACTTCATCCCAGTATTCTTTGATTTGAGGGCAGCCCCACCACATATGCCAGTAGTCAGCCGGGGATCCACATCCTCGCCAACATAGTGGACTGGATGATTGATACATTTTGGAGAGTCTATGCGGGTCATATTGCGGGTCATATTGCCATCTGTTTAATAGTTTAATTGCGTGTAGTTTGTTTTGGCATGAGATCGAGGCTCTAGGCGCTGCTCGGCATATCTTTTCCAATGTCTCTGGATCGATAGTTTCCCCTGTGTCTGTCTCCCATTTTAGTCTGAGGGGTTCTGTTGTACCCTTTCCTGCTTATATCAGTGTTTTGCATAGAACCGATATCAGTCCCTTTGTTTCTGTCCTAGAGTTTAATAAGGATTCGAATGGGGTGAGTTCTCTTCTCAGTTTATTTTTCCATTCAGGTTTCATCAGGACACCTTTAATCTGCAGGAAGTGGAATGCGGACAGTACGCCCAAGGCTTCCTCTAATTAAGGGAGTGTAATAAATGAGTCTTTTTTCAGGAGCTGTACTACCCTTTCTAAGCCCGCTTCATACCAGGATTGAAATCTATCTACGTTGGGAATCTGGTCATTAATGCCGGGGGACCACAGGTGAGTCAGTGATGATGGCCATGTGGTGATGTTCTATTTCCGTGCCATCTCGCCATATTTCCCATATGGTTTCTAACATCTGGTGTGCTTTTGACCTCCTCAGTACTCTCCTCCTAGGGGCCCACAGCCACTCAGAAGCCGTCGCTGGGGACAGGTAGTGGTTGTCCATCGAGATCCACTGTGGATCTTTTTGATTACGGAGGTGAGGAATGAGAACTTGTAATTGGACCCCCTCATCGTATTTTCGATTATCTGAGTGGCCCACCCCGCCTCTATCTTAGGGTAGTGTCAGGTTATTGTATGCAATTCTAGTTTTTTTCCCTTGACATAGGAACTTTACAATGGCCTTCTTGACTTCCACAAAAAAGTGTCATGGCATCTTGATGGGGAGCATTTGAAAGGGGTATAGAAACCTCGGGAGACATGTCATTTTTATTGCATTGAGGCGCCCTAGCCAAGATATGGTCAATTTGTGTCACCGGGCAAGGTCCACTTGGAAATTTTGGAGGAGCGCTTTGGAGTCGTAGAGATCCTCTAATGTTCTTGTGACTTGTATTCCTCGGTACATTAACTTTCTATGTTCTATCGTGAGACCTAGCGGGGAGTATCTATCGTTCGTTTCCGCAGATCCCTGTAAGGGGAACAGTACTGACTTAGATTTATTTACTTTGAACCCGGATTTGCAGCCCTATTCCTCTAGGAGGTACAGTGCTCTGGGGATGGATGTATTTGGGTTTGTCATGTGGAGGAGCATGTCATCGGCGTACAGTGCCACCTTTTCTCCAGCATGGGGTCTGGCATGGATTCACATGCTCATGAATATTCCCCGTCGTCAGGCTGGGAATCCTCGGTAAAGAAAAAATCAGTATCAGTTTCGTTTCTGATCTGTCTTTCGTAGTAGTAACCAATCACTGATCTCTGCGTCATACTGACCACAGCCAATGACTGCCATCTCCCTAAGCCCCGCCTCTGGCAGCCATCTTCAGATTTTTACCGCACGTTCAAGTGTTGGGAGTCCTCGTGCTTAGCTCTCGAGCTTTTACTGCGTGTTTCGCGCTTTTTCAGGTGAATTTTCACATTTTTCCAGTTAATCGAGCCTGTGGTTTTCCTACGCCCCTCAAGGGTGAAGATTTTGTCGAATCAACCTCTTGGAGGATTCCAGAAGATTCGCGGCCTACTTCGAGATGGCCCAGGACGCGAGTTCGTCACCCGGACCCAAGCTGTTTCGCAGCTGCCCTGGATGCG
The DNA here is from genome assembly GCF_040938575.1 of Ambystoma mexicanum. Classification (NCBI taxonomy): domain Eukaryota; kingdom Metazoa; phylum Chordata; class Amphibia; order Caudata; family Ambystomatidae; genus Ambystoma; species Ambystoma mexicanum. Next base: position 498,105,609 of record NC_090939.1, on the reverse strand, counting down.
GGCTGCAGAATGTGTTTAAGGAGGACAAACATTCGCGATGCCTCTACTGTCTTCATGGGGACAAGACTCATGTAGAGAAGGACTGCCAGTTCTGCAAGAACTTGTCGGAGCGGACCATGAGGGACCGTCGATCTCGTCTCGCCAGCCGGTTGGAGAAGGGCTCAACGGGTGAGAAGAAGAAGAAAGGCTCCGAGCGAGCTTCTAAGTCCTGTGCGGGTGCCCCGGCGACGGGGGCCCAACACCAGGCCAAGCGCCGCGAGTCCGCTGGCTCCGGGAGCACCGAAAGGTCGGGCTCTTCGGTCGCCAGGCAGGGCGCACCTTCCCCGGCACCGTCAACCACGAGCCAGCGGTTCGGGGAAGAGGAAGTCCGAGACCCCGGGTAAGCTTCGGGAGAAACCCCGTCCGATCTCGGGAGAGGGGGAGCGAGGCGTCACCCCTCCCCCTAAGGAGAAGGCCCAGGACGCACCTAAGGTGGTGAAGGCCCCTACCCAGCAGGCAAAGGCCTCTATCGAGGCGATCGCGGCGACTCTGGCCAAGCCGGCAGAGACCCCGCCAGCGCAGACTGCCTCCCGGACTAGAGTTTCCCTGCCGCCAAGGAGGGAATCCTCTTTTCAGCCCATCGTCATGGCCCCCATGATGGAACGGGGTGGGGCACGGTAGCCTCCTCGAGCTCGCAAGGAATCTCGAAGTACATTTCGAGAAGGTTCGGTCCCGCAAGGAAGATCCTCGGGTGATAACCGAGGAAGACGACGATGGCGAGGAAGAGCAGCCTTCCCTTCCGGCGCTGCTGGAACCTAGGCCTCAGGATAGCTCGGCGGCCATTTTGTTTGCGATCCAGTCCTTATGCTCTGAGATAAGGACAAGATTACCACGGCCCAGGCCGGAGGACCCGCAACCTGGCCCGTCGGGAAGTCCTCAGAACAAACGACGGAGGACCCAACCCTCTCCTCCGCTCGCCCCCGTAAGGCCTGCAGTTCCCTCCTCATCCTCCCACGAGTCGGGAGATGAGGGTGCGGTGGGCTCGACGACGGGTTCTGAGGGCGACGACGACGGAACGGGTCTCCCGTCGCACGGGCATCTCCGCCCGACGAGATTGGCTCATTCCACGCCATGATTGCCAGGGCGTCCGAATTGTTCCAGCTCTGCCCGGAGGAGCAGAAAAAGGAAGGTTTCCTCTATCAGCGCCGGGAGGCCAAGAGGAAGACTGTCATCGCGGTGCCTCTAATCGATGACATCTGGGAGGAGGGCCTGTCGGTACTCAAGAACCCCTCCACGGCACCAGCCAAACGGGACCGGTACGAGAAGAAGTACCGGGTCCCCGAGACCGCTCCCCTGTGCCTCAGGGCCCAGCCAACGCCAGACTTGGTCGTCTCGGCGGCGGCGAAGAAGAAAGCGGTGGGGTCAGGAGCCTCAACGTCGAACTCCCCTCCGGACGGCGAGGGAAAGAAGTTGGACGCCATGGGGCGACTGGTCATTTTGTCGGCGGTGACGACGATCAAAGCGGCCAACGCCCTGGCGATCGTGGCCCGTTACGACACGGAGCTCTGGTTTAAGCTGGCCCCCATATTGGACTTCCTACCGGACGACAAGAGGTCCGAGGCCCTGGAAATACTTCAAGAAGGCGAGGTGGCGTCGGACCACGCCATAACGGTGGCAACCGATATTGCCGATACCAGGTTCTGCCAGCTGGGCAACGGAATTTGCCTACGACGGGGTTGGCTCTAGGCGACCGACTTCCGTCAGGACGTCCAGACCAGGGTGTTGGACATGCCGTTCGACGGCAGCAACTTGTTCAGGAAGGCGGTGGACGAATCCCTCCAAGCCATAAAGACAGACACGGCCCGCGCCCTAGGAGCCCTTCAGCAACGACGGCCCTTTCGGAGCTCCGGAGGCAGACGGGGCTTCCAAGGGATCCAGCGGTGGCTCGTCGTCCTACCGCCAGGCGGCACGCTCCTCGTCTCAGGAGGCCTAGAGGGGTCGCGGCAAGCAGGGAGCGCCTCGCCGCCGTCGGCAAGGTGGCCAGGGCGGCCAGGCCACCACCTCCAAGCAGGACTGAACCGGCCGTGGCCTCAGGCCCCCACCGAAGCACCCCGGTGGGAGGCCGGCTGACGAAGTTCGTCGGCGTGTGGAAGTCCATCTCCACAGATCGTTGGGTGCTGGATACCCTGGCAAGAGGACACTCTATCGAATTCCTGAAGAAGTGCCCTCACATTCCACCTGTGGCCAGGAAGGAAAATCACGTCCCGCAACTGCTGTTGGAAGTACGGGCGATGCTCAGGAAAGGCGACATCGAGCCCGTCCCGAAGAGGCTCCGGGGCTCCGGGGTGTACTCAAGGTACTTCCTCGTCAGGAAGAAGACGGGCAGCTGGCGCCCCATCCTGGACCTTTGTCGTTTGAACAAATACATCAGGTCACAAAAGTTCAGGATGGTCACCCTCCAGCATGTGCTGGGACAGCTGGAGGAAGGCGACTTTCTATCGTCGCTGGACCTGGAGGATGCATACTTCCACGTTCCCATCCTCAAAAGTCACCGAAAGTTCCTCAGGTTCGTCGTCCAGGGACGCCACTACCAATTCAGAGCACTGCCGTTCGGATTGAAGTCGGCCCCGAGGGTCTTTACCAAGTGCCTAGCACCTATGGCGGCGCGGCTGCGCCTGCAGGGGATCCACGTCTACCCCTACCTGGACGACTTGCTCATCCGCTCAAGGACGAGGGAACTCGCCGTCGAACACACTGCGAGGACCGTCCAGCTACTCACAGACCTGGGATTCGCCATAAATTACCCAAAGTCCCACCTGGTGCCGTCGCAGGTGGCCCTGTTTCTGGGAGCGAAGCTCGATACAGTGAGGCGCCTGGCGGCACCGTCGGAAGAACGGACAAAGACCATTCTGGGCAAAGTGCAGCGCCTACTAGCCACGGACGTGGCCAGGGTGAGGTCCATCAAGTCCCTCCTGGGGATGATGTCCTCTTGCATCTACCTGGTGCGCCTATGCAGACTACAGATGCGCCCTCTTCAAGAATTTCTCGACGCCCGTTGGACGCAGGCGATGGGCACCTTCGATGACAGGGTCCCCCTCAAAGAGGTGTTCCGGCGGGCGATTCAGTGGTGGGGCATTCGAGCGCACCTCACGGCCGGCAAGGACTTTCAGACGCCGGCGTACCAGGAGACGGTGACGACGGACGCTTCCCTGGAAGGTTGGGGCGCCCACACCGAAGATCTCCACGCAAGAGGCCTCTGGCTCCCAGAGGAGAAGCTCCTGCACATCAACATCCTGGAACTCCGAGCCGTGTTCTGGGCTCTCAAATCGTTCCTCCCGTCGCTCAAGGGCAAGGTGGTGCGGATCTTCACGGACAACACCACGACAATGTTTTACATACGGAAGCAGGGAGGTACCAGATCCCCAGCCCTATCCAAGGAGCCACAGGATCTGTGGCACTGGGTGGTCGCCCAGGGGATGTTCCTGGTTCCCTTCCACCTGGCAGGAGAAAGAAACACCATCTCCGACTCGCTCAGCAGGGAGCTGCGCGCGTGTCACGAGTGGGAGCTGCGCCAGGATCAGGTGGATCAACTCTTCCGACGATGGGGCAAACCTCAAATCGACCTGTTCGCAACAGCGACGAACTCGAAGTGCCAGAGGTTCGCCAGCAGGTTTCCCCAGCCGAGAAGCATGGGCGATGCGTTCTCGTTCCCCTGGGAAGGCCTATACCTGTATGCGTTCCCTCTGTTGCCCTTGCTGCTTCGACTCATCAACCAGCTCAAGAGGTCCCGGTGCAGGATGATCCTCGTCGCACCGGCGTGGCCGAGGCAGATCTGGTTCCCGGACCTTCTGGACTTGTCAACGTCCCCATCCATCAAGCTGTCGGCGGACGCGGATCTTCTCTCCAGAGAAGGAGGCGCCATCTTCCACCACGACCCGGCGTCGCTGAACCTGCAGGCTTGGCTCCTGCAACGCTAGAGTCTGGAGGGTACGATATACCGGCCGACTGCAGAGAGGTTCTTGCAAAGGCCAGGGCATCCTCGACTCTCAAATGCTACAGTCACAAGTGGAAGAGGTTCTCTATCTGGTGCCGAGCACAGAAGATCAACCCCCTACGGATTACGGCCCCTCAGGTGCTGCCGTACCTGCTATCGCTGGCAAAGGCTGGGCTAGCCTATGCCTCCATTAAGATTCATCTGGCGGCGATCTCCAGATATACCAGAAGCACAGGACGGACGTCCCTGTGGTCCCATCAACTGGTGAAAGAGTTTATGAAAGGACTGTTCCGGTCGTTCCCGCCGGTGAAGGCCCCGGCCCCGGCGTGAGAACTTAACGTGGTGCTGACTAGGCTCATGGGGCCCCCATTTGAGCCGATGCACTCCGCACCAATGAAGTTTGTGTCATGGAAGACTGCATTCCTGGTGGCCATTACCTCCGCACGACGAGTGGGAGAGATCCAGGCCCTATCCTGCAAAGCACCGTACTTGACTTTCCATGCCTCGAGGGTGGTGCTTAAGACGCACCCCTCCTTTATGCCCAAGGTGCCGTCGGACTTCCATCTTAACGAGCTGCTGGTGTTACCTGTTTTCTTCCCGTCTCCTTCATCGCCTGCCGAGAGGACTTTGCACTCGCTGGATGTGGCTAGAGCGCTGAAGTTCTACGTGGACCGCACAAAGAGTTTTCGGAGGACATCGCAGCTGTTTGTGAACTTTGGACCTGTGAATCAAGGGAAGGCTCTCTCGAAGTCTTCTATTTCCAGATGGCTCTCCGGCTGCATCATGCACTGCCACTGGTTGGCTAACCGACCAGGCCGTCCGAGAGCCCATTCGACCCGAGCGATCGCTGCTACTACGGCGTTCCAATCTGGTGTGCCCCTGCTGGACATCGGCAGGGCTGCTACGTGGAGGTCGACGCACACCTTCACGAGATTCTACTGCGTCGATCAGGATTCCAGGGAGGAGTCCAGGGTCGGCCAAGCAGTGCTGCGCAACCTGTTCGCTTAAGGTGAGCCTGGTGAGGAGGTAAGAGACGCTTAATGTTCAGTTGTTTTATTGCTTAATGTTGAGCCTTTGCCACCTCCCGTGGTTGTGGATGTGTGTACTGCTATGTATTCTTATATTCATGAGCATGTGAATCCATGCCAGACCCCATGCTGGAGAAGGAACAAGTTACTTACCTGTAACTGTTGTTATTCAGCATGGGTCTGGCATGGATTCACATGTGAACCCTCCCGCCTACCCCTCTGCGGCTCTTCACTTGGTCATACTGCCACTTCACATGCTACCAAATCTGAAGATGGCTGCCAGAGGCGGGGCTTAGGGAGATGGCAGTCGTTCCGTCGTCGTTGCCCTCAGAACCCGTCGTCGAGCCCACCGCACCGTCATCTCCCGACTCGTGGAAGGATGAGGAGGGAACTGCAGGCCTTACGGGGGCTAGCGGAGGAGAGGGTTGGGTCTTCTGTCGTTAGTTCTGAGGACTTCCCGACGGGCCAGGTTGCGGGTCCTCCGGCCTGGGCCGTGGTAATCTCGTCCTTATCTCAGAGCATAAGGACTGGATCGCAGACAAAAGGGCCGCCGAGCTATCCTGAGGCCTAGGTTCCGGTTGTGCCGGAAGGGAAGGCTGCTCTTCCTCGCCATCGTCGTCTTCCTCGGTTATCTCCCGAGGATCTTCCTTGCGGGACCGAACCTTCTTGAATTGTACTTCGAGATTCCTCACGACCTCGGTGAGTTCCTCCTCCGAGGCTGACTCCGAGCTCGAGGAGGCTACCGTGCCCCCCCCCTGTTCCATCATGGCGGCCATGACGATGGGCTGAAAAGAGGATTCCCTCCTTGGCGGCAGGGAAACTCTAGTCCCGGAGGCAGTCTCCGCTGGCGGGGTCTCTGCCGGCTTGGCCAGAGTCGCCGCAATCGCCTCGATAGAGGCCTTTGCCTGCTGGGTAGGGGCCTTCACCACCTTAGGTGCGTCCTGGACCTTCTCCTTAGGGGGAGGGGCGACGCCTCGCTCCCCCTCTCCCGAGATCGGACGGGCCTTCTCCCGAAGCTTACTCGGGGTCTCGGACTTCCTCTTCCCCGAACCGGAGTGCTGGCTCGTGGTTGACGGTGCCGGGGAAGGTGCGCCCTGCCTGGCGACCGAAGAGCCCGACCTTTCGGTGCTCCCGGAGCCAGCGGACTCGCGGCGCTTGGCCTGGTGTTGGGCCCCCGTCGCCGTGGCTCCCGCACAGGACTTAGAAGTCCGCTCGGACCCTTTCTTCTTCTTCTCACCCGTCGAGCCCTTCTCCAACCAGCTGGCGAGACGAGATCGACGGTCCCTCATGGTCCACTCCGACAAGTTCTTGCAGAACTGGCAGTCCTTCTCTACATGAGTCTTGTCCCCATGAAGACAGAGGCATCGCAAATGTTTGTCCTTGTTAAACACATTCTGCAGCCCGCATCCAGGGCAGCTGCGAAACAGCTTGGGTCCGGGTGACGAACTCGCATCTTGGGCCATCTCGAAGTAGGCCGCGAATCTTCTGGAATCCTCCAAGAGGTTGATTCGACGAAATCTTCACCCTTGAGGGGCGTAGGAAAACCCTGCAACGGGTACCCGTTAACAGGAGTAGAAACGGTGGAGCTTGAGGCTCGATTAACCGAAAAAATGTGAAAATTCACCTGAAAAAGCGCGAAACACGCAGTAAAAGCTCGAGAGCTAAGCACGAGGACTCCCAACACTTGAACGTGCGGTAAAAATCTGAAGATGGCTGCCAGAGGCGGGGCTTAGGGAGATGGCAGTAATTGGCTGTAGTCAGTATGACGCAGAGATCAGTGATTGGTTACTACTACGAAAGACAGATCAGAAACTAAACTGATAGTGAATTTTTCTTTACCGAGGATTCCCAGCCTGATGACGGGGAATATTCATGAGCATTTGAATCCATGCCAGACCCATGTTGGAGAACAACAGTTACAGGTAAGTAACTTCTTCCATACTCTGCCTGCCCTAGTCTCGTTCCCTCTACCTGGTTGTCTTCTCTCATTTTTTGCGCCAGAGGCTCTACCGAGAGAGCAAAGAGGATGGCTGAGAGGGGGCATCCTTGCCGGGTGCCACGTTGTAGTTCAAACCATCTTGAGTATTCCCCGTTGACAGATACAGAGGCCTTGGGTGCTGTGTAAACTACTCTAATCCCCCCTGCTAAGTTTCGGTCCTATTCCTATTGTGCGGAGGACTGCTGCCAGGAAGTCCCATTCCACTCTGTCGAAAGCTTTTTCGGCGTCGACAGAGAGTAGGGCAGGCTCGTTAATCATATCTTGGGAGGCTGCAACCAAATGGAGGTTCTTTCGTATGGTGTCTGCCCCTTTTCTCCCGATTATGAATCCAACTTGGTCTGAGTGGATGAGATGGAGCATGTGGGTCTCTAATCTAGCTGCTAATACCCTTGTATAGGTTTTGGCGTCGACATTGAGTAGAGATGGGGCGATACGGCCTGCATTGTTTGGTGTCTCTTCCTTCCTTGGGAATGACCGTTATGAGCGCTCGAACAAAGGAGTCGGGAGCTGTACCTGATTCGAGGATTTCATTAAATAGTTCGACCAGGAAAGCTTGAGTCGGGTACTGAAGGTTTTATTGAAGCCGGCTGTGTATCCGCTTCTCCTGGGGATTTGCCCAATGTCAGTCTTTTAATTGCATCCTGGATTTCTTCTTCTATTATGGGGGACTCCAGGTGGGCCGAGTCCATGGCCGCCAATTTGGGGAGCTTGATGCCAGCGAGGTAATTGTCTATCTCACTTGAGTCTGGGTCTGTCTCTGGGATGTATAACAATTCATAAAAATTTGCGAACGCTTCAGGGATGGAGGGTTTACTTGGCCCCCGGTCAGGTCTGTCATCTGTTATCTCTATCACCTTGCGCTCCGCTCGTTGCGTTCTGAGTCTAGCTGCTAGTAGTGCGTCAGCTTTGTCGCCTTTTTCATAACATGTTTTAAAAGATGCAGTTTACGCACTATTTGGCCATGCTCTAAATGGCTAAGTTCTTCCCGTTTCTTTTTCGCCTCTTGAATTTTGTTTGGGTCTATGGTGTCTCCCTCCCTGGCTTCTTTATCTAAGTGACATATTTCACCCCTGAGTCTTTTTTCAATTAGCCTTCTTTCTCTTTTCTTCTGGGCCCCCTCCCGTATGAGGACTCTCCTCCAGGTTGCTTTGGCCGCTTCCTGTACCCCCTGTTTGGAGACCTCCGTGGTGTTGTTGACTTTAACGTATTCTTCAATCTCTGTTTCCAATTCGGTTTTAAAGACCAAGTCTTTCCACAGGGTCTCATTGCATCTCCATTTCCCACCTCTGGTCAGTAAATGTTCCCACTGTATGTCGACTGTGACCATGTCAGTATATGACCATGTTATTGGGGCAATCTCTTTGTGCGTTGTGACGTTGTGTAACTCTTGCGAAAGGTAAATATAATCAATTTTGGTGAACGTGTTGTGTGGAGCTGAATGGAACGTATGCATTTCCCTCCATACTTCAACCAACGCATACACCCACATCATTTTTGCATAGTCGTTGTGGTCCCCTCTTATTTCATCAACAGAGGCTGGGTTGCCCGCTTTCTGATCCAAGTCGTAGTTTGCCCATAGGTTAAAATCCCCACCTAGAACAAGGTGCCCAGTGGCTTCTAATATTATTTTGGGGATGGATCTGGAGAGGAATCTAAGTTGACCAACATTAGGAGAATAAATTGTGGCTATCGTCACCTCGACATTTCCATTGGTTCCAACTACTAGTAGGGCTCGCCCCTCTGTGTCAGACCAGGTTTTGGTGGTCTGCAACTCTATTCCCTTTCTAATGAGGATTCCCACTCCTCCTCTACGCAGCGCTCCAGAGCCCCAAAATTGCACACCGATACGTTTCCCCAGGATTGATCTTTCCTCCCCCTTCATGTATTTGGTTTCTTGCAGAAGGAGGATGACAATTTTGGCTCTCCAAAATTCTCTCAATACTAGTGACCTCTTGGTCGGCGAGTTAAGCCCTTTAACATTAAGCGTCCCCACCCTCAAGGGGTCCTGTGTACCAACTTGGCCATCTTCATATTGTATCAAGATTTTTAAAATATTATGCTGCAACCCCCTGTATTTTGTCTCTTCAGCAGGCCTCGGTACTTTACCCCCATCAGCAGTGGTCAATGATTCTGTTTTGGTCTTTACCCCTACCTTGTCCTGTAGCCATCCCTCCCTCCCCTCATGTGGCAGCGTCTGTTCGGATCTAGTTGAAGACACTGATCCAGCAACGAACCACCAGCAGAGACAGTTATCTCAGTCCTATTGCTAAAATAACTTCAACATAACTTTGAGGTCCCCCACCCCATTCCAACCTCATCTTTCAACAGTCAAACGTAACTTTCTATGTAGTACCAAAAAAATCAATATTCAAGTCGCCAATTTGGCATGAGGCCATTGTTTCTGATCAGGTTCCATTGCCCCCCTCCGGGGAAATATTGCCTCTTCGATATTTTCTCGATCCCTTCACTCTCTGTCTCTTAGGACCCTGAATTCGCCATTCTCTTCCTTCACTCCTTGGTGCGTCTCCCTTGTCCCTCTGCTCACGTGTCTCCACGAGCTTGGATATACATTCCTTTATTTCTCTCTCCGATTGTAGTCTGATCTTCGTGCCGTTGTGCTCAAAAGATAGGGAGAAGGGGTATCCCAACAAGTGTCTCGTTCCTTCAACCATTTCGTCAGGGGGGCACACATCCTCCTAAGAGCTAGTGTCATGGAGGATAGGTCCTGGTATATAGTCATTTGTGCTTCATTAAGAGTGATCACGCCTCGGCGCCTCGCTTTTTAGAGAATCCTAGCCTTGTCCTGATATCGGTGAAAGCGGGCTTGGACCCCCTGCTCTGTAAATCCGTTTGGTCTTTGGTTCATCGATTGCGTCGTCGGGCGCCAGGAGCTTAATGATATTGTGAAGCGTTGTTTTTAAGTCCTTCTGTTTCACCCTCTCGTTCCGGAATTCCAAAAAAACGCAGGTTATTGCGTCTTTCTCGATTTTCCAAATCGTCCATTTTTAACCTATACTCCTCCTCCCTCCGCTTAAGGTCTGGTATTCTGTGTTCCAGCTGTGTTTCCAAGGTATCTATCGAATCTTGATTATTTTCTACCCCCTCCAGCCTGTCTTGGATCTTGTCCTTGTGTTGGGTAATCTTATCAATTTTGCAACCTATGTTGGCCCCCATATTCTTTATTTCAGTTAACAGGGCTGCTATGTGGCCTTGTGTGGCTGCCGTTTCGTCATGCGCTGTTGCTTCAGTTGCCATCTTGGGGGCGACGACGTTATGAGCAGGGGAAGCATAGGTAAGTAGCTAGTTTTTCTTTTGCCTGCATGTGTTCAGGATACTTCCCCACTATTTCTGTTGTAAGTTCCGTGTGAGTGGGATGCAGGGGCTTTATACTCGGGCCGGGTCGTGCGCTTTCGGTTTTTATTTATTTTTGGCCAGGCTGTTCCTTTGGTTTCCACGTAGCAGGCTTGCTGCGCTGTCTTCGTTGGAAATGGTCATTGCGGCCTGCACAAACTTCATATTAGAGGAGGAACTGTGTGATGTTCCTGTGATGTTGGCTCTAGTATCTGGTCATTACAGGGTGATAATTGTGGCTGGTGGGCGTGTATCAGGTCTTGCTGGTGTCGTTGCCTGCTTAAGGGGCTGGGCGTTTGGGCCTCTGTGGGGCTTTGTGCCATTACGTGGGCTGATGTCTTAGCACACTGCTCAGTGGGGCACGCCGAGTCTCCGGAGTGGAGTCTCCGGGCTTTTTCGTGCTTTACCCTGCTATCGGTGCCCTATGTTATTTTGGCGTCTGGGGCAAGGTGACTTGCAGGTTCGTGCTCCTCTTGGGTTTGATCCACGCTTATTGTGTGCAGGCAGAGTGATCAATGAGCCTTTATGGGCGTTCAAAGGCTCTGGGTAAAGTGTTTGCTTTTTGGCCATTGCCAGCCCAAGGACGCAGGTAGTCTACTTATTGTTCAAACACTGAACTTTCAGTTAATGGCGGTTCAGATACAGAACCTTTTAATACTGCTGGATCAGGGTACCTATTTGGATCATCTATGAGATTTGGTTCGTTTTTAAATAATTGTTCTGAGCAGCACTTTTAACTACAGATTAACCAGTGAGTGTTTGCCCACTTAAAGTTTGTTCAATGTCTTTGAGGTAGCTCAGGTAGCTCAGGGCTGCTGTGGGCTCGCAAGCCCCTCCCTCCTGTTCATTTGCCGGAGGGCATAGACCGCCGGTCCGGGCCGGCGAGGCAGCCCTCACAGCACCCGGCCCCCGGAGGCAGTGCTGCGGTATACCTACAACTTCCTGCAGGGTTATGAGGGCCACCCCCTAACCCCCGCCGGGAGTTCAGCAGCTGCGTGCAGCAGGCTCTTCTAATGCACGGTCCCGTGGGCGATGGGGGCACTTAACTCTCTTCCCCGACAGGCATGCTCCACCTCCACTGGAAGCTCCGGCTGGCGTCTCCCGCAGCGCGGGTGGATGGTCCGCAGCGCGAGATGCAGGCTGCAATTCCCTTTTGGCCGCAACGAGGTGGGCAGGCAACACTTCGGGCCGGGCCTCGCCTCAGTCGCGCAGTCAGGGGTCCACCTCTGTTAGTTGCGTGGACTCTCCGGGGCTCAATTTAGCTTTGAAGCAGGCCCATGCCTGCTCCTCTTCAACGTCCGGTTTCTGCACTTTCCCAACTCCGATTTCAACTGGGTTTTTCACCAGTGGTGGGGGTGGGGGGGTTTCTTCCGACGGCTTCTCGTTCGTTTTAGATCTGGGGGTCACGACGGGGGCTCTGTTCCCTTTCTAGGATCCTCGGTGGCGGAGCTCACATGGAGGTAAAACTCATCCGTGCGCCCCCCTGGTGGCCAACCGCTAATCCTTTTTTATAGGTTGGGACAATGATCGCAGAAAACAAAGTTGATGGAATCTGCCTATTCGTAAAGATGTTATCAAATTTGTTTATAAGAATCCATGCCCAGACATCAGGATCAGCTTACAATAAGCAGGGTGGGATCCCATCTGGGCCAACTGCTTTTGAATAATTGAGTTTATCTATATCATTCACAATATTTTCAACAGTCCATGGAGGGTGTTTTAATATAAGATTTGCAAATTCTCTTGGTCCCTTTACATCAAATTTATGAGGCAGTTTAAATTTTTGCGTAATGTATTTCACCCATACAGAAGCCAAAATGGCTGGCTGTCTCTTTCTGCCCCACATTTTTACCATTCAATGTCCTGAGGATCGCCCAAATCTGACTTGTATCATGTTTGAACAAATGATACATCATACGTTGATTATCCTGTAGCATAAGATTCCATTTTATACTCTTGATTTTATTGTTGAGATTTTGAATAATGTTTTTTTTCAGGACCGTATGCTGAAGCAACGAGTCGCAGGTTTCCCAATTGGCAAAGCTTGAGATTTTTTTTCGATTTTTAGCTGAAGTATCGGCAAGTTAAAAGCATGCCTATGCAAATTAGGTTTCTGTGAAGATTTTACATAACGAGCAATATGTATTAATGCCTTTGAATACCAATCGTACCAAGGCCTTTACAAACCCCTAATCCTTCTGGTTCTCGGGATGTCTCCATGGACATCTAGTCCACTTTGCATACTGACAGCCAACTTCAGACACAGTTGACGGCGCCTCTCCTACTGAATGCTCTCCTCACACTGATACAGCTGATGAGTTTGATCTGGTGCCAGGGGACGGCTAGCCATCTGAACTGCCGCACAGGGCTTCTCCTTCCCTGATGAAAATGGCTCTCTTCACGCACTCATGTCTCAGGTAGTGAATTGATAAAGGAAGGTTCCCTTTATCAAGGGCGTCAATCCATGAAAAAAGTATGTAGTGGCCATTCCAGTCCCAGGAGACATTTGGGAGTGTGGCCAGCTTGTGATGAGAAACCCTTTCATTGCACCACCCCAAAATAGTTTTGAGAAGTAGTGTAAGGCTCCTGAATCTGACCCAAAATGTGTCTGTACCCAACCTAGCCCAACAATAATTTGGTTATCTTCAGATTTATCTTACTTGTACTCATTGAACAGTTTTGGGGTCTTGTGTTCATTGTGAATGATTGGGTGGATGAGTGTGACCCAATTGGATCTGGCTTCTAGAATATCATCACCATTTCCTTCATTGTGGCCTTGTGAACAGCCAGCTATTTAGTGATTTCCAAAAGTAGTGATATTTCCTTCCAAATTGTGGATTCATAGACCTAAGGAGGTGGCCCGCACTCGCTGTTTCCTGGTTGAAAGTGTGACACTGTTACTAGGGCTTTGTTACTTGATTGAAGCATAAGGTCAGGCTTGTATGGGATTAATTTTGCAGTGGTTTTGATGCAACTACTTTTGAAGTGGACCCTGCATTTGCTAACCAGTGAACGGTCCATGGTGCAGCGGTTGTGTGTTATTTCCCTTCTCAAGGGGAGTCTTTTTATTTTTATGCTTTTTGCACAGGACTCAGAAGGTAGCCCAGGAGGCCTGGGTAAAAGTTGTTGGCGTAGGCCTATGGTATAGGTTGTTGGTTTAGTCAAGTCTAGAAGGTGCTAGGGTAACTGCCAGTGTTCTTTGTGGGAACGTCTGGTATTGCATGGTGTGAAAAATGGGTCTTGGGTTTAAGAACATTATTTGTGTTTTGAGGGTTAAATAATCATCAGTGAGAATCATAAGAGTTTTGGGCTGTCAAGTTAAGTTTAGTGCACGTTCTCATTTCTTCTAGCCAAGTAATATTTGTGAGATGTTGTTTTATTGCATTGGATAATGATTTTTGTTTTACTTGGCTTCTGTTTGTCTGTTTAATTTGCGGAGGACTAGCCAAGACCTGCTTGATATCTTTTGGTTGAGGATTGTCTGTTGTAAGAAAATGTGTAACATCGACTTGTAGCAGGCGAGTCCTGATTTGCTTGTTATTTCCAAGAAAGGGGTAATGTAGTTGTTGAAGAGTGGGGGTGACTTGCTGAAGCCCTGCCAGACCCTTCAAGTGATCATGCAAGATTATGGGAGATTGCTTTTAGTATGATTTTATGGCTGGTCGTTTTAAATACAACAAAAATATCCATAATGTTTAAGGCACTCAGTGCGTCAGGATGAAGCTTATTTAGTATCCTGCTCCCCCCAATTGACAAGAGGGTTCAATTGTTTACCGTCGTTCTGAACCATGTCTTGTGCATGATTTTTTGTTCTCTGTAATGTTGAAGTTGTTTATACATTTACTTCTGTAGGGGTTTGGCTGTTTAGGCAGCATTGGATATAAGGTTTTAAGCAATATTAAAAGATCTAATATTGGTTAAAAGTGGTCTTGTATTGTGCCCTTCTGTTAATGTGTTTGCTCTTGCTGTAGATAGCCTCTCAAGAGACGATGTGGGGGTGGAGAGGTATTCATTGTATAGCGAGAAAGGCAAATGAGAAAATGACATGTGGATGGGTGCAGGTAAGCCCAGATTCTGTGTGTCAGTATGGTACTATATGTTTGGCTGAGTCACTTAAGAATGTTATCCGAACAGGAGAACCCAATACCTTATGGCTTAAGTGCTTTAGGTAAGGTTACCTGCTAATGTGGGGAAGTGTTAGGAGTTAGATAGGACACTTAAGTTATCTCTCAATTCATCTTCAAATGCCTGGAAGTGGAGCTCTACATTCTCCACAATGCTGGTCCCCTCACTTTGGTAGCTCTTTTCGGGAGAGGATCATTCAGCTATGGCCAATTGCATGTAAAGGGCTGCTGTTTTACAGCAAAACAAATGCAACTGTCTTTGATAATGTCTGCTCCTACTGCTGTTCAAATCAATCATTTCACCTCTGACTCTTACTTATTAAAAAGAGTTAACCGTTGCATTTGTTCTTCTGCTTCTATCTTTTCCATAAGCAGCAGCTCTTTTGATGCAATTGGCAATCGTTGAATGATATTTTCCTGAAAAGAGCTACCAAAGTGAGGGGCCCAGCGTTCTGTACTTCTTTCCTTACATGCCTTTGCTGAACCCAGTTCTTCATGCCAAAGTCCGCCTTCTCTTTGGTTATTCAAAATAGGCTCCAATTCCCCATGTATCACTTATCCCTTTCTCTTTGACATGTATCTGTTGCAGACGTTTGAAAAGGATCTTGGTGCAACTGAGATCTAACAATTTTAAACTTGCATTTCTGAAGGCAGTCTTTTTGTAATGCTCCACCTAAATTGTCGGAAGTTGAAATGTAATCTCGATCACCATATTCCTAAAGAGAAATAATGCAGTGGTCACAGGTAGATGAAATCATGTGAACTTTGGTGAATGCACATTATTCTGCCAGTGTGTGGCCTACTCCAATAATGCATGGGAGAGGTGGATGCTAGCCGTGTGGATTGATTGAATGGGTTTTTCTTTGTGTTGAGGAGTTGCTGGGTGTTGTCAGTAAGGGCCATTGGAGATGAGGACCACCAGATCATTTTAAGAACTCTTATTGGTTATTTTGTGGGCTGCTGCTTGTTTGTAACCATTCAAAACTTTTAATGTGGTTGTTTGTTTAAATAACTTTCTTTTTACCCATTTCCTTTCTTTATAGATAATGTCGTTGCATCCCAGGTACATCTCCTTTCTGTGGCAGGTAGCAGATTTGGGCAGTAGCTTGAATATGCCACCGCTTAGAGATGGAGCACGTATTCTCATGAAGCTTATGCCACCTGGTAAGACTTTAAGCTCTACTAAATCGGTGCAAGAATTTCTACGTGTCCCCTCATAACAAATTCTCACACGCATAAAAGGAGCTGTTTTCTTGTATGTTTGTCCATTTGCAGCACACATTTCCTGTCCATCTTTGGAAATGCTCCACAGCAACTTAGAAAATATAATTTGTGTTCCCTCTTTAATAAAGTTTTTTAAAAGAAAAAAAGGATCTAGCTATCATTTAAGATTCTCCATGCATAAAGACCCAACATAAACAAAACATAGTAAATGAAACAAAATACCCATTGTGTCAAAGTGGACAATATCCAATTCAACCTTACACATTCATTTATCTGTACATTAACAGGTACTGAGTGGCTGATATGATAAAATAGTTCACTGAAGAGAGACATTAGAGATTGCGGTCAATGAGATTGTAATGGCCATGTTTTGAATGCCCACTGTGCCTTTTTGCGCACTCGCACATGAAACTGTGCTCTAATTCAGCTTAGAAATCTTTTTCTGTTAATTACTTCACCTGTGTTCCACCCAACAGGGTATTTCCACCCTGTAATGCACAATAATTATAAAGACATCCTACTCTTCTAGGTGGTTTAGGGTCTGAAAGAAAGAGCAGCAAATGTATGTTGTGCCAGTGTGCATGCAACATAGTCTCTGGTTTCTTCACTGCATCTCTAATCTCTCTGCAGTTAACCATTTTTTTTATATCTGCCACCACCCATTGTAGTTGGGACCTTCAGGATACTTTTCCTCCTAACGTAATGCTTCTTCTGGCTAATTGTAGTCCCAATGCCAGAGGTTTAACTAATCCTTTATCTATTTTTTTTCTGGGTATAAACTCTTGTAAGCATAGTTTGACAGCATAGTTTGACAGCATAGTTTGACAGACATTAGTAACTGCAATTTGGTTAGCATATTCAATTTGGTGACCACTCTATGCCAAAAAACGACCACTACCTGGCATTCCTACCACATACAAATGTTGCATTGCGAACATATTGACTTGTTACCTTGTACCATTTTAACTAGTAGTATTGGTTTGATGTATGCCAATATGAAACATTTGTATTGCAACCATTGGAATCTGGTAATTTAAAAAAATTGGGTGGATCAACTCCCTAGTCCATTCTTCAATGCTTCACTTAAATTATTTTCCCATCTGATCAAACCTTTTACTGCACACTAGTTTTGAATGGGGAAACTGCGCTTTATACAGATCATAATACTTTTACCCTTTAGCTAACAATTTTGTAAATGTTAAGTTTATATCTTGCAATGCAGGCCTACCTGGAAAGCCAGCCTGTAGCCTTTATAGACCCACTCCTCAAAAATCTAGCAAAGTCTAAATAATGTAAGTGCAATTGCGCGTGCACATCTGAAGTCCTGAAATGTTATACACTTATAATGTATGTACTAGTCTTACAGTACACCCCTGCCTAAGGTTTTTTGCCTGATTATGCCCTCTTCCAGACTCAGTGCAACACACACAATTATTAAACCACATTTCAGGTGGGAACATCCTCTTAAACTGAAGTAGTCCTCTCACTTGCCATAAAACCTGAACAAGCATTGATAACCGAGTGTTTCAGACAACTCTTTAGGCTTCTACATGTTTTTAATCATATACATCATCTGATCTGTATTGGTGTTAACTAACCAACCCAATACGTGCTTATAGTTGGGCATACTGATGCCACTTTTTTCACACCACAGGTATAGCTTCGCTAGAGCTATCCAAACAAGCACCTTTTCCCCACAATAACGCTCTGTCTTTGAAATTGTCTAGAGGCAGATAAACGTTGCATCACTATACACACAAATCTTGTCAATGCCATTGTTTTCACCAATATTGATATTGATATTTTATTTCTATCGCGCTCGTACACAAGTGTTTCAGAGCGCGATGGGTCCTTGTGTAAGAGTGTGCACAAAAGTCAGAAGTCCACTGACTTACTAAGTAGTAATAAAGCGCTCTCCAAGTTTTTCCCCATGCCTCTCCATACGTGCCACTCAGGTAAGATCACGTTATTGGTCCCCACCCTTGAAACCAGGCTGGAATACAGCAGACTCACTCACTTCAAGAAATTGGACCCACCAATCCCCTTTTTACCCACGGCCTTCCACATTTAAGGCCTATCTATACAATTATAAACTGTAAATGTGTCTAAACTATCGTTATTAAAACTTTCTTTACCTATCCAGTACTAAGAGCAGCTTTTTAAGGTTATGGTTAGTATTCTGTCCTAGGACAAATAATCCTGCCAATCCACATGCACAAATGTGTGAATCATTGTAATTTATAGCCAACTCCTTACAAATATTTGAATCTGTATTTATAAGTGACAAAGGAGCAAGTAAAAGAACCACCACTGCTTTTATCACAGTACCAGGCAATTCTCCCCTTCAATGGATTGCTTTTCTCCTGCAGATTCCTCATCTGATAGCCTCATTCAGCACCGCTTCTCGGAAACTTTATCGACAGGGGACGTAGTGGACCCCAGACTTTACGTCTGACGTTGCATGTATACCACGTCACTATGCCCCATACCCACTTTCCTTTTTTCCCTCCGCTTGGGCAACACATCATTGAGTCTTCGACTCTGCGTTTTTGACTAACATTTCTCTCATAAATCCTCGACTGCGATGTTCACTCACTGGATTTCGGGCTTTAAAAGGTGCACTGACTGCCATTCCAAAATGTCGGTGACTGGACCCACATGTCATTTGTCTATCGTGTCTGGCTGCGTATCGCGACAGATGTGTGTCATCCTCAAAAATGCATTTGAAATCATTAGTGAGCGGGCCGCCAAATGTGCTCTGGGCCAAATGTCCCCGAAACCTCCGGCACGGTTGCTCGTCCGGTCCTCTGAGACGGAAGGGCCCACCCACGAAAAATATCAGTAAAAAGCCAAAAGGCGGGAAACACTCGCCACTCTTCCCCGTCTTTGTCGCGTAAGAAGAAGCAATGCCATTGCCATCGACACAAGTCCAGCTTGTCTGAGAAAGGTAAGCCCTCGTCTGGGCAGACCACTCGAAGAGTGGGTAAGTTTCAAAAACGAAATACTTAAACATTTTAAAACTCATTCTGCTGCAGGTGCAGGTGTCCCCCTCCCAACCCTACGAGCAGCAGGCCACGGTGGCAAAAGCGGTGCTCAGCACTCCCGACACCACTTTGGCCATTTATCAACGCCATTGTCATGGGAGAAGTCTTCTGATGCTGAAAAAAGCGTGTAAACCATTGACTGCTTTTCAAACTCCAGAGTGTCAAGAGGCTGGTGTCTTCGACGTCTATTTATTACCCAAGCCTCTTCCGGCGCCGACAGCTGTTCAATCAGCTTCGAAAGAAAAACCTTCAGTGCCGGCTATCAGCGTTGGATCTTTTGCTCCGCTTTCCAGTTTGGGATTCTTCGAATCCATGCAATCAATTTTCGGCACCGACCAGGCTCATGAACAGCGGGGACATTGATCCCATGTGTACAGGATCGAGAGGTGTCGATGCAACACAGTACATCCCCGCAGGTGAAATACAGGATGGGTTTACACAGCTGGTTCAAGATGGGCAGGAGGTAGCCAAGCAGCTGTTGCAGACAAGCCTGGACGTGGCCGACTGTGTTTGCCATTCAGTGGGGTCAACAGCAGTATTGAGAAGGCAATCCTATATGAAAACCTCTGATATCTCCTGAAAGTACAGAATAGGCTACTGGGCATGCCTTTCAAGGGAGAATTATACATTTTTTGTCCAGAAGGCTGATGACTCTCCGGAGAAGTTCAGAGTCTAAAATAGCTGCAAAATCACTGTGCCTAGTTGTGCAGCTGGCCAAACCTGCCTTCATCTTTGCTTTTAGGGGCAGAGGCTACAGGCATTATGTGCCTCACGACAGTAAAGCGCAGCTCCCACAGGCCAGGTAGGGGCAGAGGTGTTTCACGCATCCCGGAAGAGGCAGAGGGGGTTCTAGAGTCCAGCAAACGCTGGCGGGAGGCACTGCCCTTTAAGCCGCATTGATTTCCCCTCCCACGACTTGCCGGTTGGTGGGCGGTTGTCAGAACATTGGCCCCAGTGTCAGGACATTACCTCCGATGCCTGGGCTCTGCAGCTCGTTTGGTGGGGTTATTGTCTGCCCTTCTTAAGAAAACCACTGCTCAGACTCCCACCACCTCCAATCCAACCGGGACAGGAGCTCCAGGAAGAACTGCAATTTCCTGGTGCCCAAGAAAGGAGGAGCTCTGGTCCCATTCTGGACCTCAGTGCCTCTAACAAGTTTCTGAGGAAAGACAAATTCAGGATGGTGACATTGAGAGAAATTCGCCACCCTCTCGAAATTCAGGACTGACTGGTGTCAATAGATCTGCAGGACGCTTATTTCCATGTGCTGATGCATCAAAAGCACAGGAAGTTCCTCATTCGGGACAAGCACTATTGGGTCAAAGTGCTTCCCTTTGGGTTGAACTCTGCTGCAAGCATCTTCACCAAGCTCATGGCGGTTTGTCATGGCTCACCTCCCATCTGGGGTCCATGTATTTCCGTACCTGGACGACTGGCTGATAAAATGGAAGTTGCAAGGGCAGGTCTTGTCATCTGGTGGTCACATGCCTGCTACTGCATAGATTGTGCTTCTCCCTGAACTTGAAGTCCCATGTGATTGCCAGTCCAAATGTTGCATTTCAAATGTTCCAGTTCATCGGAGCAGTCCTAGACACTCGAGTGAGGAAGGCCTTCCCTCCCGAAGAGAGAGTCTACCACATAGCACAGATGTTAGAATTGTTCCGGAATCACGCCACCTTACCGGCGGCATCTTCCCTCAGCCTCTTGGGTCTCATGGCCTCCTGTATTTTTCTAGTGCCAGAGGCCAGGCTGTGCATGAGATTCCTACAATGTCTTCTAAGAGGTCATTGGTCACAGTATCTTTGAGCATTTACAGATCCTCTTAATGTGTCCAGACAAGTGGTCCACAATCTCAACTGATGGACTGACACTGGCAATCTTATGGCAGGGGAACCCTTCTGGCCCTGTTGGCCTCAGGGCCCAAGTGGTCATGGATGCATCTCTGAAGGGTTGGGGCACTCAGTGCAAGGACTTGCAGGTGGTCAGCAATGGAAGCCAGGTGGCACATCAACAGGCTGGATTGCAAGCCATCATGCTAGCCCTGCTGGCTTTTACCCAGTCTCTCAAGGGGAAGCATGTCCTGATTCTGACAGACAACATGGTGGCCATGAACTACCTGAACAAGGAAGGTGGCATGTGCTACCTCCCCTTCTGTAGAGAGGCGATGGAGCTGTGGTTCTGGTTTCTGGAGAACTGGTTCTTGGTCTCAGCAGTTCATCTGGCTGGGACAGAGAACGGCTTGGCGGATGCTCTGAGCAGGCAGAGAACAGTCTCAGACGAGTGCGAAGTGTGCCAGGACGTCCTGGAAGAGGTCTTCTCTCGTTGAGTGACCCCCGCAGTGGATCTGTTTGTCACAGAGTCCAACAGGAAGTGCAGGCACTTTTGCTCGAGGGAGTTCCTAGCGAACGGTGCATTGATGGATGCATTCCTGGTGGATTGGACCTTCCCTCTCCACTACGCCTTCCCCCGATGATTCTTGTCATTCCTTGGGTTCTCAGGAGGTTGAAGAGGTTTTGAGCGACCATGATCTTAATCGCCCACACTGGGCGAGGAAAACGTGGTACTCTGATTTCTTTGATCTGTCCACCTCACCGTTTGCCTCAGTGCCCAGATCTCTTGACACAGTCTGAAGGTCGGGTACTCCACCCAACCCCGGAGTCCCTCAACATGCACGTGTGTTTCTTGAGAGGATGAGGTATGATGACTCGGACCGCCCAGAGGAGGTACCTGAGGTGTTGCTGGCTGCAGGCAGACTGTCTGCAAGATCTCTGTACGTGTGCAGGTGGAGAAGATTTGAGATGTGGTGCAATGAACGCAAGATCAACCCCATCTCTTGCCCCACCACTACAGTGATGGCTTTCCTTCTGTGTATGGCCTCAGCAGGCTTCAGGTTAACATAGTCAAAGGATGCTTTGCCGGCATTGTCTGTGTTAAAACGGTGCCCGGTCCAAGGTTCTTTCTTTACGATCCCGGTTATCTCCCAATTCCTGACAGGCCTTGTGAATAAGTTTCCATCCAACTCTTTGTTGTCCTAGATTGGGATCTTAATCTGGTTCTGACATTCTTGCTGGCGGGTCAGTTTGAGCCCATGCATGCCTGTTCCTTGAGACTGTTGTCTTGGAAAACCGCCTTTTTGGTTGCAATTACTTCAGCCAGGAGGGTTAGTGAGTTGCCGGCATTGTGATGTAACCCCCCTCCTCGCCCCTTTCCTGTGCTTCTTTCCATAAAACGTATCCCCTAAAGTCAGACCTGGCTTTCTCCTGAAAGTAGACTTTTCTCAGTCAATAGATTTGCCGGTGGTTTTCCCTCCTCCACACCCCTCTGAGGAAGAGCGGTTCAACTGTTTAGATCCCAAAGAGCCTTGAACTTTTACATCGCTAGGACGTCTGAGTTCTGAAAATCTGACCAGCAATTGTGGCCCATTCATTGTCCTGTAAGGGTCTGGCTGTAACTAAGCAGACTGTCTCATTGGATTATTCTTTGCATTTCAAAATGTCAACAGTCTGCAGTCGGGGAACTTCCTCCCGGTTTCAGGGCGCACTCGACGAGAGTGGTCTCGGGCTTCTACTCCATTGCAGAGAGGAGTTCCCATTAGGGACATATGTCATTTATAACACCCCTGTACACAAGTGTTTCTAGGCACGACAAGACAAAGGAGGGAAGACAGAGGGAGGACAATACAAACGATCTTACTACACCTTGTGACATTCAGATTGTGCAAGTCTGACGGCACCAAAGTGCAGAGGATATGGGGGGGACAGTGCCAGGGAGGGGGAGTGGACAGTGCGATCAGGGCGCCATGCCTTGAGCGAGTGCATCCAGGGCAACACTGTTCTGGGTGAGTGCAGGGAGGCAGGGTACGTTAGAAGCTACAGTCCCGAATACATGGTGGCCCGGAGGCAGTGAAGGGGAGAATGATCATAGGGGAGCCTGGTACCCATTCTTCTCACAGGGTAGCCAGGCAACCAGTTGGTGCGGCAGACAGGTAGGTCAGCAAGGGAGGGAGAGAGAGAAAGCAGAGGATAATAGGAAGGTCTTCAGCTGCTTCCATCTGTCATGCGGCCACATGGTCGTCCTTGCACATATTTACCAGGCACTATTGTCTGGATGTTGCCCCCTTGGCTGATGCACGTTTACTAGGGCAGTTCTGCAAAATCTGCTACTGTAACACTTTCTGCCCACCTTCATTGTCCTAACTGTCCTTTGAAGTATTCTTTATCTTTTATATATTATCCAGCTTCAGCCGCTTCAGATTTCTTTTTTTTTTGGCAGATGGTGCTGTGCGTCGATGGCGTCGACTCGATGTCCCTCGAAGGCCTCAGTCTCGAGGATCACGTCATTTAAGGCATAAATAGCAGGCACAGCGCCCGTTGGCTTCTCTTCCCTTTTTCTGCGACAGCCTTAGCTACGAGAAATACGGTGCGCTTCTTCACTTTTGTGATGACTTCATTATTTCGAGAAATCGAAATGTCTTCGACACCGGCAACCCCGAAGACAGGGTTCAAAAAGTGTGGGGATTGTGGGTCGAAAATGTCTTTGACCGATCCCCATCAAATCTGTTTGTGGTGCCTCAGGGCAGACCCTAACATCTTACTTCTCCAAGTACCAGTCTATGACTGCAAAGGCCTTGAACGAATGTAAGGGGAAGTTGAAAGTGGGTCGAATCGCTAAATCTCCTATTCCGACCCGGAAACCTTTGACTGACTATAGTCGAGAGGCGGCTCTCCTCTCGAAGATTGGCTCCCACCACTCTTTTTCATCCTCTAAGAAATCGAAGAGAAGGCACCATAGGTCACCTTCGACGGACACTTACCCAGAGAGAGTTCCTTTCCCAACCAAAAAGTCCACTATGGCCGAGTGGGGAGGCCTTCAGAGCAGAGATGTTCAAAATATTTGAAAAACAAAGCCTCCAAGGCATGCTCCTACCGCGCCTTTGAAAGAAGCCAGGAAGGAAAGTGCTCGACCTAATTCCCCCTGCCCCCTCAAGCCCGGTATGAAGGCCGTATCTGCATTGAGAGCAGTCGAGGCCTCGATCCGATGAAGTCTCATCGAAAGGCTCAGTCGAGCCAGAAGCAAAAGTCCAGTTTGTCGACGCCATCGACACTAGCAGCGTCTTCAACTTCAGCAGGGGCGTCCAGTTTGAGGGACCACTTTCACAACCTACAGACTGCAAGTGGGGTGGATACCTCACCTGAGTTGGAGTTTGGGAGACCAGAGGCTGGGGAGCACGCAGATGAGTCCTACAGGCAACTCATGTCTAAGATAGTGTACTAGATGGGTTGGTGTAGACCTCCATTGCCATTTGAACAAGATGATCTAACAGACATCTTAGATAAGGGTCCTCAGTCCGATCCCTCATTACCATTTCATGTTGCTTTGCAGAAAAGGGTGACAATGAACTGGGAAACAGTGCAAACAAATCTGGCTGTAAATAAGAACTTGGCCAAGAAGTACCGCCCTTACAGTAGTGACCCAGACTACTTGTCTAAAAACCCCACTCCAAAGAGTGGTGGTACAGGCAACTACTGCAACATCTCAACAAGCGGCTTACCCTTCCATCCCTCCAGATAGGGACGACAAACAAGAAGATGGATGGGCAATTTTCCGCAGGGAGTATGACACTCGAATCTGCCAACTCCACATATGCCCTCGCAAAATGTAAGTTCACTCTGTGGAACTGCATTTCCGTGGCGGCAGAGCATATTCCCGAGGGGGATGAAGGAGACTGGTTCTTAGCCATAGTTAGAGACAGCAAAGAAGCCATGTGCGAGTCTCTTCAGTCAGGTTTGGATTCTGCTGATAGCATCAGTAGAGCCATGGCTACAAGCAGCGTTATCCGCAGGTCTGCGTGGTTGCAGAAGTCAGATTTTGCACCAGGGCTGGAGTCCAGATATCTCAGTATGCTTTTTGACGGGTCTCGTCTTTTTGGCAATAAGGCTGACGAGAGGCTTGAAGTTGCAGACTTCGAATGCGGCAGCCAAATATTTAGGCACCACTATTAGGCAACCTCAGCCTTTTCGCTACTATTCCTCATTTGGAAGGGTGAGAGGAATGGCCAGTCAAAGGGGCCAAAGATTTCCTCATGGTGGACGAGGAAGGGATGCAAAGCCAGCTCAAGCATGGGCTTCTTGACCAACTGCCACTTAATCAGCTGCCTCAAAACCTCTGAGGTCTTGAGTCACAGTTCACTAGTGTGTGGACAGACGGTCTCAGCATCTAGAAGAATGGCGAGACTTTACTTAAGATGCTTGGGCCTTGGAACCGTAGCCCACTGGTATTGCCTTCCTTTTATACAAAGACCTCAGAACAATCCACTGGGGAACCACTCTTTGAGGATTCCAGATCCACTCCTTGTGCAGGAGATTTTAACCCTGCTAGAGAAAGGTGCTATAGAACCAGTGCCTGTAGCGGAGAGGAACAAGGGTTGGTATTCTCCTTATTTCCTAATACCCAAGAGGAACAGAGGACGGAGACCCATCTTGGGACCCGAGATACTTGAAAAAATTCCTCCCGAAGGACAGGTTCAAGATGGCCACACTTTCTCAGATCCTTCAGGCCTTCCAACTCCAGGATTGGTTGGTGTCATTGGACCTTCAGGATGCTTATTTTCATGTGCCATGTGCCAAACCGTCTCAAGCACAGAAAATACCTGAGGTTCGCAGTTAGCGGTTCTCATCAATTTCTAGTTCTGCCATTCGGGCCGACTTCTGCACCAAGGGTTTTCACCAAACTCATGGCGGTAGTGGCAGCGAGTCTCCGGAAAGGGGGGGATTCACATCTACCCCTAACCGAACCATTGGCTGATCAGGGCACATTTTCCCGAACAGGTCCTGGATCATCTGCTCCCTTCACAGACTGGGCTTCTTCCCCAATTACAAGAAGTCTCATATGACACCTTCACAGAAACTCCAATTCATCTGAGCTATTCTGGATACATCATTGGGAAAGAGCTCGCCACCAGAGGTGAGGGCTCAAGACATTCTTCAGATGGTCACCAAATTTCAAAGTGCCCAGTGTCTCCCAGCCTTCGGTTTGTTGAGGTATGCTCGACCTCATGGCATCCTGCATTTTTCTGGTGCCAGAGACCTGCCTGAGAATGAGAACCCTTCAGTGGGCTCTAAGAACTCAATGGTCCCAGTTCTCAGGAAAGATGTCGGACCTACTTCAGGTTCCAAGCAGGGTCACACAGGATATTCTGTGGTGGGCCTGCGAGGACAACATTCTGAAGGGAGAACAATTTTGGCAACCATGGGTGGAGATAACAGTACTGACAGACGCCTCACTCACGGGGTGGGGAGCCCACACGAACGATTTGACAGTCAGCGGTCGTTTGGTCTCATTGGGGTCAAAACTACATATCAATCTTTTGGAGCTGAGGGCAATCAGACTAGCCCTGAAGGCCTTTCTGCCCTCTGTACGGGGAAAGAATGTCCGAACAATGACGGAAAACACAGTATCCATGTACTACCTCAACAAGAGAGGTTCTGTAGGGTCACTACCACTGTGCAATGAGTCGATGCAGCTCTGGTACTGGGTAATACAAGCAGGAATCAAACTATCCGCAGTTCATCTAGTCGGAGAGGCGAACACAGAGGCGGACGCTCTGAGCAGGCAGAGCAGTCTCCCACAAGGGGGGGGAACTAGCTCAGGAAGTCCTTCAATAGATTGTCCCCCTTTTGGGGAGCCCCTCAAGTCGATCTGTTTGTTACCGTTGTCATCCCGACGTGCAAACTGTACTTCTCCATGGAATTTGCTCCAAGAGGAGCACTAGGAGACGCATTTGTGGTGGACTGGGTATTTCCACTCCGCAATGTCTCCTCCAATCCCAGTCATTCCTCACGTGATCAGTAGGTTGAGAATGTTTGGGAAACACATGATCCTAATTGCCCCGGATGGGGCCAGTAGTACGTGTTACCCAGACGCTCTGGACATGTCCATCTGTTCTCCAGTACGTCTTCCACAAACTGAGGACCTTCTCTCATGAAAGGAGGGCTAGGTTCTCCATCCAGAGGTCAAGACACTCAACCTTCACGCTTGGTTTCTGAACGGTTGAGATACAAGGATTGGCCCCTCCCGGATGACGTAATGGAGATTTTGCTTTCGGCCCAAAGGCCAGCAATAAAGTCTTTGTACCGTTGCTGTTGGATTAAATTCTGCAACTGGTGCACAGAAAATAATGTAGGTCCTTTTCTATGAACAACACTGGATGTTTTATCCATTTCTTCTATCTTTAGCCAATCAGGGGCTCCAGATTGGTACTATTAAAGGCTTCTTGGCAGCGCTGTGCATCTTTAAGCGCTCGTCAGAGGAAAGTTCCTACTTCAAAATTCCACTGGTGACACAATTTCTAAAGGCGCGAACCAATGTATTCTCCCCCCTTCCCTCCGCCCCATCTCCGTTCCAGGTTCCAGTTTGGGGCCTTTATCTGGTTCCAACATTTCTAATGTGTGCACCTTTTGAACCCTTACTTACATTCATGTCCTTTAGGTTGTTCACCTTCAAAACTATTCTATTGATGGCTCTAACATCAGCCTGTAGAGTGAGCAAGTTGCAGACACTTCCACAAGGATAGGGTTGTTTTAAGGGGCAAACCTTCATTTTACTCAAAATCATTCCTGATTTTCATATAGGTCAGAACATTGTAGTACCTTCTTTCTATCCCCCACTTAATCCTGGCAAGGAGTTAAAACTACATTTGTTAGACCCTCTGAGAGTGTTAAGCTTTTATAAATCCGGAATGCCAAAGCTACGTATTGATCAACTATTCATTGGATATACAGGAACTAAGCTGCCTCAGGCTGTTACTAAACAGAGCTTATCCATATGGATAATTCTGGCAATCTCAGAAAGTTGCATGCTGGCAGGGAAAGAACCTTCTTGAGGTTTAAGGGCTCATTCCACCAGGACCATGGTGTACCATCCACACATTCACAAAGCATTATTACCTGGAATCTTCTCTGTCAGGATGGTGCTCCGTCCATGAAAATATTTGAATTCAAATTCTACTCCCTCCTCCAAACCATATACTGCTGTGGGAGTCTGTCAAAGATGAGCAATACGTGGGAGGACACAATCGATTCGACTAACAAGTTACTTACCCCTGGTAAGGTTCTTTCGACTGGATGTTTCTCCTACGTATCCTCATCGCCCTCCCATCCTACCCCTCTATTTCCCATGTTATTACAGCTTCAGTTCCATCAAGGCGGAGTACGGTCACTCACATGTTTTGCAGGTATCTGGGGGGGAAAATCAGAACTGAAGCCAACGGGCGCTGTTTGTGTTATATATCCCTTCGATGACATCATCCTCGACTGATCACTTCGAGGGACATCGAGTCAACGCCATTGGCGCACATCGCCCTCTGCCGATTTTTTTTTTTTTTGTTGCCAGAAGCTGGTCAACATATATCAAAGATGAGGAATATGTGGGAGGAACATCCAGTCGAAAGAACGTTACCAGTGGCGAGTAACTCGTTCTTCTATGGATTCGTCTCCTGCGGATTCCTTATCGCCCCTCCCATCCATCCCCGCTCAGGAAGTTCTTACGGCTTGGCGCATTAGTCTAAGCAAAGGGACGTCTGGTGATTGCTCTGAGGTGACCGCTTCTATCTCGCTAATCGCTTGCTTTAAACCAAAAAATCTTTGCATTGTCTAATTCTGCAGGACCTCCCCTTTGCGATGTTTCCCATTGTTTCATTTTTTTTACAGGCTGGTTATTCTTGCCTCCCCTCCTTTAACTCTGCAGCGTTCAAGCACAGGGCAAAGGGGAGTAACTTAGGTATGGGGCGTAGTGACATGTTAAATATACACACCACCTTACGTCTTGTCTGGAGCCGACGATTGAGCACCAAACGAAACGGATCGCCGGCTGAGTCGAGGTCCACTATGCCCCCTGTCGAAAATGTTTCCGAGCAGCAGAGCTGAATGAGGAATCTTCGTGAGAAGAATCCATAGAGAGAACTTTACGGTAAGTAATTTCTCCTTTCGATGACTGCCTCATAAACTTAGAACAATCTGGGGCCAATGTTTTTCTATTACCTTGCAACTCTATCTGTAATCCATCCATGCCTGGCATTTTATACATTTCCAAGTTTTCTGTAGCCTATTGGGTTCCTACTTTGATGGGTGTACCTGGTGGTCTGTTTCCCTTGCCGAGAGTGAGAAAAAATCTGCTTCCTCCAGCCTATCTTCTGTTTGTTCTGGAGCAACTCCAACCTTTTTTGCGTGAAAATAGTGATCATAAGAGTGGATGACATCATTTATCTAATCTCGTCATTCAACTAATGAACTTACAGCCTTTTGGTAGTAGTTAACTTTGAGCTATTCTCACTTTTCTCCAACCAAGCAAGTAACCTTCCTTTTTTTAGCCCCGTCCGTATGCAGACACTCGAGATAAGCTGCATAGTTTTAAGCATTGTTTATCATGTCCTGTTAGGCAAGATTTGGAGCAGTAGCCTTTGGGTACACTACAACAACCTTGACCTCCTGGCAGTAGGAACCCAACCTTTGGTATAAGTCTGTAGTACACATGTTGGTAGTGTGGCTGAGCAGCCAGGCTTATATCACTACTTGTGAGCAGTAGGGTGGATACACAGAGATTCACAGTGACAAGTATCCAAATAAGCACTCAAGGTTTCTTGATTAAACAATAATTTATTTCTCCAGCATGGGGTCTTGCATGGATTCACATGCTCATGAATATTCCCCATCGTCAGGCCGGGAATCCTCAGTATAGAAAAAAAATCAGTATCAGTTTCGTTTCTGATCTGTCTTTCTTAGTAGTAACCAATCACTGGTCTCTGGGTCATACCCAGCCAATGACTGCCCTCTCCCTAAGCCCCGCCTCTGGCAGCCATCCTCAGATTTTTACCGCACGTTCAAGTGTTGGGAGTCCTCGTGCTGTAGCTCTCGAGCTTTTGCTGCATTTTCGCATTTTTTCAGGATATTTTTCTCATTTTTTGTTAAATAGAGCCTCAAGCTCCACCGTTTCTACATCTGATCAACGGGGATCAGTTTCAGAATTTTCTACGCCCCTCAAGGGTGAAGATTTCGTTGAGTTACGCTTTTGGAGGATTCCAGAAGTTCCGAGGCTTACCCCGGACATGGCCCAGGAGAAAGGAAGCTCGACGCCCGGGAAGCTGTTCAGGGCTTGCCCTGGATGCCAGCTTCAGAATGTTTTCAAGGAGACGAGCATTTGTAATGCCTCTACTGTCTCCATGAGGACAAGACGCACACGGAGAAGGACTGTGCGCTTTGTGGGAACATGTTGGAGCGGACCATGAAGGATAGCCACCTCCGTCTCGTCAACTGGCTGGAAGGGAAGAGCCTGTCAGGCGAGAAGAAGAAAAAGAAGTCTGAGCGGTCTTCCAAGTCCTGTGAGGGCGCCCCGGCGACGGGGGCCCAACAAAAGGCAAAGCACCGCCGAACGGTCGGGCTCCTTGGCTGCCAGACAGGGCGCATCCTCCCCGGCGCCATCAACCACGAGCCAACGCTCTGGCTCGGGTAAGAGGAAGTCCGAGAACCCGGCAAAGCTTCTGGAGAGGCCCCGGTCGATCTCGAAGATTCCGGCAGAGGGGGAGCGAGGCTCGGACCCTCCCCCCAAAGTGAAGGCCCCAGGCGTACAGAAGGTGACGATGGCCTTAATTCACCCTGCTAAGACCTCGATTGAGGATGTTGCAGCAACCCTGGCTCAGCCTGTGGAGGCGACCTCAGGACCCAGAGTCTCCCTGCCACCGCAGAGGGAGTCGTCTTTCAGGCCCATTGAGAAGACACACACAAAGTCCTCGTTGGAAAAGGTGGGAGAGGGGCAGGTGGCCATCGTGGATACGGACACAATCTCTGAAGAAGAGCTCATCGAAGTCGTGGAAGAGGCCCAGCCCACCGGGAGGGATCCCGACGAGGGCGACGACGTCGCCGACGAGGTTCCTCAAGAGCCCACGTTCCCGTCGTTTCCGGCGCCGCAGGACACTTCGGCGGCAATTTTGTCAGTGATTCAGTCCTTATGCTTGGAGATAAGGACAAGGTTGCCCCTCCCCCCGACGGAGGTACCTGAGCCAGACCCGACGGGAGAACCGGAGCCAGGACCTTCGGAAAGTCCACTGCATAAGAGGAGGACGCATCCTACGCCACCTCTCCCACCTCTGCGGCCTGCTCTGCCTTTCCCCCGGTCTACAACCCACGGGGATGATACAGGCACGGACACGGCTACGACAGGTACAGATGCCGACGGAGGCGACGACGGGACGGGTCCCCCTTCGCCCCCTGCTCGGGCGTCCCCGTCCGACGAGATTGGATCCTTTCATGCCATGATTTCCAGGGCATCCAAGCTCTTCCAGCTCTGCCCAGAAGAGAGGAAGAAGGAAGGGTTCCTTTACCAGTGGTGCGAGGCTAAAAGGAAGACGGTCCTCGCCGTACCACTTCTTGATGACATCTAGGATGAGGGGCACGCCCTCCTCAAGAACCCTGCCACGGCGCCAGCAAAGAGGGACCGGTACGAGAAGAAGTACCGGGTCCCCGACGCTGCCCCCTTGTGCCTTCGGGCGCAACCTACCCCGGATTCGGTCGTCTCGGCGGCGGCAAAGAAGAAAGCTGGGGGGGCATCGGCCTAGACATCAACTTCCCCGCCGGACGGCGAGGGCAGGAAGCTGGACACGATGGGATGACGGGTCATCTCATCCGCAGCGACGACTATCAAGGCGGCCAACGCCCTGGCTATCGTAGCCCGTTAGGACAGGGAGTTGTGGTTCAAAATCGCCCCTCTGTTGGACTTCCTTCCGGACGCCAAAAAGGCTGAGGCCCTTGAAATCCTACAGGAAGGTGAGATTGCTTTGGACCACGCCATCATGGTGGCAACGGACCTCGCCGACACCGGTTTCCGTCAGTTGGGCAACAGCTTTTGCCTGAGACGAGGATAGCTCAAGGCGACAGATTTCCGCCAGGACCTACAAACCAAGGTTTTGGACATGCCCTCGACGGGAACAACCTGTTTGGGAAGGCGGTTGATGAGTCCCTTCAGGCCATCAAGACAGACACAGAGACTGCCCGGGCACTGGGAGTGCTCCAACAATGACGGCCGTCCTTTCGGAGCTCTGGAGGCAGACAAGGTTCCTCCAAGGGATCCGGCAGTGGCTCCTCCACGTACCGCCAAGTGGCAAGATCTTCGTCCCAGGAAGCCTACAGGGGACGCGGCAAGTCGGGTGGTGCCCGTCGTCGTCGACAGGGAGGTCAAGGAGGCAAGGCGGCCTCCAAACAAGATTCAACCGACCGTGGGGTCTGGCCCCCGCCGAAGCACCCCGGTGGGAGGCCAGCTGGCGAGGTTAGTCAGCGTGTAGGAGTCCATCTCCACCGACCGTTGGGTGCTGGACGCCCTGGCCCAAGGGCACGCCCTTGAGTTTCAGAAGAAGTGCCCTTGCGTTCCACCCGTGGCCAGGAAGGAAAATCACGTCCCTCAACTACTGTTGGAAGTAAGGGCGATGCTCAAGAAGGGTGCCATCGAGCATGTCCCAAAGAGGCTTCGGGCCTCCGGAGTTTACCCAAGGTACTTCCTCGTGAAAAAGAAGACAGGAGGATGGCGCCCCATCCTGGACCTGCGACGACTGAACAAGTACATCAAGGCACAGAAGTTCCGTATGGTCACCCTCCAGCACGTGCTGGGACAGCTGGAGGAGGGCGATTTCCTGTCGTCGTTGGACTTGGAGGATGCGTAATTACACATCCCCATTCTAAAAAGACACCGAAAGTTCCTCAGGTGCGTGGTCTAAGGGCGGCACTACCAGTTCAAGGCCCTCCCGTTCGGATTGAAGTCGGCACCCTGGGTGTTCACCAAGTGCCCTTGCCCGGTTGCGGCGCGGCTGCGCCTACAGGGGATCCACGTCTACCCCTACCTGGACGACTGGCTCATCCGGGCAAGGACAAGGGAGCTTGCCGTGGAGCACACTGCAAAGACCGTCCAGCTGCTCACGGACCTAGGATTCTCCATCAACTTTCCAAAATCCCACCTGGTTCCGTCGCAAGTCGCCCTGTTTCTGGGAGCCAAGCTCGACACAGTGGCGCGGCTGGCCTCGCCGTCGGAGGAAAGGACCAGGACCATTCTGGGCAAGGTGCAGCATCTGCTGGCCACGGACATGGCCAGGGTAAGATCTGTCAAGTCCCTCCTCGGGATGATGTCCTCCTGCATTTATCTGGTGCGCCTTTGCAGGCTTCGGATGCGCCCCTTACAAGAGTTCCTCGAAGCCCGCTGGGTCCAGTCGACAGGCAGCTTCGAGGACAGGATCCCTCAACTAGATGTTCCGTCAGGCGAACCTGTGGTGGGGTACCCGCTCATCTGTCGGCGGGCACAGTCTTTCAGACCCCAGCTCACCAGGTGACGGTGATGACGGACGCCTCCCTGGAAGGTTGGGGAGCGCACTCCGGAGATCTTCACGCGAGAGGCCTTTGGCTCCCGGAGGAGAAGTCACTCCACATCAACATCTTGGATCTCCGCGCAGTGTTCTGGGCCCTCAGGTCCTTTCTTCCGTCCCTCAAGGGCAAGGTGGTGAGGATCTTCACCGACAACACCACCACGATGTTCTACATCCGGAAGCAGGGCGGAACCAGATCCCCGGCCCTATCCAAGGAAGCCCAGGATCTGTGGCATTGGGCCGTCGCCCAAGGGATGATTCTGGTGCCTTTCATCTGGCAGGAATAAAAAACACGATCGCCGACTCACTCACCAGAGAGCTGCGCTCGTGCCACGAGTGGGAACTACGCCAGGATCAAGTGGATCGACTCTTCCGACGAAGGGGCGAAACCCAAATCAATCTCTTTGCGACGGCGATGAATTCCAAGTGCCGGAGGTTCGCCAGCAGGTTCCCCCAGCCAAGGAGCATGGGCGATGCTTTCTCGTTCCCCTAGGACGGCCTATTTCTTTATGTCCTTCTGGACTTGTCAACGTCCACACCAGTCAAGCTGCTGACGGACGCAGACCTTCTCTCCAGAGAAGGAGGCGCCATTCTTCGCCACAACCCGGAGTCGCTGAACTTGCAGGCCTGGCTCCTGCAGCACTAGAGTTTGGAGGGTACGACATCCCGGCCGACAGCAGAGAGGTTCTTGCAAAGGCCAGGGCGTCCTCAACTCTCAAGTGCTACGGAAATAAATGGAAGAGGTTCTCTGTCTGGTGCCGTGCACAGAAGATTAACCCTCTGCGGATTACGGCCCCCCAAGTATTGCCGTACCTACTGTCATTGGCCAAGGCTGGACTAGCTTACGCTTCCATCAAGATACATCTGGCCGCCATTTCACGATACACCAGAACTACGGGACGGGCGTCCTTGTGGTCTCATCGACTGGTGAAGGAATTTATGAAAGGATTGTTCTGATCATTCCCGCCGGTGAAGGCCCCTGCCCTGGCGTGGGAGCTCAACGTGGTGCTGACCAGGCTCATGGGGCCCCCATTTGAGCCTATGCATTCGGCACCGTTGAAGTTTCTGTCATGGAAGACAGCGTTTCTCATGGCCATCACCTCTGCACGACGAGTGGGAGAGATCCAGGCCCGATCTTGCAAGCCGCCATACTTGGTGTTGCCAGTTTTCTTCCCGTCTCCTTCGTCGCCGCCTGAAAGGACTCTGCACTCGCTGGACGTAGCTAGAGCGCTGAAGTTCTACGTGGACCGCACAAAGAGTTTTCGGAAGACATCACAGCTGTTTGTGAACTTTGGGACTGTGAATCAAGGGAAGGCTCTCTCGAAGACTTCTATTTCCAGATGGCTCTCCGGCTGCATCATGCACTGTCACCGGTTGGCAAACCGACCCCTGCCCGGCCGTCCGAGAGCCCATTCGACCAGAGCGATCGCTGCTACCATGGCGTTCCTGTCTGGTGTGCCCCTGCTGGACATCTGCAGGGCTGCGAGGTGGAGGTCGACGCACACCTTCACAAGATTCTACTGCGTCGATCGGGACTCCAGGGAGGAGTCCAGGGTCGGCCAAGCAGTGCTGCGCAACCTGTTCGCCTAAGGTGAGCCTGGTGAGGAGGTAAGAGATGCTTAATGTTGAGTTGTTGTATTGCTTAATGTTGAGCCTGTTGCCACCTCCCGTGGTTGTGCCTGACGACGGGGAATATTCATGAGCATGTGAATCCATTCCAGACCCATGCTGTAGAACAACAGTTACAGGTAAGTAACTTGTTCCTTATTTAAAAGTCCATTTGAAAAAGCCTTCTTCAGATGGGGCAATATAATAGTAACACACAAATACACTCCAAAAAACACACTCTTAGTTTCTCTAAATCAGCAAATACCCATTTGGGATGACAAACAGACACTTCCTACACCCTCAGGTGAATAAATAACTAGGACACTGTGGACATTAATATATCACTGGTACATTTAGATCAATACTGAGATGCGTGTTAAAGTAAATAGATTTCAGAATAAAACAAGAGATCACACAAATATTCTGAAGCAGTTAAGTACTTTTGAAACCCCCAATGCAAAGTCAGCTCACCCTTTTCTGGAAGGAAGGCAAAACACACAATCGGAGGGAAGAAGAGTCATTCAGGGAGCCAGGCCAGCCAATGTCAATTGGGCAAAAGTCTAGGTGAGCTGAAGCACTTCTTGCAGGTAATTAAAAGTCTTGCACAATGTCTTCGAAGACTTTTTTTAGAAAAAGTAGAATCAATGTAGGGTCACAAGTTGGGAGGCTTGTGAGAGGTAGAAGATGCAAGCAACTACAGAAGCAACCAAGACAAATCTCAACTGAGATCAAGTAAGGCTTCAACAACAAGAGGGAAGTCCTCTCAAACTTTACAGTACCTTTGGTTAGAAGAAATGGTTCCAGCTGGCTTCTGTTCCTGTGCAGCTCTGTAAGATCTTGTTGTTCCTGGGCCTCAGTCGTGGGGTCAGGAGGGAGGACGTCTAGGGACTCCTACACTGCAATGGGACGGTCAGCAGCAGAAAAAGACAAACTTCAATGCAGCGGCACTTCGCAGTTTCAGCTCCATGCGTCTTAGCAAATAGCACCACTGCAGACTCTCGGATACCACTCTGGACTTTCCTCACATCTGGGGATCAGCACTCTGTTGAGGTGGCTCATGCTTGTCAGTCCTGCTTACTGGGAGTCCGGAGGATCTTCCACAAGCTCGTGTCCGACTTACAGACCGTTTGGTGTTCCTCTCCCTGGCATTTCAGTTCCAACCCCCTATGGTAAGATAGTGTGTGCTGGGTCTAGAAATTTACCAAATATAAGTAAATCTATTTCACTTCACTGCTCTTGGAAACAGTAGCAAGAGAAGGTATTTAAACCTTTAGGAAATCTAAGAGACTTCCCTGTGTCACTGCACTGAAGGTGCTGTGTGTCACAATGCAAAGATGCCTGAGGAGTTTCTCAGATTCCAAAACCAAAATGAAACTATGTTTAAATCATAGAAAAATACATGAGACCGTGTGGAAAAAGGTCTCACTCCCTCCAGGGTAAAAATTAAAAAGTCCTAGAGTCCAGCAAATGTGCCTGGGGGTCTCTAAGGTAGAGAGGAAATCAATTTCTGAGAATTCTCCCTAACATGTACGCTAGCAATTGTACCTATAGCTCAGATTCTTCTCTTTTAATATTCACATTAGAGTGCTTGCCTGTCAAAATCCATCATTTTCTGTTGAAGTTAGGAGATCCTATTGCTCAGTACTTTGTGCATCCCATTATGTGCAGAGATGCGGAAGCCCCTAAGAAACTATTAAAGTGCCTCCCAGTCCATACCTCTGCTTGATGACGATCCCCAAATAACCTCCAGGAATTACCTACTCTACCCAATGGGTATTGAACAACTGTGGCAGTCACCATCCTGTACTTAATTCTCCAGGTTTGTATTTTAGTAGTTTCTTTGCTTAATCCTTCTAATCCCAAATAGGCAAAGACGCATGATCAGAGAATATTTTTTTCAAGATACACTGACAAGCTTATCTGAATACTCTTCACCTGTATCTATTCTGGAGAAAGAACCTTGTACGCCCAATGTTACATAACATGCCTTTCTCTCCCGAAACCTGCAAAGTGTAATTAGTTGATTCACTTCAGCAGCATTCTAGATGCCAATCCCAGTGGACAAGAGTTATGACTCAAGGTATCCAACCCATCACACAGTTAAAAATCTATCCTCGTCACTGAACCATCTCAATGCTTAGCTATTACCTCTTCCAGTGTCTCAAAGTATCCAGCCTCCTATTAATCTTCCTAGCACCTCCCACATATCTGCCTTCAATATAGCCCCATGCCTGTTTAACTGTTCCTAATAACTATTGCCCTGGCCTTGGTAGAAAAGGAATCACCCAGAATCTGACCTTGCTACTTATTCTAAGTGTTGCCAGTTCAGTTTTACTTAATTCCATCTCCTGTAAGACTCTTAAATATGCTCCATTTTCACCAAATGCAAGGGTTTTTTGCTACATTGTACCACCCCATAATTCCTCTCCCATTCAAATTAATTATTTTCAACCTCATCCTTCCTGTGTACAGTGACAAACCTCAACCTCATCCTTCCTGTGTACAGTGACAAACCTATTTCCCTCCCCCACTTCATTTCAGCTTGATGTGCATCCTCCATCACAGGGTTAAGAACATTAAGAGCAAATGAATAAATTCCCAACTCATGTTTTGAAACCTAACCCTAAATGCAGCATGTAATTATCACCCAAAGAGAACCCATATTGTACCACGTTGTTCCCCACTCAACAACCAAGTTACTGAGTTTTGTTCCAGAACATTCTGTGACAAAGATGGCGACTTAGGGATAATAGTCTGGGGGTTCCTTTTGACTAAAGCCAAATTCCTCTGCTGCCCCATGCTTTCTCATATTCAGCTGATTCCAAACACTATTAACACATTTATCCTCCTTGCCATCTACCACTTTTAGTGGAACTTCAAATGTCTCCTATTCTGCCTGACTATTTGAATATCCCACCCTCCAACTTTCTGCCTAGCGCTATACTTATGCTGCACATCCACTCTAATGTCTCTAACCAAACCATTCCACTTTGGGTTACAGCTTCACGGGCGTCTAAGCCTCACGAGCTATTAGCCAAAAATGTGACGTATCTCTAGGCTTGCCCGCAGCGTTGGCAAACCGCTCTCAGCGCTTAAAAGAAATGTGCGCCTCTGCTCAAGAATTTCTCTAGCTGCTCATTTATTCAAGCCTAGAGTCTCACGCTGATGTGTAGGACTGATTTTCCCCTCCACCCCCAACCGAGTGTGGGACAGACCCCCCTAACCCTCTTTGCAAGCTCCTTAACCCTCGCGGTCTCCTAATGCCCAACTCTTGCCCATGCTACCCACTCTAGCCAAATCATCCAGTCCTCAGCCCAAACTCCCTGTTATTGCCTAGACCACCCTGAAATACAGACTGCACTAGGAACCACAGATCTAGGGTCGCAGTGACCGCTAGTATTGCCAGCACCCAACTCTTGAAAAGGTTTCCAATGTGCAAAGCAATCCGGGCGACTGATGCAAGTCTCCACTGAGTCATTGGGCACAAGTGACATCATGCAGTCACATGCCTACTCCAATACTGCATCTGCTTAGAGTACCCTTGTCCGTATTAGAGCGCTTACGAAACTGCATTGAAACATGTACCCACAGCTCCTGCTCTGCCCGCATTTGACACTAATCAGAGACTGGGTTACCTTGCTACCAAAAACCCACTTGGCATCTTCAAAATGATCAGTATGATAAATCCTGCAAGCAGCCCAACCAACACCCCCAGGCCATCTGTGGTCGAACCTGGCCTCACCACCAACGCCGTGCTTATCCCCCAAACGCATGTAAACTCGTGTCCCCATACATAAACTAGCCCACACCTTGTTGGATAAGGCCACAAGCTCTTTCACCAATGCAAATAAAACTAACACCCCTCGAAGAGTAGATGATGCACCCGCTGTAATCACAGAACAGATTTCCTCAGACATGAGCCATACCTTTAGCACCTCTACCAATACAAACGCCCTCACAGGCTCTTCAAACCTACTTACACAGGCAATTATCACGACATTTCCCTCCCACCCCGACCAAAAAGTGCAGCTTAAGATCAAAGGCACTCTTATAAACACCAGATCCCTTGTAACCCTAGACATCTCTGACCTTGTCGCAGCCAATGATCTTGACCTACTATCCGTCACAGAAACATGGCTACATGATGCGGCTGGCCCTGCTCTATCCCTGGCCATTCCTGAAAACTATACCCTTTTAGGAAAGACAGAACTAATACCAAAGAGGAAGGTGTTGATATAATTTCTAAAAACTAGTTATCTTTTAGAGATATAAATAAATATGTCTTTAATTCCGGGGAACTTCTGTCCATTTAACTGACCCTTTCCCACACAGCCACGATAACTTTGCATCTCATCTGTAGACTACCAGGTCCAGCAACTTCATTCGAAGATGAAATCTCACAACTCTTCTCTTTAAAGACCTAAACCTTCTTCTAGAATTTCTTTGATGGGTGACCTAAATCTTGGCATGAACTATAGCAGCTACCCAAGCCCTAGCACTATCACCCGCTAGCTCCCTATCAGACAGCTGCATTAAAGACATCTCCTGGTACTCCAACATTCAAAGTGCATTACTTGACAAAATCTTATTAATACAATCCAAAATTCTAGCCAAGAAAAATAAATGAACTGCAATAGAGGTAGCTCATGACTCTACACCCTCACTCCTACCCTCTATAACCCTTTATTTAGAGGGGATTGGGTCCTCCGACGTATTTCATATCTATGACAGTAATCACCACAGCTGTGCTGCTTCGGAAAATCTTTCTGCGTACTGCGTCAATGACGTCGATACGCCGTCCTCGAGGACCTCCTCCGACGGGCGACGTCACCATGTTATAAGTAGGACGCACGACGCCCATATCCTCGGTTCCGTTTTTTCCGTGAACGTGTTCGCTTCGGAGATCTCGGCGCGCCCCGACTCTTTGGAGTTTCTGTTCTTTCGGTTCTTCGAACCTGTTAGTTTGTGAAGTATTGTCGGGATGTCTTCCTCTTCTCCCACCCCGCGTCCGGGCTTCAAGAATTGTGGGGACTGTGGGTCCAAGATGTCGGCGACGGACTCGCACGACGCCTGCCTCTGGTGCCTCGGGGAGGCCCACGACACGGATGATTGTGTCGACTGCCAGTCTCTTACGTCCAAGGCCTTGCGGGAACGTAAGAAGAAGCTGTTGGTCGGTAAGGTGTCCAAGCCCCGGAAGGCGAGGTCCACTGGGCTTTCGACGGACGATTCGAGGGGCGACTCTCTGCATCGTAATCGTAAGTCTAGGGGCTCTCGGTCCGGGAGTGGGTCCCGCCACTTGTCTGCCACTTCGAGGCACTCCCGGAAGTGCCGTCATCGGTCGCCTGCCTCGTCTGAGGACTCTGCCCGTTTGCGGGTTTCTTATCCCACCAAGCGGTCCTCTCCAGAGCAATGGGCTTCCTTCGGGAAGAAAATGTTGGCGATTCTTGAATCGCAGGCCTCCTGTCCGTCTGCGCCTCCGAGAGGGGTCGGTCGTGACCGTACTGGAGACACCGTTCCTACGCCTTCGGGCTCGGGTGGTCGCACGATTCTCGGGAGAGGTCCCGCTCGGACAAGGGGAATCGTTCCAGTCATGCCCGTTCCAGGTCCCGGTCCTCGACGCGCTCGAGCCCATGTGCACCTGTGAAGTCTTCGAAGAAGACGTCGACGCCGGTAGCGCTGAGGTCGTCGAAGGACTCTCTCGAGGCTCCGCCTCTGAGGAAGTCGTTGACGCCATCGGCATCCAGGCTGTCGAAGAACACGCTCGGGGCTCCACCCTCGAGGCCTGTGTCGAAGCCGTCGATGTTGTTGGCGCAGCGCTCGACGTCGACGCCATTTTACTCGACGCCCTCCAGAGGCTTTCGAGGCTGTGGTGTCGGAGGTACCCCGTGGCATGGGAGAACCCCCTAAAAAGGCTTTGGC
Source organism: Ambystoma mexicanum (assembly GCF_040938575.1). NCBI lineage: Eukaryota > Metazoa > Chordata > Amphibia > Caudata > Ambystomatidae > Ambystoma > Ambystoma mexicanum. The sequence goes on along the minus strand of NC_090939.1, from coordinate 498,064,941 downwards.
CAAGGCAAAACATGCCTTTCTCCCGTATTCTTTGCGCCCTTTCCAGCCTCTGGTCTTTTGCTGTAGTAGAAGCGGCGCATTGCCATTTTGCGTGCAACTGTTTGCACCTAGACTAGGTGGAGCAGATTTGAGACGATTTCTAGCCACTTCCTGGGCCTCTAATAGTTCTTTTTTTCCGGGGGTAACTTGGAGCTTCTAAGGCAGCGTCTGTCTCACTCTCCTTCCATTTGTAAGGGTTCTGTAACTATGAGTATTGTGTGCAGTCGCGGTTTGAGACATGTCAAAGCAGTCCTGCCGGCCTGACCAGGAATGCAAAGACTGCTCCAACCTCAGCGACAAGCTCGGCGGCCGCTCCGGGGCACCCAGCAGTATTTGTAGGTCCTCCTACAAATGTAATAAGGCAGTTGAAAGCAGACTGGAGTGAAAACGCTAGGTGGAGAGCTCACTGCAAAGACTGCTCCAACCTCCGCGACAAGCTCCACCTTTTACAAGAACTTTCCAGGAGCTGAAAGCCTTTATTCCAGAGAACATCCTTGTGTGCTGACTCAACGGGGGTGGCAGCCAGGCTGAACCTGGTGGGCGTGGCTTCAGAAGCTCTGCTATATAAGCTTCTCCATCCTTAAAGGAATAGTGCGCTCAGAAATATTATTGGCTAAGACGATGGGCAATAGTTTAAACATAATTTTAATGAAAGTTCCTATGTAAACACATTGAGCAAACGAGGCTCAAAACGTTTAATGGGAGCATCCATTTTGCCATTTCAGGCAGCCTCCACAGCTCTGCCCTAGCAGCACTAAACAAGCAGCAAAAGCCCCCTTCTGGGAGCTTTTGCTTACTGCAGCCAGAGCGGAACTGAGGAGGCTGCCTTCACTTTCATTTTACGTTTTTGGTTCTCCCCAAGCCCAGCGAAGCACAGAAAGCGTAAAATAGAGGCAAAAAGCAGAGGCGCGTCAATTAAAAATACAACGTTGTTGTATTTGTGATTGCCGTGGTTGGAAAACTACGTAAATCATAAATACAACAACTTTGTTATTCTGACGGCGGCGGCGGCGGCTTTCACGTGGAGTATCCTGGGCTCCCCCAACCTTATAAGGGAGTCCAGGAGACTCCAAGCGAAAGCTGTCGCTTTCAGAATAACCACATTGTTGTATTTCTAAATACTGCAGCATTTACAAATACAACAATGTTGTATTTCTCACTGCGGCATCTTTCGCTTGGAGTCTCCTGGACTCCCTCAGGGTTGGGGGAGCCCAGGCGACTCCACACGAAAGTCACCGTAGTGAGAAGCACTGCAGCATTTCAAAACGCACCCGTGCTGTGTTTCTGCCTGCAGCGGTTTTCACTTTGGGTCGGAGGTGTGCGAGTAACTTAGAAAGAAACCCACAGCGTTTTTAAATACAAGAACCTTGTATTTATGTTTGCGGTAGCTTCAGCTTGGAGCCCAGGGGACTCCAAGCTGAAGCTACCGCAAACATAAATGCAACATTTTAAAAGCAGCGGTTTTCTCTCTAAGTTTTCCGGGCTCCTCCAGCCCAGAAAACCTAGGAAAAAAAAATGCAGCTAGTGCTTATTTAACAAAAAAAAAAATTAGCACTTACCGAGATGCAGCTTTACTGCCTGCAGTCTCTGGTCTCTGTCCTCCGGCACCAATGCAGCAAAAGCCACCTAGTGGTAGCATTTGTTTATTACAACTGGCTGGCTTTTGCTTCATTAGTGCTGCAAGGTCAAGCACAGGCGGCATCCATTTCACAAAATGGATGCCTCCTAGTGCTTCCAATTTTAAAGTTTGAGCTTCATTTGCTCAATACTTTACATGTGGACTTTAAAAAAAATATATATTTTTTAGATATTTTTTTGATTATTGGTCATCTTGTTGCCAATAATATTTCTGAGCGCACTATTTCTTTAAGGCCAGTGCTTCACGTTAACAGTGCACTCGCTTGCAACGTGATGCTCACAGCCGCTTGGACCAGTTTACTTTACCTTTGAAACCAGGCGTTCTCCTGTATACTCACCTGCAGGAAACCGGTGCTTCATCGCTTCATCTGCAGACTCATCTCCTGACATCCAGTGATCTTGATCCCGACGCCGCATCCACGAACTCGGATCCTGTGAAGAAGAGGAGGAAAGACCAGGTTAGAACATCAGTCCTAGGGCCGTGCCGCATTTGAACCCTGCGCGCCCCCCTAGTTAACAATTTATCAGCTACTGTACAGCTGCAGCTTCTTTCCTCATTCCATCCGGCTCTCGCCTCGAGCTCCGCAGCTTCTGCCGGGCCGCCAACATCACCTGCAAGGGATGAAAGCAAAAGAGCAAACATCAAAAGTGGAATGGACAGCAATACAAGACGACAAACTTTACAATACAACAAAAACAGACAAGGAAAGACAAAGGCAAACGGGAACACTTACCTGAAGTATAGTGGCTTAGTCGCAGCAGGACTGGATTACCACGTGCAAGGGAGCAGTGAAGGAACTCTGTCCAGATCATACAAGCGCCCCTGCCAGAAGCAGCAGGACGGAGTGCTCGCCAAAACTAATCAACAGGTGAGCTTTCCAGGGACAGCGCATCCCACGGGTACAACGGTTGGGGAGAAGGGCTCTGGAAGGGGATCAGGTGCACAAGCTGGCATACTCACGCCCCCTATACTCCACGCAGGAGCAGTCCCGAGCAGCATCACCTATTACCACCAGTCAACACATAAGCACAGAGGGCGAAGTCGGACCCGAGCGACCTCACCCCCAGGAGGGCTACAACCGTGCCCCAACGCCTCCGCAAAGACCTTGTGAGCGTAACAGTATTCGGAAAGATTTTCTTTTTGCCGCTTTCTCTCCATAAGACATCAATGACTCTATTTGTTTGGCTGCTGTTTTGAAACCTTTCTAGCTTTTGGAGTTAAGTGAAACTATTTTGCTCCACTTCCCTTGTGAAGCTCATCTGTTTTGGGGACGCTGATCAGTCCAGTAGTAAAATTCCATTTGTTTTTATCTGTACACATAACTTTCTGTGAAGTGCCATAGGAATAGTTTGTGTCTAACTTTTTCGTTGCTTCATGATGCCTTCACAATACTTAAACATAAAAGTAAGACACAGACAACAGATTCAAAGTTCAAATAAAAGATCTTTATTAACTTATATGTTAGGATTGGGTCATTCCTAACTTGCCCTTTACTAAGATGGGATTGCCCTAGCTAAATAAACTAAGGATAGTCTGAGTCCGTAAGTTCAATTTAAGCCTGTCTGTGTCCAAAACCTATACTTGCCCTCACAACTAAAGCTAAACAATGCACAGGGATGTCAGTAACCAAAGAAACAGTCTTCAAACTAAAGTTCTGAGTTTCTTCCCCCCCCTTCCCCAAGTAGGCAGGTCTTCTGTTTTCAAATTCACAGTCAAATTAACTTGCTTAGTTTGCCTTTTCTTTCTGTCACCAATCTTTGCCCGACCAGCCTCAGCCGCTTGACTTCTCTTGGTTTACTCCAAGTAAGGGCTCCTCAGTCTAGGCGCAGTTGTCGAACTTCGCAGTCCACCCATCACAGGTCGCACAAACGATAACTCTTCCCACTTTACCACAATTCATTTCTTTCCCATAGGACTTCTGGACAACACAGGTTTCCTTTCTGCCTCTGTGTTGTATATACACATATGCTTCTGGTTCTCTTAAATGGCTTCTCGACTTGACCAATATGTGACTCGCACACTTTCCTTCGTGGTATTTCTCTTGGTTACCACCTTGCTTTCACACCATCCAATAGCGTTTTGCTTTTCACTCGTTTTACTTTGTTCGCAAGTGCTTTTTCTTTAAATTCATCTAGTTCATAAATGCGCATCACTTGTTTGCTTTGTGTGATTGTTCATATCTGTTCCAGATCTTATCCTTCGTTTGGCATTTACAACTCAGTATGTGCTTGGCAGCATGTTTGGAATTCAGTAGTTCACATTGGGTCTCCAGACCCTTTTTCCATATACATTTGCTTGACCGGCATCTGCCGTTAAACACACCATACCCCTGGAGTGCCCCGGCCTGAATGATGTATCCCTGTCACTTATCGGTATGCAACTGCTCCCCAGGTGCTGTGGTTTTGCTCTTGGGTACTTGCTGGCTCATCTCTCCTGAGGAGCTCCTGCAGACTTTCCTTCAGCGGTCAGCGACATCGGGGAAGTCTGCGTTCCCCACTCCCAAAGAGGAATACACAGCAATGGGCTCTGCAAAGCTTTAGACCCTGTTGCGGCCCGCTTGACCCTCTGTCTCTTCCCGGCTTCTCTGCAGTTTGCGTCCTTTTCACCGGCCCATATTCTGCCTGTTCCACCTCGGATTACCACGCTCTCCTGCCCAGTTCGCTCTCTCCTCTGCAGCTTCTCTCTCCTTTTATACACCTGCAACAATTTAACAGGTTGCAGATGTGAGCTTGTAGTTCCAATTGCCTGACCATAGTTATTAGGGCATGCCTGACCCTCACAACCATCCTCATGGCTCCTTCTCGTCTCAGTACCACAGTGGTGAAATGACAAGCTAGTGTGCGCTACTCCTGGTCGCCGCTTCCGCGTTCCAGTACTATGGTGATATGAATATGGGGAAGTGATTACCAACAGCCTATAAAGGCAGGGGGAGGGTAAGGTTGGTTCTCACCAGACCTCCTCTTCACCCTCTCCCTAGTGTTCCTGTGTTGATGATGTCTTCGGCTGTTATCCCGGGTAGAGGGAAAAGGATAGCAATATCCCATTAATGTAGCTGGGACTGAATGAGGGTTCATCATGGATTGGAAATGGGTGATACCTCGTCTCACCCAAGGAAATCCCCCTACCATTCCCCAAGACTCCCAGGTGATCCTCCCTCACATCTCCACCCCCAGGTTTGGGATCCAAGAGCAATGGCCCTTCCCTGGCCACCTGAACAGAGGATGATGGGGAGAAAGAGTGAGGAGGCCTTCAGGTTCCTCACAGTATTTACCTGTTCGAGGGGATTGGGTCCTCCGACATATTCCATATCTATGACATGTAATCACCACAGCTGTGCTGCTTCGGAAACTTTTTTCTGCGTCCTGCGTCGATGACGTCGATGCGCCGTCGTCGAGGACGTCCGACGTCATCTGATGTGATAAGTAGGACGCACGACGCCCGTAGCCTCAGTTCCGTTTTTTCCGCGAACGTGTTGCTTCGTGAATCTTGGTTAACGCCTCGACTCTTTGGAGTTTTGTTCTTCTCGGTTCTTCGAACCTGTTCGTTTTGTGAAAATCCTTTGTGTGAAGATGTCTTCTACTTCGTCTTCGACCCCGCGTCCGGGTTTCAAGAAGTGCGGGCAGTGTGGGTCCAAGATGTCGGTGACGGACTCGCACGACGCCTGCCTCTGGTGCCTCGGGGAGGCCCACGACACGGATGACTGTATCGACTGCCAGTCGCTCAAGTCCAAAGCCTTACGCGAACGTAAGAAGAAGTTGTCGGTAGGTCGGGTGTCCAAGCCCCGGAAGTCGGAAGTCCGCGGGGCTTTCGACGGATGATTCGAGGGGTGACTCTCCGCGTCATCGTCGGAAGTCTCGTGGGTCTCCTTCTAGGAGTCGGTCTCGCCACTCCTCGGCCTCTTCGAGGCATTCTCGGAAGCGCCGACACCGGTCGTCTTCCAGGTCCTCTTTGGAGGATTCTGCCCGGCACGTCGCTTACCCCACCAGCCGTGCGACGCCGGAGGAATGGGCTTCCTTCGGGAAGAAAATGCTGGCGATTTTTGAGTCGCAGGGTACTAAGCCTTCCGCGCCCCCGAGTGGGGTCGGTCGTGAGAGGTCGAGAGACACCGCTCGCAAGAGTGGTCGGCACGAGCCACGGGAGAGGTCCCGTTCAGACAAGGAGACTCGTTCTCGACGTACCCGTTCCAGGTCCCGGTCCTCGACGCGTTCGAGACCGTGTGCACCTGTGAGGTCTTCGAGGAAGACATCGACGTCTGAGGCGACGAGGGCGTCGACAGGCTTTCTCGAGGCTCCGGCTCCGAGGAAGTCGTCGAAGCCATCGACGCTCAGGTCGTCGAGGGACACGCTCGGGGCTCCGGCTTCGAGGGCTGTGTCGACGCCGCCGATGCTGGCGGCGCTGCATCTGACTTCGACGCCGATTTCCTCGACGCCGATCCTCTCGGCGCCGATGCCTGTTCTCTCGACGTTGGCGCCGATTCGCTCGACGCCATCGACTCCTTTCGTGTCGGAGGTACCCCGTGGCACGGGGGAAACCCCTAGGAAGGCTCTGGTTAAGAGCAAGCACTCTCGGGTGCCTTCTTTTCGCCACCTGGAATATATTTCAGAGGCGGATGAGGATTCTGATGGCCTGGTTCCTAGTCAGGCTCCAGATGAAATTGTCTCGGGCCATAGTCAGTTTGACGATTTGAGGCAGTCACTGCATGATGCCAGTGGACTGGACACCTCTCCGGAGGTGGAGTTTTGTAGGCCTGAGCCTGGCTCTCATGCCGATTCCTCGTACCGGCGCCTTATGGCTAGGGTTTCTGAGTACTTGGGATGGTCTGCTCCCCCAGGGGAGTTTGTGCAGGATGATCTGACGGACAGCCTTGATGTTGGTCCCCCAACTGATCCGGTACTGCCGTTCCATATGGCTTTACAGAGAAGGATGGCGGCGGCTTGGACTGCTCCGGAGAGTCTCCCGGCGGTGGGCAGATCCTTGTCGCGAAAATACCGTCCAGCAAGTAGCAACCCCTGCTACTTGACCAGGCACCCCACTCCGGAGAGTTTGGTGGTGCAGGCGGCCATGGCCCCGGCAAAGCAGGCGTCGTACCCTACCATCCCTCCTGATAGGGACGACAAACGTTTTGATGGCTGGGCGAAGAAAGTGTTTTCTTCTGGTGGTATGGCGCTTGAGGCGGCCAACTCCATTTGTGCCTTGTCTCGTTTCACACACACTCTGTGGAACTGTGTTGCGTTAGCGGCTGAACATATTCCCGAAGGGGATGAACGGGATGGTTTCCTTGCTATGGTCCAGGATGGTAAGGATGCCATGTGTGAGTCCGTTCAGTCGGGTTTGGACTTGGCTGAATGCGTCAGTAGGTCCATGGCGGCGAGCACCGTGATACGCAGGTTTGCCTGGTTGCAGAAGTCGGGGTTTGCTCCTGATGTGCAGTCCCGGCTCCTCAACATGCCCTTTGACGGTGAACACCTTTTTGGCAGCAAGGCTGACGAGAGCCTTGAGAGGTTGCAGACCTCAAAAGCTGCAGCGAAGTCGTTGGGCGCTGCAGTTCGCCAACCTCCGTCTTTTCGTCCTAGGGGACAGCAGTGGAGGGGTGGTTCCTTTCGCTATTACTCGGCCTTCAGTAAAGCGAGAGGAGCTGGCAGTCAAAGAGGCCAACGCAGGGGTACCAGAGGTGGACGACAGGGTACCCGTGGTGCCAAGGCCGCTCGGGCAGTTGCCTCTTTGCCCTCAGGTAACGCCGCAGCCGCTCCCACTGAGTCATGAGGCCATGTCCCATGGTTCGCCGGTTGGGGGAAGGCTGGCGCAGCATCTTGTAGAGTGGCAAGCCATTACTTCAGATGTGTGGGTTCTGGAGATCATAACCCACGGCTACTGTCTTCCCTTTCGGCACAGGCCTCGCGACAATCCACCGGGGAACCTCTTTGCAGAGTCCGGATCCGCTCCTTGCGCAGGAAATTCAAGCCCTGCTGGAGAAAGGCGCCATAGAATTGGTGCCTGTAGCGGAGAGGAACAAGGGATGGTATTCCCCTTATTTTTTGATTTCGAAGAAAGACGGGGGATTGAGACCCATCATGGACTTGCGCGGTTTGAACAAACTCCTCAGGAAGGACAAGTTCAAGATGGTTAATCTCTCTCTCAAGTCCTCCATGCCCTTCAGCTTCAAGACTGGTTGGTGTCACTCGACCTCAAGGATGCTTACTTCCATGTGCCGATCCATCCCAAGCACAAGAAGTACCTGAGGTTCGCGGTTGGCGACTCGCACTTTCAGTTTCGGGTCCTGCCGTTCGGATTGACCTCCGCCCCGAGGGTTTTCACCAAGCTCATGGTGGTGGTGGCAGCGCATCTCAGGCAAGGGGGGATTCACGTCTACCCCTACCTGGACGATTGGTTGATCAGGGGGAGCTCTCCCGAGCAAGTCCTGGATCATCTGTCTGTCACCTGCCACTCCCTTCACAGCTGGGCTTCTCCCTCAATTTAAAGAAGTCCCATTTGATGCCAACACAGCGGCTCCAGTACATCGGAGCAGTGCTCGACACTTCCCTGGGGCAGTGTTTTCCTCCCCAGGTGAGGGCTCTTCACATTCAGCAGATGGTGCACAAGTTTCAGCATGCCCAGACGTTCCCAGCGTTCGAGTTCTTGAGGTTGCTCGGCCTCATGGCATCCTGCATTCTTCTGGTGCCAGAGGCTCGCCTGCGGATGATATCGTTGCAGTGGGCACTCAAGACGCAATGGTCGCAGTCCTCCGGCAGGATGTCGGACCCGGTTCAGGTGCCGCCCTCGGTCGCCCGGGACCTTCTGTGGTGGGCCGTCGAAGGCAACTTGATGAAGGGGGCTCCATTTTGGCTCCCCTGGCCGGAGGTGACGATCGTGACGGATGCATCCCTCACGGGATGGGGAGCTCATGTCAACGGGCCGACAGTCAGCGGTCGTTGGTCTCCGTCGGAGTCCAGACTCCATATCAATCTGTTGGAGCTGAGGGCCGTCAGGCTAGCCCTGAAGGCTTTTCTGCCGACTGTGCGAGGAAAGAGTGTCCTGATCCTGACGGACAACACAGTGGCCTTGCACTACCTCAACAAAAAGGGGGGGCAGGGTCACTTCCTCTGTGCAGAAAGGCGATGCAGCTCGAGTTCTGGGCCATCCAGCAGGAAGTTTCGATCTCGGCAGTTCATCTGGCCGGGGACGAAAACATGACGGCGGACGCTCTGAGCAGGCAGAGCGCGATCTCTCACGAGTGGGAGTTGGCTCAGGAGATTCTCCTGGAGATCTTCGCCCTTTGGGGGACCCCTCAAGTGGATCTCTTCGCCTCCAGTGTCAACCGGAAGTATGAAAGGTTTTGCTCGCGGGAATTTCCTCCAAAAGGAGCCTTAGGAGACGCGTTTGTGGTGGAGTGGTCATTCCCGCTGCTGTACGCGTTTCCTCCAGTCCCCGTCATCCCGCAAGTGCTGCGGAGGTTACGGAAGTTCGGTTCCCGGATGATCCTCATTGCTCCGGCGTGGGCTCGGAGGACGTGGTACCCGGACCTTCTCCACTTGTCCATCTGCCCTCCACGTCGTCTTCCCTACCGAGACGATCTGCTCTCACGGGAGGGGGGTCAGGTTCTCCATCCAGAGGTCAGATCCCTCAACCTTCACGCTTGGCTTCTGAAAGGTTGAGGTATAAGGATTGGGACCTCCCTGAAGACGTGATGGAGGTGTTGCTTTCGGCCCGAAGGCCAGCAACAAAGTCTCTGTACCGTTGCCGTTGGCGTAAGTTCTGCGACTGGTGCAGAGTTCAGAATGTGGATCCTTTTGCATGTGACATCCCCATGGTGCTGTCCTTTTTACTTTCTTTGGCCCACAGGGGCTTGCAAGTGGGTACCATTAAAGGTTGCCTGGCGGCGCAGTCCATCTTTAAGCGCTCGTCTGAAGAGTGTTCTTACTTTAAAATACCTTTAATTTCACAGTTTCTGAAAGGGCTCACTAATGTGTTCCCTCCGTCACCTTTCCTGGTGCCCGGTTGGGATTTAAACCTTGTTCTTAAGTTTCTTAGGGGTGCTCCGTTTGAGCCTTTACATTATTGTCCTTTGAGACTGTTAACCCTTAAAACTGTATTTTTAGTTGCGGTTACTTCCGCTCGCAGAGTGAGTGAGTTACAGGCACTTTCAGTTAAGCCACCCTTCACTGTATTTCACAAGGACAGGGTTGTCCTTAGAGTTCGTCCTTCTTTTCTTCCGAAGGTAGTGACGGAATTTCATTTGGCCCAGAAGGTTGTTCTTCCGGCATTCTATCCTCCTCCGCATCCTGGTAAGGAAGAGGAGAGGCTCCATAGGCTTGATCCTAGGAGAGCTTTGAGCTTTTATGTTTCTCGCATGTCCCGGGTCAGAGTGGACGATCAACTCTTTATTGGTTACGCTGGAAAGCGTTTGGGGCAAGCTGTGACGAAACAGACTTTGTCTCGCTGGATTATTTTAGCCATATCAGAGTGTTACCGCTTGGCGGCTAAGGACCCACCGGCTGGCTTGCGGGCCCATTCTACCAGGGGTGTGGCTGCATCTACTGCCCAGCAGAGGGGTGTTCCTATTCGCAACATCTGTGATGCAGCCTCCTGGGCTTCAGTACATACATTTGTACGTCACTATTCCCTCGATTCCATCCGAGGACAGGATCTGGCCTTTGGCAAGGCGGTCCTTTGCTCTGCTATTTGATTGGCTATTCTAAATTTTGATTCTAAATTCTTTCCCTCCTCCTTGCGCTGGTACTGCTTTGGGAGTCTGTCATAGATAAGGAATACGTCGGAGGACCCAATCCCCTCGAAGAACAAGTCACTTTCTTACCTGGTAACGTTCTTTCGATGGGATGGTCCGACGACGTATTCCATATCGCTCCCGCCCCCGCTGCAGAATTTCTTTTGCGATTGCAGCTTACGTTCCGCAAGGCTTTGTGTCTGACTGGCAGTTGACTAATGTCACACGTTCTGGGGGAAAAAACTACAACTGAGGCTACAGGCGTCGTGCGTCCTACTTATCACATCGGATGACGTCGGAGGAGGTCCTCGACGACGGCGCATCGACGCAGGACGCAGACGCCGAAAAAAGTTTCCGAAGCAGCACAGCTGTGGTGATTACATGTCATAGATATGGAATACGTCGTCGGACCATCCCATCGAAAGATTGTTACCAGGTAAGAAAGTAACTTGTTCATCTGTCCTGGATGATTCTCAGCTGCCTCATCCTGAACTCATCAAAAACAGAAGTTAACTTTCTCGCAACCTCATATGCCGTCCCTAAACCCCCCCCCCCCTGTCCTTCCTTCATAACCCTCTGGCTCTCACCCAAGGCTCCCCTTTGAAAGTAACCTAAAACTGCAACAAAAAATCACTACAACTGCCTCTGCTGCTCCTATTAACCTCCTCAACATGTGTACAATGCGTTATTTTCTTATTAAACACTCTTCAAAAACTCTAATTTCCGCTCTGTGCTCAGCAAACTATACTGCTGTACTCTACTCCTTGGACTTCCTCCTCCTCTACTCCTTCCGCCTCATCTCTACTCCTTCCTCCCTCTAGACAAAGTCCTCAACTTTGCTACCCTCACTCTTTGCAAACTACCCTTTTAATCCCCTACATCTACCTACCAACATCATGCTGGTTGGCTCTTCATGCACAACCACTCTTTTTTTCAAGTTCCTTCTCTTAGTCTACAAAGCAATGAATGGTCTTGCTCCTCACTACCTGTCTGATTGCATTTTAGGTTACTCACCATCTCGTTGTTGCCGATCCTCCTATGCATGCAACCTCACCATACCATACCGCTGGAGCCTCGTCTCACTTCCGCTTTTTCTCTCTGCTCCACTGGAACCCACTCACCAAAACAATCAAAGCCAGCCCAACTGTGGATCATTTCAAAGCTCAGCTTAAACTTCACTTACTTGCTACAGTGGACTCCCTGTGCCCTCTCACCCATTCTCCCTACCTAACCCCACTGCTGCCTCCAGTGACGCTTAATAATGTAATTTGGTATATTTAACTAGTACTCCTGGGTATGCTTCCAACATCTGTAAATGTTATTGCAAGTCATTTCTTATTGAAATTGACATCCCTGTTCTTAAAATAAATGCAAACATATCCATGATGGGCTGGTCCATGAAGCGTGTTGAGTGAAAACACTTTAACAACTCTATTGCATAATCAATCCGCAAGATATCTGAAATCAAGTGATAATGCTGATAATGCTACTCCAAAAAAAATGAAGCTGTATATCCAAAATACAATCCCCCGAGATAATCAGCCCTTTGTGGAAGGCTGTACATCCTGAAAGGGGCAGACTTAAACTATTCTGACACAAAAACTGAACTGAAAACCATTGCTCTGCCGATACAGAGGTAGAGGGCAACATTCCAGAGTCACACAAAAGGATACTCTCTTCAAGAGATGAGCCAAGTGTGCAAGTTCACCTGCCTACTACTACTACTGAAGGGTCTGCACCTTACCTGTCCCCTCCACCCACCCCCCTGAAACCAAGACTGGCAATCTTCACGCTCATGATTCTCCTTGTGGATGACATTTTGTTCACAAGAACGGTCTCTCGAAAGGATATTGAGTAATGCTTGATGGATCCAAGCTACCAATTGAAGGAAACCTTATTGTGCACCATTCCGGCTAGATTGGTGCCACTGGCTTAGAATCCTCATACTAACTTTTGGAACTGCCAGACCAACAAGAACTATGTAACGGGAAGGTAGCTACAAAAAAACAAAAAGTGTCAATCTAAAACTAGCACCAAGAGGCTTTGAAGCAGCATTGAGTTTGCTTAGAACCACCTCTAGCATAGGAAAAGCCACACCTACTCATCACCACATGGCCAGACCTGAGAGTGGGTCAAAGAAAAACAGATGGAGAGTACTGCACACTTGAGCACAGAGATGGATAACTAACTGATAGTTAAGCAGAAGTACATTTAAGGTTGTTCCATAGTGATCCACCAAACTATGTTCATGCACACATCACATGCCTTTCGCTGTTTGATGCTTTCCAACATCATGCCTTATTTTTCCCTGCTTAGTCTCAGGCTGCAACTATGATGCCCATCATTATTAGTTTAGTAACAAATATTTCACAAACCCTGTGTTCCAAATCTCCAATGTTAGTATTTATGCTGCCCCTCAATGTGCGATTACTGATAGCTAATCGAAGACCAGTAAGTTGTCATACATTGTACTGTTGCATTTAATGCCTGCAATAACGAGTTGTTTTACTGACATACATTAGCTAACGTTTACTACCTTTTGTTTATTTTCTTAACTTATAATATAACTGTTGCTATTGAAAGTAATGGTATATGCATGCATGCAGGCTTTTTTTGTGTTCTGGTTTCCTCCTGTTATTAAGGGCTTTATACCAACGCTCAGAGGCAAAACAAGTGGAATAGCATCACTTGTAAGAGAATTACTTCGAGAATACCTGATCCGAGTCGGTACTCTGCACTACTTTATGTGGAGTATCTCGAAGCATTGTTTTTAAATTTGAGTAGGGTCTCTACAGGGAAAAATAATAAATAGACATGTTTTCACCTGTACGACCTCTAACGCTCTAACACACCCTTGTAGGTCCATAGAATGATGCGTTTTTTAGAGTAGTGGGATTTGATTAAGTATTTCATTTTGTGAACAAGTTGGGGCAAGCCTCTCCTTATCTGTCCTCGACCCCTAGATAAGCGGCACACCAGCGCAATCTAGGGTCAGACACCACAGGAGGGACCAGATAGAATGGTTGGAGGGCAAGTTGTTTAAAGTTAAACGCAGGGTAACTTTAAAAAGGAGAATAAACCGAATCATTGACCTGTCGCTGCTTGTGTGAAATAAGGCTAGGTCAGGCCGTGATGCTTTGTGAAGCCAGCTCTCTCTGATGGCTAATGGGTCGAAGTGGTTGCTAGTGATGAGGTCATGGGCAGGAAGAGAATGAGCGTTATTCAAGGCACAAGTTAGGAGGGGCTGAGGGTCATTGCGCAAGGTAGCAGGTGATTGATCAAGTGAATGGACTTGGTTCTGGGAGGCTAGGTGGGATGAGGGGGGAGGTGTGTGTTTTTGGGGTGTGGTTTGAGTATAGTGTATGCTATGGATTTTGGTGGGGTCCTTTGTGATGATGGGGCTAGAGAAGAAATGCTTGGGGGGGTGTTTATGCAGCAAGGTGGTTTGAGGGGGGAGCTGCAACTTGATGGAAGTATTTGGGGCTAGGTTTCTGTTTAATAGTGGGGATGCATTTGTAAACAATTACAAGGAGTGAGTGACCTGAGATTCTGCAGTGAGCGGGGTTGGTAATGGTATCCGGGCCTTGAGTGATGGGTGGTATTGTGCATTTTGGTTCTCGCTTTGATGTTGTGATTGGGGTAACCTAGTAGATTGTGACTTTTTGTGCGACGTGTGTCAGGGCAAAATGCAGCCTCAGGAAAGTCATCTGAGTTGAAGGTGGTGCGTGATCGAAGGTGCGAGTTTCTAGTGTAACTTTCCTGTGGGGTCGTTTGGGTGGGGACATGGGGATATGTGCTACCTGCTGTGTTCAGGGGTACAGGCATCTGGTCAGCGAGAGAGCGAGCGAGCGAGAGAGAGCTGGGGGCAGGTAGTGGTTAGAAGCCTGACTTGTTACTTGTGTGTCTGGAGACTGCACATAGCGTGCATTATCTTTGATGCAGGCATGTGTAGGGCTATTGCGTGGGAGTATTTCAGGTATGCTGTGAAAGTGATGATGGCTGATTGGCATCATCTCAGGGCAATTGCTAGACTGAGAGCTGCGTGCTATGCGGCATGAGATGTCCACGTCTAGATAGATTTTAGCGTTGGTAGCTCTAAGAAGCATTAGGCACGCATGTGTGCGCGCCTTCTGTGCCCAAGTCTCTTTACTCATCAAAAGTCTCTTGATTCAGAGAGCCTGATGTACAACAAATAAGATGCAGTTCTTTTCTTCCCACAAGTATTCAACTACAGTGTCACCCCGTATCCCCCTCAGTCTGGCTCAGATCCTTCCCCATTCCAGTTAGTCTCCCTAAGCCGGGCTCAGACCAATTGTAGTTCACCTTGCTTTATCAAAGACTTTCGAATGTGCACAGGATTTAGCTCCACCTGTTGCAGGACCACTATGATACAAATTTCCGTTTGACAATGTAGTTGCCATTCAGTTGGATACCTAACAGAGCGCTTCGAATGAGCAACCACATGGTGGCGGACCACTCTATCTGTTATCTCACTTGGCCTCACAAAGTTCATTCACTCATTTGGTTTCCAATAAAATTTGTGTCGCTCATCACATGTGTTTCACACACTGTCCTCTTTGGATTTCTTTATACAATGTTGCTGCTTGCAACTTTGGTTCAAGCACAAGCTAGTTTGGTATCAGTCCCTCCGACTCACCGGCTGTGCCGTCTTTACTGGCGCTGCTTTGTTGTAGGAGCCAAGGACAGTACCAAAGCAGCAATCGCTCATCCCCGCCTTGGTTATCGACGCAGGAGAGCCTCGGATACCTTTGGTGCACAGTGTAGGTTTGTTCAGCTTTAGTTCCCGGTCTTGGGCTTCTTATTTTCCAAGGTTCGTGAAAGTAACTGTCTTTAGAGTTCAAAGGCACTTCCCTCCTTGCAACCCTCTCTGGTCTCGCCGTCTTTCTCCTTGTATTAAACTGGCATCTCTGAACTGCTGTTTCCTCGTGTACTTTTCGTCGCTCAGAGTAAGCTTTCGTGCTCAGCCTTTTATCAGTGTGGGGAAGTGTGATGCAAGTCAGGTGTATGTAAGGATCATTAATTGCCTGACCTTGCCTGACCATGGTATTGGTACATGTCCGGTATACAGCTCTGGTGTTAGTCAGTTGTCGCTCCAAGGTGAACTGCCTGCAAGAAATGTGTTCATGCCGGGAAAGGGATGGGGGGGGGGGCTTGGGTTCCTAGCTATTTTACCTGGTAGGATGGGGAAATGGTGTTTCAGGGAAGGGTATACTGCGTCTCACCATACGTGTCCCACTTCCACTCCCCGAAGACCCCTCGTCCAGGGGATCCTCTCGCACTGGTCCACCCCCAGGAACTGGATCCAAAAGTGATGGCTGTGTCCTGGCCACCTGGATGACAGGGCCCTGGGGACTAGTGGGTGAGACAGTCATGTTTCTCACAATATTTACATGTAATCTCCCAGTATTTGATGAACCTGCTTTCTTTTATTGTTTAACTGCATAAGCCGAATAAGACCGTACTAATCGTTCCCCTGCCAGAAGGACCACTTCTATGGACTTAAAAGGAATAGAGTGCAGTGTTGGCCGAAGCAAAGTGCACACCACAAATGCCAAAATCCATCAGTAATTGAGGCTTTTATATGTTCTACAGACACAGAAAATGTTGATGTTACTTGTATCATTGGCATATGTAGGACATTTGTAAAATCCATTCCATGTTTTCAGTGAGGTGCAGAATCGCACTAGTTTGTGGGGGTAAAATATGGGTGTCACTACTGAATTCCTAATGTGTGAATGGTGGTTGGTGGTTTTTGTCCCCAATATACTGAATAATGTAGTGTAAATTGCCCTGGTGCCCAGGCAGTCATTCTTGTATGCTTCATGAATTAAATAAAAAGTCCATCCTTTTTATAAAGTCATTATTTTCTTTATTTTTTTGCAGACAACACTACTGTTGAAAAATTAAGAGCAATTTGCTTAGACCATGCAAAACTTGGTGAAAGCAGCCTTAGTCAATCCCTGGACTCACTTTTCTTTGGGCCTTCTGCATCCCAAGTGCTGTATCTAACAGAGGTTTGTATCTTAGGTGTTTTCAAACATACTGTTATTCATGTGTCATTGGAGAGCGAAACCTGTTTGAGAATTATCTCTAGTCCACGACTGCCTGATATATCGGCTTTAAACACATTTTATTAATGCATGTGAAATGGTTTTGTGGCTTTATTTTATCTTAGCCATGCAGACTTAAATTTTAGGAATGAGGCAATCTGCACAACATTGTTACGCACAAGGCTACTGGTCCCTGTGAGTTTTGGGGGTCTGCCTTTAGGCCACTAATCCCATTCTGTCGGGTTTGTGCCACACAGAGTGGAAGTGGTTTATCTATGTAATCCTCTTACGTCCTGTCCCCGTTAATCCATACTGCATGGGTGTCCCTTCCAAGGGACTGGAGACGGAACCTTTTTCACCTGAAAAAACCTTCTTCCTCTTTAAATTTAGAGGCGCGCAGGGGTGAGGCCCTGGGAGTATGCACTGCCCTGACTCTGCCCTCCGGCGCCACACCTCAGTCCCCTTTTCTGCATCGACGGGAACGGGCTGAATTCACCAGCGCTCATGGGTTTGGCTTCGGCCATGTAATTCCATGCTCAGATACTTCTTCTCTTTGTCTTTTTTATCATTCAGGTCCTCGGTCGTCACGCTCCTTCCCGGCGCATGTAGACTTCCACAGGGTTCAGCAGGTGTCCATCCTGCAACGGCCTCTTCCCAACTTCAGACCCCCACGCCCTCGCTCGGCCTATGTTGCCTTGGTCCAGACCACGGTCGGCAAGCTTGTGCAGCGTGCAACGCCCGGTCATCGAGGTTGCTGAAGAACAAACTAGCCAGTTAGAGGGAGCCCTTCCAGAAGTCACCTCCAGAGGACCTCAAGAACTTGGTGAAACTTCGATCCAGGCCCAAGGTAGGGCCTCTATTATTTTCCATTGCACCCCACAAGGCGGACTCCTTCCCAAGGACTTGCGGCCGGGACCGCTCAGGTCCTTGTACCAGCACGTGCACCAAGGCTGCTCCAGCTACCGGCCTACAGGCCGAGGGATCCCTGGATCCTCCTGGAGACAGTGTTGAGAAGGTTCTTTTACCAGGTCTTCCGCCGAGGGGTTCTTGTACCAGCATTATGTCCTAGTGGCCATACCCTGGTACCGGCAATACATCAGAGGGGGCGCCTAAACGCAGCTCTACCGGCCCCTGCCCCAAGGGTGTCACACCTACCGGGGTCTAGGGGCGAGGAGCAGGTTAGGCCTTGCGATCCACACTCAAGAGTCTTGGAGAAGGCTGGGCCCAGCTAGCCAAGCAACATGACAGGCATTTGGTAGGCAGCTCGACAAATTGGCCGCTGCGCCAGACACCGGCACCTGTCCGCCATTCCACGAGTTCGGCGAGGAACGAGTGTCAAGGTGTGACTTGCCTCAACCAGGTACGTGGCCTGCAGCCTATCCTTGATTTACGCAGGGCAGGTTACCGCTGCGTCCGTATGGGCAGGCTATGCATCGGCCGCAGCAGCCGCCCGCTACCCCGGTTCTTTGAGAGGTTCCTCGGCTCATGAAGTCCCCTCGGATGGGGGTTAAAATCATGGCTGCCATCAGGGAAGTGCTCCCTCCAATGCTTCCGGCACACAGGTTTCTCCGCTGGCGCCCCCGGCGCAGCCTCTGCCTCCGGCGCCCCAGCCGATTCCTCAGGTGATCCCGTACCAGCCTCCTCGACTTCCTCCGGCTCCGGTCCCCGTACCCCAGCCTCCGGCTCCCGCAACTCCCCCCACCTACGCAGGATCCCCCTGACCCACAGGATACAAATGAGGAGGACCACCCTGACAAGCCCTCCTCAGCCAAGGCCTTCCACGAACATCTTGCAGGGCTGCCGGAGTATCTGGGCCTACGTCAACCCGAGGACGAGCAACCAGCAGAGGGGTTGCTTGCTGAGGTCCTCACGAGACGCCCCTCTGCCAAAACGAATTCCACTGCAGACCAACGTCTCCCTGGCCAAAAATGGTTGGCTCAAGCCCCACTCTGTCCAGCCGGTCAATGGACGCCAACCACAGGCAGATGGAGGGGATACACTCTTGCTATCGGCCCATCCTCAGCCTCCTCCTTGGCGACGCTGCTAGGCAAGGAGGAGAAAATCTTGGAGGCGTACTGGTAGAAGCTGTATTCCAATGCGTCCTTGCATCTTTGTCAGGCCAATGCCGATGCCATGCTGGCTGCCGCTAACCAAAGGTAATGGCGGGAAATTGCGGACTTCCTCGAACTCCCTACGCAGAGCCAATCACATTGCAAGGCGGGACTGGCTGAGGCCAAGCTGGTGGCGCACAACCTCATGGAATCCACTGTGGCCCATATTGACACCTCTGGCCGTGCCATCTGTATCGGCACGGACATGAGAAGGACAGCCTGGCTCCGTGCAACGAAATTTAACTCGGACGTCGTCGAACGCATATTAGATCTCCCATTCGAAGGGGGGGGGGCCCTCTTCCACTCCTCCACGGACGAAGAGCTGGACAAGAAGAAAAACAGCTCACAAACGGCCAAGTCTTTATCCATCTTGACAAAGACCACGCCCAAATTGTAAACCCAGTCACAGCAGTCACAGCAGCACTCCGACAAAGGGCGTACATACGAAGGATTTAGCGACTTCCAGGAACAGAGATCCAGGCAGCCGGACCGTTCGCCGACTCCAAATCGGCGTAAGCAACAAAAAGGGGTTGGGGTGGGGGGGGGTAAGGGCTTTTTCCAGTACCCCTCCTCCGTGACAGCCTCCGAGGGAAACAAGGCATGACACGTCCCTCCGGCTCCACGTGTCTCCAGTGGGGGGCAGACTTCCTCTCCATGCACATTTCTGGCGCCAGAATTTTGCGGACCCCTGGATCCTCTCCGTAGTATCCACGGGGTACCGCCTACCCATCCCAGCCTCTCCTCCTTCCTCTGCTCCACTCCATCAAGTTGGGACAGCAACTCTTCTGGCGGAGATCCGGTCGCTCATAGTGAGCCAGGCCGTAGAGGAAGTCCCAGCCTCCCAGCGAGGCTTGGGCTTTTACTCCAGGATTTTCGCCATTCAGAAAAAGAAACAGGCGGGCCTGCGATTTGTGCTGGACCTTTCCACACTCAACCACTCCTTACCTCTACAAATATTGAAGATGGTTACGCCAGCTTTTATAGCGGAAACAGTGTGCAATGGAGACTGGATGTGCTCCCTGGATCTGAAGGACGCGTACACGTCCCGATTTGGCAGCCCCATCTTTCTTTCTGTGCTCTCCTTCTCGGCGCACCTCACCCACTCTGGCGTGCAGGTGGACACCTGCTGCATTTACCTCGCAGCCATCAGGGCTAATGGGAACTCTGAGGAGGAGGGTTTCTCCTCCAACCCGATTGTCAAGAAACATTTAACGGGGCTCGCAAGGCTTTACCCGCCCATCAAGAGGCCACACCCCATGTGGGAACTGAACATAGTCTAGGGCACCCTGGCGCACAAACCATTCAAGCCAATGGCATCTGCGGAAATCAGGTTGGTCACCATTAAGACAGCCTTGCTAGTCGGCCTCACCTCTGCTCGCAGAGTCCACGAAATCCATGCACTAGTCGCCTCAGAACCTTATACTACTTTTCACAGGGAGAAGGTAGTCCTGCGGACACATCCAGCATTTCTGCCTAAGGTGCTGTCTGCTTTCCATTTGAACAAGGAAATATTCCTACGTATTTTGCCAATCCTAAGGATGAGGCACAGAGTTCTGCACTTCCTGGATGTCCGGCGTGCCCTGAAATTCAATCTTGACAGGGCGAAGGCCTTCTGCAAATCAGATACCCTGTTTGTCACTTTTGGAGGTGCAAGACCAGGCCAGCAGGCCTCCAAGGCCTCCATATCCCACTGGATGGTCTCGGCTATCAAAGAAGCATACGAGGGCCAGCACAAGCCACTTCCGGCGAACATGCACTCCTACGCAGTCAGGGCCAAGGCAAAAGCCATCGTATTCCAGCGCCATGTCCCTTGGCAAGTCATAAGCAGGACGGCCACTTGGGCCACTCCCTCGGCTTTCTGCAAGTATTAATGTTTAGATGCCGGCTCTAGATCTGATGCAGCTTTTGGGCAGGCGGTTCTCAGGAACCTATTTGCTTAAGGAGGGACTCCTCCCCACTTTGGAGCTACACTCTGTTGTAATCGCCCATGCAGTATGAAGGTAAGGGAATGGGACGTAAGAGTAATTCTGAGTTACTCACCGTAGTGACTAACATACCGTTAGTCCCCTTTCCTCCATTTGTCCCTCCACCTCCCCACCCCCTAATAATACTGGTGTCATTAGGCAATGTTAAATCTATTGTCGACTTGTCAATGGGGACTGAGGTGTGGCACCAGAGGGCGGAGTCAGGGCAGTGCATGCTCCCAGGGCTGCACCCCCACACGCCTCTCAATTTAAAGGGGAAGGTGTTTTTTTTGGTGAAAAAGGTTCCGTCTCCCGTCCCTTGGAAGGGACACCCATACAGTATGGAAGAAAGGGGACTAAGGTGACTATGGTGAGTAACTTATAATTATTGCTTGTCTGTGCCTGTCGTTTTTCTGGGCTGTTTTGTCAGTGTTGTTTTTTTGTTTTGTTTCAGTCAACAGTGCTACATCTAATTTATGGCAAATACTACCAGATCGTTTAAGTCTCAGGCAATTCTGTTCAAATGAGGCCTTTTTAAATTTGTTTAGAAAAAATTGAGTATGTTCATTGATTAAATTTCAGACCTAGCCATGGTTATAAAATAGGAACACTTAAATTAAAGAAATAGAATATAATTTGACAGGTGCACATAGCCAATTATAAGTTGAATAAAAAGTTAGTGGAATTTGTTAATAGGGAGCTATAAAACAAATCATGTAAGTATCGTACGACTAGATATGCAGACTGCCTGCTGACAAACAACCTCTCAACCCAGCAGGGAGAAAGATCACAACTTTTTTGGTTTAAATGTCGTAGGCTAATTTTCCCATAGTCAGAATGGCTTTTTAATCTTTCCTGTATATTAATGGGACACCATTCTCTGTTAAAGACAATATGGAAGCATGTTGCGCTACACTAAAAAAAAAAGTGAAAGTGAGCAGTGCGAGTAAGAGGTCCTATCTAAGGGCAGCTCTGAGAAGCTACTTCATTTGTGCTAGTGCACTTTCTAAATCTTAATATCTTATGAACCACTTGCTTTCAGTGGTAGCTGGGGATGTGTTTGGGAGTTATGATATATTTAGCGTGCTACATCCGTGTCCGAAAATAATTTAAAAAGTGTATTAGCAGTATGGTTTTCACACACATCTGTGCTTCGCCTTTGTTTTGATATCGTCTTCTTTCATGAATAAAACATCACATGCCTTATGGGCAGGCCTTTTCTGCTGCTTGCCCTTTATCTCTGCCTCTTGCTAATCCTAGGAAAAAAGGATGTGATGCTTGCTTTCTCAACATGTTCCCAACAAAGGAATTCTTTGTAAAATCTTGCTTCTTAATAGGCGTTTTTCACTTAAATGTGATTTCCCTTTTGTGCTTCTTAAGCTCCTTTTATGCAGTACCTGTGGGGTGGGTGCTATCCTTTTATCTGATTCTTAGTGACCGCCTACTGTTATGGAGCAATCCCCTTTTTTTTGTATGCACCCTGCCCTTCATTTTCAGGTACAGGAGGCATTTTAGGTGTATTCTGTAATGCGAGAAGCAACTGCTGATCAATGGTTTCACTGGTACTCCAGGACATTGTTTTAAGCCAATCATTGTAGACAAGCTTTATTTTAGTTTTTTTCTTCATAGGTATCGTTGGACTGTTTCAACTGTGTGTTAGTGGCTGTTAAGGCCAACCTATGATGGGAAACCCTGTGGTGCTTTTGTGTCCAATACCTGGGTTCCTGAGGTGCTGCAATCATATGCCATTGTGGATCAGCAGATGCTCACTGGGTTTCTTCCCAGGGTAAATGTGAGGTGCCTGCTGTGCTTTGCCATCTGGAGACATCCCAGAGTATTGTAAACCAATCCAGTCTTGTCCATGTTATCTCATTACACACACACTGGTATCCAGTACTGATCGGTTTTGTATAAAACATTGCAGAGACTGCCTCGTCCCATAGAAGTTACTTCCCTTTTCTAATGGTAGGGTGAACGGGTCATCAACATAAACATTTATATTCAGCACTTGCCTTCTAGATTTTTGACTTGATATAAAGGTCTAGTTTTTCCAAAACCTTCAACCACCAACCTTTAATAGCCTAGTCAGACTTGTCTTTATTCAGATAGAAATGAAAAGAAGGGAGTAATCTGACCCACATCAATTCTGTGACATGTATCTTCTCATGGAGAGACAGATCTAGAACGTTCACATATATCGGTTAGTCTATAAATACATTTTACCTTCTAACTCCTAATTATTGTAAATGGCACATTAAACATCAGTACAATATAATGCCTGGCACTTTAAGATATGAAATACTCCCCTGTTTTATATTTTTATTAAATGTATTTAGGAAACATACGCATGTTGGAAAAACTTTTTTTCAATGGATTGCTTAGCAAGTTCAATATTAAGTAAAAGGGCTAGTAATTAATGGTAACAAAATGAAATGTATGGCCATACACTACAATCAGCCAGGTTGAATTGGCCACTGAAATAATTGTGTAGCTGTAGCATTGCCCACCTGGCCGATATGGAAAACCTGTTCAAAATACTTTTTCCCTTCCACAGAGCACCCGCCTCCCCACCCCAACCAGGCATCACCAATATGTCCTTCCTTGTGAACTGGCTTGTGAGAGTATTCTATTGGATGCTACCTTCTGTATTGGATTAGAGTTTGGAGCTCCCCTAATGCATCTGCATTATCATTGGTGGGAAGTGGGAAGGAAAAGTCAAGCTTAAATTGCAATACATTTGGCATACTCTCCCCTTGATTAACAAGTTCATTGAAGGAATTTTAAAACCACGTATGATGAATGGTCCCTCGTCTAGATTAGGCTTTTGTTTCAAAAGCAGCCTTACCGTTGCTTACGTGATTAACAAACAAGTCATCCGTTTTGAGTGATCTTGACGAGATGGAGCCCTTTAATGTAAAAATATAATTTCTCAAATTGTAGATAGGGATACACCCTTGGTCATCTTTCGCTTCTCGCTGTAAAGGTGTTTTTCAATTGATTGCATCCTCCCATTTTACAAATAGGGCGCACTGTGCCCCATTACCTCAGGACCTTTTTTTCCTGCATTCGGCACACTGCTACTAAGGAACACTTGGAGTATGTTTCTTGCTTGCACCACTTTGCCTGGTCTTAATTTTTCTGGGTTGAAACGCTATCAAGACTTAAGTTCTCAAATGTCCATAACCGACCCCTACAAAATGTGGGTGCGGTGTCTGGGGGTGGCCATGATGTGGAGCAGTGCATTTTCTGTCAGTCGCGCAACCCCATAATTAGGTAATAGGCCACTAAGTTGGCATTAGGCCGTTGCCCCTTGTATTCACCAGCCCCTTTCTTTCCGAAGACTTGGGAAGTGTAAATGGAAGAACGGAACCTGCATGAGCAGGAGATACAAGAAATCGCAATATCGACCTCATTCCATAGCGAGTTTGCACCACTCTAGTTCAAATCCTTACTTGAAAAGTGGAGGCATACATCAAGGAAGGTTAAGTTTGAGGATTTGTTTTGCTACCAAAAACATAGTAAGTCCTCCTCCTGCTCACTTAGTTCTCCATGCATTGCCAG
Organism: Ambystoma mexicanum; assembly: GCF_040938575.1. Classification (NCBI taxonomy): domain Eukaryota; kingdom Metazoa; phylum Chordata; class Amphibia; order Caudata; family Ambystomatidae; genus Ambystoma; species Ambystoma mexicanum. The sequence goes on along the minus strand of NC_090939.1, from coordinate 498,040,834 downwards.
TGTTTTCTGAAATTCGCCTCTCCCCGTGTCCTACTGAACCTGACTGCCTTTCACCACCAGTGTCTCCAGCCTGGGATTCCTGGGTGAGTGGATTCTCTCTTCCCATTCGCCGGCCCACTTCTGTCTCACGCAGCTTCCCGGACTCACCTCTCCTGTTGTCGTGGGTAATGGCCACCTGCTTCACTCTGATCTGCTTCGGCAGCGTAAGTGTGGCTAGCAAACAAATTGTGGGGTGTGTATGTGAAGTGTTTGTGTTTGAAAGAAGTGAGTCTGAATAGTGATTCGGGAGGGTGTCCGAGTGTGGCGGAGGGGTTTAAGTGACTGGAAGAGGGAATAATAACAAAGGGTAGAGGTAAGGCATAGGAACAATGTGATGCATTGGATGGACAGAAGAGACGGGGGTAAGAGAGTTCATTTGGGTGGAGTTGGAGGAGGAGAATAGTGAGAGGGAAAGGAAAACATGGGCATGATTAGGATGAAGATTGAGTGGCATAATGTACAGTGTCTCTGTAAGGCACAATCCCATAGCCCTTTAGAACACAGACTGGATAGACTAGGGACAATAGTAGGAAGCTCTGGAGTGATTTTAGGTAGTGTAGGCATTCTGCCTTTAGATCCTCCCTTTGTAAAGTCTTGGACAATAGGGGTTAGGGCAACCTGGGTTAGGCACGAGGTGATTTGTAAAACGAAAGAAAGGGACAGCCACTGTTCCCATAAAAAAAAAACATAGAGAAAACTATTGATCCTCTCAGATCATTGAAGTATTCTGTGAGCCCTCTGTGACATTAATTTCCTCTGAAAACCACCAGGCACACTGGCTGCTTCTTTTTCCAAGTGGGACATGGAGGAAGAATTGGGCGTCATTTCAGGACTTTTTGGTGCCGAAGAAGTGAGAAACTGAACTTCAAGGGCTTGAACAAGTCTCTGAGGAAGGACAAGTTTAGCATGGTGACTTTGAGGGAGACTTTCCAGGCTTTACAGTGCCAAGACTGGCTGGTGGTGTTGGATCGGGCGTCACTGTTTCTAGACAAAATAATCTGCATTGGTCTAGTAGTTGCAAACTGCAAACGCTGATGACAAAATTGATCCTGGAACAGACACTCTCGTGCACAGACAAATTCTCCCGGATAACAAGCTCTAAGGTGAATTGATCGTAGAATAAAAAGATAACATGCAGTACAGTTAATGATTAGCATTTTGGTTTAACCATAGGCCATGTTTGGCCCTATTTAAAAAGACCTTAGAAAAGGCAAAATGTAATCTGAATGCCAGCAAGACTGAGATCCTCCTCATCGGCACACCTTCACCATCCTTTCCCCTCACTCTCTGGCCGGCCTCCCTTGGCCGCCCTCCTACCCCCACTTGCGATGCTAAGAACCTCAGGGTCATCTTCGACTCCACACTTTTTCCTTCTCCGCCCACATCTCTGATGTCTCTTAAAAGTCAAACTTCCTACTGCTCCTCCTCAGAGCTATTCTTCCTTTCCTCTCCTTCCCCCAGAAGCTCACCGTCTCCCAAGCTCTGGTTCTCCCTAGGTTGGACTTTTGTAACAGCCGCTTTTTAAATCTACCTGCCTCTATTGCCCCCTGCAACTAATCCAGAACAGGACTGCAAGACTTGTCCTTGGCCTCAAGCCCTGGGATTGTATCTCTCCAGCTCTGAAATCTCTCCATTGGCTCCCAGTGGATGCAAGGATTAAATTCAAAACCACATTGTCCACAAGGCTTTCTGGGGCCTGGGTAAAAAATACCTTCAGCTATCCCTGCGCAAATACCTCCCCTTTTGAGTTCTTTGCTCCTCTAGCTCCCTCAGGGTCAGTTGTTTTTCAAAGAAATGAGCTGGGGGTAGATCTATGTCTTTGGCTGGGGCTTCCCTCTGGAACAGCCTCCCTGCTACTCTAAAACTTGTGGAGAACCATCCCCGATTCCAGAAGCACATAAAGACCTTCCTCTTTGCTTCTGACTTCGCTCCCCTCTCCACTGCTGATCTGTTCTCTCTTGGCACTGTGCACCTGGCCACCCTCTGTCCTCCGGGCCCAGGTTCCTGCTCACCCTGCCACCCTCACACACTGCCTCCGCGCCACCCCTTGCACTGGGGTCTGTATCTGTACCCATACAGCCCCCCCACCTTCTTTTTCTTCCTGCACTTATCAGACCTACCCTGTCTGCTGCCTTACACCCAGCACCTGCCATTTGCTGGCTACACTACCACTTTTTGTTGCCTTTACTCCGCACTTTTCACTTCTCCCGCTTCCACTACCCCTCTCCCATGCACTTGTGTTATCAATGTCACTGGGCCCAGTAGGAACGTTGTTTTGTTCTCCAAATACATTATGGGATGCATAGTCTTAAATGGAAGTAGAACAATTCAAACTCAAGCATTTCAGTAAAGCAACTAAGTAGGTCGCCATGCGCTGGGCACCATCTTGGAGTGTGTGCAAAAAGTTGTACACTTAAAAACTTCCTCCAACAGCTTACCTTTACAACAACCATTGCATCTTGTACATCTGCCAGATATATCCTACACCTTGTGGGACTTAGCTGGGGAAGCTGACCATCGTATGCCATTTGATATGTGGTTTAATTTTATGCAGCTTGGCCTGAAGAAGGAAACTGCTAACCAGTTCCTAAAACCATGCTTGGGCATTGGATTTATATTCACTCTATAGGTACACATCTAATAACTTGCCATGTCATTCCAGGGTGCATTGCTGTTGTCGTCCAAGGCGTAAGAGTCTTCACAAACATTTACATCTTCAAGAGCAAAGTTTGTGCACCTGGCCATTTAATCGTCTGTTCTTCTAGTGTTAGTTAGACCATTTGCTTTTTCTAAAAAGTCTAGATCATAGCAGACACAAGGTCAACACCTACTCACCTTCTTTCCAGGGAGCAGGAGCTCCTTCCGACCACTTCAAGAGCAGTGGCGAGGCCAGGAAATGAAATACCATTAATTGCACACACGCGGTAAGCAGACTGCCAAATGCGCCTGAATAGCGTTCTGTGAATCTTTCTTCAGTGTTACATAGCTATTTAAAGCTCAGATGGAAAATAGCAGATTTGCTTCAATTGCACCCGATTTACTGCTCTTTAAACTAAAATCGCTGTGTGAAACACTTTTACACTTTTTTCGCCTTTATACACCACAAGGAGTGTATGTTCCAAGATGGCCGTCCAAGGGCCTGATGCTCCACCACCCACCAGCCAGTAACTAACCATATGCTGCCAGGCTCGGGTTGGTCACTGGTGCCTGTTAAAGCACCAAACTGGCACCAGCAGGCGTAAGCCGTCCCACCTCCCCAAGGCCCAGGAACCAAGACGGATGCCTGTCCTCAGCCTGTCACCAGCCTGCATGCCAACGCCATTTGCCAGGAATGCTGCCCAACGGCTGTCATCCATGGTTATAAGGTAACATTATCCTGCATTGTCACCAATTATTTGACAAGCCGCGAGCCTATTCTCATACACTACCTGTGTAGGGTGCCATCCCTGCATAGCACACGCCATGCAATCTGTCATACTTTTGCCGCTGTAAAACACTCTTCTCTACGCGGCCGTGACTATCGTGGACATATGCACACCACCAACCAGTCCCAACAACTTGAATGAGCGTTCGTACTGTGCCCACACTGAATGCTCTCTCTCCTAACATCATCCTGTGCATTGTTACCGCCTCCTGCAGCCCACTAACACTGCTGCTGCTCCCCTGTACAGCTTACAGTGCATAGTCGTGCCTACAGAGTAAGATCACAAACCTAGTATCTGACTCGGTTTTCGCCCGCGCTACAATTGCCAGCCTGGCCACTTGATTGCCAGCCTCTGTGCTCTACCTAATTGCATGCATCCTATTGTGAGCCTTGCCATTTCATTATGTCTAACCTTGTGCTCTACCTGATTTTATGCATCCTTTGTGAGCCTGTCACTTGATTGCCAGCCCCCACGTACCATCTTACTCACTGTTCCTATTGTGAAGATTACCATTACCGCCTACCCACTTATGCATTATCATTGCACGAGCCACCAAGTGTAGAACTTGGCTCCTGCTCACAACTCGTACTTGAACCACTGGATACTCTCCCACTCTCAGCCACACTTTGACTTATTGTCGAACATGACAGGCCAAAAGCATCACTTACCTCACTCTGGTTGCCTTACTACTCTCGACCTCCAGTCTCGTAAACTATTTCAAGGGACTCACAATAGAGAAGTCCAGACTAGTCCCACATAACCTGCTAAACATGGCTCCTAATATTTGCAGTCCTGCCATGTGCATGCCTTTAGGACAATCGACTACAGCCCCATGTACTACGTCTATTAGAAATCTCAACTAGCGCGCCAGACTTCCTAAACTGTACGAACCTCTGACTAGATCCTTACCACCCACTAATGAGAAAACAAACCTTCTCCCCAGTGGGATCCTCAACTCTGCTAACAGATACACCTCCCCATCTTCTCTCTGCAGCATGGCTATTCCAACAGGTACAGGCCCGACCAAGCTCTTGGTCCCTAATACCCATATCCCATATTTGACTCCAGCCATAGAGGATCACTCCATTAAAGGAGCTCTGCTTAACGTGAGATCCCTTGTGGCACATGCTATTGACATAGCTGACCTAATTACAGAAGGTGACCTGGATTTCCTAGCTATTACAAAGTCCTGGCTACACAATGCCGTAGGACCAGCGCTCATGCTAGCAATCCCACAAGGCTACACCATCTCTAGACAAGATGGAGAGGAATCCCGAGGCGGTGGAATTGCCATTATATCCAGAGAAAGCCTCTCAGTGAGACTAGTCCCTCACCAAACTATGCAATCATGTGAAATCCTCTCTGCTAAACTACCGCTAAATAACTCCCAATCACTCACCATGCATGTAATGTACAGACCTCCTGGTCCCCTAGGATCATTTGAGGAGGATCTGCATAATATACTTGCTAATAACCTCAAACCCACCTCCCAACTTCTGTTGCTAGGCGACTTTAATTCAGGTTTCAATGATCCAGCAGATAAACATGCCGGGGAAATTGCCAATTCCTTGGGTGCTCTGGGACTGTCACAAAAAGTAAACCAACCCACCCATATTAAGGGCAGAACCTTGGACTGGGTAGCCGACTACAATTGTACAGCTACTATTACCTCCATCTCCCCTCAATTATGGACCAACCACTCCCTTGTGTCTATCACACTATCAACTACTAGACCACAACCTTTGGGCTCACAAATAGTGCCACCTTGTTTAACCAGAAATAAAAAAATTATCACAGTGGACAACGTGATCCCTAATATCCTACCAACCTTAAGTTCCTTGCCGGATAACCTTGACCCAAGTACTTTTGTGCAGGAATATAATAACATCATGCTGACCACTTTAGTCAAAATTGCCCCACTTTAACTGAGACCTAGCAAAAATAGAGCACATCTCAATAAGGTTTTTACGCCTAAACTAAAGGACCCATGTACACTGAAAAGAAAGTGTGAAACCACTTGGAGACTTTGCCCAGCGAGAACAAAAAAAAGCTAACCTTAATTTCAACACAATACAAAAACGGAATCTATCTGGCAAAACGAAATTCCTACAGTGAACGTATTGCCAAATCCAATTCAAGTATGAAAGAACTTTTTACCATAATAAAAGAATTGGAGTCACTGATCCCAACACCAGAGGTATGCAACAAAAACAAAACCTGATGCTCTTAGATTCAACAAGCCTTAACTAATAAAATAAACACCCTACAAAACAAAATAAAAACCAAAGAAGACAATCTGAACTTAGCACAGTCGACTAATTCCAATAGTTTCCGCTTTACTAAAACATCTGCTCTAGAGGTAGAAAAAATCATTTTATTTTGTATTTTATTTTTATTGAAACTTCAGCGCAGCGAACCTGTTGGGAAGCCAACAAGTGTCGTCAAGCTTTTGTTACAACGCATCGTCATATGTGCCTTGTTATCCATTACAGTGTAAAAGAAAATTAAACAATCAGCAATCCAGCATATAAAGTTGTATCATGTCATTGTATTAATAACAATTTAAGAGTTCCATACAACATCATTTTTCAGTTAAATTTAGAGAGTCCAAGAACTTCACAATTGCACAGGTCAACTTAATGTTATGTCCGGCAAACGCATAAAACCACCAATTTTGATTGTCTGATTCAACAGGGGTAAAGTCTCCTAAGTGACGCAGTCGATGTAAGGTTAACGCGTGGCATCCGGTAATTAGATGTTCGATGGATTCGATTTGAAGGTTGCAGAATCTGCAAAGATTGCCGTTTGCTTTGTTAATGTGTCATAGAAATTGCATTTCCCTGGTGTTTAATGCATTCAAACGCAGCCTCAAAAATTGGTCACGATGATGTCGCGTGAGGCAAGTTACCAAGCAGCGACAATAAGCATTGAGTTTGTGTACGCCTAATCCCGATCTCAAGAATGTAGGCTTCGTTTTCACCAGATCGTAATTCTGGATCCAACACCAACGGTCATATTTCTTTTTTACGCACTGAGGTTGGCTGAGCAAGTCAGCTATGTTCAAATCGGTATTGTTTAGAGTGGCTTCCAGTAATTGCTGCCAGTCTCCAAGAGGGCCCGGTCACCCACAGCCTGGACGATTTTCAAAAAGTTGGTATGACGCAGGCAGTGGGTGCAGCTACATCTTTTGTAGCACCATTATTGATTTCCACATGACGCAACTATGTATTGAATTTATTGATAATTCATATCGAAGAGACACCATTGAAATGTACAAGGGTAGATGCAATGCCCGACGCCAAAATAAGCCTTCAAGCTTCTGCCAGAACAGGGCATCAATGTTCCAGCCTGATTCGGATCCAAATGTAATAGCGGGTATTACCTTTTGAATGTAAAAAATTTGTACCGGTTCAAGAGAAAATTTGCCATATTGCTTATTTATTTTTGAGGCTTGAATACTGAATTGAATCATCCGATTTGTGAGGTCCAACTTCCAGTGATGTTCATTGATAGAAGTGTTGAAAGTTATTCCAAGGTATCGAATGGAATTCACAGAACTCGGAGTTTCCATTGGTTTTCCAGGAGAAGGACTTATTTTTTCTGGAACCACCAGCACCAATGGTCACAATCTTTGTTTTACCTGTATTTAATTCAAGATCATTCCTATTAAGATACTCACACAGACTTGTTAGCAAACGTTGAAAACCAATCTGTGTAAGATCTACTAGGGCGAGATCGTCCGCATAAGTTATGCAGGGAATTTCGATGTTGTTTATCTTTGGCGAGAAACATCTGACAGCTTCCAGATGTTTCGGAAGGCCATAAATAAACAATTTGAAAAGTTTGGCTGCCAGGGGACATCCCTGTTTCACCCCCTTGTTGGTAAAGATTTTCTTCGATAGGTCTCCTTGATTATTTAAACGAATCTGGATGGAAGTTTTAGAATGCAGCGCCTTGATTGGTTGTAGCAACTTGTGAGGACAGTTCCAGTTTGACAATTTCTGCCAGAGCTTGACACGATTGACACTGTCGAACGCTCCTCGCAGATCGATGAATGCCAGATGTAGTCGCCTTTTTGCTTTTAGGGTTTCTGATTTCAATATGTTTAAGATCAGTAGGTTAACCTCAACTCCAACTCCTTTAGTAAAGCCAGTTTGACGAACGTCATAGATTTCCTCTTGCATGGACCACTGTGCAAGTCGTTGGCATAGAAAAGAGGCAAATAACTTGCCTATCATATCTAACAGAGCAATCGGGCGATAGTTGTCGGGATCTGCCCGATTGCCTTTCTTATATATAGGTACGATGATGGCTTCACGCCGGGATTCAGGAATAGTCCTTGAGGAGGATAGTGAACAAAACAAGGCTTCTATGAAGACTGACCATTGCGTTTCGTTTTGTTTTAGCATCATGTTGGATATCATGTCCAGACCAGCAGCGTGTGAATTCGTCAGAGCGCGTACTGCAATTTTGATGTCATCTAGCTGGATTTCCAAATCCCATGGGATCACGTTATCAGGTGGATCAGACGGTCCTTCACTCAAAAGAGTACTAAGTATTTTCACAAAGTGAGTCTCCCATGTGACTGCATCAATTGCATTTAGCACAGAAGATGAATGACGCGAATTTCCTGTGTTCAGAATCCTCCAAATTTCACATGAAATTTTAGTAAGCAACTGTTTGATCATGAGTTCTGCTTTGTCTTGTTCAATAATCATTTTTGCAGACTTTAGCCAGTTCCGATATGTTTGACGTCGTGCTTGAATTGCACTTTCAAGATTGTTGTCGCAAAAGCTAGTGAGGGATGACTTTTTCATAGCTCTTATATCACGACGCATCTCCCTTTTTGCTGTAGTTTGTAGTGACGATGTGAGATGCTTGTGGGAGATTCCCATTACTCTGTCTGCAGATTTGACAATGATAAAATTGACTAAAAGTGGTGCATACTCAACCGACTGTCCTTCCTTCTGATTGAATAATTGCAGACTCAACGAATGGATTTGAGAGTCATTCATCCGAAGACGGTGTCCCTCAGCATTCACTGTTAACGGAAGGGCACACTGCCTTGCACATTGTGACCTTTCCAACATACAAGAGAAGCACAAAAGGTCGTGATCACTGTCAGGCATCTTGCGAACTTCGAGCTTCAGTTCAAAAACCATTTTATCACTTAAACCCTCTAACTGTAAGGGTGATGTCTGCCCAGCATACATTATAAAAGATGCGTCCAGAGACACCTCCCCATTCATCTCTAAACTTATTAACAGTTCATTCTCCACTGGCACTGTCCCAGCCAACCTCAAACAATCCTGGGTACTCCCACTTCTAAACAAGCAAACGCTAGATCCACTCATTGCCACCAATTACCGTACCATTTCTCCTCAAAATCCTGGACAAAGCCACCTATATGCAGATACAAAAATATCTTGAGCTTCATAAACTCTTAGCGGGTAGACAATCAGGCTTCCGACCGTTACACGGGACGGAAACAGCATTGATAGATTTAAAAACCCAAATCGATGAGCTGATAGACAAAGGGAAGACTGCACTTCTTCTATTACTCGATCTCTCAGCGGCATTCGATCTGGTGGATCTCAAGGTCCTCTGCAGGCATCTGGATTCAGCAGCCCACTTCTCTGCTGAAGCTGTTGGGTGGATAGAATCATTCCTGAGTGAGAGATCAATAAGAGTGTTCTCCGCTTCAGCAGAGGCAGACTCGACACTGATCATCTGCGGGGTGCCTCAGGGCTCCTGCGTGTCGCCAACTCTCTACAATATATTCACCAAGCCTTTGTTCGATGATTTGGACCTTCTGGGTATCACCTATACTAACTATGCAGACGATACACAGATCCTCCTCCCGCTTTCTGGGGATCATGACAGGACCTGGTGCTGGTGAATATGATCTATCTCATTCAGGCATGCATGGCCACCCACGGTCTCTGCCTGAATGATGACAAGACAGAGTTGATCATTTTAGGCACCCCTTCTAACATCATTAAATTTAGGTCCTGCATATGCATCATTTACCATTGATGTCAATAACATCAAAGTTTCAAAGGAAGTAAAAACCCTGGGATTCTATCTGGACGCAACCATGTCCTTCAACAGACAAGTGAAATCCCTGTGGCCTCGACAACAGCATACACAGGCAAGTTGATCAGAGCGGGTAAGCCCTTCCTGTCAAACGATAACTGCATTATTCTGGCTAGAGCATTAATTCTCTCCAGATTAGATTACTGTAATGCCCTCTACTGTGGCACCAACAAAACTAACATCCATAAACTGCAAATATTACAAAACAACGCTCTTAGAGCTGCACTAGGCATTAACAAAAGAGTAGACATGACTCCCATCAGACGCCAATATAAATGGCTTTCCACACACAAGATACAGCTAAAAATCGCCTCCTTGACACACAAAGCATTACACAATGCTGCCCCTAGCTACCTAATTGATACATTGATGAGAAGATCTTCTAATAAGACCACTAGAACCATTAATGCAAACTGCCTTGTGGTTCCGAGATTCAAATCTACAAAGATTGGCAGCAATGGCTTCCCTGTGAAGGCCGCCAAACTTTGGAACTCCCTACCCCATGAGTTGAGAGCTGACCAACCTTATTTACATTTTAGAAAGAGGTACATCACCCTTCTCAACCAAACTGAAGACTAGTCTAAACTGAGACTACTGCATAGTTGGATACCTTTTTCTGCTTTCTGTAACCACTTTATATTTTTCCTGGAACTATTCTTGTAATTCACTGTAAATATTTTGAAACTGTATTTTATCTGTACGATCATATCTACATTTGGTCTGTAGTAACCCTGTATGCCATAGTGTTTCTCATTACGTAACCTTGTAAGTTTTGCACCTTCTTATTTCTGCGCCCTGTTGCCTCTGGGTCTGGTGCGCATTAGAAATTCAATAAACAAACAAACGAACAAACAGCAAGAGTGTTATTTGCAAACCTCAAGAGACAGAGGAGCATCTATGACCAAGGTTATGGCCACCGCCCCCTCTTCTACCCTAGCACAAAAACCCTTCTGAAATGTCTACATTTGTGAACTCTTTCAAAGTGAGAGGCGGTATCTAGTCTTCTTTCACCTTTGTGCCAACTCACTTGTTGACAACCAAGTTTTAAATGTAGCTTTGAATGCCTGTTTTCTGCCTGTTCCCTCCTCTGAAAAAAGGATGTTGGTAGGAGTGGCTACCCTATTTAGGAGAAAGAGATTCTCGTCTTTCCATATTTGGATACCAGCTAGTGTAAGCACAGTCAGCTAGTTTTGTGTCATCTGTTGCAGGCATGCATTCTGTTACATTTTCTGTGATTCTCAACTAATCTCTGCAAGTTTCCATTGACACCTGTCCATTGCCTACAGTGAGTTGGGGTCCTAACTGACGCCTACTTGGACATGGTTTTCCATCCAGAACAGCTGTAGACACATTCAGCGGTAGGTCTGTTTTACACCTGGAATCCAACTTTCTGGCTTCTGCTTTCCTCTTGGCTCTTGAGCTTCATTGTGTCCTGCAAGTTCCCATTTGTGAAGAGTAGCCTGCATGTGAGATCCCTCAGTGGCTATTTGTTAGTCTAAAGTTTGGTGCTGCCTTCGGAAGCCCCCATGATATGCAATTTGATATGTCATTTATATTGCGCCTATACACAATTCTTTCAAGGCACGACGTAGCAAAAGGAGGGGGAACAGAGGGAAGACAAAGACAACGATCTTACTAGGCCAGGTGACATTGAGCTCACGCAAGTGCTGGAGAGGGGGGAAAGGAGCAGTGCAATACATAGGATCAACAGTAAAATAAAAATGTAATTAAATAATTAAGAACAATAGGTAAAAAGTGCGGCCTGCAAGTGCAAGGTCAAGTGCAAACAAAGTGTCAAGAGCTGGTAGGGGACTGTAGGGATACAGAGAAAAGCCCCCAAGTGCAGGTATTGCCTGGGAGACAGTGCAGGTGTGCAACTGGGCAGGGAGGGGTCCTGGACTCGAGATCAGAGGGTAGCCAGGTGACCGGTGCATACTTCTGGACCTGCAGTGGTGCACTGTGAAGTCACTGTGGTCAAGGATGCTTTGCTGAGTGTCTGGGTTGGGGGCTTTTTGGATCCAACAATGAGGACCTTTTGGTAGGAGAATGACAAATCAACCTTTTGGAGTGCAAGGTAATCAGGCAAACCCTGATTGTATTCTTGTATCCATCAGCGGCACATTTTTGCAAATACTGACCATCATTGCTAACATGCGTTATCTGAATGTCATAAGGAGTAGTATCGCCAACAATGTGCCGGTTAATAATATCGATGGATACTGAAGCTGTGTTCATTACAGCCCATCTAACAGTTTCTAGTGGCTTACATCTGCGAACAGGCAATAATGCCCCATGAGTGTGAGCTGCACCAAGTAAGTCCAGTATCTCTTTGCCAGTTGTGGTCATCCCCAAGTCGCCCTATTCACCTTCAGCAGAAACACAAAGTGCCATCACTTTTTGTCTAGAAGCTTTCCCACGTAGGGCTCTTTAGGAGATGATCTGGGTAGTGGATTGGAATGTTGACCTATGCCTTGAAGGCAAGGCATGCTCAGCGAGACTCTTGCTGAGCTTGGTGACTCCTATATTGTAGTAAACACTAATTCAAAATTAAATCTTAACTGATAAAGAATGTGCTATTCTTTCTTTATTCAACCTATCACGGTTGCATTGAATAATAGTCATTGCATGGGGTCCTAGTGTCCAAACAAATTTTATTTTGATTTTTCATTTAGCAGAGGCCCAAACCGATGCATTTTGGACGGTATGTCCTCCTTCAGGGCGGACTCTAAAACATATTAACAGATTAGAGTTTGGTGACTCCTCTTAAACACCCCTATTTTATGCACCAACGAAATCATCATTAAACCATTCTTATTATGCATTGTGTCGCTGTTCACATACCTGTATAGACAATATCCGTACTTGGACTGTTAATCATGCATAGCCTTAACGTGCACAATGTGTTCTTTTTGTATAGATTGCTAGTTGGATGCACGCTACTTTGGAGAGCAAGTTTGTCAATGTGTAGGACCTGAAAGAATTATCCTTGCTGACGCTGTATATTAGTGTTTATCCAGCAACTAAAATAGAAAAATAACAAAACAAGCCTATTTTGTGCTGAAATCTTTTATATCACAATCTCTGTTAATTGACATATTAATGTTCATCAATAGCCACCAACGGTATGCTGATAGTAATAGACAATGCTTACTTTGTGGAAGTAGTGCCCGGAGATGCATCAAAGCGTTATTCCATGACACGTTTCTTAGTTATGCTCAATGCAGAGTCAAGCACCGATTTCAATGAAAATTACCCTGTCAGAAAACCAGTTGGGTAAGAATCACGTATTGCGTATGGTGACCTTCTCTATGCCTTCCCATAGTCCACAACCCCAAAGCCCTTCATTCCAGTACTGTCAAGAAAGTGGGGGTGGGGAGAATAGGGTATTCGAAATATCTGAAATGTTGAACTATGGAGGCTTTACCTGAAAGTAGGCTCTCTGTCAAACACTAGCAGCGGAAATCTTCATATGAGTCAATCCTTCATGCCTGGCTCTTCAGGATGAGGAAATGGAACTACGATTAATCCGATGAAGCAATAAAGATTGAAGTGTGCTCTGGAACCTGCCACAAAATCTATTTGTGTGCAAGTCGAGGGCATTTTGAGTATTGCAGAGGTTCGCTGGTGCTAGGGAAGCTTTGTGCATCAAAATAATTGTTCCCTACAGACCAACCATGCAATGTTAACTGTTTTGTGACAAGGGCAGTTTACTGGCCTTGATAAGCCGGGGATTGTGGGAGCAACCACATCGCCATCTAGAGGCAGTCCTGGCCCTGAGAGGGAACACGATTGTGGAGGACCCAACCCTTACCCCTTCCCTCTGTGCCTGCGTACACATTTGCAGTAACCTTTGCCAGTGGTTAAGATTAATTCAAAACCTTCCACCCATTGCTTTTTTGGTTATACTTTTAATCTCGCACCATGCCTCAGATACAGTACTCACCAGACTGTTGCAGAACCAGCAAAGCCCCAGTAACTTGAAAGCCACAACAGTAGAAGGGAAGGTAATCGCTGGCAAGTCTGCATTAAACAGCGATGAGCTCCAGACTCGCACCAGCTCCTAGAAACCCTCCTGGGTGCCGCAACACTGATGTTCTCCAGCATTGGATCTTTCATAGATTCACATGCTGTGAATATTCAATGGCGTCAGGCTGGGAATCCTCGTTTACTTTATTTTTTTCCCTTCCTTAAAGCAAAGAAAGCAGTATATTTTGTAGGCTGTCACCCTCCCTATATGTGCTTCTGTTCCCAACCAACAGGACTTTGGGTAGTTAGACCCTCTCCTCTGCCTCTCAGATTCCAACCACATGTCAAGATAATGGGAGGGCTTGTGTTTTCTCCTTTGAGAAAATATCTTCTTTGTAAAGGATAGAAGGTAATTTGTGATATCATGTCTACAAGAAGTCTCGTCTTCTATTCAGATAAGTGGGGATGGAAGGCACAAAGAAATCCTTGTTTAAGGCCTGTGCCACCTGAGGCCTTAAAACTGTCTGAGCGAGACCGGCACACAGACTGTATCTACTGTTTGTACCCCAAGCACACAGTAGAGCAATGTGTGATTTTTCTTTTTTTCTTTTTATTTTTTTGTGTTTGATTTAAAAAAAAAATCTTTACAAAGAAAAAGAGGCAGAGTTAGACATTTAAAAGTATACTGTTTGCTAAGACTACTATTAGTAGTGGGTGTTGGGTGTAGAGCCTGTCGTCCTTGGTCTCCGAGGGTGCTGAGGCCGAGAGGTGGACTCACGAGGACAAGCCGTCCATTAATTGCGACATTAGTCCCACCGGCTGCTCAATCTGCCAAATAGCGAGCTGGTGAGTGTTCAGTTTCCTATCGCTGGGCGCGAGATCACCCGCCCTGTAAATCGCCTTAGCATGTCTTTAATCATGGTAGCACCTGCTGGCACCCTCACTCGGCAGAGAATAAAAATGCTTTCGTCTTCCAATACTCCCCTGAGGCTGTGAGACGCTGCCAGTCTCCCCTGTGTTGGGTGTATTAGCCCCGGCTGGGCTCATTAGCGGATACAATACCATACCTGCGCAGGGATGATCTCCGGGTTCCACACCACAGGTCAAGCCTAGTGGGGAGATACTGCCGACTGGGGATCACAAGAGACAGAAGACAAAGTTCTTTGTGAGTTCACCGAATGCGGCAAATCAAAACTTTCAATCTCCATTACGTGAAACAACTAGTCTGCGAGCTGCCGATTCTAGACTGACAAAATCATGACAAATGAAAAAGAAATTGGATGATAAGGCTCCTCCTATGGCAGAAGGGGGTAATGAGGGAAGTAAAATCGGAGCCCTGGAATCTACCCGAACCAAGGCTCCCTCCTCAATACAAGATGGGGAAAATGATACTGGACCCCTCCACGCATGATTTACTGCATGTAAAGATAAAGAACACACTACCAGTGCCCCTATTGGTAACCGAACATGACAAAAAAAGTAAACCATTTCCCCAAAGGAAAAGACATGCAAATCTGTCCATATTTAGTATGGTAGTTCAGGACCTGCACCAGAGCTATGAATTACCAGTGATAAAATGTGATATGACCCATTCTGGCTAGACAGTGATTGTAAAAAAAAACAAGAAAACAAGCTCAAATAATCCAATTGGAAGAATCTCAGGTAGAAATGAGTTACCCTCTACAAGATCAGCACGTCTGTCACTTGACATCACAGAAATTGAAATGCTCATGAGCAATCACGAGATGAGAAAATAAATCTTTGGCGAGACGGGTTCTAATAAGAACAGAGAGAGACACGCCACCTCAACACCGTGCCTGAGAAGCCCCACTAATCAACCAATGAAAATTTCTCAAGAGGACAAGCTTGTGCAATCTCAAAGAACGACATCCGAGAGTCTGGAGACACACCATAAAGGATCGACAGAAAGCAGCGACCAATTGAATAATAAATGTCGGTGTAGTCCAACACAGGGACGCCAAAGAGATGCAATACCAACGACCATGATGGACTTGCAGAATGTGCTGCTAGCTATTACATCACAAGCGATGATCCCATTTCTGAAATATATGAAGCTAACAAAGACACAATGATAGACCAAGCTACATTATTGGCGCTCATTCATTCAAAGCAAATATATGCAGAAGCATTCATGTCTATAATACAAGACCGGATCAACATGGAAGCCGAGGCAAGTGAGATGTGGTAGACTTGTGTATTTGAGATTGCTAGGAATCACTGGGCTGAAAACTTATGGCAATGATGACTGCTAATAACTCAGTTGTCACCCAAAAAAATAAATGTGGAGCAAAAGGGCAACTATGCGACCAATCCAGTATCTGAGCAAGCTACAAAAAAAACGAATAAATGCTCAACAGCCTTTTTAAGACCTCTTTCTCTACCGCAGACCAGAACAAAACAACAGATAAAAAATTACATTTTTACAGAACAAGTAAAGAAATTGGACTGTGTACCTGCAGTGAATGGGAGAAAAGCTATGGGCCCAACAAACTGAGATCACCCAGTCAGAAGAGCAAATTCAACAGGAAGTATTACTCAACCTTTCGATTTACAATGATATAGAACAAGATCCGACGAATGGCATATATGGATGAAAATAATATATTGCTCATAATTATTGGTCAATATGACGAAGGTACTTCAGTTGATTCCATACATATGGAGCTATCTTTTCAGGACATTTCAGACTCTAATTTAGCTACAATATGCATCGACCAATCGCAGTGTATTGACCTTCTGTCTATTAATGATGAATCAATAACTGTAATTGAAACCTCTATTAAAGGAAAGGGAGAGGGGAGTAAGAATAGACCACTACGAAATGAAAATTAATTGAAATTGCCGCTCTTTGTAGATCCAAGAAGACAACCCACTTCAAATAGGCTACGATTGGAAAGATTGGAAATTACCTATGATGGCTTGATACAAAACATGACCAATATCTTGCGCGTGTTGCATGCAATCCCGCAATTGCAGTCCATACACTCTGAAGATATTAAGTTAGTCCAGTTCATAAATGAGAAAACGACAATGGACTACATCATAAGGTACGAAAGCCAGTTATACCAACTAGATTTCCTCTGCAATATATGCTACGAAAAGACCAAAGATCCTGACTCGAAACCAACAATGAAACAAGAACAAGAAGTTGGAGAGAACAGCTTGAAGGTGTATAGAGACACTCCAATTTATACATCAGCAGCTGGGGTTCAAAACATCTCGATAAGAAGCTATAGAGAGGACAGATCATATGAGAACAAACTATACAAAGCATTTCATCTGGCGAGATACTCGACACACAGAAGATCCGATCCGGCGACAGCATGAATCGCCAATGTAACCACTAACGACCCAAGAAGATGGACTGACATCACTATGTTCCTGGAACTCGAGAGGTCATGCACACTTATACCAACAGAAGAATTGCCACCTTTCTATGGTCCAGATAGTATGCCTACAAGAAAAGGCGTTACTTCATCATCCAGCATGCGATGGTTGCATCATGTTTATCAATCCAGCAATCAAACGAACAACAGGAAGACTTCTGCTAGCCTACTGACGACGATAAAAATAGATGCTAACATTGAAATCGTAGAATCCACGAACTTGAATCCCTGGATGCAAATTACTTTTCTACAATACCAGTCCCGGACGTCAGAAAGAGGTTCTTCTCAGATCCCCTTTTCTATGGCGATTTCAAACGTATATTGGAATCCAGTGGCAATAAGTGGTGATGCATTTATAGACACTGTATACAGCTATTGATCTAGCTATGACCACTTACCCTTAGTTGGAGTTGATTACATGCAGGGATTTGAACTTGTATCTCTATGACCAGAAACGAGATAGACATGAAATATCCAAGTTTTCAATAAGCGC
Source organism: Ambystoma mexicanum (assembly GCF_040938575.1). NCBI lineage: Eukaryota > Metazoa > Chordata > Amphibia > Caudata > Ambystomatidae > Ambystoma > Ambystoma mexicanum. The sequence continues at coordinate 498,023,408 of NC_090939.1, read as the reverse complement.
TCGACGATGGACAAAAGAAACTGAAGACAAACTTATTTTTGACTGTCGTTCCAAGAAATGACACAGGCGAGCTGACGCCAACCTGGTCAAGAGGAAAATTGACTGTGATCATTGATTATATCTTTATTTCGCAAGATATCAAAGCGAAATTACAAAAAAACTAATAATACTCAAACACGAATGCCCACCGGATGTTATCAATAGCATGGACTTCGCTAAGCTCAATTAAAACCAAGCTTCCAATGTTGGAAATCAATAAAAGATTAACTGACCCAAACTCAAATTGGAACTCTGAATGCAAACTTTGAAAACACAAGTCTGCAAGGTTGTCAGGAAACTAAATTAGGAGTGGCTTCTCTCTCTGTTCCAACAATCCCAAAATGATGAGAGACAGACTAGAAGACAACATCTGCACTCTTTCAATCCTCAAAAGAAAAAAGAAACTGAATTACGTAAAAAGCTTAAAACTCTTCTGAAAGGGACAGATGTAGATAAATACACGCTTATGAAATTAGAAAAGCAGAGACACTCAAACTGGATGAAATCAGACGGACACCTGATAATAGAACACGATGCAGAAAACATGCTAGGGGCATTAAAAACAGAAATTCTAGAACATTTTGGAAGCTTTTAAACCAGCGACCTAATCTGGCTCCTGAAATGCTTCCTGATGTTCCAGAATCAGCATGGATTAACCATTTTACCAAGTTAGATAAAGAAAGATCTAAAGTGCGGCAGGAACTGTGTTGCGGTCAAACAAAGAACTTGTCATTAGAATTTGACCAGGACGATTTCTTGAAGCTGATAAGCAGCTTGAATACACCCCACGCTCCTGGCCCGGATGGTCTAATGCCCTAATAAAACGCATCCCTGAACACTGGGCAGATTTATGCACACAAATCTTTGGTTTGATAGAAGAAACAAACAGGATCCCAAAAACGTGGAAACATGCGATACTGATCCCCATTTTTAAGCAGGTCGATCAAAAGAATCTGGGCAACTACCACCCGATCGCCCTGCTCGATCACCTGGGTAAAATCTTTGCTTCATTTTTGCTCCAAAAACTATCAGCGTGGGCTATCACCACAACCACTAAGCGGTAAGACAAACTGGATTAATCAAAAAAGTGGGGACAAATATCAACTTGTTCCTGTTGAATTTACTGAAACTAGAATCCATAAGGGAAAGAAAACGGATATTTGCGGCATTTGGCTTGTGTTTGACATGGTCAATAGGCAAGCACTATGGGACAAAATGACCCCCTTGAAAAGTCCTGAAGACATAATGGAACCGATAAAACTATATACGAACAACAGTATAAAAGTCTGCATGACATCAGATGGAATTGTAACCGTTCCAATAAAAACATGTAATGGTTTGAAATGGTGTCCGCTCGTGGCTACCCTTTTCAACTGCAAACAACGAATCCTCCTAAACTTAATGCAGAGCAATTGCCATGTATGATGTACGCGGATGACATCATGATATTTGATAAAACCCCAGGAGGTCTTCAGTTATGCCTGAACCAGCTAGAGCGCTATATGAATCGTAACGAAGTTGAGATCAATCCAGAAAAAATATAATTATTTCCTTAACCAAAATGTTGGGGAAGCAAGCTATTATTCCTGCATGGTTCTTACAAAGGAGAAAATTGGCACAGGTTGCGACAATGAAATATTTGGGCATGTGGATCAATCGACAACTGAAACGGAATGGATAGTCAAGCTAAAATCAAAGGCTCACTATTTAGCTAGACAAGGCGCTTTTCTTCACCGCAAATTTGGAAAATACTTCCTGGAACCAGTAGTACTTTTCTACAGACAAAAAGTAGCAGCAATCTTGGCTTACGGCACAGAGACAATGGTTAAACTTGATCCATCAGTCTGGCAACAGCTAGAAGCAATTTTTTGGAGAAAAGTTCTCTCACTTCCGCCATCGTATCTAATGCCACGTATAAGGTGTGAAGTTGCGACCCGGTCACTCTTGTCCATTGTGACTTGGAAGCAACTCAACCTATACAGAAACATACTGAGTCAAAACCACACCCCAGCAATGGATATTTTACGCTCTTAACCAATGAACTGTAATCCTTCAGCTATGATCGAAAGGAAAAGTGCCATGGAGGAAAAGCTTTGTGGGTCAGACGTCTCAATAGAAATGTTGACATTGCGTCCCCAGCAGGACAAAAAACGGATCCTGAGAAACGACTGGATAAATAAGTTGCAGCTCAAAGCCCATTATCAGATGGATTTAAAGTATGATCATGACCGAAGACAAATCTGCCGGAATATCTCGTACTTTTTCTGGATCATAAGTTTTGTGATACCTATTTGAGATAATATTTAAATCGACTCCCAACATGAGAACTATTAATGAAAACCAAACAAATCCTTAGCAACTTAGTATATTGCCGTTTGTGTAAACAAACTGAAATTACAGAGATACTTTTCCACATAATTATGGAATGCACTGCACTGAATGAGAAGCGCAACTTGTTCAGGGACATGTTCCTGGCATCTAATACCCAGATGGAGCCAAAAGAACGTTGGGACACATATTTTGCTGGGTAAAAACAGGAAGCTTGTATATACTATTACCTACTTCTGGAACAGCATAATGGAAAAAGAGATATAAGACTAAAGTTGTAAGAATAATGAACTTGACCAAGTGAATAGTAGAATGTATGTAAATGAAAAGTTTAGAAATAAACTATATCATTAAAATAAAGTTATTTGTGCCCAAACTTCATCTCCAGCGATTGTCCTCGTCTTGCCATTTTATTGTCAAACAGTTTATCCAAATAAACAGATATCCAATTTTTCAGGCCAGTACATTATAGCAATAGATGTATAATAGTTTCAACCAAGTCTTTAATATTACAAAACCTGTACAAGAGGTTCTAAAACACTAAAAGACAGGAATCGCTGCCTTGTCTGCTGGCTCAACTAGGGAAACTACCCTGAGTCCAACCATTCCTCTGACGTGGAGTCCACAAGGAGTATGGCCACAACCAAGGACAAAAGGCCACACCTTAAATAGAGGGCAAGGTCAGAAGAAAGACTGCTTTAAAAACATAAGGGCCATGACACCCATGAACCATTGTCATGGTGGTAGGGCTTGTCGAAGGAAGCAAGGCAGTTGATGATTGATATTTTATTTGATGCCTCGAAGGCCCCCTTCATTAGGCAAACAGTGGATGAGCCTTTCATCGTTGAGCAAATCAACGGACAAAAGGTGAGAAAAACCTTCCACAGAGTCGCCTACGGCAAGCCAGACGACTGTCCTGTTGAGCAAACACCATAAATCTTAGGTCTCTTCGGCTGTGACTTCGTCTATGACAACATCCATATCATTGACGGCATCGTCAAGTAAGCGTAAGCCTCCGAAGGCTCCCACGACGGATCCAACAAAAACATTGTTGACCTTGTTGATGACCCTAGTCAAGTAAATAATGGTCAGTGACCATGTTGACGGTTGGCAAACCTCTGTCTGTGTGAGATAGGCCTCCAACAAAAAGTAAGTCGCAACGGCCTCGTCGACGGTGAAACAAACTCTGTCTACCACTAAAGATGCTCAGGAGAATGGTGCTACTATCTACTCCTAAGGCCCCACCAGAAAGAGGAGACCACACAGTGAGCAGTATACAGCAAAAGTACACTCACGAGCAGGAGACAGTACATCTACAGGTGATTCTTTCACCAGTCCCACCCATTGTTTATTCTGAGGTTATCCCGGAAGACATCTTGCAGTTTGAAATAGACACTGACTTTGAAGCACAGCAGCAGGTAAAGTTTTCAGATTCTCAAGAGTCTGTGGTCATGTAGGAACAACGGCAAATTCCAGCGTCACCTAGAGTCCTGCAACCATAGGGAGTAAACAATCCTCTTTACTTCTTCAGGAGACCAACAGTGCATTGAGGAGGCACCCCACCCAAGACCTGGCCCAAGTTACCTGGGTGCACATCACAACAAGGTGGAAATGCACGCCCTGTTGTCAAATTCTATCCTCATTACAGCTGGTTTTTGCTTTAGTTAAGTCGCACCAGCTCCCTTGGGTTCCATCACCACAAGCACCCATACAAGTCGCTCAGCCACATCCATCACCTTCCCACTTCTGGGGCAAGGTCAAGATCTACAACACTGTCTAGGACACAATCTTCCCACAGACCCTCAAGTTCCAGGTAATTCTCAAGACCCAGATTATGGCTAGGGTCACGGGGCAGAAGTGTGTTGCCCAGGCCTTACCAGTCCCCAAAATCCCTTCAACAAAGGCACTCTCCAACCCGAGGGCAAGAACAGGAGGAAGGAGAGCTCAGACACAGCATCATCAACCTCCTCACAGGCGCCCCAAAGGGATGACTGCTGGGATACAGTCTTGCTGGTTGATGACATTCCATATGAGGAACAAAAACCCTCCCATGCAGACGACATCTCTGCTTTTGATAATGATTACAAAGGCCTGCCAAGAGTTTGGACTGATTGCATCAGAGGACAAAAAAGAATGCTTCCTCTTTGATCACATGGGGAAGAGAAGGAAGGCAGTAGTCTCCATATCAATTTTAGATCATGTATGGGAAGCTGCGGTAAAGGGCCGATTATGCAAAAGGTTTAATCCTCTGGACTCGACACCAAAGTGCCAGAATCTGTCCTTTCGTCGGCTGCTGGCGGGAAGACCCGCTCGGACAAACAAAAGTGAATAGTGCCCCCAGAGAAAGAGGGCCGCAAGCAGGATGCTTTTGGCGAAAAGGTGCTGGCAATAGGCGCTACTACAGTCAAGCAGGCCAACTCCATGGTCATTGTTGCTAGTTCTGATCGGGAGTTTTTTTGCATAGGCTGCTCCCGCCCACCCCAATACTGGAGCATCTTCCAGAAGACAAAAGAAAGTAGGACAAAGCAATCCTCATGGAGAGTGAGGAGGCGTCAAATCAGTTTTAACATTAAAGTAGACCTGGCTGAAACAGGTTTCAAGCAAATCAACAATGGAGTGGTATATAGATGCCAAGGTTGGCTCAAGTGCACAGACCTTCGACCGGACGTACATCACAAGGTGGTCGACGTGGCTTTTGAAGGAGATAACGAATCCCTTAAGACTATAAAGACCCAGTGCGCTCCCTCACATCATTACAGAACTGGCAGTCTTTTCAACTCTTCAGGGGAGCCTGGCGAAGAGCATGGTCTTTTACCTCCACTAGAGGAGTTGGACCATATACCAAGGGTTCGTCCTACTGCTCACAATGTTATAGGAGATCCTACCAAGGATATCGGGGGTCCAAAGACTTCAGGCAAACACAGAGGCGTAGGCAAACTCTGGGCTCCCAGAAAGGACGGCAAGGGAAGCAGCAGCAATGACTGTTACCGAAGACAAAAGCAGGTTTGGGGGAAATGTGTCACAGTATGTCTAAAACTGGAAACACGTAACATCAGGCAGGGGGGTTCTGGAGGCAGCCACCCAAGGACATCCTTGGAATTTACAATGCTTCCACCCCAAACCCCCCCCCCCCCTCCAAATCATCACACACCTGTGCACATTTGTTATTACAGGAGGTACAACACATGTCAAAAAGGACCAGGGCACAGCGCTCCACGTCGCAAACAGTGCAGCATCTCGAAGACCTGTGATTTTCAATAAATTACAATATGTCCTCTCTTCTGCCACCCAAGAAATTGTTTTTTCTTGGCACAGATCTTGCCACTGAAGAGCTGACCATATGGCCATTGTGATTCATCCTTTTTTGTCCATCGCTATTCCACAGCCTAAAGTGTTCTCTCAAGTGGCATGGGGAAGGCAGCCGCTACCTGATTCTCTCCCTGGGGGTGGCATTCTGAGGGTGGAGCACATGGGAGGAGATGGCTGTCGGGGTGGAGTTGATGGCTACAACAGTACAGCTTTCATGAGCAGCTTTTTTTGCATAGTTTTTTCAGCCAAGCTTGCCACAAAAAAGCATTGAAAATTATGGGGTAGGGGGTGTGGGGAATAGGTTGTAAATAGCAAGAAAATGGGGGTTTGGGGTGGAACTCCCCGAACCCCCCCCCCCCCAAACCCCCCAAAAGAAATCAATGAGTTTTTGCATCAAACAATCACAGCAAAAAACTCAGCGGGGAAAAAAAACAGGCGATGGAACGACATAGAACCATTCCAACAGGAGAGACGCTGGCTTCTTACCCTTTCTGTGAAGAAGACACACTGATTCCAGAGTTTCCAATGGCATGTTGTCATTATTCAGAACCCTTTAATTGTAAGACCTTAAAACTCACTTCTGTTAAATATCTCAAACAAAATTTTAATCATTAATCACATATACGTAACACCTCAAACACATTTGACAGCTGATGTTTAGGATGATTTTTATAAAGACAAATGTGTTTAACTATGTAACTTGAAACTGTAAACATTCCCAGAAAGCTTGGAGTACTGGGACTAAGAAGAGGAACGAGGAGTTAATATCGAGTTACAGTAATACCAAGTGTAATGTGCGGTCTAGTTGTCAATCACTCCGTCAGCTGTGCAGGACAATTAATCTCTAAAATCACCTACAGGTGAGTTAAGGTTAAGGAGAAGAAGTCGCAGCAAGCTGTCTAGCGCGTGAAGAAGAGCCACAGGCAGTGGCAGAATTACCTGATGCGATCCGCGCTGGAAAGCGGAGACGCTTGTAGGCAGCCACCTGCAGGTGTAAGGTGCCGGAGGGGAGGAACTCTGGTAAACCCATAGTGGGAGCACTGCAGGCACCACTAGACCAGAAATCATCACAGCGGGACCGGAGAAGGTGAGTCCTGCAGAGTGGCAATGGTTCCATCGGCAAAGATGATGCAGGCACTGAGAGAGACCTGACCTGACGGGAAAAGCCTACCAAACTTTTTTTATGTTTTATTGGTTTACAAAAACCTTTAACATTATGCTTTCTCTTAATAAACAGAAAAAAAGGGGGACAATAAAATGATCTAGCATCCATCGTCTTTCCAGAAACCAGAGTCCTTAATAAACCAAGACATTATGGGAGATGATCCTCTCCTCTCACCGTTTAGTTCCATCTTCATCTTTACCACTCTTTCCATACATTTTAGAACTGCAATTATTAAACCGATCTTTTCTCCCATAATAACCCATGCCTACCACTCGTTTGGATTCAGAGTACTTTCACTCATACCATACAGTGCCAGATAAAGCTGTCTAATATCTTTTAGTGCATCACACACGATTACCCAATGGCATAACGTTTCCACCACATCTTTCTCCTTACAGAAGCTACAGAAATCATTTTCAATACCTGGCATCTTCCATGCCCACAAGACTTCTCCAGTCGCCAGACTATGTAGTCTGCATCTGAGAAGCATGTCACGATAGAGCTGCGACGGAAATTTCTGTAGATCGCTTGGGAGGGAATTAGGCCCTTTCTTTCTGGCGTTCTTAAGCAACTTAATTTCATTTGGTCACAGTGTTCTAGTGTCCTCTTCCAATCCCTGTCTTGTAATTTTTGCTTCACTGTAGTGGGATTGACCGCTAGAACATTCAAATTGATATCTTTCTATCGTAAAATCCTTTCAATCTTTGCTTCCCACCGGATAATATATTTATCATGCCGTTTTTAGTTGGATCAAAGATTGCAAAAGGAATATCTGGTTCGTATCTGCACCTCCGAGATAAAGGTACCGATTTCCATAGAACAATGGATTCTAAGGATTGCAGCTTTAGTTCTTGCCTAATAGCACATGTAGGTACCACATTTGGAAGTCAAAGTAGGTTTCTCCAAAACTGTCCCTCCAATTTTTCCCATATTTCCCAAGGCAGATGTAATATAGCCTCTAACCATACGTTAATTCTTGTACATTTTTCTGCTTCTAAAAAGACAGAATGGGGATCATTGTAAATCTCCCATACTTCCTATGGAAGATTCGTCCTTGATTTATTAGGGTGGCCAGTTTGGATTTCAAATGATTTAAGTGTCCCTGATTGCTGATACTTCTAGTTATCACTATTCCCAAATAGGTCATTGTTTCAACCCCTTCCAGGGCCTCAGCCTCCACTCTCCTGGTACATTTCTCTACCTTCTTTTTGTAAGCAGATTTCATTACCAGGATCTTAGATTTTGTCTCATTCATCTGTATGCCAGTCCCCCTTAAATAAGTATTGAATGCATGAATTCTGCGTTGTAGACCAATCGCTGTTAAGTCTAAGAAGACTAGGTCATCCTCAAAAAGTATCCACGGCACTGGTATGCCATTTATCTTCAGGGGAAAGCGTTCACCCCTCTCTGTGCATCTGCTAGATCAGCAATATATAATCAAAATAAGGACAGAGCAAGGGCACGCCCTTGCATCAAGCCTCGGTGGGTGAATATTTATTTTGACCGTTGTCCTTTATCCGAAAGTCTAATCCTCACTGAGGTATTAGTATATAGCACCTCTATGGCTTCTACCAGATCTTTAGGGTAGTTCCATGCTCTTAATTTGGCCCATAGTTTCTCATTTATGACTCCATCGAATGCTGATCGACAAAGGCTAAATATAGGCTGGTGTCTGATTCCAGTGCTCTTTCAGAATGTTAATCATAAAGCAATTTAAAGAGATCCCCACCCCCTTGAGAAAACCTGTTTGTCTCGGGTCCAGGATACCACTTTTCTCAGCCCATTGTCTCAAATCCTTCAACAGGACCGTTGCAAATAGTTTACCTATTGAGTCTAGGAGGGAAATAGGGCGGTTCTGAAAAAACTACTGCCCTATCTCCTTTCTTTAAAAAAGAATTGGCACTATATTTGCTTCCCTCCATGATGTTGGAATATTTTTGTTTATCATAATCTGTGCAAAGAGTACTGCCAAGAATGTACTCCATTGTTCGCAGTTTTTCTTGAGCTCACTGTTGGGCAGGCCATCTGGACCCTCAGCTTGGGACAAACCACTTTTTAATCATTATTTATTCATCTAGCTCATCAAATGCAAAAGCCCAATTCTGAGGATACAAGTCTTCCAGCTTACTTTCTGTCCAACGTGGCTCCGCAAACAAAGTTGTATAGTGAGCTACCCAATCGCACTCAGATACCATGCTGATAGTTGAGCTCAATTTTAGGGAGCCGTTGTTGGTAATTAGTTCCCATACATGTCTAGAATCTTTTGCACACACTACCACCTAAGCATGTTTTCCAAGTCATTTTGGGCACTCATGCTCGTAGTCCCGATACACCAATTTCTATTTTGCTCTTTTACTAGCCTGATTTTTTTATTTTTTATTTTGTGACTTATCACTTTTATTTTCTGAATGGACTGCTGCAACAGCTTCCTCCTTTTTACCAGTGAGTGATCATACCAATGTTTCGGGTCCACTTTTTTAGCAGTCTTTCCCCCTGCCTGAGGACTAAATTCTTGAAGGATCCCCTGATATTCCACACTGGAAGGGTCAGCTAGCGCAGAGTCCCTGTATCGACTGTCGAGCAGATCACATCCTGCTGTTTTAATCTCGGGCGGTTTCCTCCCCTTTCCAATTCCTCTTCACCCATCTTTAACTTTTGTTCCTCCCCCACACAATTTCTAATGGAAATCGCCAGCAAGTTGTGATCACTCGATTGCTGTGACAAGATTTTAGACGTCTCCACCTTATGACTAAGATTTCTGGAGACAAAACAATAGTCAATGCATGATCTCTGCTCGCCTCTTTTCCAAGTGGTCTTCCCAGGCATTTCCCCTGTGGTTTGTCCATTCAGCATAAACATATTTATTGCTATCATAGCATTCATCCACTCCTTTTCCCTTTCATTCCATTTGGTTCTGCACAGTAGATGACCCCTCTTGCTTAGTAATTTGATGTTTAAGTCACCACAGATAATGATTTTGACATTTTCCCTCCCATCTTTAATTTCATCCATTTCCTTTTCAATACATTCGAACTATCTTGATATCTTTTTATTCTTTTTTATTTAAATATTTTATTGGTTTAACCAAACCTTTAACCTTGATTTCCTTACTCATATTCACTTGCCAGTATGTTAATCAGGAGTATCGGTCTGAGCCAGGTGTTTTGCTTCTGTTCTAATAGCATCATCTGCACATAGGGATTAGGGCTTTTGATATTTGCAATACTCCAACCAAAGTCAACTTTGCCCAAAGTCAAAAGACCAGAATATGGTCGGCCAGTTAGCCCCTTTGGAGCTGGGTTTAGGAAGGCAGCGTACCCGTCACAGACCGGCACAGTCCTCAACCAGGTTACCTGGAAACACAATGTCAAATCTTTCCAATTCCAAAGTTCTTTCAGTAAAAAGGGACTGAAAACCCTGTGTGTTCCAGGATGCTATCCTCAATGGTTCTCCCCACCCCCCCAGACCTCCCAGGGGGATCGAATTTCCCTGGCCATCCTTCAAAGTATTGGGTATCCATCTCCACGAGTCCTCCCACAGTTAGCCCATCTTTTCCAGATCTTTTTAGGTCTCCCTTGTTTTTCTGATTGTCAATTGTGAATTTCCAGGATTTCCGATTTTCCTTTGCAGTCAGAACAGTTGTCTCTCCGACCATACTTCGATTCTTTTGCACAGATTCAGCTTTAGTCTTCTTGGTAGTTTCCCTGTGCATCGTTGTTTCCCTCCAATTATCTCTCAACTGCTCCTTATAGTCGCTGACTTCATAGCCCAAAGGAGGGAACTTATCCTTCAGTGATAGAATTAGATCCTTCTTGGCTTGTGCTACCAGATGTAGACTAATCCAATCTATTCTTTTATCAAGGACAAATTCCACGATGCTGATATCTCTCGTTATCTGGTACATTGGTATAATACAGTTCAGCAGACGGAGGCAATTTCTTCTGTTAAGTACCAGTGTATCTACACGCCCCACAATCCTCTCCACATATATTTTAAAGGTCAGCTTCTCAGGCTCTTATCCTTATCAATTTGACCCCTTTATTGATTATTTTCAGGGGGAGTTTCGAGTTTTCCCTTTTAACTGTCAACTTCTTTCTCTTCTCCATTGTTTTAAAGGGTTTCTATTGCTGTATTGGCAGATCTTTGTGACTCTCCTTCAAATTAGTAGTATTTCTTTGGAGTGGTTTTATCATTTCTTCCAGTTGACTCTCAATTCTTGCCGACTCTGAATTGCTAATATCTTTCCACCGATCATCCTCTTAGACCCTTTTAATCTCCTCTATGAGATTGCTAAATCGACTTCCGAGATAGCGATGATTTCCTCATCCACCTCAACTTCCCCCTGCTTCTCTGTATTTTCAACCTGGTCATCTTCCACCATCACCAGTTCTTTTCTAGGTCTTTTGGTGTCAGGTCTATTATCACTTACTGGGGAGAACGCAGATTTTGCATTCGATTTTTCTCTTCGCGGATGCTGGCATATTCTTAGTTTTCTTCTTGTTTTGAATGTTTTTCTTAGAGGTATTGTGCACACTCACTTTGCTGTATTTTCCTACCATTTCCTTTGGGGTTTTAAAGAGGGAGAAGATATTACCCTCCTTAGATAGCAACGGCATGCTTTGTTTACCTGGCATCACCTGAGTTGGTACTTTTGGATCTGGCTTTCCTTGCTCTACTATTAAAGTATTCGAAGGGATTGTGTCCTTTGACGTATCCCTTATTTTGATAGATCATCTTCAACTTGCTGGCCGACGTGTCGACGTCCCTCGAGCCGATGTCCCTCGACAGCCTCCGCATCAGCGCCAACGTCATCATGCGTATAAATAGACTTGCGCAGCATCCGTTGCTCAGTTCTGTTTTTCCGCGCTTCGTGGGCCTCGGAATCGCGTTGCTCAGTTTGTTAGTCAGATATATTCTTCATTATTCCTCGAGAATACCAACTCTTATTCAATGGCTTCCTCATCCGAACCGACGACTCCACGGTCCGGCTTCAAAAAATGTTGAGACTGTGGAAAGAAAATGTCATTGACAGATCCTCACAGAATCTGTTTGTGGTGCCTGGGATCGGAGCACCAATGTTCGGAGTGCGAGGACTGCATATCCATGACCGCGAAAGCCTTGAAGGAGCGTAAGGGGAAGCTTGAGAGAAGTAAGACAGTTAAAACTCCTTCGAAAGTTTCCTCGGCAGAGTCGAGACATTCGTCTCCTCGCCGACACAGGAAACATTCTCATTCTAGGTCTCGAAACAGTTCCCACCACTCTTCGAGATCAAAGCATTCGAGTAAGCAACGTCAAAGATCCCCTTCCTCGTCGTCGTCTTCCGTTTCCCCGGAAAGAGTCACCTGCCCCACAAAACATAGCTCTCCAGCTGAGTGGGAATAATTCCGTAAAAGGATGCTTAGCGTCTTTGAGAAAGCGGCCTCGACCCCCTCGAAGACAGCTGAGGGTGATACTCTGAGTGAAAGACCCGAAAAATCGAAACGCCGCGAGTCGTTGCACCCGGCGAAAGAAACTACTTGAGCGTCACGAACCCTCGAGCAAAGGCACTGTGCCATCGACGCCATCGTCGAAAGTCCCTTCGCATAAATCTGCGTCATCGACGCCATTATCGAAGGGCTCATCGACGCACAGGTCGATCGAATCGACGCCGTCTTCGACGCCGAAAAAGAACAAACCCACGGCCGTCGCTACCTCACAGCCAGTGGTCATACCCAGGGCCTCTAACACGACTTCGAGAATGTCATCAACAACCTCGAGTAGGATTCCGATCCTCTTGAGCTCTTCGAGGCCTCTTCCGATCTTCTTGACGCCTTTTTCTGTGTTTTTGAAGCCTTTAACATCCACGTCAACGTTTTCTCAACCAATTATGACAAATTTGGCCCCTTCTGCTCTGGAAATGGGATTTAAGCCATTTCCAAGGTCTGATCATTTCAGACCTTTTTCTTCAATTTATGAAGAAGGTGAGGATTCGGATCAAGAAAGACCCTTTGGGTTGCAGAGAACTACAGCACCTGAACCTGAGGAATTTACCTCTGAGGAAAATTGGTTAAAGGATCTTCGAGAATCCTTACATGAGGCAACTGGGTTAGATATATCCCCAGAAATAGAATTTGCCAAACCAGACCCAGGGGAACATGCCGAGACCCATTACAGAATTTTAATGGCAAGGATTATAGAATTCATGGGTTGGTCTACACCTTCACCTGCATTCCAACAGGATGACCTTACAGATATTTTAGTTAAAGGCCCACAGGAGACTCCTGTGGTTCCATTTCACGCTGCATTACAAAGAAAAATATTTGCTAACTGGGAAACTCCTGAGGTTATCCTGGCGGTTAACAAGAAGTTATCAGCCAAATATAGCGTATCTGCTACTCACCCTGAATTTTTGTCTAAACATCCAACTCCAGAGAGTCTGGTTGTTCAAGCAGCAACTGCATTAGGCAGTAGATCGGCATACCCCACTGTTCCACAGGACAGGGATGACAAAAGATACAACTCTATGGCTAAGAAAGTCTTTTCTGCATGTAGCATGGCGTTGAAATCTATTAACGCTACTTCTACGCTCGCAAGGTTCAGCCCCACACTTTGGGAGTGTGCTTCATCAGCGGCTGACTGCCTCCCAGAGGGAAAAGAAAGGGAAGCGTTTCTAAACATCATTAAGGATGGTAAAGACGCAATGTGCGAATCCCTTCAAACTGGCATTGATTCTGCTGACAGTATCAGTAGGGCCATGGCGGCAAGTACTACAACCCGCAGATTTGCGTGATTGTGAAAATCTGGGTTTGCTTCCGATGTACAAGCCAGACTTTTAAATATGCCCTTTGACGGCTCTTCTTTGTTTGGTAAGAAGGCGGATGACAGCCTAGAAAAGTTAGACATCCAAAGCAGCAGCAAAATCCCTGGGAGGTGCAATCCGTTAAACGCCATATCGCCCATCAGGAACCTCTTGGAGAGGTAAGTCCTTTCGCTTTTATTCCGCATTCGGAAAAGGCAGAGGACAGTCGGTTCAAAGAGGTCAAAAAAGATTCACCCGAGGTGGACGGGGTAAAAATACAAAAGCCACAGCAGCAGGTGCCTCTTTACCCTCGGCATCTGCATCAGCTGCCTCTAAATCACTCTGAGGACTCTTCTCACAAGACACCAGTAGGGGTCAGACTAACTCAATATCTGACGGAATGGCAGGCTATTATGTCAGATGCTTGGACATTGGAGACAGTTGCCCAAGTTTACTGCCTGCCTTTTCTACGCATTCCTCAGTAATCCACCGGGGAACAGCTCTCGGAAAGTTCCAGATCCGCTCCTCTTCCAGGAAATTGTTGACCTGCTGGAGAAAGGTGCCATAGAACCGGTACCTGTAGCGGCGCGGAACAAGGGCTGGTACTCCCCCCCCCCCCCCCTACTTCCTAATACCGAAGAAGGACAGAGGACTGAGACTTATCTTGGACTTAGGAGAATTGAACAAGTTCCTCAGGAAGGACAAGTTCAAGATGGTAACTCTCTCTCAGATACTTCAGGCCCTCCAGCTCCAGGACTGGCTGGCATCTCTGGACCTTCAGGATGCTTATTTCCATGTGCAAATCCATCTCAAACACAGGAAATAACTGAGGTTTGCAATTGGCGGCTCTCATTATCAATTTTGAGTTCTGCCATTTGGGCTGACCTCCGCCCCAAGGGTCTTCACCAAACTAATGTCGGTAGTGGCTGCAAGTCTAAGGAGGGAAGGGATTCAAGTCTACCCCTACCTGGACAATTGGCTGATCAGAGCTGTATCTCCGGAACAAGCTAAGATCCAGCTAGATTATGCCTGCCACTTCCTTCACAAACTGGGCTCTCCCTCAATTTAAAGTCACAGATGATACCATCACAGAGACTCCAGTTCATTGGAGCGGTCCTGGACACTTCCCTGGGAAAAGCCTTGCCACCAGAGGTGAGGGCTCAAGTTATTCTGCAGATGGTCACCAAGTTTCAAAATGCCCAACGTCTCCCAGCCTTTGACTTTTTGAGGTTGCTAGGCCTCATGGCATCCTGCATCTTCCTTGTGCCAGAGGCTCGCCTGAGAATGAGATCTCTTCAGTGGGCACTAAGAACTCGGTGGTCGCAATTCTCAGGGAGAATGACAGATCTCCTTCAGGTTCCGGATGGCTCGAGACCTTCAGTGGTGGGCCTGTCAGGAAAACATTTTGAAAGGAGAACTGTTTTGGCAACCATGGCCGGAGATAACAGTAGTCACAGATGCCTCACTCACGGGGTGGGGAGCCCATGCCAACGACTTCACCATCAGCGGTTGTTGGTCTCCATCGGAGTCCATACTACATATCGACCTCTTAGAGCTGAGAGCAATCAGACTAGCGCTGAAGGCTTTTCTGCCATCTGTACAGGAGAAAAATGTCCTGATAATGACAGACAACACAGTGGCCATGCACTACCTCAAAAAAAGAGGAGGCATAGGATCACTGCCTCTGTGCAGAGAGGCGATGCAGCTCTGGTTTTGGGCAATTCAAGAAGGAATCTCGCTATCAGCAGTCCACCTAGCCGGAGAGATAAACTTGACGGCGGACGATCTGAGCAGGCAGAGTACAGTCTCCCACGAGTGTGAACTAGCTCAGGAAGTCCTTCAACAGATCTTCACCCTTTGGGGAACCCCTCAAGTGGATCTGTTCCCCACCAGCATCAACAGGAAGTGCGATCAGTTCTGTTCAAGGGAATTTCCCCCGAGTGGAGCTCTAGGGGACGCGTTCGTAGTTGACTGGAAGTTTCCACTTCTGTACGCATTTCCTCCAGTCCCTGTCATTCCTCAAATGATCAGGAGGTTGAGAAGGTTCCGGAAAGCCATGATCCTAATTGCCCCGGACTGGGCCAGAAGAACGTGGTACCCGGACCTTCTGGACATGTCCATCTGCCCTCCAATTCGTCTTCCACTCAAGGAGAATCTTCTCTCGCAGAAGGGAGGTCAGGTTCTCCATCCAGACAGACATCAGAACCCTCAACCTTCACGCTTGGTATCTGAAAGGTTGAGATACAAGGATTGGGACCTCCCAGATGACGTCATGGAGGTGTTGCTTTCGGCCAGAAGGCCAGCAACAAAGACTTTATACGGCTGCCGTTGGAACAAATGTTTCAGCTGGTGTAGAGAAAAGAATATCGATCCCTTTTCATATGGTACACCAACAGTGTTATCTTTTCTACTCTATTTGGCAAATTCAGGCTTTCAGGTTGGCGCTATCAAGGGCTATCTCGCAGCGCTATCGATCTTCAAGCACACTGCAGAGGAACCATTGTATTTCAAGTTACCCTTAGTAATACAATTTCTGAAGGGATTAACCAATGTCTATCCTCCAAGACCATTCCAAGTTCCCTTATGGGACTTAAATTTAATCTTAAATTTCCTGATGGGTACTCCTTTTGAACCACTCCACTCTTGTTAGCTTAGATTTCTCACCCTTAAAACTGTTTTATTAGTGGCATTGGCATCTGCTAGGAGGGTGAGTGAATTACAAGCTCTATCTTGTAAACCCCCTCATACAATTTTTCATAAAGACAAAGTTGTCCTACAAGTGAAGCCAAATTTCCTCCCAAAGGTGGTTTCTGAATTCCACATCAATCAGAAGATTACCTTACCTTCATTCTATCCCCCTCCCCATCTGGGGAAAGAGGAAGAAAGGCTACATAGGCTGGACCCAAGGCGGGCTTTGAGGTTTTACATCCGCAGACTTGCTAGGATTAGGCAAGCAGACCAACTGTTCGTAGGTTACTCAGGGCACAAATTGGGATTACCGATAACAAAACAGACCATTTCCATATGGATTATTTTGGCCATTCTGGAATGTTACAAACTGGCAGGGAAAGAGCCTCCTCAAAATCTTGGGGCTCATTCAACCAGGGGTATCGCAGCCTCTTAGGCCCTCCAAAGAGGGGTACCGATTCGAGACATATGTGCGGCTGCCACATGGTCGTCTGCACATACCTTCACAAAATTTTACAACCTGGATTCTTCCTCTAGCCAAGAGACTAGATTTGGCAAAGCTGTGTTGCATTCTGTTGATTATTGAAGGGAAACATGGCAATTTTACTCCCACCTCCAGTTACACACCACTGCTATGGGAGTCTATCAAGATAAGGAATACTTCGGAGGACACAATCCCTTCGAAGAAAGTTACTTCTTACCTGGTAACGTTCTTTCGATGGGATGTTCCTCCGACATATTCCTGATCGCCCCTTCCATTTATACCCTCAGTAAAACTTCGCTTGTGGTTACAGCTTACGCTCCTTCAGGGTCAATAACCAATTCATGTAAATCAACTGTTAAACGTCAAAACGGAGCTGAGCAACGGACGCTGCACGAGTCTATTTATACGCATGATGGCGTCAGCGCCGATACGGAGGCTGTCGAGGGACATCGGCTCGAGGGACGTCAACGCGCAGAGCCCTCTACTGAAAAAAAAAATTCCGAGGCCAGCAAGCTGGAGATGATCTATCAAGATAAGGAATACGTCAGAGGAACATCCCATCGAAAGAACGTTACCAGGTAAGAAGTAACTTGTTCTTCTTTTCCATACTTTTTAATCGCTGTTGTGCCTTAATTTGAGCCCTCATCCATTCCCAATCTAACAAAAGAGCCTCCATGAAGGATGCTTTGTCCATAGATTCTCTGAGCTAAATCAGAGACGATTTTGCCATTTATTAGAGGTTTCCGCTTCTTTATCCATCCTCACCTCCATCTTATTTGCCAGTACTTCCAAACACACCAATTTAGTCGAAATACCCTGAATATGGGCAGATTGATCCTGGAGGTTAGTTGTTATGGCCTCATAAAGTTTAATAAAAGGCAAGAGTGATGTAGTGAGGCAAGCCATCATAAGTTGTTGTAATCGGGCTCATTCCTCTGATTTCAGGTGCAGAGTTATTTCCTCTTCCTTTTTTTCCCCTTGCACAATCGCAATATTGGTGAGATTGTCCCAATGATGATGTAGAAGAGTCTTGTGATGCTGGAATATTGTTGTTTTCAAAAACTTAATCTCTATCCAATTCACCCTGTGAACTATAATTTGGCCCCTTTCCTCTGCCGGAGCCTATCTTTCTTGTGTTGGCACCCATTTCCGACTTTCTTATTGTTTACATAGTCGGGAATGTTTTTTGATCAGTTCTGCCTTGCAAATTTATCTTCATACCAACTTTGGCTTTTCCTCTCTTCCCCTTCCAATTCAGCCCTCAAATCCGCTAGCTTTAAAGATTTATCCAGATTGCGCACTAGTTCAGTTTTGCTAGTTAGACTCGGCCTTTTTGATGCACAATTCTTTTAGTGAGATCAGCAAGCTCCTTTATTAGGTGTGCCACCAAATCCTTAATTTTCCTCTTCTACAATGGACTATACTCTTTACTTGAGTTTCCTGAGGTCTCATCTGATGGTAAAATACCCTGATTAATCATATTTGTGAATCCAGCTTTCAATTTCCTTTCAAGGCTTGTCACTGTTCTCTTTTCCCGTGTTCACTCTTAATTTTGTACCCATAATGGGAGTCGAGATTAAGGCAGATCCCTCTTCCATTGTCATATCTCCCTCAACCACCTGGGCACAAAGACAGTTGTTTCCCTCCATAGACGGTATGCTGTCAATGTTAATTTCTTGCAGGTTTTGCAGCACACCCAATTTTTCACTTCTCTCTACGGCCCGTCTTTTTTCAGCATTTTCTCCAGCGCTTCCGTGCTCATTCCGCGAACTCTTGCAAACTCCACCTTGGCTCCAACTTAGCTACGCTTCGCTTCCTGCAAGGATTTTATAATCAGGAAGCGGGTCACCACAGCAGGCGGAGCGGAGAACAGCAGGTCCTTAAAGTGGCAGCAACAGAATATTGAGCACCAGAATCACGTCACGGCTCCAAAGTCAATCATGAGAGGTAAATAACGTAGCTCCTGCTGCTGCAAACAGAGAACCTGTGCTGCAACTGCGCATTGAACCAGTGAGTCGACCCAAAGGAGTTGTGGGCCCGCTACATATCCACAAGTTGTTATACACTTGGGGACATATTTTGCATATGGACCAAGTAGATTAGAAGGATAAGGGAAACAGTGGTTCAACTCTGGGGAAACATGAAACACGCATTGCCAAAAGCCAATTTATATTAAGAAGGAAGTTAACGGGCAAAATTGAGCAAACCCCTATATTTGGGATGTCAGTGTGGAACAAGTTTTAACTGGAGTCAATGACCGGTGAAGGAGTACAACTGTGGTATACTTGGTAATTGAACATTGCAGACATACCTGATACAAGATCCACATCAGATGGAGAACATTTTTGGCAAAGGACACCTGGCAGGCGAGTAAACCAGGAGATCTATTCAATTGAGGAGCTCCTGGCCAGCGAGTATACCAGAGAATCCAATCTTCTGTTAAAGAGATACTTAGTCATGTCAAACCTTTGTTGAATTGGAACATTTGCTTTGCCATCCTGCAAATTAGGAAAGACTCGCTCTTGCCAAATTCCAACCAGTGTGTGGAAAGGATATTTGTTTGGTCATTCTGAAAATCATAAAATACATTATTTTGCTATATTCCAACCTATGTGGTAGAAAGGATATTTGCTTTGCCATTTTGAGGAGAACGTTAAGTGGGAATGACATTTTCAGTACTTTCAATACAACTTTGGTGAAACAGAACATTCTAAGCACTTTTCCAGAATCAGGGTAAGCGAACAAACCTTGGACACAAGGATTATTTTGTTGACATTTGATTTGTGATTTTGCAAATTTTTGTTGAATCAAAAACTGAAACATTCCTTAATCTTTTGATTCTGTATGTTTGTGCGAGGGTCAGATTTATGTTGGACACAAGGTCAATTAGCTTTCATTTTAGTTTCGTAGGCATGGGCATCCTCTTTTGGATAGGGAGTCGGCACAGAGTCTTGTGTGTCTTGGGAGGAAGCACTGTGCTTTTCTTTTTGCTTGGAGTCCTATCTTTAGCTCACTGCTAGCCAGGAGGCAGAGCTACATCATTCAAAGACCCAGTGCACCTGCGGAGCAGCGCGGAGTCGGCACAGAATCTTGTGTGTCTTTGGTACCTTTGGTCCCGCGACCCTGTGGGTGTGCTTTCTTTATTGCTTTTCCCGCCTGCTCATTAAGCAAGCTCGGGTTATTCAGCGAAGCAATGGAACCGCCGCAGACCTTGGATGGCCTGCGTCGTGGAGGATGTGGATCTACCAAACTCGCGGTAAGAAGGAAAATTTTGACACCTGCAATAGGTGCTGACATATCTAACATAATTTCTGTCTCAATTGACAGAAGTACTGCGGATTTAACAAATGCTTGTAAGTAGCATTCATCAGTGGACGGCAGCACCGTGACTTGTATGTAAGATTGTATGCAGGAGTGCTGTAAGAATGGCGAGTCTAGTGAGACTAGCGAGCGTGACAAGTGTGACGAACATGGTGAGCATGAGCAGATTGATAATGGTGCTGATTTGGTCAGTAGTTCGATCAACGAAAGTGATAACGACTGCTTTATCACAAAACTGAAATTGAAAGTAAAACAATCAAATAAATCTCCATATACCACCGGCATTGCATCTGCATCTAGCACTGCCATCAAAGATGAAGCCCAAGGATGTAAATATTACTCGTGCTCCGAGTTCCCAATTGATGGTAATGCAGATGCTAAAAAGCTGGTACAAGTAGATATCCTTCCTCAATTGCGTGTTCTGGCTGCAAAAATTGTGCAACGTATAAATGGAGATAATAAACTGATTACCATGCCACATTCTGGAGAGTTGATGTGTGTCGATCAGAGACAAGCTGGACTTAGATTTGGAAGAGATCACACGACTGAAAAAATTGCATTGCAAATAAGAGATGACAAACGGCCTCAATTTGGTGACTGCAATACATTGGATCTGCAACCACTTACCCATAATAATGAAAAATCGAATTATGAAAGAAGGGATTCAATTAGTATGGTAGACAAACTTTTGAAAGATCTATTAAAAATGAATTTGGATTTCAACAACCAGACTAATAAACTAAAGAGCTTATCTACCTTGAATAAAGGAAATGGTTTGACACGGCTGTTACCTCATGATGATGCACATGCGGAAAATTTTGAAATGAGAAAAAACTTCTTGGCAGGTTTTGATACAATTAAAAGAATACATAGTCCCTCGTGCAAAAGAAAAAGAAGCGGAAATAGCCTTTCAGGCGAAATCGCTTGTTCGCCTTTTACACGCTATCAAGGATTTGCATACCGACACTAAAATCTACATTCGGTTGGATGCAAGCAGCACTTTAACGGAACCCATTCGCGTCCACTGTGGAGTTAAACAAGGGTGTGTCCTCTTGCGGTCATAATTTTCAATGCTTTCATCTCCTACATCGGTGAAGCACTTAAGAAAGCAAAAGGATTTGATCCTAAAATAATAGATTCTGCTTTGAATGGGATCCTATATGCAGATGACTTAGTATTAATGGGCCTTACACCCATTGGATTACAACGAAAACTTCACGTGTGGGAACAATATGTCCAAGTCAATGGGCTGCAGATAAACCCAAGCAAGTCTGTCATTTTAACATTACAAAATCTGACCAAAAGTACATCTAAGAAATTCAACTAGAACCTTGACAGCGAACCACTACAACAGGTAAAACGGGTAAAATACCTGGGTATGTGGCTAAATTCCAACATAAATGATCATATTTGGGTTGAAAAAGCAAAATCTAAATGTTGTCAATTAAGTGCTCAAGCTACGGCCTTAGATAAAAAAAATATGGCAAGTTTTCACTGGTTCCCACTCTAAAGTTTTACAAACAAAAAGCAGTGCCAGCTTTAATCTATGGTGCCGAAACTGCCTTTGGATGTCCCGCAAGTTTGTGGGATAACCTTGAAAACATCTTTTGGGGCAGAATACCAGCAGCAGTAGTAAGATACGAATTGGGGCTAATCTCAGTAAATGCAAAGGTTACATGGAACACTTTGTCAATCTTTCGCAAGATAATCTTGCCAAATGGTGCACCCCAAATGAAAATTGTACATGATTTGGCTGACAAACAATCAAATAGTTTTTTCAGCCTGGATGAATCAATGTCACCAACTCCTAACGGACATAAATAGTGATGTAATCCCTCTGAAGGAAAACCCAGATGCCGTAAAGAAAAAGTTGTGGGAAACCGATTGGATAAGCACTTGCACAAACAGAGCCAAATATTCGCTCTTGAAGAATGTTCCCTTTGAAGGACAAGCCTACATTAACCTACAAATATCTTGAAAAATGCCCAGACAAACAAAAAAGAATCCTGCTCATGAAATTCAGGCTGAATCAATTTAAGACTAAAGAAGTAATTAAGCGATGGACCAAATATGAGAAGCTGAACCCAA
Organism: Ambystoma mexicanum; assembly: GCF_040938575.1. Taxonomy (NCBI): domain Eukaryota; kingdom Metazoa; phylum Chordata; class Amphibia; order Caudata; family Ambystomatidae; genus Ambystoma; species Ambystoma mexicanum. Next base: position 498,001,208 of record NC_090939.1, on the reverse strand, counting down.
AATCTAGATTCTATGACCATTTCGAAGAGAACATCAAACATTTGGTTCTTACCTGTGAAGCCTTCTCCACGATAAGAATGACACTGTTTGAATCAATTGTGACAAATAAACCTCTTCATACCATGGAAGAATGGTGGTGGAATGTTTTACAGAGGTAAATAATAAACTAACATATGCTCTGACATTTCTCCTTACAAACATTGATGAAGAATTAGCCAAATCACACGAAAAATTGACTTAAATATTGGTTTGCGATTTGTGATGTATTTTGCCCAACTCAGTGTTCATTACTTTTTATCATTTTAATTGTTTACATTTCTTAATTTGTGATATTTTTTGCATCTCTGTGTTCTATTCGCTAATTACAATATTTATATATGTGAACAGTTAAATGTGATGTCTTTTTTTAAAGGTTTGACTAAACCAATAAAAAAGAAGAAAAAAAACGATAGGGAAATATAGGCCTTTTCCCACACCACTTTTCTTTTACTAAACATAGCTAATGTTGAGAACATTTCAACATTGCGTCTTCCTCTCATTGCTGTCCCCTCAGACCATCAATAGAAAGCGTAGACACTTATCTCTTTGATCCCAACCTTCAGGCCAGGACGATGGCTAACTGTGCGCCTCTTCATGAGGCTCCTGGGAACCATAGCGTTGTGTATCCCGCTGATACTAGACTGTAGACTCTGTATGAGGCCCCTGCAGAAATCCATTGCATTATTGGTCCCGAATTTCAGGAACATGGGGAGGTAAGGTACATGTCTCTGCCAAATTGGCCCAGAAACTTCAGTGTTGTGCGCAAACAGACCCAACATCACAAAAGGTAATCTGTTTGTAGATTTACCATATCACAAGACGCTCATCACTGACACGTCCATGTTGGGCTGGGAAGTCCACATTGAAAAGCTCCCATGTCAGTGGGCTCTGGGCAACTGATGAGGCGATTCTCCACATCATTGTACTGGAGCTCATGGCAGACAATGGGCGCTAAAGTCCCTCTTGTCAATACTAAAGGACCCATCAGTCTGGATCCTGTTAGACAATACTTCAACATTGTATTACCTCAGAAAGCAGGCTGACACGGTCCAGGATCCTATTCCTGGAGACACAATGGGATTGGCACTGGGCAATACCCTATGGCATCTCTCGGCTGTTGTTTCACCTCCCAGGTGTCCAGAACCAGGTGCCAGACAGACTAAGCAGGCAATCCACTCAAGAGTGGAAACTGAAAAGCCAGCTGCAGCTGCTATTAGAGAAGGCAGTTCACCCATTTGTCGACCTATTTGCCAACAGCCGGAACAAAAAGTGTACACAGTTTGCCAGCAGGACCCTGCAATGGGGACACATTTGCAATGGGCACACATTTGCCTTTCCAGGGAACAACCTATTTGCCTACACATTCCCACCCTTCCCGGTCATACGCTGGGTAGTACAAATGATCCTCAATGCTCTGAACTGGCCACACCAGATGTGGTACTCTGACATGCTTCAACTCTCAGCGGATCAGCCAATACTGCTGCGCTACCACCCAGACGTCATTTTGCAAGACCATTGCAAAATCTTGCATCACGATCCGCAGTCCCTTAAATTGACAGTATGGCTCCTGATTTCCAAAAATGTGTACGTCTAGCAATCCTTTAGGACTGCAAATAGATTTTGTCGGCAGCCAGGCCCCCTGCCACCAATAAATTGTATAACCAAGTGGAAAAGGTTCTCTGCTTGGTATGAAAAACAGGGTGTCCAGCCATTTCAGGTCACCCGCGACAGCTGCTGACAGTCCTAGCGGCGATCTCCAGATACCAGATGGATTAAAGGCATATCGCTGTACAGCAACAGAGCGGTAAAAGATTTTCTCAAAGGTCTGTTCAGAGCTTTTTCACCAACAAAATGAACCCCTCCAGACTGGAACCTTAGTACTGTCTTTGCAGGTCTCATGAAGAAGCCGTTTGAGCTGAGGGCCATAACACAACTTGAGTACCTCTCTTGGAAGGTTGAATTCCTGGTGGCCATCACATTGGTTAGAAGAGTGTCAGAGATACAGGCTCTGAACCATACTTAAAGCTTCTGGAAGGATAATGATCTCCTTATGACCAATCCACGATTCATCCCAAAAGTCCCAATGAACTTCCATAAAAACATGACCATTACTTTGCTGGTCTTCCAAAAGGCTACATCTCCAGCAGAGGCAGCTATGCATTCTTTGGATGTAAAAAGGGGCAATAAATACTACATCATCAGGACCAGCCCCTTTAGAAACTCAGCACAACTGTACCTAGCTTATGGACCAACGAACAAGGAAAAGCTCTGTCCAAACATGGCATTTCTCGGTGGATTTCATCAGTCATTTCCTTTTGCCATGTGTCAGCAGGGAAACAGTTAACCGCTCTGCCAAATGCTCACTCCACAAGGGCCATGGCAGCCTCTGTGGTTTTGTGGGCGGAGGTCTCCAGCGCAGACATTTGCCAGGCATCTATTTGATCGGTGCCACATTTTGTACTAGGCACTACTGCTTGGAGAGGCAGCACGCAACGGACGTGCAGGCAGAGCAGTCCTGCAGTGTCTTTTTCAATAAGGTATGCTTTTTACCTATCGCAACCTCCAATTCTACATGCTACTACTGTGATGCTGGAAATGCCTAATGGCGGGACAGGGCCTCCAGTCCTTGTCCTCCCACTTCTGTGTGTGTGTTTTCCTGATGTTTTCTGCCATGGTGCAAAGTGTAGTCAGCAGAGTGTTACTGCTGACAGTGCAGCGTTTGTTCTCTGGCTACGAAATTACTGTGTAATACTTTGGAAAGAAACTGGAGTTCTGGCCCTTTAATTGAACGAACACTATATTTCCCAGGAGGCAGCATGTTACGCAGAGTGCAGTCTGAAGAGTGTTAAGGTGTTGCAGTGGCTGAGGTGCTGACGGGCACACACTTTTGACAGACAACACAAGGCCTTACTGCTGTTAAGCCTTTGAGATGCCAAGTGAAGCTGAAACAAAATGTTGCATTCAAAACTCTGGAAAGGGTAAGCCCTATGGGAATACAGTTAAACGCGCAGCGTCTTGTAGAAATAAAATCTCAGCCTCAATAAACAAAGACTCTCCCTCGAGGGTGGGGAAGGGGGTACAAACTGAAAGCAACACACTAGTGGCCATCGAGGGGTAAATCACTGACTGCTATCAGCCAGACAAAGGGGCGAAGGTGCCCGATATAATTCCAGCAAACGAAGCGGCAAGTGTCATTGTAAATGGATCTAATTCTGACTTTGGGGACATAAACAATAACTCACTGTTGACATTGTGTTATTCACTGCAGGCCACCAAAGGGTTCCGCGTGGGGGATATTGCCAACTCTTTCCAAACAGGGAGTTGCAATCCCACTGCTGAGAACAGCAGCTAATGGACACACATCCCCACCCCCTCATCCCCAGGTGCTGCAAAAAGAGCGCGCGGCTCTATGTTGCCTGACTTACTTCCCGTTTCGTTACAAGAGGAAGTAGACCTGAGTATACAATATAAATATTAATAAAACATCCACAGATGTGTTGCATTTTGCAGTAAAACTGCTGCTGAAGTTATGCTGCGTAATCCACGAAGGGGTGCAAAAACAGGGTAGGACACAGGACTCCCTTGATGAGCGAGAGAAAACGTGGGGGAATGTAAAACTCCCAGCAGACCACAGTAAGAGCAGACAGAACCATGCTCACCTGCTGCCCATACTTCGAATAGGCTGCGAAACCTGGCACGGTCCAAAGCATCGATTTCAATGGAGGAGGTGCTGCCTGAATCCTTGATTTACATGACAAGAAAAGAACAAAGGTTGGCAAAGCGAGCAAAAGCCCAGAACATTACGAGCCGTGACGCTGTTTCTTCAGTATTAACACATTATCCCCGAATCCCCTAAACTTCACAATAATCTCGTCTGATGCGTGGAATAAAAGTAAAGTAAAGAGGAAAGCCCAGAAACAAAAGAGGCTACGGAGATCAGCAGGTATGCTAACAAGCTGATTAGCGGGTGACAGACAAAGCAATCCAGAACCCGTACATATATAAGGTTTGCACCAGCCTCCCATAGCATATGTGAACCGGTGTCAAAGCAGCCCCATCAGATGAAGTCAACCACAGACAGTCACTGCTGGTGCAAAGCCGTAATGCCCCAATGCCGAACTTAGAAACGTAAGTGGCTGCAGCGGGTGTTAAGCCCACAAGCCTGGAGGAAAAGTTAATTACCCTTGGGTGCGGTCCTTTGACCTTTACAGAGAAAAGATCAAATAGGTTGGACAAACTGTCAATCTGCAATAAAGTATTGGCGTTACGAGTATTATCCTCTGCAGAACCATTGGCACCTGAAGGTGGAAACTATGTACGAGTACACTGTGTCACACTATAAGTGTCGGCCTTGGTCAGACTACTCCAGGATCCATCTCAAAGGTGGGCTAACGGGTGGATTGCCCATCACACAATGTCCCCCTTCAGAAACAATCAGCCGCCCAGTCATTTGCGCAGGTCCTAAAAAGCGGCGTGGTGGGAGCACCATGCAGGGAGCTGCTGAAGCTGGCAATGACAGAGGACACTCAAGGCTGGGCATGGTTCAAAAGATGTTTACTGAAAAATCTGACAGAGGGCAGTTGAACCATGAAGTTGGCATCTTGGAACACTCGAGGACACAACCGCCTTCTGGGACAAAATAACTTGCTGTTTCTATTGTATGTGTCACAAGTCTCTCCCTTTCTCACCTGTTTCTCCTTGCTTGCGACTTTCTTGGATGTGTTCTTTCGCACGGTCCGTGATTTGTACAAGCCCGTGTGCAGGTCTTCGGATTCCAGCGCAAGGATAGCGGTCCTACGCTGAGTAGCGTTCAGATATCCAGGACCGGTAACCAGGAAGGAAACAATGTCCGTACTTGGAGGCATGGAACGCTGTGGCCCGAGCACAGGAGAAGATCCAGGAAGAAGGCTTGGTAGGGTAAGTTCGAGGAAGGGAAATTAGAAAAGGAAGGGATTTCAAGGAATCGGGAAACAGGACTCAGAAGGAACCCACGAGCGAACTCCAGTGACACAGGTCTGACTACACTGAACAGTAGCGTTGAGACGTGCAGAGCCGCGGGGGCGTGACTGTTTTGTAGGAAGTTGAACGCAGCGCGTAAAGGCTGCTAAGCTGCGTTTTGCACCAATCTGCCATGTTGGAAGGATCACGGAATTCACTCCTCTATGGGTCAGGGACCACGATGTCCAGAATGGACGTAATCGGTGGTTCATGACAGTATGGCATAATATTTTTGCAGGAGATGTGGTTAACAAAGCATATACAGATATACAGTTGGAGTGGTATACAGTGTTCCACAGGCTGGCGGTTAAGGGCCCTTGTGGCCGGCCATTTGGTTGTCTAATTAAGCAATATGACCCGAGCGGCAGGGGCATTACCGACTCAGTTAATGCCCCGGGGCCCATAGTTATAGGGCCGAGCGAAGTGAGGGCCTTAACGAATGGCTGCAGCGTTTCGGGCCAGAAAAAAACCCACCAAGAAAATGGCCGCCGGGAAAGGGAAAACGGAGTCCGTTTTCCCTTTCCATGGTGGCCACAAGGAGCGGACGCGCTGGGAACAGAAGTGTTCCCAGCGCGTCCGCTCCTGGAAAAAAAAGAAGGTAAGTGGGTTTCGGGGGGCAGGGGTGCGGGTGGTGGTTATCAGGCAAAGTCTCCTAGTGGAAAGTTTAATCCTGCTTGCTAATTCAGATAATGTACTTGCCATTGAAGCGGGGGTTGTCAAAGGGACCTCACACTTTACTCTGCTCCTAGTTAACATATATGTGTCCTCTGTGACAGCAAAATTGGAACCAGTGTATGAAATAATTGATTCTGTATGTGACGTGGCTGTCCATAAAGGGGCACAAACTGGTAATTATGGGTGGGGCTCTAAATGCGCGTTGCAGGGACACGGACAGGAGCGGAGTGTATAAATTAGTGTATCCAGTTCGTGTGATCAAGCGGAGGGGTGATACTAAGGGGGCAAAATAGCTATCCTTCCTTAAAGAATGGGACTGACCATGCTAAACAGTAGAACCGTCGGGGACTGCCCAGTGTGGTGGCCAAGATGAAGCCCCCCTCAGCCTCCCTCAGTTTGCAGCAAATTAAGAGACCTGACAGACATGTGGTTTATTAGGCTTTAGGTATTCTATCTCAATACATAGCATACAGAGTTTCAGCACGGACAACAGCATGCACGTTTTCGGGCAGTCGGCACAAGGCGCTCTCTCTCTAGCCCCCCACCCAAGAGTGCCGGTTTATATAGCATATCATAGGCAAATACTAATGTTTCTGTAGTTTGACAATGGGGGTGTTACTTGGCATGACATTGGACATTTGGCAAGAACTGTCAACATCTTACTTGTGACCGTGTAGAAGACGCAAACATATTGCATACCACACAGACAGGGTTTAGGCTGCTTTCAAGTACAAGCCATATCATGAGGATATTAGATTCTTTGATTCAGGAAGACTCTAAAAAGGGAAGTCCTGTGTTTATATATTATATTTGTTTATTTCTCATATGCATTTGACTCTGTGAACTTTATCATGTTATGGGAAAAATTGCGCAAGTTGGGATGTCCAAACTGGCTGTTATAAAAATGTGTGTCTATTCAAATACAGGTGTACAGGTCAGGCTGAATGACTGGGTAACATTATCAGCTGAGGTAATAATTAACGGTGGCGGTCAAACAGGGATGTACGTTGGACCCCCTGATTATCAGACTGGGGGGGGGGTTGGCATATACAGCTCAGGATCTCTGGCCTCTGGGTGCTACAGTTCAGGAAATACATACGGCAATTGTACAGCTAAAGGGCTCGCATGCGGCAGGGACAAATGGGCTAACGCTGTACTTAAGGCAAACCTTGTCGAATGGTCCAGGGTCTTTAAGATCCTATTGGACAAGGTTTGGAGAGACAGGATCCTGGCGGAAACATGGTAATGTGGGATTATGCTTACATGTTACAAGAAAGGCGACAGAGCAGCTGGATAATTACCAACTGCTCTTGCTTTTGGATGTCGTCTGGAAGTTTTTTGCATCAGTGGTATTCGTTAAAATGCAGAATTGGGTAGAAGTTGGAAGCATATTGCATACCACAGGGTTTAGGCTGGGGTCAAGTACAACCCACATCAGGTTATTAGATTCTTTGATTTAGGAGGTCACTAAAAAGGGAAGCCCTGTGTTATATTTTATATTTTTCGATTTCTCATTGGCATTTGACTCTGTGAACCGTGTCGTGTTGTTGGAGAAATTGGGCAAGTTGGGATGTCCAAACTGGCTGTTGGATATAAACACATAAATCACAAACAGATGCTGAAAAAATGATGGCAGCAATAACTACGTCTAACTCAAGGTCCCTATGGGAGATAATCAACAAAGGGGGCGAATTCCAGACGGCACTGACATCTAGTAATGTGTCAAAGGAGGACTGGGTAAAGTTTTACACAGATCTTTTTCAGGAGAAAGACTCTATCAAGACCGAGATAAGATCAGGAAATGAATGGATTATTGACATTGATAGGGAAGGTATCCTAATAAGGATACAAAAATTGAGTTCATCTCGAACGGCCGGACCGGACGGCATCTCCAATTGTATGCTGAAAGAAAATAAGGAAGAGTGGGCAGATTTCATCTTAATATTATTTCAGCAGATTCTAACAACAAGATCAATACTTCAATCCTGGAAGGAGGCCCTAATCGTACCAATTTATAAGAAAGGAGACCGCAACAACCGCCCTTCTCGATTGCATAGGAAAACTGTTATGTTCCATCTTGCTGAGAGATTTAAAAAACTGGGCATTAAGGACGGGGATCCTCGATAAGAGACAAACAGCATTTATGAGCGGCGTTGGAACATCACTGAATCTATTCATCCTGAATATGCTAAAGCTACGGGCATTAAAACAAAAAGGCACATATACATGGGTTTCGTCGACCTCGAACAGCCCTTTGACGGGATCTGCAGAGAACTCCTATGGGCCAAACTAAGGAAGTGGAACTGTCCGCAGGTACTGCTTGAGGCAATTCAGGAACTATACACCATCACCTCAGTTCAGATAGCGGTCTCAAAAGGAGGCGACCTGACAGAGAAAATCCCAACATCTAAGGGTATAAAGCAAGGCTGTGCACTGGCACCTTTCCTGTTCATTCTGTACTTAGCAGATATGAAAGAATCCCAGGATCAAATCCGCGCATTTCCTCCAGTATTTCAGGATGAAGCCCTCTCATGGATCGTATATGCAGATGACGTATTTGTGGACCAAACCCCCATAGGTCTGCAAAGACGAATGGTGGAATTTAAGTCTTACTTAAATCAAAACCACCTGAAGGTCAACGTAAAAAATCCATGATCCTAATAATGCAGTCGGCGTGTGGATCCAGAGCCATAAAACAGAAAAAGGGATTCACTTGGTCATTGGACAATCAACCGTTGGAAATCGTGGACTCAACAGTCTACCTGGAGGTACAAATCAATAAAAACATCAATGAGCAAGGGCAATTAAATTTCATCAAAGAAAAGCTGATGAAACTTACTAACCAAGCTCGAGCCCTCCATCGACGTTATGGAACTTTTTCAATGATGCCAGTAATCATATTTTACAAACAAAAGGTAGTGGCAAGCATAACGTATGGAGCCGAATCCCTGTTAAATCTCCACTGGAAAACGTGGCGGGTGGTAGAGGCTTTTTTCTGGAGAAGGGTACTTAGGCTTCCTAATTGCCTCCCTGTATCGACAATAAGACACAAATTAAGATTACAATCTTTGGAGTCAATAGTCCTGTGGAAGACACTTTTGTTATTTCGGAAGTGTATCCTAGATAAACCTACCATCTCATTTGAACTGTTAGCTAAAAAAGAGTTAAGAAATGAAGACCCGCACTTTAATGCTTGGAAACAGAACTGTGTCGAAATACTAGAACATTATCATATCATATTTGATACGCTGAAAGAAAATCCTGAGAAAGCGAAGAAAAAAATACGGGAAAAAGATTGGATATCCACAGACAATCAGAAAATGCAGAATACAAATTGTCATAACATTACGTGGGAACGAAAGGCACTGAATGACCCTCCACCATACCTGCGAAGATTTCCCTCTCCAAAATATAGGGATCTATTGATGAGATGCAGATTAAACATCCTGCCAACAAGAGAGGTCCATTATATAAGGAAACAAATTCCAGTGGAAGACTCTAGATGTCGATTCTGCAATGAGCCGGAGATGTCGGAAACAATAAAACATTGGCTACTTTTTTGTCCGGCATTAAACACCCAAAGGAGCCTATATCTAGGTGAATGGGTGCAGAATATAAATGCATCGACGGCTGAGGAATACTTGGAAAGAATCCTGACGGTACAAAAAGTCGTCCCCACCCTGGAAGCACTAAGATTCATAGAATCGATCCTAAAAGCACTAAAGGACGGTAATGTTGAAGCTCGAGAGAGCATAAGGACGGTGGGGTCTGGAAAAGGAGATTGATCATTTTGTTAAAGGTTGAAAAGAAATTTTATTTAACCAACAAAACAAACAAAAAAAAAGATATATACATTTGTCTCCATTCTAACCTAGGTGTACACGTCAGGCTGGATGACTCAAGAACATTATCAGCTGAGGTAAAAATTAACATGGGGGTCAAACGGGGATGCACATTGCCCCCCCCTGTTGTTTAACCTGTACCTGTCGGATCTCCCAAGATCGATTTTAACTGAGACTTGTTGCTCAGTAAAAATTGGTACTAGTCTAGTTGCCTGTGCTCTTTATGCCGATGATCTGGTCCTAATGGACCGGACTATAAATGGCGCTAAAGCTAAGTTTAGGTCCCTGATGGAATATGTATTGAAAAATGATCTAGCTATAAACCTGAATAAAACAAAAATGATGGTAGTAGCGGGCGGAAAGGTCCATCGGATAAACCTAGGCTTTGAAGTGGGAAAACTGGAATATGTTATTAGATACACATACTATGGTCTCGAATTGGCTGCTACTGGCAACCATAATACCATCATAGAATTGAAGAAACAAAAAGCCAGCCAACTAATGTATGTCATGAATAGGTTTGCTAGACAATCTGCAGGCTATACGCTAGAAGGAATTATCAAGCTGTACAAGCAAAGTTTTGTACGTGCCATCCTTTACGGATTGGAAGGGCTAACCATTAGGGATCTTTCTTAGGTAGATGTACTGGAGGTTCTCTACTGGAGAAAGATTCTAAGCCTCCCACTTTCGACGACCTGGCCTATTTGAGACAGGAATAGGGTCTGGTGTCTTTAAAGGATCAGGCATCGATTTACAGGGGCCTGCTGTATTTGAAGTAAAGAAGTAACCCAAAGGGCCCATTATTGAGTATAGTGGGGCAAACCATGAGACGGACAGTGGGGGGTGGGAGGGACGTTTTTGGGATCTAAATGAGGAATGTTTCCAACTGTTAGGCTCATTGCCAGATTTTGAAAAAGGCATTCCGTTTAAGATAATAAAAGGTATCTATACAAACAAGATGGAAAAATGTGACTGGTTAAGAAACAACACCTTTTTGGAAAAACTACGAATCTATAGAAAGGTTACTGGCGTAACACATAAATACCTAAAGACACAGGCTTACCTTGTCAAAAGTTCTAGTCTGCTGGTCTGAGACTTTAGACTGCGTCTATGTATAAATCGGCTCCTATTAACAATCAAGTGTATATACAAAGATATCCCTACAAGTCAACAAACCTGTCGCATATGTAAAGATTTGGGTATGCCACAAACAGCTAGGCACGTTCCTACCCAATGTGCTGTAATGAGTACGTTGTATGTGTTCTCTGGGCGACTTCCTGAACCAGTATGATTCAATTAAAACCAATGGTTTTTGCCACTACTGTTTAATTTCAGACAGTCAGTCCAGATGGCATTGTACCGTGTATGGTGTCAGATAAAAAAAACGGCTGGACTATTTGGGCTAGTGGAAGAAGGCATTACTTGTTACAGAAATGTATCATTATATTTTAATTCTGTTTTAATGAACACTACAGTGCCACTCATTGTATTGAATTGTGTGTTTTTTATTTTATTTGTAAAACGGCACATCAAGTGGGCTTGGAGTGTCGACATCCTCTTGAATAATGAATGAATTGGAGGATGTTCACTGAAGTGCTTTGACTACATTGTAGTGTTTTAACATTGTATGAAGTTGATGAAATAACTTCACTTAATTTAATTTGTTTGAATGATAAATTAAATGCTTTTGTAAAAGTTCATTATTTGAGCTTCAAACAAATTAATTATTCAATAAAAAAAGATTTCTTCCACTGAGGTCCAGCCTGGACCTCTGGCAGTGCAGCAATTCATGTTTATTTTGGTGAACACCACCGATGGGATACCCTTGTGGCATCAATGGGTGGGGCTACACCCTTGTGCCCCTTATCTGTGTTTTTGGGCACTTTTGTGTTGCCCACAGAGCAGGAAACGGGCTGGTGGCAGCTACATGCTGACTTGGCAGTGGCTCTGAGTGTCCTCCCTTTTTGGGACACCCATGCCCTGCCATAGGAATCAATGGATTCCTGCACAAAGGCAAGATGGCCTCTTGATTTGTAATGCCTTTTACCTTGTTTCCCAAAGTCCTGGGAAGCCCTCTGTGTTCCCTTCCTCCTGACTGGCTGTTGGATGGAAATACCATATTTGGCTCTGGGGCTGCCTCCTGTCAGACCGACTGGAGCCTTCCTAGGGGCTGTGTGTTGTGGGTACACCCTAGGTGTGGGACCTGTATGAATGGAGTCTGATGTGAACTCACAATCTGTTATGGGTGTCTGGGCTCTGTGTGTGTAACACAATGAATGAGACAGTCCTGACTGAAACTGACATGAATGCAGTGTAGTGTGCTGAAAGGCTGGGTGCTTACCCCAATCCACATTCTTTGTTATGGGTGTCTGGGTGGAGTGAATGGTCTGAATGCCTGTGAGCCTGATTGGCTGCCTGCCTGCATGAATACCCCTCTGTGTGATTGGCTGACTGAGCTTGGCTCAGCCTGAGTGAATGGGGAACAGATTTGTATATCTGGGGACCTCTCACTTACCAATGTGTTCAGACGCTGAAGCAAGAAGAAGCTGTTCCTTGATGCTAAGCTGGAGAGGAAGTCGACTGCTGCAATTACTTCACGGTAATCTGTTGTCTCCAAAGGACTGATCCAGAGAGAGGACCTGCAAAGGACACCTCTCCCTGAGCTACGAGGAATAGCCGCCCTGTCGCACTCAGTCTTCAGCCTGATCTCCTTAAGTTCCGGAAACTCCTTAAGACAAGCCTCTTCTCCTCTTCCTTCTCTCGCACTCTACCCTGCTAACCTCTCTCTCCGCTCTAGCCTTCATTTTCCACACAGCTTGCCAACTGGCCGCCGGGTGTACCTCAGAGTCTTACAGGTCCCTAACACCCTCACCAGTCCTCTCGCACTTGCCTCCGGGCCTGCACTTACAGTATTGCTACGGCACTTGGTCACTGATCCATGAGAATGGCAATCTCTCAATACTTAGTCAGTTTCTGACTAACTGGGCGCACTTGGGTTCCCCACCCCCTGCACTTGTCCCCCCCTATTCACCTGTACGGTCTGAGGGCACCATGCCTTGAAGATGGTATAGCTATTTCCCCTTTTTCTACTCCTTGTATGGTTGCGCTTCACTGCACTTGGAAAAACTGCAGAATTGTTGTCTGACCTATTTGCTGTTATCTACACTGTTAATTGTATTATATGCACTTACTCTGCATGTGCAGACTTGTATCGTTCAGAAATTCAAGTGCTCTGAATGACTGTTGTCTTTTTTCTCTTGTTCCCTCCTTCCTTGAGCGCTTTGAAACACTTGCTTTGTGTATAGGCGCTTTACAAATAAACATTAACATACCATACGAGAGACCATTGTGCAAACTGCTACTATTCATCGAAGTACCCTGGAAGCCAGTGCTGTGTGCTTGCCGTCTGGAGAAGGGGTTTTCGTGAGCCCTGAAGAGGAGTGCCTGGATATCTAGTCAAAGAAGTCCATTGGTGTCATCCCGGGTCTGGAGGTGCGTTTTGTGATCGCTTGAAGATGTTGCTGCCGCCCAGCAGAGGGGGTACCCTGGCATAGTGCTGCTGTGTAAAGACTGGTAGGGGGTGCCTATACTTCCGCTCTCTAGATTCTCTATTACGGTAGCAATGGACGAGCAATCAAGGCCTAGCTTCTCATGAGGTGATGCAGGCTGGTTCTTAAGTACAGTGTAGTCCCCCAACCCCCACAAAGGAATGTCCACACACTGTATTACTGAAAACAGTCTTTATATAATTAATATTCAAAGGTATGTACACGATCACAATAACGCACTTTGTACTTGGAAGTCAATAATGATAAATATATACAATTCTAAAGTGGTACCACCAATGTTATTGAATCTCATTAAAGTGCATCAACTGTATGGTTAAAATGTCACACAGATTAATAACAAGGAAACCAGCAATAGAGATAGGCAGGAATGTAAGATGGTTGAAACAATAGGCAGAATGCTGACCCCTACCAATGGGCACAGTTCTGTGTGGAGATCCCCCCCCAACCTGGGCAACCTGTAAATAATATCAACCTTTTAGAGCTGAGGGCAATCAGGCTAGCGCTGAAGGCCTTCCTGCCATCTGTCAGGGGAAAGAATGTCCTGATAATGACGGACAACACAGTGGCCATGCACTACCTAAACAAAAGAGGAGGTGTGGGGTCACTACCCCTGTGCAGAGAGGCAATGCAGCTCTGGTATTGGGCGATTCAGGAGGCAATCTCTTTAACGGCAATTCATCTAGCTGGGGTAGAGAATATGACGGCAGATGCTCTGAGCAGGCAGAGCACGGTGTCCCAGGAATGGGAACTGGCTCAGGAAGTCATTCAAGAGATCTTCGCCCTTTGGGGAACCCCTCAGGTAGACCTATTCGCAACCAGTACCAACAGAAAATGCAAAAGGTATTGCTCAAGGCAATTTATCCCGAGAGGAGCCCTGGAGGACGCGTTCGTGGTGGATTGGAATTTCCCACCATTGTACGTGTTCCCTCCAATACTTTTGCATTTCAGAATGCTACATACTAGCACAAAAAGACCCTCCAGAAGGGTTGAGGGCTCATTCCACCAGAGGCATCGCCTCTTCCACGGCCCTTCAAAGAGGTGTCCCAATAAGGTCCATTTGCGAAGCAGCAACTTGGTCTTCACTTCACACCTTCTCAAAATTCTATATCCTGGATGCTTCCCAGTCTAGGGAGCTGACTTTTGGAAAAGCAGTACTTTATTCTGCCATCTAAAGGCATTGATAAAAAAAAAATATCTGACCCCTCCTCCAGAGAAAGTAACAAAATACTGCTTTGGGAGTCTATCTAAGATGAGGAATACGTTGGAGGACACAATCCACTCGATGAACAAGTTACTTACCAACTGGTAACGTTCTTTCGATTGGATGTTCCTCCAACGTATTCCTCATCGCCCTCTCAACCTACCCCTCTGTACATTTTTCCGGGTTATTGCCATCTCAAATCTCGCAATGCTGGTACCTGTTTGCCATCACAATCTACACAGTACAAGATCACAGGCAAAAAAAGGAGGAAAAACAGAACTGAGGCCAACGGGGGCCGCGCGTGCTACTTATACACCCGATGACGTCACCCTCGACGGAGGCCTTCGAGGGACCATCGACTCAACAACATCGACGCACGGCGCCCTCTGCCGAAAAAATTTACGAAGAGCAGCAAAGCTGGATGGAATACATCTAAGATGAGGAATACATTGGAGGAACATCCAGTCGAAAGAACGTTACCAGTTGGTAAGTAACTTGTTCATCTAGTCTAAAGAAGGCATTCTGTCACTGTTAATTACTAAACTGAAATCTTCCCTATTCATGTTGATGTACCTCAATTAAGAATTCACGTGCCTGTCCAAAACTGTCTGCAGTTAGTGCATCTATTACTGAATTTAAGTTTTGTGTGGTGCCACAGTGTATATATTTTCCATTCTTTGAATAAGTATTCCAAGTACAAAGTGTTATTATTTATATGTACATATTTTTGGGTAACAAACCTTATTTTATGTAAAGAAGTTGTGTTATCACCTAACGTAGTGTGTAGACTTTCCTTTATGGTGGCTTTGGGGAAATGCTGTACTTAAGAACCAACCTTCATCACCTCCTGAAAGCTTAAGCCTGGTTGCTGGTCCATTGCTACCAAATTGAGAGCCCTGGCTAGGGTGTTCTGTGCCTTTACCCTACCATATAGAGGGCAGAAGTACAGATATTCCCTCTAGTCTTTACAGTTAAGTAGTCTGTTCACAGCATGTGAATCTCTGAAAGTTTGAATGCTGGAGAAAGGAGTAAGTTGCTTACCTGTAAGTTTTGTTCTCCAGCATTGTTATCTTGAATAGATTTGCATGCCTCCTCCTTCCGCCCCTACAAGGTAAAAACCTTACGGATCTGGCTTGCATGGTGGGTCAGAATCTGAGTAGAGGAAGAAGAGGGTGTAAGGGTATAACTACTCAATGTCCCGTTGGTTGGGCCCAAAAGCACCCATAAGGAGGGTGACAGCCTTCAAAATGGAAAGTTTTCTTTGCATTAAGCAAGGGAAAAAATAAGGTAACCGATTCCCAGCCTGACATCGGGGAATATTCACTTCATGTGAATCTATGAAAGATATCAATGCTGGAGAACAGTTGTTATGGGTAAGCAACTTACTCCTTTGGATCCCGCAAGGGGACATTGAGGAGGGACCCTATTGGACGAGCAGCTGCTGTGCATCGGAAAACCATGCTTTCCAGGACATCTGACGACCCTCGATGCCTAGACCACCAAAGACTGAAAGGCACCTCATGAGCATCCCTTACGTGGCCCCTCTATTCGGACACAAATAATTGGCCTCCTGGGATAGCATCAATACTGTGCGGCAGTGCCCCGTGGAGAAAGTCGGCGTGGCTTAGTCCCCTTATTATGTGTTTGGGCGACACATGCAGGCACTGACTAGAAAGGTCAGGACCAGTTTGGCCATTTAGAGTTGTCCAATCAGGAGGGAAAGAGGGGATTTCAACCCAAGACGGGAAATGTATGTTGTCCAGGTGAGGAGTAGGAGGCAGACCAACAGACCTAAAGAAGGCAGCAGCGGAATGGGGGGTGGGGTCTATTCTTTCGGATGACGAGTTGTTGGTTTATTGAGTTCAACGGTACTGTAGTGAGTGTGCTTGTTTGTGTGGTGATTGTGTAAAAAGGCTAGTGTAACGAGTAAATGCAAACTGGCTGATGGAGGGTGTTTGAGTAGTTGGGAGGGAAGAGCAGTGGGGGGGTGTAGAAAGGATGGAGGCGCATTAGTGGCAGGAGCAGAAGGAGAGTAGTAGTAGTGGTGGGGGTAGTAGAAGTAGTGGTGGGAGGAGAGTAGTGGTGGTGAAAGGAGGAACATAAGAGGGTTGAGGTGTGTTGGGCAAGTTGTATGCAGTACCCATAGGGTGCACTACAACAAAGCTGACCTCCTGGCAGTAGTAACCCAACCTTTGTTATAAGTCTGTACTACACAGGTTGGTAGTGTGGGCTACTAGCTAGTCTTATCTCGAGAGGGGTTCATGTGAGCTGTAGGGGAGTTACACAGAGGTTCACAGTGACAAGAATCCAAGCAAACCCTTACACACATGGTTTCTTGATAAAACAATTAATTTATTTACCAGTCCGTTAATGTAAGCCTTCTTCAGAAGGGAGCACTGTAAAACACCGAACAAATATACTACAAAATTACACAATCTTCGTTCAGAATCAGTAAATACCCATTTGGGATGGCATACAGCAGAGACCTACACCCACAGGTGACTTCAATTGCTAGGGTGCTGCTGACATTAATGTATTACTGTTGGCATTCAGAATTAGTTAAGAGCAAGTAAAAAAGGAAGAGATTATTAGAGCAAACAAGTTACCACAAATATTTCTTAAGTAGGCTAATCTATTATTTATTTTTTTATTCAATAATTGGTTTAGTTGCGTTATCAACTTTTTCAATCTTACCAATAGTCATATCATTTTTCCAGAATCTTTTAGACAGTTTTGTATGAGCTGTAAGGATACATTTAGAATCGAAGAAAAACGAATGCGAATAACCTCGAGATGCAATCTTGGATGTAATTAAAAGATTAAGATCAATATTATCTTTACAATCTTTTGCAGAAAGGAATAATAACTAGGTACTATTCTTGTTTGGCAATTTATCTGTTTCCATTTCAGTACATACAAATCATTCTTATCTACATAAACATGTTTCGCATTTATGAATGCATATATTGCCTCATATAATGTAAATTGAGTCGGTAAAGGATCACAGATTTATGTGTCCTGGATGGTTTGGTATTAATGATATTGAACAATAAATATAATAAGTGGTATGTTCAATGGTCCATCCAGGTATCAAATTGTGCGAAGAAAATATGTTTAGTTTCATTAAAAATTGAATTATGTCAATAATGAGGTGGTGTTGGTAGCATTGAACACCTCTGACCAAAGTTGCTCTTTGGTTATTGGGAATAGATGTTGAACATGTTCATGCAGGTAACTTTTTCTGGAATCAGCCAATGAAAGACATTCTGTCATGAGATGTTTTGTGGTCTCAATGCTATCATCAAGCTTGCCGAATCTGCAAGTTTTAGTTAGGTTGGTATGCTTGTCATAGGTTGCAAGTTTATCATTTGTAGGGAGTACATTTAGGCGTAGAAAAAAATCTGCATATCTTCGTTCGGGAATTTAATTACTGAGGCAGTTCGTTTAGGGCTTTAGTTAGAAAAGCTCCCTCTTTAACAGATTTATATGTACCGATTTTATCAGATGTGCTGATCCAATCATGTCTCCAAAGTTTGGTCTCGCTTTGTCAGGTGCCTCAAGTAACTAGGATATAGGAATGTCTGCGTTCTGAATTATTTCACAGCAATAATGTTTCCATTCATGTGATGGACTAGAGTGAGTAGCCTCTAGAAACTTTCTGAGTGTGGCAGACAAATTGGCTGAGGTAGAAGAAGAAAGGAGGCATTTCCTATAAGTAGATAGCATTAGCCAGGATATTGTTGCTTTGAGAGATGGTAACCCAAGTTCATACCTAATTAGAGAGATTGGTGTGCTTTGGAGAACAGGCAGGATTTGTTTCCAATAGATGCCCTCAAGAATATCCCACCTCACTGATTTGGGAAACATCTTTGTTTTGACTCCCATAGGAAATTATAGGGATGACTTTTTGGGTGTAGAATATTCTTGCAGGTAAGAGAGCATTTCCCATATTTTGTTTGGAGTGCTTTCCCTTGGTAGCTAGTAATCACATTCTCGATGCAAGCTCCCCTTTATACGGTTGGTCCGAGGTGTGAGAATTAATGTTGACCCCAAGATAGTTGTATTCATAGATTTGGAGCAGAGATTCTTACCTAGATGCTAGTTGAATTTATAGGTTGACTTAAGACTGTGATGATGGAATATGAGGATATTAGATTCAGATGTATTAATTACCAGATTATTTTCCTGTGCATAAGCTGATAAAGATGAAAGTTTTCTCTGGAGACCGATGGGTGTCATGTCTAACAACACTAAGTCGTCAGCATATAGTAGGTATGATGTTTCACAGGCTGCCAGCTTGGGCGGAAACTAGCAGATTTAAAAACTATGATGAAAGTAATTGATTAAAAAGAATGGAAGCAAAGGGGCAACCTTGTTTTAGTCCACAATTGGTTTTAGTCGCATTTGATAAAAGGCCATCAGTTTGACTTTAATAAAAGTATCAGATTAAAATTGATAAATTAAAAACCTGATGTATAAAGGACAGTTGGTGTTAAAAAGCTTAGTCCATAAAATCTGATGTGGGACTGAGTCAAAAGCTTGTTTAAAATCAATTAAAGCAAGGAAGACAGGTTGTTTAGATCGAATGGCTTGATGTTTTATAGTGGAAAGTAGTAAAAGATTTAGCGCAGTTTCAATGCCGGGTACAAAGCCAGATTGGTGAATATCTAAAAGTTTGCTTTCAGTAAGCCATTTAGTAAAATTAGTCTAGCTAAAGTTTTGGCGGGGGCATGTAATAGGGCTATCGGCCTGTAGTTAACTTGTTTCGGCGTGTCTCCTTTTTTTAAATATATTGACCAGATTAGCTTCTCACCAAGATGGAGAAATTAGACCTTTTTTTTCTTTTTTTTTCTCACTCCTAAAAAGTTTTGAGAAGTATTGCCCAGGCCTCTGCATTAGATTTTGGATTGTGTTTGTTAGTTTGTCCGGTTGTGGGGCCCTGGAGGAGCTCAATTTTTTAAATTATGATGATGATATCCAACGTATTGAATTTTAGTTGAGAGGTGTCTGGGTTAATTGGCAATTGAACGCTTGGTTGGAGATCAAGAATCATCAGAAGGTTTTGTAAATTAGTAGTCCACGACGATTCAGAAATAGTATTTATTTGCAAAGATCTATGAGCATTAGCGATCATATTGTTAATGACACACCATATTTCTCCTGAGGATCTGGATATCAGAGCTTTTAGCATTAGTTCTGCTTTCTCTTGTTTGTAGAGAAATAGAATTTGTCTAGGTCTGTTTCTATATCTAGTTTTTAGGAGTGTTCTTAGAGCTGGAGATGTTTTAGCAGCGAGTGTTCTCAGCGCTCGTCGTAATTCAGATTTAAGATTACAGATAGCTGGTATTTGGGCATATTTATGTGTATATATGGGACGAGTGCTGCTAGTACTCATTTGTTTGATCATCAGGATGCAGTCATTATAAAATATTTGTGACGTTGTTTGGTTATTGAGATTACTTTGCAACAGCTTTTGGTGCAGAATGGAGATCAACCCAGGATTCCATTTGAAACGATTGCTAGAGTTGTTTATTGTAATTTGCTGATTAAAATAACACTGGTTTGATTGAGAATGTGGAGACCAGCAAACTTTAAGGATATTAAGGTCGCTGGCCGTAGAAGGCATAATTTGAAGAGAGGCTATGTGTTTATTCGAATTGGAAGAAATTAACACATAGTCAAGGATTGAAATGCTCTTGTTCCTAGACCATGTGGGATTTGGAGGATAGCCTTCAGCAGTGGAACCATTTAGCATAGTAAATTGTCTTGATTCCATTAGATTGATCCATTTGGTGGCTCTTGAATTAACACATGTATTGGCAGGAGCGAGGCAGTTAAGATAAAAATCACCTGCTATTATTGTATTTGTAACATCCGGTTCCAGTAGTATTTTATTCAGGATTGCTTCGATTTTGTCTATCAACTGTGGCTCGGAAGGAGAGAGCGGGTTCCAATACATTTTTATTATGGCAGAACCAGGGTAAAGAGGATGGTTTTTGTTAGTTGAGGTTAGTTTGACCACTGGGATGCCTGTGTCGGGAGATAACCCATCTTCGAGGTATAATTGGGAATCATTGCAAATGGCAGCTAATAAGCCGGCAGCTGGCCGTCCTCTAGCTGCTTTAGAGGCTGTAATTACTCTAATTTGGCGATTTTCCCAGAAAGGTGTTGTCAGCATCCATGTTTCTTGGAGTAGGACTATGTCAAACTCATTTAAAATTGAGGAGTGGTTGGTTAATAGATGAGAAAACCCTCTAGTATTCCAGAACGCCAAAGAACAAGCGTGAGTGGAGACAGGATGATCATGCTAGTGTACTAGAGAGTGGAGCCCTTGGTTTTTGGCTGCTGTAACCCACATCCATTTGGTGCCAGGTTGTTGAGGTTGGTGAAGGTCATTTTTTACACTTGTAACAAGTTGTTTCGTGGTTAGCGGAAGTAATACCAGTGTTTGGATTAGAGATTTGTTGGGATTGTCCTAGTTGGTGCTGAATAATTTCAATCCGTGGTGGAGGATTTATTGCTTCCAAGAACAATCCTTTGCAAATACAATTGTTGTCTTTCTTTCCACGCTAAATGTTTTACTATTTGCAAATGGATTCTAATTTCTGTAATATCCTGTTGGGCCGGGATGGCATATCTCATTGACTCAATGTCTATCTGTTTCAGTGATGAAATAGAGTTGAACACTGCTAATATTGTGTAACGATTGGGGTATTGATCGGATTATAGTCTGTCAATCATTGTAATTCGAATTAGCTCGTCTTTGAGAATAATTGGGTCCGGAGTGTAAGTGGTCAGCCGATTGTACTCATGAATCATGTCAAGAGACCTTTGCGATGGTAAGCTAGGGGGTGGAGCACTTGGTATACAGTCATTAGTATTCATATCCGAAGATGTCAAGGATTCTGGTAGTGTAGAATTTGTGATTGTGGCTAGGATAACAGAATTGGAGGGCAAAGCATTTTTCAGAGGGATATTCTCCATTGGCAGAGGAGCCCTGTCTATTAGATCATTGTGTTTTTGATCCAACGTTTTGAATGTGGCAGGGTCAATATCAAGGTTGACGTAAAAGGACGGCAGCATAACACGATGATCTTGGGGAGCATCATGTAGGCTGTGATGAACATCTTTGAGAATTGTATTGTTATTGTGTGAATACACAGTTAAGTTCATGAGGTTATCATGAGTAGTATTTTGGCATACCAGGTTTAAGTCCACAATATCATTCATGGCACAATCACACTGTGATATATTAGTAAGAGGCTTCTTACCTTTGGAGATGACCATGGCTGATTGGAGAGGGATGGCTTTCCCGAGGATCTCAGTGGGCAGGCTGGAGATTAGGCGTCCAACTGATCAACAGTAGTCACTGGAGAATTTGCAGGTGGTGAAATGTTGGCCACAAACCTTTTGGTTTTTGATTTGGAGTTTTTCTTTTTTGGAGGAGAAGGTCAATTTTGTGTTTGTTTCTTCAATTTTTTGATTCGAATTGGTCTCAAAATAGATTTGAGAAGTTAGTTTTCTATTTCGTTTCCTTTTCCTTTGTTTATTTTAAGGAACGCTTGAGAATACATCATACAGATGTTTTTCTAAGACTAAGAGGTCGGAGACATCTTCCTCGCCAATAACTTATTCAGGTGGGTCAGAATGAACTACCAAGGAAGAGATTGGTACTAGAATGGAGATGCCCTCCGTCTCAATCAGTTGTTTCTCCAAAGGTGCTTCAACATAGGATTCAGTTATAGGTACAATAGGATTGGATATGCCAGGATCAGCATTTATGGAGCTAGATAGGTTCCACGCAAGCCAGTCAAGTTTACTGTGGACTGTATTCAAAGACAAGGCTTGAATAGCTGATCTGAGGTCTAACACTTCGAAGAGTTTAGTCAACGTGTATATGCTGGTATTTATGGCAGTAAGGGCAGCTTCCAGATCTGGGTTTGAGATGGAAGGAAAGCCAAACGATGGACGTGGAATGGGTTTGGTAAAGGAAGCTACCAGTGAAGACTCAGTCTCCAGGGGGAATAATATAATTTGGGGCATCTGTGGGATATAGTTCTGGAGAGTTCGAGAGAACCGAGCAAGAAACGCTATTGGAGCGTGGTGAAGTTATTGTCGGTTGACAATCATCCTCAGTAGATTCAGGGATTTGAGTGGAGTGAGAGGATGGCAATGTGAAGGGAACAGATAAATTAAGCATTCTGGCAGTTAGTTTGCAAGCAAAAAGTTCAGCTTCATTTGTATCTATTGGGGTCTAGCTACTTGGCAATATAGCATGGGCTGCAACAAAGTTTGCAACGGTTGAATGCGAGTTGGAAATTGGGCCACCAAAGCTAACTCTGGTAAATAACTTGGGGTATGAAACGTGTTCGACTCCAATGGACAAATAAAAGAGGAGGTGAAGCCTTGCACTGTTGCATCTGAAAGCAACAAATTTGACTCTCTAGATCGTGCTTCGGATCGGATGAGTCTCCACTGGTTAAAGTTGGCAAGGGGTCGGTATTCACATCTCGAGTGTCAAGGGAGATACCGCAAGGAGTTTCTGCGAATATGAGGAAGGTGGGAATATCCGTAGAGGAGCTGGGAGGTTTGGAAGCAATAGCAGTTTTGGGAGCCTATGGGCTGGCTGGAGGTTTTAATGGAGGTAACCGCTGAGTTACGTGGAGGGGCAGGTGCAGCATACCTGAGGTGAGGCGAATCATAAGGATGGACGCTGAATAAATCAGAGGACCTCGTGACAAGTGAGGAGACTTGACTAGTTGTTAAGAGCGCACAGAGCCTCAGGAGATAGAATAAGAGAGGAGAGGGAGTGAGGGGAAGGGTCACAAGATGAAGTGGAAGGAACAAGGGGCAGACCAGATGCTGTACCGCCGAGGCGCTGCACCGCAGCACAGCGGTCAGCAGTCAGTACTCAGCAGGTACTCTTGCTGGGTGCACGCGGCTCAATATGTAGTCATAGGAGGCGTGGCTATAGGAGCTGTGCGAGAAAGAGCAATAATTAGCTTTCTAGATGGTACATTTATAAATGAATTGATTGAGTCCAGAATATAGGGTAATATACCCAGCAAGTCCAAGAGGTGTCTGCCCCTGTCATTTTATTATTATGATTGCTTTTATAACGTTTGTATGAAAAGATATAAAACAAATCCATAAAGTTAATAAGAAAAAAAATCCCTTTCTGGAGATTAGGATGAAACCCTGCTCAGGACCAGCAGTACACAAGGATCTGGTAAGGAAGTACAAACCGGTGTTCTCTGATCCAGATGTCCTGTCCACACACCCCAGTCCCGAGATCCTGATCGTGCAGACAGCAACATTTAGCTCCAAACCAAGCCCACACCCATCTTTGCCCCCTGATAGGAATTGTGGGAAGTGTGATGCCTTATTGGGGAACATCTTTGCATCAGGCAGTATGGCTTTAAAAGCTATAAATGTGACATGCATGCTAGCCCAAAAAAAACACACCTTATGGGCAGTTATATCTGAGGCTGCAGAACATGTCCCATAGGGTGAGATGAGAGATGGCTTTCTCAGTATTGTGGATTATGGCAAAGAAGCTATGTGCCAAGCACTCTAATCCAGACTGAATGCAGTGGCCTCCGTGGGAAGAGCCATGGCTACAAGTGCAGTGTCGCTGAAATTTCTCTGGCTAAGAGATTCTGGGTTTGCATGGAATCTGCAAGCCAGGCTGCTGGACATGCTGTAACTTGCTTGGTCCAAAGAGAGATATTATTGAAATATTGCAAACTTAGAAAGCGGCTATGAAGTCGCTGGGGTCGGAGGTAGCCAACCCACTCAGCCTGCAACCGAATTATGCAAAGGAAAGCCTTTTCGTTATCACAGCTATCGCAGCCAAAGAGGAAAACGACTATCGGACAAGGACAGAAAAATCTTTCTAGACCACTGAGTGGTAGAGGTGGTAAAACATCCCAGACCTTTCCTGCATCAGTCCTCTCCAGCACTGTAGAGGCCTCTAAAACTGCTTTTGAGAACTTTTCCCATTCTACATCAGTATGGGGATTTCTTCTGCATAATTCCAAAGAATGGTGCAGTATTACTTTGGATGCATGCGCATGACAGGTGGTCACCCAATGGTACTGCCTGCCTTTCCTACTGCACCAAACAGACTATTCCCCTCTCATTCAGCCACCGCATGTTTGGATCCGCTATTCTAGCAGGAGATAGTCTGCCTACTGGTGACGTGTGCTATAGAAATGGTACTTCAAGCAGAAAGGAACAAGGGTTGGTACTCTCAACTTTTTGGTACCAAAGGAGGACGGAGGACTGCAACCAATCTTGGACTTGAGTTGCTTGAACAAGTTGCTCTGGAAGGACAAGTTCAAGATGGTAACACACTTGCAGATTCTTCTGATCCTAGATCTCTAGGATTGGTTGTTGTCTCACGATCTCCAGGATGCTTTCTTTCATGTGGCGATACATCTGAAGCACAGAAAGCCTTGAGGATTGTCATCCGCAGTTCTCACTACCAGTTCCAAATATTGCCTTTCAGGCTCACCTCTGCCCAAAGGTTTTGAACAAGCTGTTGTCAGTGGTGGTGGCTAGTCTGAGATGGTGCAAATTCATGTTTTCCCCTTTCTTGACGATTGGCTGATTAGAGCCCACACTTCACAAAAAGCTCTGGCCCATCTCGGCCATACCTACCACCTCTTGAAGTTGAAAGAAAAGAACAGCTTGAACAAGAAGTCCTATTTGACACCCTCTCAGCTGCTCCAATTCATTGAAGCGGTCCTAGAATCTTCCTCAGGTATGCTTTTCCTCCCGAGGACAGAGCTCTGCACATCCCAAAGATGGTCATCAAATTTCAAAATGCTCACTTCTGGCCAGCTCCAGACTTATGGCATCCTGCATTTTTCTGGTGCCGGAGGTCCAGTTGTGATTGAGGTCCCTTCAGTGGGCCCTCCGGTCTCAATGGTCACAGTTATCGGGCATGATGAAGGATCTGCTTCAGGTGCCAAGTAGGCTTGCACAGAACCTCCTGTGGTGGACTTGCAGAGAGAACCTGATAGCAGGAAAAACCATTTGGCAACTGTGGTTTGAAGAGCCAGTGGTTATGGGTTGTAAGGGACGGTTGTTATGCATGCTTCCTTGAAAGGCTGGGGCACTCACTTGAAAGAGCTGATGGTGAGCGATTGATTGTCCCTGGCGGACTCAAGACTCCACATACATCTTTTAAAGCAGAGGGCAATCAGACTAGCGCTGATGGCTTTTCGGCCTTCTCCACAGTGGAAGGCTATCCGGGTCATGACGGTTGACACAGTGGCCGGGTGCTATGTCAACAGAAAAACAATACAGCTCTGGTTTTGGGTGTTGCAGAACAAGATCAACTTGACAGCAGTTTACTTAGCTGGGATGGTGAACATAACGGCATAAGGTCCGTGCATGCCGGTTCAGTCTTCCACAGGTGGGAGCTTTGCCAAGAATTTCTTTGGGAGATCTTTACCCTTTTGTAACCCCTCAGGTGGATCTGTTTGCATCCAGTTCTAACAGGAAGTGAAAACTATTCTCCTTCAGGGAATTTCCCCCAAGAGGAGGACTGGGGTTAGGGGGGTCACCTTTGTATTGTAACTAGTGTATGCATTCCAACCAATCCCCGTCATTACTCAAGAGATCAGGATGTATGGAAAAACCAGGATCCTGATTTCCTTGTATTGGGTCAGGAGGTAATTGTACCCAGACCTTCTGGATCTGTCCTCTTTGGTGTCGTCCCCAGAGATCAGACTTGGTCTCGCAAGAGGAAGGTCTGGCTCTTCACCTGGGCATGGGTGCACTCTATCCGAATGCTTAGCTTCTCAAAGGTTAAGGACTGGTGACTGAGTCCTCCCTGCGGACATTATGGAGGTGTTGCTTTTGGCTAGAAGACTGGTAACAGAAAATCGCTGTACGGCTGCCGATGGAAGAAATTATGCAGCTGGTGCAGAGCTGAAGGAATTGATCTGTATTTGTGTGAAGCTTCGAAGGTCCTGTCATTCTCGTTCATCTTGCCAGACAATATCTACAAGTTGGGAAAGTCAAAGGCTATCTAGAGGTGCTCTCCATCTTCCAACATATGCTTCAGCAGTTATCCTTTTTCACAATTCTCATTGTGATGCGATTTCTGAAAGGACTCTCAAACAAGTTTCCCTTTGACCCCTTTTGTGGTGCCAGCATTGGACCTAAATCTGGTGCTGAAATTATTTTAATGGGATCTCCCTTTTAGCCGTTATATTTTGTCTGCTCACTTGGAAGGCGGTCTCATAGCTGTAACATAAGCATGGAAGGTGAGTTCTTCAGGATCTCTTGTAAACCACCCTTTTCGATTTTCTTGAGACAAGGTTAAGAGTGCGTCCCTCCTTTTTACCTATAGTTGTTTCTGGGTTTCACCTCTCACAAAGAATCTGTTTGCCAGCCATCTATTCTCCACCTCACCCTTCTAAGGAAGAAGGAAGGCTGCATAGGCTTCCTCTGCGAAAGGCGTTCAGCTCTTCTATATCACCCAAACAAATACCTTCATACTGGATGATCAACACTGTGGGATGCACTGGCCCTAGTACAGGCAGAACAGAAACAAAGCAGACTATATCCAGATGTATTTTATTGTGCGTATCTGAATGCTACTCGACTGTGGGAAAAGACCTCCCCGAGTGCTTTATAGCACATTCAACTAGTGTTTTGGCTGCCACTTTGGCACTCCAAAGAGAAGTACCAGCTCAAGACATTTGCCAAGTGGCAATGTGCTCCTCTATTCACACCTTTGCAAAATGTTACTACCTGGATACTCTTGTCGTGTCCGGAGGGCCGCTTTGGAAGAACTGTCCTGCAGTACGCGCTAGTGTGGTAGCAAGGGAGTTCACTGCTCCAGCAACTTAGTACTGCTGTGGGAGTCTATCTAAGATGAGGAATCCATGACAGGGGACAATCCATTAGAAGAACAAATGACTTGCCTCTGGTAATGTTCTTTCTCATGGTGGTTGTTCCCACAAACAGGGAGCGCTCTCCTCTTTCTTTCTCGTCAACGTATGCCTCATTAAATTCATAATCGCCAACGCAGCTGAGGACAGGCAATAAATTAGTTACTGAGGTTATGTAGCGTAGTGCGAGCTACTTGTACCAACACAGATGTCAGGGTTGTCCTTGGGAATGAAGAGCACTGAGCCCTCAACAGTGCCGCATGGTGTGCCCTGCTGTCCAATTTATCCAAGATCGTCTGCCCCAGGAATATATATATATGTAAGGTGAGGCATCCGTGGGAGGAAGAACCATCAGAAAGAACATTACCAGAGCTCAGATAGTTGTCATCTGCACACACTACTTTCTCCACAGAGGCTGCAATCTTGGTAATGGAAGTAGCTTCACTGATCTCCAGCATCAGTGCCCTCTTAGCTCAGCCTATCAAGGTCATCCATGGTCCTTGAACAGTCCCCCTTGTCTGGAGGCCATAGCCTGAACCCCATATGCCTTTTCAGCAACTCTGATAGTTACCTTTACCTCCAACCAGAAGCTTACTCTGGGCTGCGGGGGCTCATAATAACATTGGTCAAATGAAAAACATTGGGCATGAGCAGAAACTTGCGTGGCCTCCACATACAGTTTGGCATATTGGATTTATCTTGTTGGTTTCTGAATGTTTAGTTCAGAATAAGGTTTCGGAGTCTCATTTGAAACCGTGCAAATTGAACGCTATAGTGCTTTTCTGAATGTCTAATGCCCTCAAAGTCTATATTAAAAAGATACTTGCCTGCTGCATTACTCTTTCAAATAAACCTATTGTGAATGGGCGTCCGCCACAAATAACCACACAGATGCTGTTTGTCAGTCCAAGAGTTTTTATTTGTGACCTTTACAACAAATGATGAGCTTGGTAGATGAATCCAGATTATAAGGTACCCCTGCATCTTGGGGAATTTGGCTCTAGGTCTCGCCCTCTTCCCCCCCCCCCCCCCCCCGGCATGTAGTGGGTTTTGATATTACCGACCGACAGGAGACACCTGTCTGTCTTTTCTATGTCTTGGTCTATTGATGGATTACATTTGCCAGACTCGCTAGGGGCTTTCTATCTCCTAGCCCTGCTTAGTGTTCTAGGGATGTCACAGGTTTCCTTCCCCCCCTTCTCACCTGTCTGTATTGTTTGCTCGTGATCTTCGAAGAAGTCTTCTTTCGCACTGTTCGGGATTTATATAACCCCGTGCGTGGGTCCTTGGGTTCCAGCGTGCGGTTCGTGACCCGGCTCCAGGAAGCGTTCAGATGTCCGGGAAGAAGTCCAGAAGATGGTGAGGTTCGCACTCAGAGATACGAATGCGATGGAAATCCAGGATATGCAAGGTGAGAAAAAAGGGAAGAATGAAAGAAGAGGAATTCAGGGGACCAGGAACCAGTAATCGGAAGTAATCGCTGAACGTGCTCCGGCAACACATGTCTGACTACTGCAAGCGGTAGCGTTGAGACGCGCAGGGGCGTGTCTACTTTGTAGAACGTACAACGCGGAGACTGGCATACAGCGTTTCGCATTCAGCGGCCATGTTGGAAGTACTGCTGAGTTTATTCCCCTATGGGTCAGGGACCACGAAGTCCAGAAGGGACGCTTACGGTGGTTCACGACCCGGGAAGTCCGGGAGGGTGCCGCCTTCTGCCCAGTGTTTGATTCTCTACACACAAGCACAGGCGCACCTGACCCTCTCCTACACTGGGGTCCGAAGTTGTTCTCACCACAACTCTACTGTTCCTCCTATGTTGCACTCTGCCTTCCTAACTCTACCCATTGATATTACTTCTGTTCTTGTTCCTCATCTCACTACCACGTCCACCATCACTGTACTCCCCCGCTCCCCCCCATGGCTGTTATTTTCTCTTTCCTCCTTTCTACTACACCTCTACATCTCCTCTACTACTACTACCAGCTCTCCACTCATATGACTGCTCCTAACTCACTACCGCTTCCCACCACTACCACCTTTTACTGCTACTATTCCCTCTCTTTTGCCACTACAACTTCTCTAATACTACTGCTCCTCTTCTCTCTAATCTCACTTACACCCTCAACTACCATCACACATTCTACTACCACCTCACACTCACACCACTATTACCACTACTGCTTCCTCAGGCTACAACTACTACCTGCTCAGTGGGCCAATCACAGCCATACTTTATCAAATTCCTGAGTCCAACTATAAGGCGCCTCTTTCTGAAATGATGCCTTAACCTATTACCTTGCCTGGCAGGTTTAGGTCCTAGACTGGGAATTCCACATTAAAATCCCTGAAACTAGCAGACACCTATTAACGGAATGCAACGCAATGATCAAGAAAAGAGAAATCTCTATATATAATTTTGTGCACTTCCCTTCATTTATAGACACTAATCGCTTTTGACTGCACTGTTTAGCAGGTAAGTAAGTGTTTCTGATTATAGCATTAATGAAATGGTGGATGATGATTGAAACATTTAACAGAAATTGGCCCAGCAGATTGGAACGGTGGTTGTTATAGAAATTATTCCTATAAGGGAACAACTAATTAGATCATTATACTTTTTTTTCGGATATGAAATAGTTCTTTGTACTATTTTCTTTTCAAGTGATATTTTAATGTAATATGTGCTTAATGTGTAAGGCAGTGTGTACAATATTTGATGATGATTTTGGTATGTATCTGTGTAAAGTTTAATTTTAAACTTAGTCATTTATTTTTGGAATTATTAGTGTGCTATGTCCTCTCACTCCTACTCTACTCCTACTACACTAACTCCCATGCACAAACACTCCATAGAACCCGCTCTTCAGTAACCTCCCCACTCCTTCCATGTTCTCTTCCTCTGGACTCTCGGACAACGTCCTCCATGTCCTGTCCTCCTCAAACTATAACCTATACTGAACGATTCCCACACTTCTCAAATAGCCCTTATTTATATGGCCAATTACCCTACCAATCACTTACCTGTCTTCAAGGGTTGTGACAATAAAAGGTACTAGGGAAGGGCTTGTAAGACCTGCTCCCTTTCTCCATATGGCCTTGCCACATTTGTAACACAGGGCCTGTAATGGCTCCCAGGGATCAGTAGTTCCTTTAGGTCTACTGGTAGGACGGATTTTAATTTTTTATTTCGTGGTGGTTTAATGGCCTTACTGGAGGCCTTCATTTACAAAGACTCCCTGTTGGTGGGTTAGTGGGATGTTTATAAGGGCTCCCTGAAGGCGCCTTTTCCTTATACAAATCCCTGTTGGTTTAGTGGACTTTTCTTTTGGAGCACGGGCTCCAGCAGATGGTGTCTGCTGGAGCTCTGCGTCTCTCCAAGCCATGATGTTGGCCTTCCTCTATGTGGCTGTCTGACATGCATTCCCTATGCCAGCCTATATTAGCCATACTTAATATGGCATGTTGTCTGAGCCGCAGACCAGGCTTTCTTGCTAAATACATAGTGCAATGAAAACACTTTCATATTTAGTGAAATGCAAGCCGCAAGATTTTCTTTTTCATGGTGCGATGAAGTACATTAGAGTTTTTCGATTAGTCAGAACGGTGGCACATTGTTGGAACAATTCCTAGAACCATACCATTGGCCTGTCTTTGCACATGAAAGGTGCTGTCGGCTAAAACGTATTGTTGGCACAATACCTAATAGCTCTTGAAGGACAGGGATAGTAGGCGTGGAATAAGGGGGATAGGGACATCCCAGGAGAGTATATAACGGAGTAAGCTTGGCCACTGCACATAGCTGTTCGGGGTCACGGAGCTGGCAGGAAGACTGGCGCAGACATGGATTGAGGGAAGGAGAGGAAGAGCAGTAAGTTTTCCCAAATAGGTCCACCCCCTTCTAATTCTTTTACTGGACATTTGAAGGCCCAACCTAGATACTGGCTATTTTGAAAAAAATTTGAGTAGAGCTTGAATGCTTTTTGAGCTGCTCCCCCCCCCAAGGCACTTTAGATCAGAGCCGGAGAACAGACACCTTATTCTGGATTGGCTATATTCTGGCACCAGTAAGTCCAATGGACATTTAATTATTTTTGAAGCAGTTTATCATATTTTGATGCATTTCTGACGAAAAGCTCATGGTGCAATGGATTTTTTTCCGGGCATCCATCCAGTCTTATCCAGCCCTCTTCAACTCCCTACTTTATGCAGTTTGAGAGTATGAGGAGGCCTTTTACCCTTCATTTGACATCTCATTGAGTAAGGTATTGAGGTATTGATTGAGGCAGGTGCCTCTTATGAAATTGCTTATCATGATTTGGTGAGGCAGGTGCTAAATTGCCTAGCATGATCTGTGAGGTTTCCTATAACGACTTGGTGAGGCAGGGTATTTAGTTTTTAAGGTGACTTTTATTTCTTGGAGAAGGTTGATCAGTCTTAGTCTTGATTTGAAGTAGAGGCAAATGACAATGGTTCAACTTTTCCATTAATGATTTATTGCATTTTTAAGTGTGATAACAATGGTTGTTTCTTTATTACAGACTAGTGTGAAAGCCTGTGTACACTGGCCAAAGTGCATGAGTAGAGAACCTCTGTGTGTTAACACATTTTGTGGTATATTTGGTTGTAATTGATTATAATTCATGTTAATAGAAAGAAAATAGCCCGTTGGGATCAAGGGTTTGGGAGTTGCGTCCTGCCCATTATTGCGGACAGTGTCAATCAAGTCAAGCTCTGGCATAAATTGTCAAACTGGAACTGTCCTCAAAAGTTGCTACAACCAATCAAGGTGCTGCATTCTAAAACTTCCATCCAGATTCGTTTAAATAATCAAGGAGACCTATCGAAGAAAATCTTTACCAACAAGGGGGTGAAACAGGGATGTCCCGTGGCAGCCGAACTTTTCAAATTGTTTATTTCTGACCTTCCGAAACATCTGGAAGCTGTCAGATGTTTCTCACCAAAGATAAACATCGAAATTCGCTGCATAACTTATGCGGACGATCTCGCCCTAGTAGATCTTACACAGATTGGTCTTCAACGTTTGCTAACAAGTCTGTGTGAGTATCTTAATAGGAATGATCTTGAATTAAATACAGGTAAAACAAAGATTGTGACCATTGGTGCTGGTGGTTCCAGATAAAATAAGTCCTTCTCCTGGAAAATCAATGGAATCTCTTTGAGTTCTGTGAATTCTATCAATGAACATCACTGGAAGTTGGACCTCACAAATCGGATTATTCAATTCAGTATTCAAGCCTCAAAAATAAATAAGCAATATGGCAAATTTTCTCTTGAACCGGTACTAATTTTTTACATTCAAAAGGTAATACCCGCTATTACGTTTGGATCTGACTCAGGCTGGAACATTGATGCCCTATTCTGGCCGAAGCTTGAAGGCTTATTTTGGCATTGGGTGTTGCATCTACCCTCGTACATTTCAATGGTGTCTCTTCCATATGAATTATCAATAAATTCAATACATAGTTGCGTCATATGGAAATCAATAATGGTGCTACGAAAGATGAAGCTGCACCCACTGCCTCCGTCACACCAACTTTTTGAAACTAGTCAGGCTGTGGGCGACCGGGCCTTCTTGGAGACTGGCAGCAATTACTGGAAGCCACTCTAAACAATGCCGATTTGAACATAGCGGACTTGCTCAGCCAACCTCAGTGCGTAAAAAAGAAATTTGACTGTTGGTGTTGGATCCAGAATTACGATCTGCTGAAAACAAAGCCTTCATTCTTCAGATCGGAATTAGGCGTACACAAACTCAATGCTTATTGTCGCTACTTGGTAACTTGCCCCTCGCGACATCATCGTGACCAATTTTTGAGGTTGCGTTTGAATGCATTAAACACCAGGGAAAAGCAATTTCTACGACACATTAACGAAGCAAACGGCAATCTTTGCAGATTCTGCCACCTTCAAATCGAATCTATCGAACATCTAATTACCGGATGCCATGCGTTAACCTTACATCGACTGCGTCACTTAAGAGACTTTACCCCTGTTGAATAAGACAATCAAAATTGGTGGTCTTATACGGTTGCCGGACATAACATTAAGTTGACCTGCGCAATTGTGAACTTCTTGGACTCTCGAAATTTAACTGAAAAATTATGTCGTATGGAACTCTTAAATAGTTATTAATACGATGACATGATACAACTTTATATGCTGGATTCCTGATTGTTTTATTTTCTTTTACACTGTAATGGATAACAAGGCACATATGATGATGTGTTGTAACAAAAGCTTGGTGACATGTTGGCTTCCCAACAGGTTCGCTGCGCTGAAGTTTCAATTAAAAAAAATTAAAAACAAAAAAACAAAAAAAAATATTGCTTTCTGCTTTCCTGCTCTCAGCCCCAGAGGGCTTTCCTGTATTTTGCTGCTCCTTTTGGAAGCCAGGCTCCCCACCCTTAAGATCCAGGCACAGATTCTGCAGGGCAAAAGCCTGCGGGGGTCAGGGGCGTGGGAGTTGAGCTCATGTTGGGAGTTCTACAGGAGTAGAGATGGCGGCTGATCCTTCTGGAGCTGATCTGGGAAGCTGGGTCCTGCTTGCACAACTGAATTGCAGCTTGTTGATCAGTCGCAAGGACCAACGTTGGAAAAGACGATAAGCCAGTTGAGCGAGGGCTCAGATGTACATACACATGGAGTAATTATGGGACAAACTCCCTACTGACCAATTTAGCAGCTGCTGAGCAGAACTGTCGTGAAGAGCTGCATGAGCGCCTCTCGAAGTGGCTCATGCAGTAACGTTTTTGTAAACTGACTTTCAAACTGTCAACATATGGGAGCGAGGGGTGAGGAGACGGACTAGGGAAGCTCCTCAAGCTGTTGGGCGTTCTTCGCTCTGTACCTTATGCTCATTGAAGCCATAAGTATGACCTTCTGTGTGCTGCTATTCTAGGTTCATTTAATTCCGGCGGCTCTGCCCGTTTCCATCTGGCCGTTGTTGACTTTCTTATTGACTTAACCTGTAATTGTTCAGAGCTAAGTGCCCATGCAGGGGTCTAGAAGCCAATTTCAGAGTTTGCAATTTGCACCGGGAACTAATGGTTTTGTGCATGTGCACATGTATTAATTAATTTGATATTGCTTATGATAAATTATTTTTGTAGTCTTTAAGCTTGTTTTTAGGAGTTTCCTCGTACACATTGGTTGACAGCTCACCAACTATTTTGAAGCATTTCAGATACTGTGAATATAGAGGCAGTGGATTCTGTGTGTACTGACACGCAGCTGGTAAATTCCCTTGAGCTGACACCATCATGTCTAAAAGAAAGGCGTTAAGCCCCTTACAAAGTGGTTCAGCAAGGAAACGCACCACAAAGTTTGTGGAGCGGATCGAAGAGCCAACGCCATGATAGATGAATGCTGAGTTTTTGAATGACATAGACCGCAATATCAATGTTTCAGGTAGTGGCAGGAAAACCAGTGCTCAAGTGGGCTTACAGGGTTGGAGGGTGTTTACTAACTGTAGTGTGCCATTGGGGGAACAGATTGAGAGGGCCATCAGGAGGGGGCACGCAATGCCCAAAGGGAGATGCTGGACCCCAAGCAGAAGCTTAGCATCGCAGAGATGCACTCACTATCCTAAGTCAGCTTCAGATCTTGCAGGGCAAGTTTAGCTGGACTTGTGGATGTGGGTAAAATATTGCCAGGTTATCGGGTACAAAAACACCCAAACAAAAATGAAGGGAAGTCCTACCACATACCAGTATAGGTTAATGTGCCCCGAGTGGGTGTTATCACTGTGGGGAATGGGATAAGGAGATGGAAGGAGGGGAGGCCCTGGGGGCGGGGGACTTTGAGATTGCAACCACCATTAGCTATCCCCCGGATACCACTACTGGAGTTCGTGTACCCTATCTGGCATTGACACTTGCATCTATGATATGATATGGCATTTGTAACGCGCCTCTACACCTGTGCTGTCTAATGCTCCGTTAGGGATGGATCACCAAGATATAACCCCAGCAAGTGTAGCAGGGCCCACTGAGTGCAGGGGCTGTAGGTGTGCTATGGAGCTCATAGCACTCATGCGAAAGGTGAACATAGAACTAACAAGCTATCTAGGCAGACTGACAAAGGTCATAGAGGCCATAGCGCTACCTGTCCCCCCCCCCTCCACCTGCCTATGTGGCTGAAAGAGAGGCCGCGTTAGCTGAGTCGACGTTGGGGGCCATTGCTGAGAAAAGCAGCTTTAACTGGGCTGGTGGGTGTTATTTGCAAGTGCCGGCTCAGGCGAAGAGCGATTAGCAATTTGGACCCCTTAACAATCCATTAGGGGTGGATAATAGTGTCTGGACCCGCCACATAGTGTCAACAAGGATAGATCCTCCCCTAAGGGATTATCGGGGCAGAACTCTCAGGATGGACTGTTTTTACTGAATGAATGTCCTTAGGCCTCAGGAACACAAATACAAAGTAGGGGAAGGCTTAATTAACAAGGTTATTCATTGGCTGAGGGCAAAGAGAAGCTGTCTCTCTGTAATACGTAGTGACATCAAGTTCTGTGATAGACTAGTAGGGCCATATGGTAAGGACTTGATCAGGGTTCAGATGAAAGTCCCTACATTGTACATTTTATGGCAGCTCGTGGGATCACGTTTTAATGCCACAGGAGGCAAACTTCCATGTCAGGCCCCTTTTAATCCGCCAAGAGTAGAGACTGCAGCTGTATGTAATGCCCGATGTAGAGCAGGTCTGATGAATAGCCAGCGCAGTACAACTGGGATCCAGCATAGACTGATTTAGCTTAGTGGGAGGGGGGGGTCAGGGCTTAGTCCCCTGAACTGATGGACTGGGCGCCCTGGGCACGGTAACAGTCCGCCCCAATTTTATATGATCTGGATTCTGGGGATGTGCAGGACTTGCCAAACCAGCATTTTGGTGCATGTCTTTAGATTGGTCCTTTTGTCCGTGATCACGCCTGGAAACTTCGGCTATGGAAGCCCCATATCCAAGGGTTTGCCACTTTTGCCATACAGGCTCATAAAAGAGAGAAGGGCCGACTGAGGGGGGGAGAAGGGGGGTCTGTTTACGTGGGTGGACTTTGCCTTGTTTAAGTCTGCTGAATCAGTGGACACTGGCTCTCCTGGCATGCTTCAACTACACCATAAATTAAGGGATGATTCTATGATCCGCATGATTAATTTTTACAACTGGATCTTGCCCCTGGTAGGGGCGTGGATCTCCTCAGAAAGATTGTGGATGGTGTTCTAGATTGGAGATTGTCCTCCCTGAGCCTGCTTAAGCTCTTGGTCATGAGGGATCTCAACCTACAGTTTAACCTTTGTGTGGAATGATTGATATCATGGACGAGGAGGATAGTCACTGGGGATTGGGGCCTCGTATTTCCACTTATCCGGTAAGGCAGCACAGGAATGCAGAGGAAATAGCCATTCTGCTAATAGCTAATTTAAGGACTTGCAACAGCCGATTCCCGGGTATGCCCAGCAGCGCTTACATTCAAAAATAGCAAGGCCAATAGTAAAGTCGATTATATACTTATGTACATAGAGGCCTGGGATCTCGTGGATGCTTTCCTCATCCACAAAAGGGTCGAGAAAGACCATCATCCGTTGCTTATGGAGGTGAGCGAGCACTTCTGAGGGACACCTTGTGGGAGATTGCCCAGTCCCATGGAAGGTGCTGTTGAGCTGGATGTCCCGGGCCATGCCATGCAAGGCAAATATTAGGTGGGGTAACCTTGGTCTAGAAGCAATCCTGCCTTTACCATATCATGATCTCATTTGCCTTTTGGTCGAATTTGCTGAAACAGGCGCTTGCGTTGTCGGTACATTGGTCTCCATGCATGAGAAACTGATTGTGAAGGTGGGAATCCCGTTTCTCAAAACCCTTAAAAATAATGCAAAAATCAACCAAGGTATCCATTCCATGGTATGCCATGGAGTGTAGATTGACCAAAGGACCGCTGATCGGTGAAGCAAGGATACGAACATTGCCAACTGATGGTTGGTTAATCTCGGCCAGAGTGGAATAGCATAGGTTATTAAAGGATAAAAAGAGGGCATGGGTACGAGGACACCTGGAGTGCTTTACTAACTGCTATCAGCAAAGGGGACTTGGGTTTCTGGGGCCTGATGGGCTTCGGGAAACAAGTAGGTTCTAACACACTGCAAGGTTTCATTACAGAACAGGCCTGTGTTGAATGTTATAGCAGACTCTATGGTGCTTAAGGGGAAGGAAATGGCATGGAGACCTCTGTGGCAATCTGTGACACTCATGGAGAGGTGCTTAAATATTCTCTGTTGTCGCTGACATGCAAAGAGGTCGGAAGAGCGCTAAAGTGCCAAAAGTTATGAAAGGCACGAGGCCCAGACAGGGACCAATAGATTTTTATATGAACGGGCCAACTGTCTGGGTCACATACCTAAAAAAACTGTGTAATGCAATCCTAATTAAAAATGGTGTGCCTTTGTCGCCGACAAGTGCAGAGTTGTTTCTAGTTCATAAAGTCCCCAGCGATGAACCTTCCAATTTTAGACCCATATCATTATTAGATGCTTGGGGGAAAACCTATGCCAGGGCTTTATTGCTCCACTTGGACACCTGGGCAAATGGCAGGAAGATAATTAATTGCAGTCAAGCAGGGTTCTGTGAAGGTTGAATCACAGATGGCCAAAGTCTGTGGTTGCAGCTGATGTCCGACAAATATGCGGTCCTTAGGAAGTTTAGTGTGTACACAGTGTTGGTTGACTTGCATACCGCATTTGATAATGTACCAATGTACTGCCCCTGGGAGGTACTTGGGGAACATGGCATTCCGGCTGCACACTTGAGTGCCATGCAGAGCATGTACACGGGTTAACACAGCAGTGGTTCGGTGGGGAATCCATGGGAGCACCTCCAGCAGTAGTATAA
Organism: Ambystoma mexicanum; assembly: GCF_040938575.1. Taxonomy (NCBI): domain Eukaryota; kingdom Metazoa; phylum Chordata; class Amphibia; order Caudata; family Ambystomatidae; genus Ambystoma; species Ambystoma mexicanum. Next base: position 497,963,074 of record NC_090939.1, on the reverse strand, counting down.
TCGAAAAAGGCATCCAGGCCCCTAAGTTATTTTGTTTCTCCAGCATTGGATCTTTCATGGATTCACATGCTTAGAATATTCCCCGTCGTCAGACTGGGACCCCTCGGTACACATATATAGCCTTTTCCTATAGGAAAACTTGCGACACTTTTGTGTCCTATCCTCGTCCTTTTAGGACCCGCCTACTTATGCTCCGCAGGCCGTCCCAGTATAAGAGGCCCGCCCCCGCGGTTCCCCTTCAGATTTCAACCGTCTCCAAAGTAGTGGGATCTCCTCGTGTTGTCTTACTATTTTGTACTAGTTTGCCTTATTGGATTTCGAGTACGATATGTCCTCTGTATCAGGAAAAGCGCTGTTCCGTCCATGCGCGACATGCGGCTTGAAAAAGGTTTACGAGGGGGACGGACATATGGATTGTATATATTGCCTCCACCCTCACCATTCAGCGGATGCCTGCGACATATGCAAGGGTTTTTCTCAAAAAACCCTCAAAGACCGGAACCGATGCCTGGTGGCATGGCTGAATGAGGGTGCGGGGGCATACCCCCCCTCGGAGGTAGGCTCCACACAGTCAGCGAAAACATCACGCCGCGCTGCCTCGTCGGAACCACCGGCAAAGAAATCTAGACTGTCGGAAAAAGAGTCGTCTGGAACTCACTCCACTACAGACTCCTCGTCAAAGAAATCATCCTCATCAAAAAAGCATGAGAAGGAAAGGAAATCCTCCTCTGGCGATCATCACAGATCGACCACGAGTCGAGAGTCGAGTAAAAGCGGGCACAGTGTGGAGAAGGCAGGACTGCCAAAACCGCCTGCGTCGTCGACGGCGATCCAGTCACCGGCTGCCTTCCCGCCACTAGCGCAAGGGGCATCCTCCGTCCCGTCGACAATGGCGTCGACGAGAGCCTCGTCGACGGGGGTCCTACAGGAGGCCTGGAGGCATGAAGTCTTCGACCCTACCCCCCCAGAGGCTTTGCTACAAGAGCAAGCTATGTTGCTGTCTTCGGAGGACGAGAGCGAGAGAGTGGCTGGCCCAGCAGACCTAGGGCTACGAGCGGCTGCCAAGTCGTCGACGAGGGCATCCGTTACACCGGTATCTGCCCCTCTCCTCAATCCTCAAGCGGTTTTGTCGTTGGATATTCTGTCCTCGCTTCAGTCCTTGCTACGGTCGTTGGACCAGCGACTTCCCCAGGCCAGCCTGCCACAGTCACCCGTCGACGAGCCGGGCCCGTCCCGTCAACCGCCGCACCCCAATCTCAACACTGGCGCAGGAGGAAGGTGAGCTGCCAGATTCGGAGTCGGACAGGGGAGCCATGTCAGAGGTCTCTTTATCCCCCTCCAGGGATCCTACCTGGGAGTCAGAGGCGGAGTTAGAAAATCCCAGAAGCCCAGCTCACCCGTCCCCTCCGGACGACATTGCGTCATTCCATTCGATGATGGAGAAGGCATGAAAAGAATTTGGTCTGTCCCAGGAAGAACAGAAAAAGGACTGTTTTTTGTTCGACCACATGCGCAAGAGAAGGAGGTCGGTGTTCTCGATACCGATACTTGACCATGTATGGAAAGAGGTGTTGCAGACAATGAGACACCCATTCTCAGAACCAGCAGTGAAAGGACGCCTAGAAAAAAAAGTTTAAGGCTCCAGAGTCTACACCCAAGTGTCTATCCTCTCAACCAACACCAGACTCGGTGGTGTCGGCGGCGGCAGCGAGGAAGGCAAAGGCACAGCACAAGTGCACGACTCCACCCGAGAATGAAGCGAGACGCCAAGATGCCTTTGGCAAGAAAGTGCTCTCCGTGGGAGCGACCACAGTAAAGGCAGTAAACTCTCTGGCAATTGTAGCCAGATACGATAGGGAGATGTGGCACAGGCTGGCCCCGCTGCTTGACCATCTTCCGGAACAGAGGAAGGCGGCGATGCTACTGGTCCGAGAGGGCGAGGAAGCCTCAAATCACGCAATAAACATCGCGGTGGATCTTGCGGAGTCTGGCTTCAAGCAAGTCAATAATGGGGTCGTATTACGTCGACAGTCATGGCTGAAGTGTACCTACTTCAGACCAGAAGTACAATACAAGGTCTTAGATATGCCCTTTGAGGGAGACCTTTTCGGTGAGAAGGTGGACGAGGCCCTAAAAGGGATGAAAGAAGATTCGGACACGGCACGTTCTTTGGGTGCCCTCCAGAGTGGCAGAAGCTACAAGTCTTTTCGCCCCTTTAGAGGGGCTTCAGGTAATTCAAGATTCTCTTTTGGAGACAGATCCTTTGCCAGATCGGCTTACCCCTCCCAGGGATACCGACGTGCCTCACAATCGGCTAACCGTCGACGAAACTTCCAGTCTTCCAGAAAACGACCATCATACCCATCGTCGGCGAGAGACAAGCAAACTAAAGATCAGCAGTGACGTTCCACAACCCGTTCTGGGGGGGAAGAGTTTCAGCGTATGTCGACGAATGGGAAAGGATAACGACGGACCAATGGGTGTTACACTATAAGACACGGACACTCTCTTCAATTCAAACACAGCCCTCCGCAAATTCCACCTGCGTTCACCGCTCAGTCCCATATGAAGGCACTGCAACAAGAGGTTACACTCATGTTAGCGAAGGGAGTGATAGAATTAGTTCCAACATCACAGAGAGGCCAAGGAGTCTACTCAAGATACTTCGTCGTAAAAAAGCCAAACGGCAAATGGCGTCCCATTCTGGACTTACGCGAGCTCAACAAGTCCTTAAAGAGCCTGAAATTCAAGATGCTCACTCTGCAGGAAGCGATCCGCTTAGTTCAAAAGGGAGATTTCCTGGCGTCCCTGGATTTACAGGATGCGTATTTCCATATTCCAATGTGTCGGAAACACAGGAAATTCCTACGTTTTGTAATAGGGCGAACCCACTACCAATTCACGGTTCTTCCTTTCGGGCTCAAAACCTCCCCCAGAACGTTCACAAAATGCCTGGCTCCAGTGGCGGCCTGGCTAAGGAAGCAAAGCCACCATGCATACCCATACCTCTACGACTGGCTGGTAAGGGGATCCTCCCCAGCGTTGACCAACACAAGTCTGCAAGCCACCATGCAGCTTCTACAACGGCTAGGATTCGCCATAAACTTCGAGAAATCCTCTCTGCGGCCATCGAGAACGCTGGTGTTCTTGGGGGCACAGTTCGAGACCCAGCTAGGGCTGGTGAAACCTTCTCTCGACAGGACCTCGAGACTCATTCAACAGGTGGCCCAGCTACAGCGAAACACCAGGATCTCAGTGAGAAAGTATGTTTCGGTCCTAGGGGCCATGGCATCCTGCATCCATCTAGTGAGAAACTGTCGACTTTTCATGAGGCCAGTCCAAGAATTCCTCGCAGAGCGATGGACACAGGCTCAGGGATCGTGGTCGGACAGGATGACCGTCGACGACGACAAGCTACTTCGGACCCTTCAGTGGTGGCAGAGCTCCCACAATCTGAACAAAGGTGTGCCCCTACAGGAGCCGGAGTTCCAGAGCACCATAGTTAGGGATGCGTCCCTAACCGGATGGGGAGCGCACATGGGTGCTCTCCAAACGCAAGGTCGCTGGTCTCCAACGGAGTCACTCCTACACATAAACGTACTGGAACTCAGAGCGGTACGATGGGCCTTGAAGACGTTCCTACCACACATCAAGAGGTCGCGGGTGCGGATACTGACGCACAATACAACAGCCATGTCTTATCTGAGGAAACAAGGAGGGACACCATCAGAACTCTCTCCATAGAAGCCCAGAAAACATGGCATTGGGGATCGAAGCACAATATCTCCCTCGTGGCTCATCACCTTCCAGGAGTGAGGAACTGCCAAGCCGACTCCCTCAGCAGAAACATGGCCCAGATACACGAGTGGGAAATGGACACGGGTCACTTGAAGAAAGTGTTCGAGAAATGGGGCCACCCCCCTCTGGATGCCTTTGCGACCAAAGAAAACAAGAAATGCGAGAAATTTGCAAGCAGGTGGCCCCAAGAGGGTTCGGTGGGGGAGGCGTTCTCCTTCCCATGGACGGACATGTTCCTCTATGCTTTTCCCCCGTTTCCCCTCATACGGAAAACAATACAGTGGATACGCAGATACAATTGCCGGGTGATTCTAGTGACACCATACTGGCCGAGGCAACCGTGGTTCTCAGACCTCCTCCATCTATTGCTGGAACATCCCATAGCATTTCCGAAAGTCCCGTACCTTCTATCCCGGGACAGAGGCACGGTGTGGCATCACGAACCGGACAGTCTCAACCTTACGTCCTGGCTCCTGACTTCTCGGAATTCGGGGCTTTAGACATTTCAGAGGAGTGCCAAGAAATTCTGCAGGCGGCTAGAGCCCCTTCCACTAACAAATCCTACTCCTATAAGTGGCGGAGATTCTGTGAATGGTGTAGAAAACAGCGGGACCTACAACCATTGTTTGTGACGCCGGAACAAGTTCTACCTTACCTGCTCCTCTTAGCAAAAAAGGGATTGTCCCCCCTCATCGATAAAGGTACACCTGGCAGCCATCTCGAGGTTCACAAGGAAGAGACAGTCGTTTCCTCTAGTCAGTGACAGACTGGTGAAACACTTCATGCGGGGTTTATTTCGAGCCTTTCCCCTGGTGAAACGTTTTTCCCCGGAGTGGAGCCTCAACACAGTGTTGGCAGGTTTGATGAAACCGCCTTTCGAGCCTATGGCCACGTCCGACATGAAATTCATTTCGTGGAAGATGGCATTCCTGATAGCTATCACATCAGCCAGACGTATCTCGGAACTACAAGCGCTGGTCGTGGACCCGCCCTATCTAAGATTCTTTAAGGACAAGGTAGTCCTGGCGACTAACCCTACGTTCGTCCCTAAGGTTCCGACGGTATATCACAAACACTCATCCGTGGTTCTGCCTACTTTCTTCGCCACTCCATCGTCGGCAGCAGAAAAAACTCTTCCTACCCTGGACGTTAAGAGGGCTCTGAAATTCTACCTACATCGCACACAAGACATCAGGGCTACTCGGCAACTGTTCGTCGCATATGGTCCGTCGACGAGAGGTAAAGCAATCTCGAAACAGGGATTGGCCAGATGGGTCTCGTCGACGATTGTTTTTTGTCGCTCTAAGGCCGGAAGGCCACTGCAAAGACATCCTAGAGCCCATTCTACAAGGTCGATGTCATCCTCAACAGCGTTATGGGCCGGAATTCCGCTGACGGACATATGCCAAGCTGCGGCATGGTCAGTGCCCCACACGTTTACCCGCCACTACTGCCTTGCCAGGCAGCATGCGGATGAGGTGCAGATGGGAAGAGCTGTCCTGCGCCATCTGTTTCAGTAAGGTAAGCTCCACGTTGTGGAGAGTGTGTTTTCTACCTTTGATGACAGTATACTTTCGGTGGGAAAGGTTATATGAGTAAACTTATTACTGCTGCGCATATGTGTTGAGTAGTAGGGTGAGGGTGCGTTACATTGCATTCTCACCACCGTCTCAAGTGTTACTGCTATACAATCTATTCTAAGCATGTGAATCCATGAAAGATCCAATGCTGGAGAAGGGAATAGTTTCTTACCTGTAACTCCATTTCTCCAGCATTGGTATCTTTCATGGATTCACATGCGCCCGCCAAGCCTCCCCGGGACTGCAATGTATGTGATGGATAAGTTTAACCCTTCCTACTTTGGAGGGGCCGAAATCTGAAGGGGAACCGCGGGGGCGGGCCTCTTATACTGGGACGGCCTGCGGAGCATGCGCAGGCGGGTCCTAAAAGGACGAGGATAGGACACAAAAGTGTCGGAAGTTTTCCTATAGGAAAAGGCTATATGTGTACCGAGGGGTCCCAGTCTGACGACAGGGAATATTCTAAGCATGTGAATCCATGAAAGATACCAATGCTGGAGAAATGGAGTTACAGGTAAGAAACTATTCCCATTTTTATTAATGGTGTCATTGAAGAGCTGTTAGCCATGCAGACTGATGTACGGATGTTAGCTGGCGACAAGATACCGGTCCTGCTGTTTGTGAACGTCGCAGTCTTATTATCGCTAACACCTACTGCCTTCTGAATGCCGCTGGACATATTTGTCTCTTTTTGTAAAAGAAATGGTTTTGCGCTCAATGTTAGTAAAACAAAATCTATGATCTTTAACACCAATATCAGGAAGAAGCGCAGGCGGCTTAGGTTGGTCCTGGAAGGAGAAATTGAAAAAGTAGACTTGTAGGATTATCTGATGGTTGGAGTAATGGCATCTTGTGGGTGGTCCATGCAGCTTGAAAAAGCTAGGATAACGCTGGCGAGGTTCAGCGATGCCCTTGCTATGTTTACTGCAGAGCATGGTTACTGGGCAGTGCGTGTCTCACTCAAGGCATACAAAGGCAAGCTGCATTTTAATGGGTGGTGTTGTGGGAGCAGATGAATATTCACCAGTTGATGAGGGTCGAAAACAAGTATTTGAACATATTGGGACATGCCCCCTGCATGCCAAACTTACCAGTGTTACTAGAGACAGCCATGCAGGGGATTGAATCAATCTGCCAACTGAACACCACCCCACCCATGCCCCCTTGTGACTGTCTTTTTTTAATATAATGGTTTTGTAGCTTGGGTTTGGGTCCTTATTGGGTTTAGTGGTGGACAAATGAGAAACTTAACTATCGATATGCACTGCTGGATGTGTTATCACGAGGGGGCTCCTCTATCAAGTGGGCATCCCATGTTAAGAAATGCTTGAGGGAAATTGACCTTGATCATCTTTGGTGTAACCAAAGTGTAATTTCAACCCCCTTATGGTTAAAACTGTGACACTTGCTAAGATACAGCAAGAAATGCTGCCGGTTCTAGGCCTTCGGCACATTATGTTGTGATTAAAACACTGGAAGCCTACCTTGATTACATCAATCCTAAATTTGAAAGGTACTTGTACATTAGGCCGGTTTGGGATCCTGTCCATAGTAGTGATAAAACACAAGTGTAACAATGATGCCTCCCTTATATGCACGTTATGTAACAACGCAGATGACTTGATTCATCTAATCATGCTATGCCCAGTAACTTTGCCCCTGAGAAAGCGTTTTCTGAAGCCACTAATTTTGGGCCACCATGGCTGCAGGTCAATTGGGGAAGCCATGGCAATCTGTTTAAACTCTGCAGATACCACCACCATGTTTGCTAATAGTAAATACCTCAAGTGGACATGGAGAGTTCGATAGAAGAAGCAGAAGGGGAACGCTCAGTTATTAATTTGAACCGCTCACCTGTAATTTTGTTATACAAGGCTATTTTATGAATTTGTATGTTTAGATGAATTGTGTGCTTTTATGACTTTTCGAAATAACACTTATTGAACTGAATATTTTTTAGATTTTCATTAACACAATAGGGCCACTATTTATTTCATAAGGCAACAGCTCCCTGTAGCTGTGACAACAGGCTGCACAATACTGCATCGTACAAACATACCTCTTGCCTTTTAATATATTGTATGATTCATCCTAATTAAAAGATTTCTTTTTACATGAGTGTAAGAAGCATTCATTGAGTGCTTATTACCGAGTGACAAGTATTTGAAAAGGACTATTAAGCGTTAGGCATCTATTTGAACTACTGTGTATTGATGTGGTGCTATAAAAGGAACATGTCTTTTAATACACACCAAGGCTTAATGGATGGTGTGAGCATTGGACTATTAATATAAATGTAATGTGACTTTGGTAAACCTCTCCTGTTTTGGCAATTGAGAGCAGCCGCCTACTGCAGTGGTTGTAGCCTGCTCTCTTTACTGTTGCACAGTGACAGGTCCATGCTTTTTCCTACCCCTACCTTAGCCCCTGCTGGGGGGGGGGTCTTAGACAATCCACTGGGGGTGTACGGAAGGCTCTGGAGGTAGGGGTGATAAAAACCATCACATCCTGGTGCTGGCTCCGCCCCTGTACAGCTGAATGAATATCTCTGCCTGCTTCCCCCACAGCATCGTGCGGTTGCATCCCTTTTGATAGCAGCGTAGTCCCCCATGACCCACCGCCAATGTTTCCACGTAATGTGAGATGGGAGAGGGCCTGCTTACACAGACACTGGCGTCGGCTAGGGTGTTTGTGGCCAGGCTCCCTCCCTCCCCTGACGGGGCTTTATGAGCAGCTCATTAGCAATAAATAAATCATAGATTTGGATGCATATACTGTGTTGACATTCCGTTATTGTGTGTTGTATTCTGCCCTGCATTCTTCCTCCACCCTGCTCTCCGGATTCAGATTACCGCCTTGATTGCTCTGTCAAGCTTACCCCTTGGAGATTAAGTCTGTTTACCTCAAAGGCGTGAAACCAAGATGTAGGCTGATCTTCTTGAACCCCACATATATGGTTTTGGAACATCATTTTAACACTGATTCATTTCAAAGTGTTTTCCATCACAAGGAGTACAAGCAACTATTTTGGTGTTTTTATAAAGTAACATGTAAAAAGGAAATTGACTTTTCACCCAGGTTTACCACTTAAATCACTGGTAGATGGGTTATTGGTCAGAAGGAGGTTAACCAGGCACTTCAGAACCTCTCATGCAAGCTCAAAGATTGATTTTTAAAAATGTTTTATTAATATTGCACAAAAAAGTACAAATGGAACATTAAGTCAAAAGATGTTCTTATCAAAACAGTACAAACAAATTAATTGTTACTATATCACATGTGTACATTCTAAAATCCAAGGTCAATGTGTCATGGTTTAAGGTTAAACCGTAATTGTTCAGAAAAACGTCAAGCATTCTTGCATCATCCAGGGACACAAGACTCATTTACTGCAATTGCTAAACATGCCAAAAGACATGACAACACTTTATGCAGATTTGTTTTTTAATAAGTTGAGATAATCTAAGAAAACCCCTAAGAATTTTCCAACCTGTTCCTAGCTATCCTGATTTCATAGAAATCTTTTTTTCTGATTTAACAGATTCTAGCATGTCCTTGAACCACTCAATCCAGATCAGACGTTGTTCATACCATTTGTAGCCAACATGGGAAGGCTTAGTAATAATGGCGTAAGGAAAAATGTCAGAGGGCAAATCCCTGAGAGGAAGTAGTCTCCATTTATGAAGCCTAGAGCTGCAGTGCAAATGTCAGTCTTCTCATTTTGTTACCAAGTGTCCGCATGAGAGGAGCGGTGAAAATAGAGAAATTATAAAAGTGAGAGTGGCATAGTGGCCATTGCAGCAGATGAATGGTGAAGATGGTGATGCACTGTTGAACGCCAAGAGGGACATGAAACTGCAGTAGACTGGACCAGTTAGTGATGGACGCTGGCCGTGTGAGCAGACAAACCAGAGAGGGAAGAAGCAACGGGACTGGAAAGCTGCTATGCAGAATGGCATGCTGGCTGGAAAAGGATGCTGTAAACAGACAGCAGCAAAGTTTTACAAGTGGGGGCAAATGTCATGATCTCTGCTTCCAAAAGGTCAGGGTTTTCCCAACTCCCTTGGAAGCAGATCCATAACCCAGGTTCCGAGTGCCAACCAGTCCCAATTGGGACCTTTTGGACCCAGTCCTGGCGCCAGTGGCACCAGGCTCATAAATATGCCCTGTCCCAGCGCTGGAAGCGCCGGGCTCATAATGCTTGGGTGGACTTAACCTGCAGCAGACCATGCTGCTTACTTGCCTGCCAGTTGAGCCTCTGATCCTCTTCAGTTTGGAACTACTTTTCCTGTTGGGTGGGGCAGGAGCCACTCCCTAGATTCAGAACACTGGAACTCTTCTGGAAAGCAGGAACTCTTTTCTTACCTAGGCGTGTCTGTGGAAGGAGACACCTAAGCACTACAGGAGGCTATTTAAACCACACCCGATGGATGAATCTTGCTCTGCGTTATTCTGCATCCTCTGCAGCAGAACGCTCATCGTGTCTTCTGCATCTGATCCTGGGCCTAAGGAAAAAGGCTTACCATCCTGAATCCAGTCTTCAGCAACACCTATAAAGACAAGAAAGAACAGGTTAGCATTACGGTCTTCAGTGACAGCTCTTCACTTACCTGGTCCATCGGCTGTCACCAACGCCTCGCGCTGCATTCCGGCATCTGAAAGACAAAACAAGGTGCGTTTAAAGACATTGGGGAACTTTAATACTCACGTGCCATTACTCCTTTCCACATCTAACCCAGTGGGTATTCCGGCACCCTGCAGCCGCTCCGAACTTGTACCTGCAAAATAAAAAGACAGTTAGAGCGCATCGTGAAGCAGGCAACAAGCGCTTACTTACGTGCTTCCAGGCGCATCTATTCATCACACGGGCTCCATCTTCAACTCACTTCAGCCCGTCATCCGCCATCGCCGCAACCCTGCAAAACAAGAAACATCATTACTAAAGACTTTAAAGACATTAGAATTACTCGAAACTTACCATTCGTGCAGTAAACGACGGACAGCAGTCCTCTGAAGTCAAGAGGTCTGCTCCCCTTATCCAGTGAAGAAACTGGTTACAGCACCCTGCCCCGAGGCAGATGGAGAGCACAGCGTTCACTTACCTAAGGTGAGAGCGTTAACCTTTGGGGTTCTACAGGAGAAGAGAAAGGGAAGAAGAGAGAGACATTCAATAACCCAGTTCCTTAATCCCATATTTTCTATCTGCAGACATCTTACCCTTCGAGTCAGACATACAGTGCACAGAGGTCCAGCCCAAAGAGCCAGCCGTGTGTTACACATCACCTTTGAAGATACGGTATACGCCCAGTCAAGACCGGCGCCTCTACGAGAATCAGGTGAGCGTTACAGCAAAGCCCATCAAACAGGATAGCAGATGAACTGCATGTGCAATCCACCATGTACATAAAGCCACTTTGAGTATTGAAATCAAACACGGAACCTGCTACCTAGAGAAATGTAAAAAGCCCGAGCTGATGTTGTAGGTCTTTCAAGCACACGGGTCGGGTGAGAAAAATAAAACCAAAGGTAATCCACATACAAACTGGATACTTGGGCAAAGCAATTGCTTGCGCTGCTCGTTTTAGTCCTGATGCTCCCCAATGAGATAAATCAAGTGAAGTAGTACATTGACCGGACAAGTGCACTTCTAGATGGCAGTTAAAGTCCTGAGACTCCACGGCTGGGGAGAGAGACAGCACGACTTTAAGGAGAATGAAGAACACATATTGTGAAGCACTAATTATGGAGATTAAAGAGAACTGTGTTTAGTAAGTGGGGTTCATTGATGGCTAAGTGCACTGAACAATAAGTGGTTTTGTCAGTCCCCCTTGAGTTTACTACTCTTTAGAGCCAGAGGACCCAAGAGTAACGTTATAGTATTACGCGTTGTAAATAGTTTCTAAGGCATCCTGCTAGAGACTGGTTGCAGGGAGAGGCCTTGGAAAAGTGCAAAGAACCAGTCACCAGACCCCACTTTCTCACTATAGAATTTTTCACAAATATAGCACTAGTAAGTTCAAATTGCATTTAGTCATGGAAAATTGAAGCATGTTTTTAAAAGTTTTAAGAACTATCTTCAAAATACAAATCAAACAAGACAACTCACAACTCTGATATAAGACATCAAAACGCCTGATTCTAATGATAGCAACCCAACTGATGAGGTTTATATTATAAGTGTTGCAAAACCTGATAATGTTGTAATAAGTGCATTGAAAATATACAGACTTTATCAAACAACTTAAGAATACGGTACGTAGACTCCAAACCAGAAGTTAAGCAAAAGTAGGATTATGGCTGACCTTTCCTGATTAGCCACCAAAACCTTGAACAATTCAAGGATGGTTGATTTGGGTGGTTGTAGGTCTGGAGACCAGAAGCCATTAATCAGGACCCAAGTGGAATTAAAGCTCAGTATTTGGTGAAATGATGATGTAGCTGAGTATTCCTTGCTGGGAGCATTGTTGTGGACTCCTGATTCTCCCAAATGTGAATTTCTGTATGTCTACTTCCAAAGGAATACTACTTCAGGCTCTTCCTCCACCAGCCCATCTTCATCAATCTTACAGAAATGGTGGGCCTCTGCTGAAATCCATCCAGCATTTATTCTGCTGGTCAAACCCACTGCTCTATCCTAGGATGCCTTGGAAAATGCCTATCCCATGCCGAGACAAACGTTAACTTTTGGCTTTGCCAATGCTTGCTGCATTGTGTGATTGTAACTATTAGCGGTCACAGTAAGGTATCATGAATAATTGTTTGATTCATTAATAGGTCATAGTGATAAAATGTGAATGTCTAGATTTGTACTGTGTATTGCTGTTAATATGTAAAGAATGTCCTTCCTTGCAGATAGTTTAGTATTTTTTAATGCACATCTTGATCAGCTCCTGGTTATCTTCTCGGTCTTCCCGTTCAAGCTCTGGATATCAAGAGAGAATCGATGTAAGACCACTGTTAGATAATGGTGGGTCTTTCTCTAATGCCATTTTCTTTGACCATTTTGATCTTGCATATCTGTGAATATGGGCTCAAATGTATAGTATGAACTAGTGCTTGAGTTGGGTGTGCTACCTTTTTTAAATGATCTCTTAAATTAAGATGTGGCGAAGATCTAGCCTGTACATGGATGTATATGCAAGGATTGCTCCTTTTCTTTAACCCAAAGCCTCTATTTACCTTCCATTGTTGCTTGTAGCATTGGAAGCTGAGGGAGCAATCAGGATGGTGCAGCTTTTGATCTTAAAAGCCCTGAGAAAGAGACAAGGATCTGCTCGTCTGACCTTGGTTGCTCTTGAGAAAGGCTTTTGTTAGCACAGCCAGGTATTTGGAAAAATTGGGCCACTTTCGTTTTGCAAGCTCTTCATCAATTTAGTATTGGAACATGTCTACTCAGTCAAAAGGCAGATCTAGGATTTTTTCTAGTATATCTTAGGGGAATTGTTTAGCCCTCCAGGCTTGTCTCCTTCAATCCAGGGCTAGGTTTACTCCACTTGCTGTGTTTGTGGGGGATTGCACTTTTCATCATTCCAGCCACCAACTATCCTGCTTCTGCTAAGCCAGACCTTAAAGCCACTCTATCATCAAATATGTCAAAATTGAAACCAGAGAGCTGCTTCCATATACTCTGATTTGCTTCAGCCGGCCACATTTGCCAGCCTCAGATGGAAGGACACATTCTGTCTTCCCAGTTCCAATTAGCAGCTTCTCTTCATTCCTCTGAAGTCGTCATGTAGTGGAAGCTCTAAGAAATTGTGGATCTATATCTAAGCATTGAAGCTGCACTAATGAGGATAATTTGGGGTAACTTAGTCAAAGCTTTGTGCAAAGGGACAGTACCTTTTATCAACTGTTTTGATGACAGGCTTCTCCCTGATCTCCCATGTCTTTGCCAGGATGTCCTTTTACAAGTGGTGGCTAACGCAAGACTCCTACCAGCCAGAGAATATAGAGAAAATGGCCTTTCTTCAGGAATGCATAGGCCACAATTCCTTTAGGCCCTCCATTTTGTGTGTGTGTGTTTCTTTATTTTACAGTCTACACATCCGCATAGCCTACAGTGCCAGAGCCATTGGGACCGGGGATACTCAAGTCTGTGTGGGGTTCCCCTTGATGTTGAGGAGGGGAGAGACATTGTGCAGGAGCCTAAGACCCTGGGCCCTTCTCTGGTGAAGCATGATCTGACTGAAGTGGATGCTGAGCCCAAGCGTGGGGCTGAGCAGGAGTAGTTGGCATTTTAGGCAGAGAGCTAACTTGGGGACGGTGGACTTTTTTTAAGATTCCGGAATAGCACTTCATGGCTAGGCTAAGAATGTAATCCTTCCTAGAAAACCTATCCTCACAAACTGGTTCTATAGAGCTGTGCATCAGCGGAACAATGGTCTGCTCAAAGTAGTTCAATGGGCATGCACAAGGACCCACAACTCTATGGGGTGCCGGATGGTTAGTGGTGGCCAGTCCTGGAAGTCAATTTGGTCTAGATGGGAGTACCAGCGTCTGCCCCAGGCAAATGGCTTGATAACCCTGGTGCTTCCTCTCCAACTACTGGCCCTCATACTTGGATGGCAAAGAGTACATTATTGCACTGTGAAAAGACATTGCTAGCCCGAAATAAATCACTTTGGTTTTGACACAGTCTTCTGACCCATTCACCTTTCAAAATTGACAGCTTGCATAGTCAAAGCCATCACCAAAAATAATTCTGGAAAGATTGCACCCTTCCATTGGCATAAGGAAACTAAACGTTTACCACTGTAGCACTTACAATGTCATGAGCTTCATTCCTCTCTGTAGTTTTTTTGAGTTTTTGTGTGCGTCAATGTGTGTGTCTGCGTGAATGTGCGCGCAACATCTAAGTGTTTGCTGTCTGCTTAAGTGTGAAGAATCTTGCCTTGTGTGCGACACTTCATTGGAACCTACAAAGCACTTAACTTTATGTACCTTTTATACATTTAAGAATTTCTTTTAAGCAGTATATAGAAAGGGATGGCGATACCTCAGTGAAGTAAGTGCGTGCTACTAATATCTGTTTTTCCTGTAACTCAACCCAATAAATCATGATTGTTTTACCCAACAGGTTTCCATAAAAAGATTTCTTTTGTATTTTTAGTTTGATTTAGAATGTGGTTTGGAGATTTGCATACCCACTTGATTAAACACAAAACGGTTTATTTTCATGAAATAACACTATGCAGAAATCTTAATAGTGTAAAACTTTTATATGGGTAGGCAGGAGATGTGGTTTTCTGAATAAAACGGGATAGTGAAAGTCATCTGCGCACAAATCCCCCCTTTCTCCACTTGACCTACTTGTGGTCCTTGGAAATCCCTTTGCCTAGTAGTGCCTAATGTTCCTTCCATTTCTTAGGTCACCTAGAAGAGATACAGGTCCGTTTGCTATATTTGAAACCATGAATAATTTATCTAGCATATCTTGATTTATCAGGCATAAGATGACGGTACTTGGCAATTGATCAGAGCACTCTGGATTGTGAGGCTGTAACTTGCATATGAGACTACATGGCAACTGGACTTAAATTGGCATAAGATGGATCTACTTGTGTATGTAATACTGCATTAGCATACCATAGCAGCGCCTGGCATGTGCCACATCATTTAGCATATTAGGTCCGTATCTGGCATGTGGGGCTTCAACACGTGTAAAATTGCTGTAACTGGCCATATCTGTCTGTCCTGGAATATGCAATCGATGATCCTGGCCCACAATGGTTTTGCTGAGTAACTGGCATTTCTTTATTGTCCTAATGACATATTAAGGGAGCACTGTAGTTGTTATATGGTTTAAATATACAATAGCCTTATGTCCACATAAGTAATCGTTTTTTATGAATTGTTACCCTTCAATAGTAGGTTTTTAAAATATTTGTGATGTTTCCTGTGATGCCACTAAAGGTCATTTGACATCCCTTCATGTGTTGACATTGGGGTCATGGGTCTGTGATGTCCTATCCACTGCTCCTGGCGTTTTGTGAATTGATGTCCCTGCATCCAGTCGCCACTTTGCAAAGAGGGTGGGAGCTCTGGGTACGTGAACTTGTCTAAAGATAGGCAAAGCATGCTTTAGTGAGTGGTGACCTTTCTTGACATTGTAGAATGCTTTGGATTTATAGGAACTGTAGATAACCCGGGTTTTCTGAGGAGCATGACAGGGAATATGTAGCGGCATCTGGAATGATGTTCACCAGCCACTGCCATTTCCCCTATTTTACAAAAGATTTTGATGTGCACCATAGGGAAAGATTGAAGAATTGAAACTCAACTCCAGAGATTTCCTGCCTTGAGCCTCAGAGGGTCTTGACATAGATGAGCCCAAAGGGGCAAAAGGGAGTCTTAGGCGTGAGCCCAGTACAAGGCTGGTGGACTTCAGGGATGTCCATCCTCTTAGCGCTTTTTGAGTAAGTGGCAGACCGCTGCTGTACCACTTAGGAAAACATGTCCCCTAAGATGTGGAGGACCTGGGCTGTGCCCAGTGGCCGATTCAGACTCTGGACGTGAATACTCTGACCAAGGTCTGGTAGATAGTGGACCAGTTGAGTCCCCCATTGGCAAACTGCAAAGGGGAACGAGTCCCCTGGGTGGGGTGCTAAGAAAAAAAATGGAGACTTGCATTGCAATGTTTCTTTTAGTGCACAAAGTCCTGGCGGGTAATCTGTGAAAGATCTCCTCCCAACAATACAGTCAATCGCCTATGGTGTACATGTAGACCAAAAGACCATTGGCCAGGAAGCAGTTTCCTGCATTGATCTGACCAGAAAAGTTCTAAACATTTGCAGGTTAGACACGCTGGACTGCAGGTCACAAACAACAAAACAGAATTTGGGGCATAATCTGGTGAAAAAATGAACGATAGGAGAAAAATAAAATAAACAAAAAAGGTTATGTTACTGTGAGTTTTCTAGACCCATCAAGCGCCGATGAAAGCATTGAAGCGATGTTTGAGACTAGAGAGTGCAGTACTGTGGTTTATTGTTCGCTCCACATTTAAAAAATAAATCATTGCTGTCTGAATTTGACTTCAGTCCTGACAGCATTAAAGGAAAGCGGACTATGAACCTAGGAGATCAGAAGTCACTATGGTGAGTAACTTTTCAGTTTCTTTCCTGTGCCTACTCATTTGAATTTCCCCAGACTACTTCTTTGACATGCTCACCTTTAGATCTCTGGTTTTGCTTAGACCTTACAAGCTTATGTCTTGAGACTTTAATTTTCTGCAAAAAGATCTGCCCCTTATCAACATTCCCACCTTCACACTGTATTATTTTCTTTCCCTGTATAGGTAGTTTATGCCTTATTGATGCCTGCCAGTGCTCCACTTGGAGAAGATGCAAGTGATTTTCAGTTCAACTTTCTTAAAAGTGGTGGCTTACCACTTGTATTGAGCATGCTGACCCGGAATAACTTCCTGCCAAATGCAGATCTTGAGACTCGACGTGGTGCCTACCTCAATGCTCTGAAAGTGGCCAAATTGTTGCTAACAGCAATAGGCTATGGCCATGTACGAGCTGTAGCAGAAGCTTGCCAGCCAGTTGGCGAAGTCACAAGCCCAATGTCACCGGTAACGTTTTTGAACTCTTAACATATTTGATATTTATTGGCACTCCAGTCAAATGGAACATTTATAGATGCACAGCCAAATTGGTTTTGCAGAAAGGCATATTTTAAGGTTGGTTTTTGATTAATTCAAAGGCATTGCATGTTTTCTGCATTATTATGGTCTTAATGAATTAAGATACATTTGTGGGCGGGTCTTTGTTATTGCTTGATGATTGTTGTCTGTGTGCCCCCAAGCCAGCTCGGCCAAAAGGCATGCCAAGCCCTCTCCTAACATCTCCTCACAATGTAAGACTGAATGGAGACAAGATGCAAAATACGGACTGTGAGGTGGAAAATGGCAACGGGACCCTTCCCACATGGTGCAGATACTGATATTGACACTGTTTTCCAGAAACAAGCCCACAGTCCCATCAAGTCCAAGGGAGGCCTATTTCCAGATAAAGGAAATTCACCAGTTCCTCGGGAACAAACAAGAAGACGGGGTCCATCCAGTAACTTAAGAGAAAATGAACATATCAACTATGATAGCACATTGGCCACTTGAAGTTCTGGGCAAACTGACAGACACTTGAGTAGAAAATTCCATCGGCAATAAACCATTCAACCAGCATCTCAGGTAGACACAACTGTTCAAGCAGGGGGTCGGGAGCAGTAATGGAATTTCTCAGACTATTCTGGCCATTGAGGTCTCGTCCTCAAATAAGCCCAAAGCCACTTGCCCTGCTTCCACCAGTGTGAATGTTCCTCAGATCTTGCTGGTCCTGACTAGCCACAAAGTTAAGCCAGGGCCTGTGCGAGTGTTGAGAAGCAAAGGTCCGGCCCTAACTACTAGCCCACCTCCAGTTGGGATACTGTGTTCGGGAGAGAGAGTTAACCAAGATATTTTCACACCAGCCCTGACAAAAGTGATTAACACCTCCTTCAGAGACCAAATAGTGCCCAAAAGTATAAAGCGGGTTACAGTCACACCACTGGTAAACAAACAATAATAAATAAAATAAAATATCTTGACCAGAGGGACCCAAACAAACTTAGACCCATTACCAACTGCAACTTCTTGCTTAAAATCATCATGGACAAGATTGCTACAATGCAACTTCAAGATCATGTAGAAGCCTCAGAATCCCTTCACCACCAACAATCAGGCTTTCGTCCCGCTCATAGCACAGAGACGGCTATGTTGGATCTACAGACCAAGATGCTCAACATCATAGATAAAGGGAAAGCCGGTATTCTTATCCTTCTAGATCTGAGCACAGCGTTGGACTTGCTGGACCATAATCTACTCAAGACAGCAGTGAAGAAAACAGCTAATTGCTCAGAAGAAGCGATAGGATGGATAATGCCCTTTCTTCAAAACAGAACATCTAGAGTACACTGGGGAAATGTGTTCTCCTTAGAAAATGAAATTACCTGTGGGGTTCCACAGAGTGCCAGTATGTCCCCGCTCCTTTTAAATCTGTACCTAACGTTTCTCTGCACAGTCCTGGACAACATTAATACATTCTTTACCAACTAAGCTGATGACACTCAGCTGGTAATCGAATTAAGCAGAGACCATCAGAAAGACTAGAAACTATCCTCAGTATACAACACTGTAGAGCAGTGGATGGATACGAAATGGATGTGCCTTAATGGCAAAAAAAACAGCTCATGGTTTTTGGCACAAACTTAGCCAGAACAAAGCTCCATCCCTCATACAGCGCTATCACAATAAGATGCCCAAATTCAAGTTTTGAACAAGGGCAAGACCCTAGGGATGATGCTGGAAGCATCTCTGGGGTCGGAAGCCCAAACCCAATAGGTTAAAAAAACCTGCTCATACCATCTTCGCCTGCTAAAAGCCATAAGACCCTACTTATCTGAAGAAAATAGCGCCACGATCGCAAGAGCCACCATCTTGTCATGCCTTAACTACGGCAACGTGCACATCCTAGGCTCCAACAAACAATGCTTTCATAGCTATAAAGTTTTACAAAACAACGCAGTAAGAATCATTAAACATTAAACCAGAAACCAGCATATCAGCGAAGCAAGAAAATAACTTCATTGGTTAAAAATTGAGGAAAGGGTCCATTTAAAGTCTCTCATACTGGTACACGGATGTATCTTTGGAAAAGCCCCTGCCTACCTTAAATTGAAACTCATTCCATATGTGCCCATCAGAAAGCTAAGACGGCTGGATCAAGGCCTGATGTGGCCCTCTACAGACACAAACGGTGCAGGCAAGTCCTTCCCCGTCTCAGTGACTGGCTTATGGAACAATCTCCCTGTTCAGTTTAGATTGGAAACAAACTACCCACATTTTTGCGAACTACTGAAAACGCACATCTTTGAGCAAAAACTAAGTAAGAATCTAATCCCGCCCTGCATTCTGTTCCTTGTGTTCATGTCTCTGCGCCCGAAGCTTGCGAGCTACCGGCGCAATATAAATAAAGAAACAAATTTTAAAAAAATTAAAACGTGTTGGTTACTGTCCCTTCCATTCACCCTCCACCTTCATCAGTGCTAGTCTATACAAAGCATGCAATTCTAAGCAGATCCACGATCTTCTGAAGACAACCATAACCTTCCAGTCATCTGGTTTGTTGCTTGTATGTGCTTAGATTCACATGAGCCCACCTACCCTCCCTGCTAATGGAGTTGAAGGTATCATAAACGGCATGATGGATAATGTTTTATCAATGTTGACGTCCCTTTTCGAGTTTCAAAAACAAATCATGTAATACTCTGCGACAACCACTAGATGTCGGCCTATGCACAGCATGTGAATCTAAGCATATACAAGCATCAGAAATACGATTACGGTGAGTAATTTATTATATATTTCTGAGGCTTGTGGAATCTGCTTTGATCACATGCTATGAATAGGCCGACTTCTAGTGGAAGCTGCAGAGTATTAGTTGTTGTTTTTGAAACTCAAAGGGACGTCGACAGGGCTTGACATTAATACTATCCCGAGTGTGGCGTCCACTGTACCCATAGTACTTCACGCTTCGAGATCCCTCAGATAGATTTTTTCCTCCATCATGAACGGATGCTTATCGCGGATTTCATTTCGGCTAAAGCCATTTGCTTATGACAAATTAAGATTAGTTTACTCTTTCTGTCTTTTTCCTTACCGACTTGGACTAAATCATTGACGCGGTGGAAAAGACGACCGTCTGACGAATTCCAAACTCGACGGACCCTTTCAGCCTTGGAAGGCCCACCGGGCCTAGGCCCTTACAGTAGGGAGAGTGGGGGTGGTCATTTTACAATGCATTTTCCCCTCCCTTCCCTTTTTCGCCTGGCTGCCATTTCCCTTAAACATGGATAGAACCCATTTAAATTCTGCCCACGTGCAATAAAAAATTCCTGTGGATAGAGAAGCACCAGGTGTGCAACTTGTGTCCAGCCCGTGACAACGACGAGGGGCATTGGCGAGCCTGCAAGCTCTTCAAAGCAAAAACTCTTTGAGACCGGAGAACGAAACGCTGAGCCCATCATACCATGCAGGCCGAGGCCGACGTGGAGGGAGCCTCCAGTGATGGCAGTGTTGCGGTCTGTACAGACAGCAAGGGCGACGGGGAACCCAAGAGACAGGCTGGAGGCTCTGTTACGGGGATGACACCCTGTGGTGAAAGCACTACCCCTACCCCCGTTACTAAACACACGTCCCGGGGCAAGAATTCGACACTGTCGACCAAACACCCACATGCAGCATCGGCAAGGGGGAGATCCACGGAATCCCTGTCCTCTGGGCACTCGAGTTCCTGATCGCCCCACGACAGGCCCCGCAAGTCTAAAGACTGTCAAGACGCAGTTCCCAAAAAAATAACCGAATGCGGAGCATCAGAGGGTTTGCGGCGGTTTGCTAGAGTGCTGAAAGTCGACATCCTACGTTGAAAATGGGTGTGAGCTCAAATACTGGCTAAAGTCCAAGCACTCCAAGAAACATTCCTCCAAAAGCCCCAATCATAAAGATAAGTCAAATAAGGACAGGTATACCCCTACTATTAGGGATAAACACTCTGTCCCACAAGGAGACGTTTCATTGGCAAAGCCTTGAAGAACAAGGGCCAGTCCACACCCCAGGGCCATCAGACACCCATAGGACAAAGGCCCCACCCCTCAGTACCCTGGTGTCATTCCTAGTTCAGCCCAATGGACTGCGGAAGACATACACTGGGCAATGACTAGAATGAGCTTTATGGCCAATTTCTTCAAAAAAAAAACAGAGGCTTACCAGAACATTCAAGTTACACCTCCTACAACTGAGGCTTCCAGTTCGCAGCCCCCAGCTAAAAAAAGCTCGATCTGAGTCTCTGCATTTGTCAAGTACAGCCCAACCAGTACTAGGTGACCTGTAAGATGTTCATACGGACACTGAGGATGATAATGAAAACTACCAGCAGTCTGATCATTATTATGAGGAAGAGGAGGAGGAGGAAGTCTATACCCTGGCCTCTCCAATTCATCAGGACTCACCAGTGGCAGATTTGCCAGTGAACAATCAGCCTCTCCACAACGACATGCTAATTTAAGCGGCTGAACACTTTGGTATACAAACTCAGCTAGACAAAGACTTTGTTGAAGATATTTTGAAGGACAGGAAGGCTGCCACCCAGTTCATACCAATTTTACAAACTGTCCAAAGGATGATTCAACCTTCCCTGGAGACACCAAACCAGACACTGGTAGTAAACCCGTGGGTAGAGAAACTTTTCTGCCCAGTGCCATCTGACCCGCTCTATATCACGAGTCAGCTTAAGCCGGATTCACTCGTGGTTACCACAACCCATAAAAGGGCAGGGACACCACTAGCCTCTTCAGAGGCACCCCCAGATAAGGAAAGCAAAAAGCTCTATACTATGGGGAGGAAGGTAGCTACTTCGGCAGCTTTTCAAACTAGAATCGCCAACAATTCCACACAATGGGACAAAATAACTACCCTAGTAGCTTCTGTTCCTGACGTCTCAACTAGCCCTGGTAGCAGCTGTCGGCAAAGCAACTTCCAGCTGCATTCTTAAAAATAATCTAGATGCTGCAGATAATGCGGGCAGAATTATCGCTGAAGGGACCATAATCGAGTGCCACGCTTGGCTACGCCAGTCTGGCTTTAAGCTAGAGACCCTGGCTACGCTACTTAACATGCCAGTGGAACTGACAGTCTTATTTGGCAAAGCCGTAGAAGACGCCCTAAAGTCTGCCAAAGAGGAATACGACTCCCTGAAATCTCTGGGCCACCTGACAAACCACCAGGCCAGAGGGGCGGAAGCAACTTGCGCTGGTTTCGTGGCCAAAATTACCAAAGGGGCTCAGATTACGGACAGGGTCAAAATTCTTCCTTGAATAACAACCAGGGACAAGCCTCACAGGGCTACCAAAGAGGCTAGCGCTGATTTTGCGGCTGGGGGAGGTCCTCCACATCTAGAGGTGGAGGTACACCTCCTAAGCAATGACAGCCTGCTATAGGTCCCCTCCCATGCCTCCCGAGTAGGGGGACACATTTCTCACTACACCCACGCATGGGAGGGAATAACCGCGGACAAGTGGGTGCTATCAACAGTAGCAGAGGGTTATACTGTGAATCTCAATCAAAAACCATCAACCATCCCCTGCGTCAATAGATCAACGAGAGAATAACAACTCATCCTTCTCGAGGAAGTCAGCGCACTGCTACGCAAAGACGCCATAGAGATTGTTCCTGCGAACGAGGTAAACGAGGTTATCTATTCAACTTACTTCCTTGTGCCCAAGAAAGATCTGTCTATGCGCCCAGTGTTAGGCTTACGCCCTGCAAACACTTGGGTAAATCCACAAAAATACTGCATGACAACGCTACAAGAAGTAATCCCCCTGCGGGGAGACTACATGGCAACTTTGGATATGAAATATGCCTATTTTCATATTTCAATGTTCCCAGCGCACAGAAGACTCTTGCATTTCAAAATAGCAAACCAGCAGTACCAATTGAAAGTGCAACCCTCCGGTATAGCATCTGCTCCAAGGGTATTCACCAAGGTACTGGCAGTGGTGGGAACGCACCTGCGCAAGGAGGCTATCTCCGTGTACCCCTACCTGGACTGGCTGATTACAGGGAAATCACCCCATCTTTGCAAGCAAAACCCGCAAAGAACCATAAACCTTCTCTTCCAATTGGGCTTCTCAATAAAAGAGAAAAAGTCAAGCCTTGTACCAAACACAACAAAACAGTTCACTACGAGCTGTCTTAGACACGAAAGCATGGTTAGTCTTTCAACTATGAAAGGGTTCAAAACATGCTACGGCAAATACCTCTGTATCAAGCTGGTCGCCAGGTAAGCGTACGCGAAGCAATGCGTTTACTAGGCATGATGGCAGTGTGCATTTACCTGGTCCCACATGCACGTCTGTGCATGCGCCCCATGCAGGAGTGGTTGGCGAAACAATGGTCTCAGGCAAGCGGTCATTGGGACGATCTAGTGGTCGTTTCGCCAACACTAGTTAATAATCTATGCTGGTAGACGAACCGGAAGCGCGCTCTCTGGGTGGGAGCAGGGGAGGCACATTACTTTCACCACACAGCACACGGTCTTTGGACTCACGTCAGTGCACAGACCCACATCAACCTGCTGAAACTCCTACGCGTGTTCAAAGCGCTTCAAGCATTCGAAGCACAGAACAATTGGCGAACCAGTCGGTTCAGATCCTAACGGACAGCACCATTGCAATGTTCTACGTCAAAAAGCAGGGGGGCACACACTCTCCAAAATCTGTCCAAGCTGGCACAGAAAATATGGAGATGAGCACGCAAACTGGGGATGTTCCTATCCTCCCAACACGTTCCAGGGGTACTCAACACTCTTGCAGACTCTGAGCAGCGATCCCCTACAAGAGTAACATGAGTGGCTACTGAACCCAAGTATCGTAGACCACATCTTCTCACAGTGGGGTTACCCCACACTAGACATGTTTGCTAGAGGAGAAAACAAGCAATGCCCTGACTTTACGTCCAGTTTCCCCCAGCCAGACTCCAAGGGGAACGCCCTATGGATGAACTGGTCAGGGAAATGTGTGTACGCGTCTCCCCCCGACTCCATTAATGAGCAGGATAGTGAACAAGATGCACAGAGAACAAATGATGCTCATCCTAGATGCTCCCATGTGGGCGAGATTGTCACAATCCATGCCCCTGACCCCCATAAGTATAATAGCCCCCTGGCAGCAGTGGGGCTAAAGCCCTTCACACTGGCCCCAAGGTCCTTAAAACTCAATCAGAAACATATATACCAGTTTTGGATCTTAATCCAACATGATGGCCTATTACAAAGCACAGTTCTTTAGAACCAAGCCATGCGGTCTAGTGTTTTGGGTGTGGCTGGGCCTGGAACTACTTTCCCTAGAGCCCCAAATGGGAAAGCAGATTTAGGCAGAAACACTGCAGCATTTAGCATTTCCCATTTGGGGCTCTCAGGGCCCCCCGTGGGGAGCCCGAGAGCCCCAAATGGGAAATCAGATTTAGGCAGAAACACTGCGGCATGTAACCACAACCACATTGTGTTTCTGCCTGCCTTTGCTTTCACTTTGGGTCTCCGGTGCTCCCATGGGGGAGCACCGGAGACCCAAAGTGATGGCCACGGCAGGCAGAAACACAACGCGGTTGTGTTTGAAAACGCTGCAGTTTTTCTTTCTGAGTTTCTCAGGCTCATCCGAGCCGGAGGAGCCTGAGAAACTTAGAAAGAAAAACTGCAGCGTTTTCAAACACAATAATGTTGTATTTATGTTTGCGGTCGCTTCAAAAGCTACCGCAAACATAAATACGTTTTTAAAGCTGCGGTTTTATTTCTAAGTTTTCCGGGCTCGTCCAGCCCGGAAAACTTAGAAAAAAAAACGCAGCTAGTGTTTATTTTTTTTAAAAAAATATCACTTACCGAGATGCAGCTGCAGCTTTTCTGCCTGTAGTCTCCGGTCCCCGTCCTCTGTGTACAGCACCCATGAAGGAAAAGCCACCCAGTGGTAGCTTTTGTTTACTACAGCTGGCTGGCTTTTCCTTCATTAGTGCCGCAAAAGCCAAAGCGAGCACAGCAGCGGGCATCCATTTCACAGAATGGATGCCCCCATGTGCTATCTTTGAGCTTGAATTGCTCAAAATTTTACATAGGGACTTCGAAAAAAAAAATGCCAATCGTTTTTTTTTTTTTATATTGCCTATCTATTTTTGAAATAAAAATGTTTGGGCGAACCATTCCTTTAACTTCAGAGCTTCAACTCCACTCCCCCTACCACAGCTCCATCTGGTTCTCAAGCCTCTGCCTTACCTACTCAACCCCCTTCTAAGAAGTCTCGCTCAAATGCTCCTTTACAGAGTACAGTCATAGATCTCTATGACCCTGAATGAGACCAAGAAGATCTCTCCTTTGTAGAGACAGCTGTCCCTCAGTTTATTGATGAGGATACTGCGGACCCTTATGGGGATGACAAGGACCAAGAGGCTGACCAAGAAGCCAATATGTAATCTATAGATTCCCCTCTGAACCAAGACACGCCAGTTGTCGATTCTCCTATTGATAATCAACCCCTCCTCAATGAAGTACTAGCCAAAGCGGCTGAGCACTTTCAGATTGACACCCAGATCATCTAACAACTCGGCCGAACTCTTTAAAATCTGCAAGGAGCTGGCCAACCCTGCTGCAGTCTCTACCCCTCCTGTTGCCTCCTAGGCTCTTTGCAGTGCCCTTGCCTCTCACTTCATTTAAAAAACCCAGGACATCCTGTCCACCCTCTCCACCCCCACTCCTCCTCTCCCCTCTCCATCTATGATTGCTGACCCTCCTTTAGCCACCCCCCACCATCCTTCTCATCCTTTCCTCTCTTCTCCCCTGACCAGGTCATTAGACAAGTTTGATCTATGAAGGCCTCGTCAAAACAGATTCATCCCTGTTCCTCTAAAACCATCAAGGACCACATTGACACCCTCGCTCTGGCCCTTGCTGATTTTTGCAACCACTCCTTTGCCTCAGGATCCTTCCCCTCTCCTCTGAATCACTCCCTTGTGCATCCTCTTCTCAAGAAACCCACAGCTGATCCTTCTTGTCCAGCTAACTATCGCCCAATTTCCATTACTCCCTTTCTGGGCAAACTCCTGGAAAAGTGGGCCATCTCTCTGCTTAACCTTCATTCCAATTCTGTTGGCGGTCTCCATGACCACCAGTCTTGCTTCAGAGCTGCCAGAAGCACGGAAACTGCTCTCTTGAAAATCTACTCTCCAACCTTGACTCTAACATTCCCTCTGTCCTCATCTTCCTCGATCTCTGTTCTGCCTTCGACACGGTCAACCATACCATCCTGCTCAACCGTCTCAGTGAAAACCTGGTTATCACTGATCAGGCTCTGGCCTGGCTGACCTCTTTCCTCTCTGATCGACCCTTCCAGGTCCAACTTGGGTCCTTTCTATCATCTATCTTCCTCTCTACCTGTGGTGTTCCCGAGGGGTCTAACCTCTCACCCTGGCTTTTCAACCAATATCTGGCAACTCTCGCCAACTGCATTCCCATTTTCTGCTCAAATTTCCAGTGCTACGCTGGCGACACAACTCATTTTTTGGCTGCCCTCAGCCTGCTCCTTTCCCATCTCTGATTGCCTAACTGCCATTCAAGATTGGTGTGCCCCCAATGATCTTTGTCTGAATGCCAGCAAGACTGAGATCCTCCTCATCGGCACACCTTCAGCATTCTCTCCCCTCACTCTCTGGCCGGCTTCCCTTGGCCCTCCTCCTACCTCCACCTGCGTGCTAAGAACCTGGGGGTCATCTTTGACTCCACACTTTCCTTCTCCGCCCACATCTCTGATGTCTCTAAAAAGTCAAACTTCCTACTGCACCTCCTCAGAGGTACTCTGCCTTTCCCCTCCTTCCTCTAGAGGCTCATGGTGCCCCAAGCTCTGGTTCTCTCTACCTTGGACTATTGTAACAGCCCCTTTTTAAATATACCTGCCTCTACTCTCCGCCCTGTGCAACTAATCCAGAACAGGACTGCAAGACTTGTCCTTGGCCTCAAGCCCTGGGATCGTATCTCTCCAGCTCTGAAATCTCTCCATTGTCTCCCATTCGATGCACGGATTATATTCAAAACCCTCTGCTTAGTCCACAAGGCTTTCTGGGGCCTGTGTCCAAAATACCTTCAGCTATCCCCCGCAAATACCTCCCCCCCTGAGCTCTTCACTCCTCTACGTCCAACTCCCTCAGGGTCAGTCGTTTTTCAAAGAAACTAGCTGGGAATAGATCTGACTTCGGCTGGGGCCTCCCTCTGGAACAGCCTCCCTGCCACTCTAAAATTTGAGGAGAACCATCTCCGGTTCCGTAAGCTTCTCAAGACCTTCCTCTTCTTCTGCCTTCGCTCCCCTTCTCCCCTGCTGATCTGTTCTCTCTTGGCACCGTGCACCTGGCCACCCACTGTCCTCCGGGCCCAGGTACCTGCTCACCCTGCCACCCTCTTGCACTGCCTCTGGGCCACCCCTTGCACTGGGGTCTGAACCCATACAGCACCCCCCTTTTTCTTCCTGCACTTATCAGACCTACCCTGTCTGTTGCCTTAAACCTAGCGCTTCCAAATTGCTGGCTGCACTACCACTGTTTGTTGCCTTTATTATTTATCTATTTATTATTATTTATCCGTTTCTCATCTGCTTCGCACTTTCCACCTCTCCCGCCTTCCATGCACTTTTCCCCTCCCCCTCTCCCATGCACTTGCACGTTCTGAATTTCACTGGGCCTAGTAAGATCGCTGTTTTGTTCTCCCCTGTTCCCCTCCCTTTTCTTGTTGCGCTCTGAAACACTTGTGTACGAGCGCTATAGAAATAAAATATCAATATCAGGAGGTACAGGAGGATAAAGACTTTGCAGAACAAATCCTTGGGGATAAAAAAGACTGTGGTCCAGTTTATCCTGCTACTGAAATCAGTGCAGCGCAGAATACAGCCATCTTTAGAAGCCCCTAATCTCACACGGGCTGTAAACCCACGTGTAGAGAAATTTAGACCTGCACCTTCAGACCCATTATATATTAGAGGGTAACTGAACCTAACGTGGTCTTCAGTAAGGCTGTAGAAGACGCCCTTAAAACAGCAAAGGATGAGTATGACACGCTAAAATCTCTAGGTCAACTCACCAACAAGCCTTCTGGACAGAGGGGGAATGGCAATTTTTGCCGTTTTTGAGGCCAAAACACTCAATGAGGATCCAACTACAGTCAAGGTCATGCGGATACTGTATAGAACTACTCCTACGTCCCCACGACAGAAGATCCACTCAGAAGAGATAGCCACACTTCTTTTAAAGGACACCATCAAAGTCATCCCGACCATCCTGGTAAACAAGGGTATTTATTCAACTTACTTCCTTGTTCCAAAGAAAGATCTAACAATGCGCCTAGTATTAGATTTGTGCCCTGCTAGCAAGTATGTCAAGCCACAAAGGTTCTGCATGACTACGCTACAAGAGGTAATCCCTCTACTAAAAAGGGGGGAATTACATGGCAACACTGGATATGAAAGATGCCTATGTTCATATTTCAATGTTCCCAGCGCACAGAAGATTCTTGCATTTCAAGGTAGCGAACCAGCACTACCAATTCAAGGTTCTAACCTTCGGAATAGCATCGGCTCCAAGGGTATTCACAAAAGTACTGGCGGTGGTGGCAGCGCACCTGCGCAGGGGGGCAATCCCAGTGTACCCTTACTTGGACGACTGGCTCATTACAGGGTTATCAGCCCTAATTTGGAAACAAAACATTCAGAGAACAATCAACCTCCTCTTTCAGTTGGGCTTCTCCATCAACGAGGAAGTCAAGCCTAGTGCCAAGCACTTCAAAGCAGTTCCTAGGAGCTCTCTTAAACACAGAAGAGGGGTTGGTCTTTCCATCAGACGAAAGAGTAATAAACACATTATCAGGCCAGCCGCCAGATAAGGGTGCGCAAAGCTACGCAAAATAGGCATGATGGCATCTTGCATTTACCTGGTTCCTTTTGCGTGCCCGCGCATGCGACTCATGCAGGAGTGGTTGGCGAAACAATAGTCTCAGGCAAGCGGTCAGTGGGGCAATCTATTGGTTGTTTAGCCAACAATTGTACAAAATCTTCACTGGTGGACAAGAGAAAATCAAACGAAAGGGAAACCTACCTTCACCACACAGCTCAGGGTATGTGGTCTCACACTTTAGCTCAGAACCACATCAATCTGCTGGAACTTCTGGCAGTATTCAAAGCCCTTCAGGCTTTCAAACCCCATTTAACAAACCTATCTGTGCAGATCCTAACAGACAGCACTACAGCAATGTTTTATATCAACAAACACGTTCTCCAAATCGTCCAGACTTGCACAGCAAATTTGGAAATGGGCACTCAAATGGAAAATGTTACTGTCGTCCCAACATGTTCCAGGGGAACTCAACTCTCTAGCAGACTCATTGAGCAGAGATCCCCTACCAGAGGAGCACAAGTGGCGTCTACCTGAAGGAGTTGTAGAACACGTCTTCTCTCAATGGGGTTTGCCCAACAACAGACTTATTCGCTAAAAGCGAAAACGGTCAATGCACAGACTTCGCATCCAGGTTCCCCCAGCCAGGCTCCAAGGGGAATGCCCTATGGATGAACTGGTCAGGGAAATTTGCTTACGCTTTTCCCCAACACCCCTCATGAGGAAGGTGGTGAACAAGATACACAAGGTACCGATGACGCTTATCCTAGTTGCTCCTATGTTGGCAATACAACCATGGTATCCACATCTGTGCAAACTGGCGATGTGCGATCCCATAAAACTCCCATGCCAGTACAACCTACTCACCCAGCACAAGGGACTAACAGTGCACCCGCAGCTGCACTCAATGAACTTGGCAGCATGGGTCCTGAATTAATAGTTCGGACATCTCAACCTGCCACAGAGATGCATGGAGATCTTGAAGGAATCAAGAAAACCAAACACTAGGCACTGTTACTTTGACAAAAGGATTTTTAATTTGTTACCAGGCTAAACAAATCAACCCTGTAGAATGTACTCATCCCACAATCTAACTTAAATGCTCCATTTGCTAGATGCAGGGTTAGTATTAAACAACCTAAAGGTCCACCTGGCAGCTTTGACAGCCTACACAACCTCTCATAATACGGTCTCATGGTGGAACGTACCGGTCATCAAGGCATTTATGGAAGGACTAAAGAGACCTCCACCCTATAATTTCTAACCCACCGCTAGGTTGGGACCTCAATGTGGTACTCGCTAAGCTCATGGGACCCCCCTTCGAGCTTATGCACAGGTCTAGTCTCAAACACCTAACTTATACAACTGCCTTCTTAGTGGCTATAACCTCCATAAGAAGAGTTGGTGAAATTCAAGCATTGTCAGTGCCGGATGCTTTCTTTGTTGTACACAAAGACAAGCTAGTTTTACATACTCACCATAGGTTCTCCCCTAAATACATCTCCAAATTTCATGTGAACCAGTCGGCCTGTGCACAGCATGTGCTCTAAGCAGATACAAGCATCAGAAATAAGATTACAGTGAGTAATGCATCCCATATATACTTCTGAGGCTTGTGGAATCTGCTTGGATAGCATGCTGTGCGTAGGCCGGCATCCAGTGGAAGCTGCAGAGTATTACAGTTGTTTTCGAAACTCGAAAAGGGACGTCGATAGGGCGTGCCAGTAATACTATCCCTAGTGTGATGTCCACTGTACCCATGATCCCTCACGCGTCGAGGTCCCTCAGATTGTTTTTATCTGCCATTCTAGATGGTCGCTGATAGCAGAGTTCCTCTTTTGGCTTATAGCCATTTACTATTTTTCAATTACCGATAGTCAGTGATATAAAAGATAGTAAGAATAAAACTATCGAATAAACATATGACGCTGGTGAAGATGAGAAAAACGACAGTCGAAAGACTCCTGCAATGGATCAGTTTCGGCCTTGGAAGGCCGCTACGGGCTTCGGCCCCGTCAGGGAGAGAGGGGGGTGGGGGAGGTCATTTTTAGGATGCATATGCCCCTTTTCTTACACTACACTCAGATTCACCTAGCTGCCGTATCATTTTGTTATGGGCAAGACCCCCTTTAAATTTTGCCCCAACTGCAATAGGAAATTCCTGTGGGTCGATAAACACCTGGTCTGTAACGTGTCTCCCGACAGACCACGTTGAGGGTTCTTGTCGAGTATGTAGGCTCTTCAAGCCCAAGACTCTGAAGGACCGATCTACTAAATGCTGGGCCCACTATGACGGGCAGCTCGAGACCATGGAAGTAGAAGGCGCATTCCGCTTACGGCAGCAACGCTGTGGTTTCTGACGGCGAAGGCGTGACTTTGGTTACCTAAGCGCAGGCCCCCGAACCCAGAAAACAGGCCGGCAGCCTTGTTATGGGAACAACACCCGGCGGCCGAAGCAGTATTACCCCATCCTCCACTAAGCACACAACCCAAAGCCGAGACTCGACACACATGTCGAGCAGACGGCAATGCACGACGTCCAGGGAAAGTTCAGTGGAATCTGTCCTCTGGGCACTCTCATTCGAGATCGCCACATGACAGGTCCCAGCCGTCAAAGGCTGGTACAGACGTCATGCAAAAAACTCCCACTGAGGGCTGATTGTCCACGGACGAGGATCAGGTTCAGCCTGCGCCCGATATTCGACGTTCTGCGTCAATTCAGGTACTAGACCCCAACCAGTCTTCAGGGGGGCTGTGTAAAGAGAGGGAGTCCAAGAAAAAGACTCCTCATAGGGATAAGACCCCTCATAGGGAGAAATCTCAGGATGCTAGGCCCAAAGAACCTGTATCTCGGGATTCTCTGTCTTCCACCCTGAAACAGAAGGCTCCTCCTTCTACCTTACTTCCTCCCACTGATGAAGATTTAGGGCTTCCTTCTCAACTATTAGTCATCACTAGTTCGGCCCAGTGGTCGGCTGATGACATAGACCGGGTCATGTAGAGGATGTCATTCATGCCCAACTTCTATGAAAAGGACCTTGACTATTTCAAAATGTTCGACCCCACCCACTGGGTTGCAGATCCCTGCACAACCTGCTCAACCCCCTGCTAAGAGGTCTCGCCTGAGGTTCCAGTGCAAGACAGTCATTGATCTCTATGACCCGGACTCCGACTATGAAGACCTCTCTTTTCAAGAGGCAGCAGACCCTTATTATGGGGATGATGCAGTAGACCCTTATTATGGGGATGATGCAGCAGACTCTTATTATGGGGATGATGCAGCAGACCCTTATTATGGTGATGATGAGGACCCTGAGGTTGACACCGAGACAAATATGTATGTCATGGACTCACCTTTTGATCAGGATCCCCCGGTCATGGACTCGCCCAATGACGACCAACCCCTTCTGAATGAAGTGCTTGTCAAGGCGGCAAAGCATTTTCAGATAGCTACCCAGGAAGAACAACAAGATAAAGATTTTGTAGAGGAAATCTTTAAAGAAAAGAAGGTTGTTACTCAGTTTATCCCTCTCCTCAAGTCCATTCAGTGGAAAATAGAGCAATCGCTGGAGACCCTTAATCTTAGGCGGCCAGTAAACCACTGCATAGAGAAACTATTTAGACCTGCCCTTTCTGACCCACTGTATATCAGAGGGCAACAAAAGCCTGATTAATTAGTTGGGACCACAACTAGAAAAAGGGCTGGTACTCCCCTAGCTTCCTCTGAGGCCCCGCCTGACCAGGAAAGCAAGAGACTTTACACAATGGGCAGGAAAGTGGCCTCCTCTGTGGCATTCCAGTCAAGGATTGCTAACGAATCGACCCTGTTGGCCAGCTACAACTGCCACAAATGGGATGAGGTCTCAGCCTTACTATCATGGCAGGCAGGATAATAGCGGAAGGGACAATTAACAAGTGTCCCGCTTGGTTGCGCCAATCTGGTTTTAAACCAGAGACGCAAGCTACCCTTATCAACTTGCTCGTTGAGCCCAATGTGCTCTTTGGCAAGACAGTCGCTGACGCCTTAAGGACTGTCAAAAAGGAATAAGATACTCTCGTCATTGGGCCAACTGACCAATAGACCTACTGGCCAGAGGGGAAACGGGAATTTTCGTCGCTCACGTGCCAAAAATCCACAGAGGGGTTCCACTTATACCCAAAGCCAAGGTACTGCCTGGGGGAAAAAAGAACTGTCAGTCTTCCCAGAATTACCCTAGAGGAGCACGCAGATCCCACGGATGCGATAGAGGCAGCTCCTCCCGAGGTGGTATCTCCACCTCAAAAGCAATGACTATCCGCTGCAGGTGCCCTCCATGCCTCTCCAGTAGGAGGGCGCATATCCAACTTCACCCATGCATGGGAGGAAGTAACCACAGACAGATGGGTGCTGCCCACTGTAACAGGCGAATATGGTATAGAGCTTGTCGAGCAACCTCGGAATCACCCCCCCACGACAAGACCCATTCCAAGTAACACCAGCGTATCCTCCTCGAGGAAGTCGCCAAGCTTCTACTAAAGGACGCCATCGAAGTCGTCCCAGCCAACCAGGTAAAGAAGGGTATTTATTCAACTTACTTCCTTGTGCCAAGGAAAGATCTAACAATGCGCTCAGTATTAGATTTGCGCCCTGCAAACAAATGTGTAAAGCCACAAAAGTTCTGCATGACTACGCTACAAGAGGTAATCCCTCTACTAAAAAATGGGATTACATGGCAACACTCGATATGAAAGATGTATACTTTCATATTTCAATGTTCCCAGTGCACAGAAGATTCTTGCGCTTCGAAATAGCGAACCAACACCACCAATTCAAGGTGCTACCCTTCTGCATAGCCTCTGCTCCAAGGGTATTCACCAAGGTACTAGCGGTAGTGGCAGCGCACCTACGCAGAGAGTCCATCCCTGTGTACCCTTATCTGGACAACTGTCTAATAATGGGGGAATCCCGCCAAATTTGCAAGCAATATACCCAGAGAACAATCAATCTTCTATTTCAATTGGGATTCTCAATCAACGAGAAAAAAAACAAGTCTCGTTCCAAGCAAAACAGAACAGTTCTTAAGAGCTGTCATAAAGACTGAAGAGGGTCTAGTCTTTCCGTAAAACGAAAGAGTGCAAAACATATTGCTGCAAATACCTCAGTATCTAGCCGGTCGCCAAATAACCGTACGCAAAGCAATGCACTTGCTATGGATGATGGCATCATGCATTTACCTGGTTCCGCACGCACAGTTGCGCGTGCGCCCAATACAAGAGTGGTTAGCGAAATATTGGTCTCAGGCACACGGTCAGTGGGACGATCTAGTGGTTGTTTCGCTAACCCTAGTCAAGTGCTGCGCTGGTGGACAAAGGAAAACCCGTTAAAGGGAAAACCTTTTCACAACCCTACAGTGCAAGCAGTTGTCACAACAGACGCATCACTCACCGGGTGGGGAGGCCATTACCTTCACCGCACTGCGATTGGCTTGTGACCTGTGGTCACAGCCCAAAATCACATAAACCTTTTGGAACTGTTAGCAGTGCTCTAGGCCCTACAAGCTTTCCAAGTGCCTCACAGACAGCACCACAGCCATGTTTTATATAAAAAAGCAAGGGGGCACACACACTCCAAGACTGTCCAGGCTAGCAGAAAAAATGTGGAAGTGGGCACTCAAGTGGGGCATGTTCCTAACGTCGAACATGTTCCTTACATGTCACTCTGGGGCTATCCCCCTTTAGACTTGTTCGCCACAAGCCAAAACAGAAAATGCCCAGACTTCGTTTCCAGGTTTCCCCAAGAACAAATCCAAGGGGAATGCCTTGTGGATGAACTGGTCAGGGAAGTTTGCCTACGCTTTTCCCACTACACTTGCTACTGAGCAGGGTGGTGAACAAAATGCACCAGGAATAAGTGATCTGATCTGATATGGCATTTATAACATGCCTATACACAAGTGTTCCAACAAGTGTTCCAAGGCGCGACGAGGCTAGGGAGGGGAAACGGAGGGAAGACTGACAACAATCCTACTAGGCCAGGTGAAATTAAGATCACGCGTGCAGGGGAGGGGGGGGTCAAAGAGAAGGGGGACAGTGCAGTACATAGGATAACAGCAAAATGAATAAAGACAAATAAAAGTGCAGTCAGCTGGTGGCAAGTGCAAGGGTAAGTGCAGACATCAGGGGTAAAATGCTAGTAGGGGCTTTAGGGATACAGAACAGTCTCAGAGTGCAAGGGTTGCTGGGGGGGCTGGAGTGCAGGTGTGCAACTGGCAGGGAGGGGACCTGGGCCCGAGATCAGAGGGTAGCCAGGTAACCAGCGCAGTTTCAGATTCAGCCCGGAGGTCAGCATGGGAGAGGAGGAGAGACCGCAGAAGCAAAGAGGATGGTCTTGAGGTGCCTACGGAACCAGAGATGGTTCTACTCAAGTTTCAGAGTGGCAGGGAGGCTGTTCCAGAGGGAGGCCCCAGCAGAAGAAAGGGATCTACCACCAAGTCGCTGCTTGGAGAAGCAACTGACCCTGAGAGAGTTAGAGGCAGATGAGCGAAGAACTCGAGAAGGAAGGTCTTTAGGAAGAGAGTTGAAGGTATTGAGTTACCAGGCACCAGAAGGCCTTGTGGACAATGCAGGGGGTTTTGAACTTAATCCTCACCACCACTGGGAGCCAGTGCAGAGATTTCAGTCCTGGAGAGATACGATCCCTGGGCTTAAGGCCAAGGGTAAGTCTTGCAGTCCTGTTTTGGATGAGTTGCAGAGGGCGGAGAGTAGAGGCCGGCAGATGTAGAAAGAGGCTGTTGCAGTAGTCCAGCCTAGAGAGAACCAGAGCTCTGGGGACACTGAGCTTCTGGGGGAAGGAGACGAAAGGATGAATACCTCTGAGGAGGTGCAGCTGGTAGTGTGACTTCTTAGAGGCATCAGAGATGTGAGGAAAGGAGGAGTGTGGAGTCGAAGATGCCACTGAGGTTTTTAGCCTCACAGGTGGGAGCAGGAAGAGGGCCAAGAGAGGCCGGCCAAAGAGTGAGGGTAAAAGAGGCAGCAGGTGTGCCGATGAGCAGAATATCCGTCTTACTGAAATTAAGGCAGAGATCATTGGCGGGACACCACTCCTGGATGGTGGAAAGACAGTCCGAGATGAGAGAGGGAGAAGAAGTGGCTGAGCGTAGCCTGAAAATGAGCTGAGAGTCATCCACATAGCACTGAAAGTTCGGGCAGAGAGTGGCAATGCAGTGGGCAAGAAGTGGCAGGTATTGGTTGAATAGCCAGGTAAAGGGATTAGACCCCTGGGGAACACCACAAGTAAAGATAGAGGAGAGGAAAGACCCAAGTTGGACCTGGGAGGGTCGATCGGAGAGGAATGAGGTCAGCCAAGTCAGGGCCTGACCGGTGATACCCATGTTATCACAGAGACGGTTGAGCAGGATGGCATGGTTCACCATGTCAAAGGGAGAAGAGATTTCAAGTAAGACGAGAACACAGGGGGTTTTGGAATAAAGGTAGGAGAGCTGTTTCCGTGCTTCGGGCTGCTCTGAAGCCAGACTGATGGTCATGGAGACAACCAATAGATTCAGTGTGAAGATTATGCTGGGAGATGGCCAGCTTTTCCAGTATTTTGCCAAGGAAAGGAGTGATGGAGATTGGACGATAGTTAGCTGGGCAGAAGGGGTCAGCAGAGGGTTTCTTAAGAAGCGGGTGCACAAGAGGGTTCTTCAGGGGGTGGGGAAGACTCCAGTAGCAAAGGAGTGGTTTCAGAAATCAGCCAGAGCTTGAGCCAGGGTGTCAATGTGGTCCTTGCTGGTTTTGGAGGAACAGGGGTGAACCTGTTTTGACTAGACTTTCATAGATTGGACTTGTCTAGAAACCTCGTCTGAGGAGAACAGGGGAAAGAAGGAGTTGAGGAGAGGTGGCCGAAGAAGGGCCAGAGGAAGAGCATGGAGTAGAGGGAGGAGGGGAAGGGGGAGAGGGGGGGAGAGAGAGGACAGGATGCCCTGAGTTTTAGAAATGAAATGAGAAGCCAGGGCCGTGCAGAGTCCCTGGGAGGGGGCAGGAGAAGTAGAGACTTCAGCCAGATTGGCCATCTCCTTGCACATTTTAGAGAGTTCGGCAAGCTGTTCGATGCCGAGTAGATGCGGGCCTGGATGTGGTCTCTCTTCTTGGTGAGGACAGAGAGCTGGTATTACCTTTGGAGCAGGTGGCAGCCAGTTTGTCAAAGGATGGACAGGGAGCGCACCATTGCCTCTCAGCCACCCTGCACTTAGGTTTAAAGGTTACGAGGTCTGAGTCGTACCAGGAGTTGCATTTGGCTTTGGGTTTCAAGCAGATCCTCATGACGGACAAGAACATTGAGTGGAGCATGGAAAGGGCTGTGTCAGGGTGCGAGTCAGCCGGGGCGGGGGGAAGAAAGTGGCGGCGAAAGCCTCAACTGACACACGCTTCATGGGTAGGATAACCGAGAAGGTAGGTGGCAGTTCTGGAGTTGGCATGGCCTGAGGGGTATAGAGGGTGAGATGGGAGGAAAGGAGTAAGTGATCACTCCAGGAGAGAGGAGTGGTGAGAGGGATCTAAAGGGGAAAGTGTGAAGAGATCAGAATATCCAGAGTGTGCCCTGCAGAGGGAGTTGGGCCAGAGGGGAGAATAGAAAGAGAGACAGAGAGTCAGAGGTCACAAGAGTCCAGTGGAAGGACAGGAAGCATCCAGGTGGGCGATGAAGTCTCTAAGGAGGAGTTGCGTGGTTGAGACCAGGAGGGAAGAGGAGAGGTCCGCCCACTCTGAGAAAGTAGGAGATCTGACCAGGTGGCCGATAGATGGTAGCCACAGTAAGGGAATGGCCTGGAGAGAGGGAGCCTGCAGACGAGGCATTCGAAATAGGAGTAGTCCTGCATAGGAATGACAGAGGCAGGAATCCACTCGGGTAAGATCAGGGCTACACCCCCTCCGGAACGGTTGGATCTGGGCGCAGAGAGGATCTTGTAGCCATCAGGGAGGAGAGGGTCAAAGCTTGTGACAGAGCTGGCTGTCAACCGTCTCTCTGTGAGACAGAGGACATCGAGGTCAAGTTCCCCCACGAGGCAGCAAATGTCAGGAGTGTTTGGCAGCTGAGCAAGAGTTTAGAGTGGCAGTATGGAGAAAGGGTGCCATCCTTGAAAGGCTTCCGGGGAGGGGTACAAATCAGAGGTATGCCCTGCAGAGATTTAGAAGAAGCACGAGGAGGTGCAGAAGAGGAAGGAGGCAAGGGCAAGGTAGCAAACGAGGAGACAGAAGTGGGAGGCAAGGAAGCTGTGGAGGGAAGAGAGGGGACACTAGGAGAAGAGAGGAAATTGATGAGGCGCGGGAAGCGTCTTTCAAAGAGAAGGTTGGCTTGAGGGCCTTGGACCAAGATGGTATAGTTCTGTTAAACATGAATGATGACCTTAGAGGAGTGGAAGCGGGCCAGGAGGGCCTCCCACTAGGTGCCACCATTAATGGGAGAGGAAGAAAAGGGAGAGGGCAAAAAGCAAAGGGGATGTCGGTGAAGGTTTGCTTAGAGGAAGCACTGCTATAGGTGTCAGCGATAGGGAGGCCTGGGTTGGAGACCAGGATGTCCTTCCTACCAGATTTGGTGAGGAGAGCAGGATAGTCGATATAAAAGCAGTAAGAAAAGATAGGAGAGACAGAGAGCACCATAGAGTAGGTGGGGATAGGAGACAGGAGGAGGTGAGTGGGAAGGGGTAGGGGAGAACACTAGGGAAGGACACAGGGCAGGGTGCAAGCAGACGAGACAGAGATGGGACAAGTAGACAATTGAAAAAGATGACAGGCGGGGGGGCGCTGTTGTGCATGACGCAGATGGCCACCTGAGAGGAGAGCTCTAGCCCGTAATCTATCCTTGAAAGAATTAATCCTTGCTGGGGCCACCTGAGCGCCGGAAAACACGTTGACTGGTGGCGGAGGGTCTGCTGCACTGCCCACTCGAACCCGGAAGGAAACGGACACTGATTCACAAAATATACTGACCAAGAAACTTCCATCGGTGAAGCAGAGGAGGCGGCCACTTGTCGCGGCTCCATGCCGAGACCATTATAGCCCGGAGGTGTGACCCTGACTACAGGCCGAGTGGGGGAGGGGCCGTGCTGCACGCCCCTGGATCCAGTGTTCCACCGAGACATTTCTGTTGGCCTGCGGCGAGCTCGATGGTCGCCGCTCCAAGCGGGTCCCCCTGAACGAACTGGGGGCTGCCCGCTGAGCAAACTTGCTTCTCCTTCCGAACGCTGCGTCCAGGTGGCACACCCCCCCACCCCACCCGGGGCTTGCGGCTCCTCGATCCTACGTCGGGGGGACGCGGACCCACCTGTTGGCCTGCAACAGGCTCCATGGTCGCCTGCCTAAGCGGGTCCCCTTGAATGAACTGGGGGCTGCCTACTGGGCGAACCTGCTTCTCCTGCCGAACGCTGTGCCCAGACGCTGGTGGACCGCCACAGCAGAATCCTTAGCCGCGGCCCCCCCAGGGCTTGCAGCCCCTCGATCCCACTTCGGGGAGACGCGGACTCACCCGCTTTCTGTGGCCGGGACTGCCAGTGAAGTGTGGGCCAGTGATTCGATAGGGTCCACTGTGGCTGGTGGCGCGGACCGCTGATGCACGGCATCTGTTGCTGCTGGGCCTCCACACGCTGACCTCGAGGCGGGTGCCCCGCGGCGCGGCCCCTACACAGAAGGAGTCGATTTCCGGGATTCCTACAACTCAGAAGGTACTATCCTTTTACCCCACACCCTAGGGGCAATAAACCACCGGGCCCCATTTGCACCCTGATTCAATACTGTGTCTATGACCTAGGGGACCAGGAGAGATCACGCACACCCGCTTGCTGAATTTAGGGGGCCCGGGCTCCGGAGGTGCCCGCAGTGGACGGACGGGGTGCACGCCATATTGACCACTGGAGCCGGGCAGTTCCCTGTATATGCCACACATCAACCTCTGTCCACAGCAATTAACCATAGTGGGGGCACCCACCAAAACATTGTGAACACAAACCGTAGAGGCCGGCGGAGCTCATATAAGCATCTAAATATTGACCTACAGCTTGGCTCTACGGTGCATACTCCAACATAACCCTTGCACTCCTACTTCTTGACGGTTGTGCGTTACAAGCCCAATCTGGGCGGCAGGGGCGATCAACATCAGGGTGCACCAACCTGCTACACCCCATACGAGACAACTGTTAACAACACAACGTAGAACGGAGTGACGTGGGAGAACACAAGCCACCCGACCCACCAAATGGGCAGCCACGAAAAAGAAGGGGGCAGGCCCCAAGAAAACTGGCCCAATGGACTCCTTTACCAGCTCCCAGTCGCACGGGTCTACCACATCACCACTTAGGCCAGTGGACAGCCAACTAGAACCCCTGATGGACGAGAGAGTGGACCGATTGATGTCAATGGTCCAGAATGGCTTTCTTGCGGTCAATAGTAAATTGGACGACATTGGGGCAACAATCAGCTCCTTGAAGGCAAGAGTCGATGAGGAAAGCGCACGCACCACTGAGGCGGAAAACAGGATCAGCGCCAATGAGAACTCGATAATACAACACAGCCGTGACATCGCCCAGCTGAAAGGTGACCTTCAGAAAACCCTAAATAAATGCGAGGATCTTGAATCTCGGTCCAGAAGGAACAACATCCGTCTGGTCGGGGTTGCCGAAACCTTTGGCAGGGGATCCATGGAACGCCAAGTGGACACCCTTCTGAAATCCCTTCTGGGCCTGACTCCTTTTCAGACCATTTTCTTGGGGAACGTGCTCATCGTACCCTGGCACCACCTCCTAGGCCCGGAGCACCACCCCGTCCAATTATTGCCGCCTCCTTAATTATAGGGACAGAGACGCTATCCTGAGAATTTCCAGGGAGAAAGGCTCCTTATTCTACAAGAACAACAGAATACACATATACCCAGACTTCTCGACAAATGTGCAATCATTAAGGAGGTCCTACGAGCCAGTTAAGAAACAGCTGAGACTACACCAGATTCCCTATGCGCTCGTCTTCCCAGCTAAGATGAGGATCCAACACGGGGGCCGAGCTCATTTCTTTGAAAATCCTACAGAAGCCATGTTGTATGTTGAAGCCTCCATCCCACTTGCCCCGGGGGGGGCCGGGCAGTGGACCAGAACTTGCCACCCCAACCAGCTGATAAGCCAGAGGACCATGCTGGCTAACAGGCCTTAGTCCACACCGCACAATTACAAAGTTGAAAACCCTGTGAGCTGCGAGGTGGCCCGGACCACCACCTGCTTGTAGCAGGGCCGTGAGCCCCCCTTGGTAGACGGCCACGTGAATACAGCTATCACCCCCAGGAGAATTCCCAAGTTATGTTTCAAGGGATACATCACCGGGTTGGGGTTGATGATGCGGGTGGGGGGGAATCAAGAAAGGGTTCATCCTGGCACTGTGCCAGGACTGTTCAGGGAAGTTATAATGTTAAAATCAGAGAGCCGTTTTATAGCGGGACACCCACACTACTTGGGACAATGGCAATGCAACGGGCAAACGGTTATCCCGAGATACGACTATGACACAGGTTAACAGAGGCTTAAACATAAAGCTACTCTCCTGGAACATTCGCGGGCTTAATAACCCGGTTAAAGCAAGGTAGATCGCAGCATATATCGCACGCCACAACCCCCAAATCCTTTTCATACAAGAAACACACGCTTTGGGGAATGTCAATACCAAATTCCTACCACGGTGGGGCCCCCACAGATACTATACGGAATACTCAG
The DNA here is from genome assembly GCF_040938575.1 of Ambystoma mexicanum. Classification (NCBI taxonomy): domain Eukaryota; kingdom Metazoa; phylum Chordata; class Amphibia; order Caudata; family Ambystomatidae; genus Ambystoma; species Ambystoma mexicanum. The sequence continues at coordinate 497,921,459 of NC_090939.1, read as the reverse complement.
CGCAATCTAGGGGAGTGCTGACTCTCATACACCCCAAGCCGTGCTTCAAATATCACTCTAGTAAGATAGACCCGCAGGGTAGATATTCACTTGTTTGGGGGGTGTTGGCGGGGCGCCAGATAATTCTGATTAACACATATGGACCCAATGTAGATGACCCGCAATTTTACTGTACAATATTGGATATGCTGTCCACATCGCGGGAGGCACAAATCATTTGGGGTGGAGATTTTAACACGATACTTGATCAATCTCTAGATCATTCCTCAGCCACCCCTACGGCCCCATCCAAAGCTGCACTGGTTGTGAAACAATTGATGGAACAGACTGACATGATAGATGCATGGCGTATATTGCACCCATGTGAGAGGAAATTCACCTTCTATTCGTCCATCCATGATTCCCACTCAGGCATAGTCTACTGGCTGATCAGTTCATCCCTAGCTGGAACGATTTCCAACTGCGAAATACATCCTCGCACTCTCTCAGATAACTCACCGATAACATTCGACATCGGCCTGAATGGTTCTCCACCTCCGGCTAGAAGATGGAGGATGCCCCCCACGATCCTTAGAGACCTCCGTGTCTGAGAGGCCCTACGTGCTGAAATCGGCGAATTTCTGGAACTAAATGAGGGCTCTGTGAACACCTATGCCACCCTGTGGGAGGCGTCCAAAGTCTGGATTCAGGGAACCATACTGGGCAAGACCACAGGTATGCTGAAATCTGCGAAGGGAACTGGGTATAGCCGAAGCCAAAATAGATTTGTTACAAATGGAATATAGCGCCACACTGGATAAGGAAACCCTGTTGAAAATCCACATTACGCTAAAGGAATTTAACGAGTTGGCCAATAGGGAAGTCCTATATATGGCTGCCCCAGCCAGAGCCCGCGGATACGGGGAAAGTAATAAGGCGGGGACATTTTTGGCCAATATGCTTAAAGCCGATAGGCATCACAATCCGATCGCCAGCATACAGACCCGGTTGGTGTAATGGTTGATAAAGAACAAGACATTAACTCCACCTTTGCCGACTTCTACTCCTCTCTATACTCCAATCACGATGTAAAAACCAAAGAAGACGCACTCCGGTACCTAGATGACCTAGACCTCCCTACATTAACCCCTGAGACACATAACCTACTGGATCAACCTATTCCAGTCGAAGAACTTGTAGCCGCTATTAAATCCTTAACCGGTTGCCGGGCCCCCGGTACGGACGGCCTGAACGCGGAATTATATAAAGAATTTCAGAGTGAATTGGCCCCGCTATTATTGAAAGTATGGGAGGAGGCTATGGACCGGGGTGTCCTCCCGGAGTCGATGCACGAAGCGATCATCACCGTCCTTTTAAAACCCTGTAGACCAGCACAAGACATGGCCTCCTATAGAACCCTTTTTCTGATAAACACTGATGCGAAGATTTTCGCTAAGGTACTAGCCACCAGACTCCTGCCGTACATGCCAATCCTGGTCCACCCGGACCAGGCCTGCTTTATACCAACAAGATACACAGCTCTGAACTTGAGGCGTCTATTCAACGTAATGGCACAGATAGATCCGGAGGCAAGTGCGGCCGTAGTGGCCCTGGACGCCGAAAAGGCCTTTGAATCCGTGTCCTGGACATACCTCTTTCTGGTGCTCGAGCGGTTTGGTCTCGGTCAATACTTTATTAAATGCGTGCGGCTATTGTACACCCAGCCGTCTGCCAAAGTCTTAGCCAAACACACTTTCTACTCTACATTTCAGCTACACAGGGGGACCAGGCAGGGCTGTCCCTTCTCACCTATCCTTTTTGCACTTACTATAGAACCAATGGTGGAATTTATCCGTCAGAACCACTCACATAGAGGTCTCAGGATGACTGGTCCCCCACAGATCATATCACTATACACAGACGACACCCTGCTTTATGTCCGAAACCCACAGGAGAATGTGCAACACATTATATCAGACATGCATGAGTTCTCAGAACACTCGGGATACAAAATCAATGTCCCAAAGTCTGAAATATTTCCTTTGACCCCCGATACGGTGACCTATCCGAAATAGCGGGGTTTAAGCCCGCTCCTACTCAGGTACGATATTTGGGAATCATGGTGGCTAGAGATAGACAAATGCTATACACACATAACCACGGTCAATTATTGCTAAACATGACGACCAAGCTCCAGCTGTGGGCTAACCTTCCACTGTCCCTGTATGGCCGAGTAGCACTACTCAAAATTGTGGTTCTCCCCAAACTCCTATATTACTTCAACAACATCCCGATCTGGCCCGGTAAACCTGTTTCCACGAAACTCAAGTCATTCACCTCCTCTTTTATTTGGAACAGGAAAACAGCCAGGCTAGTGTGGGCTAAGATGGTGGAACCATATTCACAGGGTGGTATTGCTGCACCCATTTTCGAACTGTATTATTTAACTGCACAGGCACAATTCGCGAAGCATTGGTTCGATCCTGAGGACACAGCGCCACATATACCCCTCGAAAAACACGCTGTCCCTCCCAATGACATACGTTCCCATCATCCTCAACCCCACTTATGGGGACATCTGCCCATTTGACCCGGTATATACCACCACACACGCTTGGTCCAAGATCTACAGAAGGATCGACTTGGAGACCCCCTAACACCCAGAAGTCCCCCTGTGGAACTTCTCTAGCATTTCCCCAACATTTGACAAGGCCCTTCAGCAGTCTTGGGACCCTAATAAGCTCTTCACGATGTGGGACATGTTCCCAGATGGCATGTTCTGCGAACTCGCAGACTTCATCGATGCGGTGGGAAGAGGCCAGCTTAACCGCTTCCAGTTCCATTGTATGAGAGCCGCTTTTGCTGCTAGATGGCCAACATTCCCACTAGAACCCCAGACACACGAATGTATCGGAGCTGTGGTGCCCGCAGATTGCCAGGGCAAGGGGGTCTCGATGCTATACTCTTTAGTGCAAACTCATTCCCCTTCACGTAACACAATTAAAGAGACCTGGGAGCGGGACGTGGGCACCCAAATCGATGACATCAGCTGGGCCCGTTACTGTCAACTCACTAAATCTGTTTCAATGAACTCTGATCTCCGATTGATTCAATTTAAAATCTTGAATCAGCTGCACTACGCCCCTGCTAAGCTAGTTAAATTTGTGGAAAACTGTACAGGGTCATGTCCAAAATGTAATGCTCCTAATGCTGGAACGTACCCTATGTATTGGTCATGCCCCTTGATTGTGGAATTTTGGCGGGAGGTGGCGGGACTCCTTGAGGAAATAACGTCGATCCCGCAACTCTGTCCCCCTTGAAGTATTTATTTGGTGACATCTGTAAAGTGAAGGAAACTACTAGGCGACTATTTAATATCTCATGTATTGTTGCCAAACGATGTATCCTTAAATGTTGGAAATCCTCAACTGGACCAACCCGAGCTAATTTCCTGAAAGACCTATGTATGGTAAATGATGATGAGGAACTTTTTGTACTATTGGTCCCGACACCTTGTCGCCCCAAGGACATATGGACACTGCTGCGCCTATACTTGTGTAATTTGATTCCTGACATGGATGAAACGCCTACATCTTCACCCTGAATTGCGATGTTTGCTTGCCTATTATATGTACACGAGTAACGAAATTATGTTAAAATTATATTGCAATGTTTATGTAAATGGTCTTGCTGTGAACCTGCTCTCAATAAATAAAAGTAAAAAAAAGAAAAAGATGACAGGCACTTAGTGGTAAAAAGGTTCACTAGATGAGTGCTTTGCTAGGAGGCAAAGTCACAGAACGGCACTACTTTCACAATCCAATTTTAAAAGCATGAGAAAACGCACCTAAGTTTGAGAGTCTGCTATGATATGATATGGCATTTGTAACAAGTGTTTCAAGGCGCGACAAGGCGGGGGGGGGGAACAAGGGGAGAACAGACAACGATCCTACTAGGCCAGGTGTCATTCAGATTGTGCAAGGGTAGGGGGGGGGGGGGGAGTACAGTACATGGTTAGTAGAATACAAGATAAGTAATAGGGCCATCTGGTGGCAAGTGCAAGGAGAGTGCAGTACATGGTTAGTAGAATACAAGATAAATAATAGGGCCAGCTGGTGGCAAGTGCAAGATAAGTGCCAGAAGAAGGGGCTGTAGGATACAGAGACAGTCCTGTAGTGCAGGTAGGCAGTGCAGTGAAGAGTGGCAGGGCCAAGGACTGAGATCGGTGAATGGCCAGTTGCAGATTCAGTGGAGGTTCAGTGATTTTAGCAGGGGAGAGAGGGAGAGAAAGCGGAGGCAAAGAGGAAGGTTTTGAGGTGCTTCCGGAACCGGAGATGGTTCTCCTCAAGTTTCAGGGAGGCAGGAAGGCTGTTCCAGAGGGAGGCCCGTGCTGCGGAGAGAGATCTACCCCTAGCTCGTTGCTTGGAGAAGCGGCTGACCCTGAGGTAGTTGGAGGTGGATGAGCGAAGAGATCAAGAAGGAAGATATTTTGGAAGAGAGAGTTGAAGGTATTTTGGCCCAAGGCCCCAGAAGGCCTTGTGGACAATGCAGAGGGTTTTGAACTTAATCCTCGCGGCCACTGGGAGCCAGTGTAGCGATTTCAGTCCTGGAGAGATACGGTCCCTGGGCTTGAGGCCAAGGACAAGTCTTGCAGTCCTGTTCTGGATGAGTTGCAAAGGGCGGAGAGTAGAGGCAGGAAGATTTAGATAGAGGCTGTTACAGTAGTCCAGCTTTGAGAGAACCAGGGCTCTGGAGACAGTGAGCTTCTGGGGGAAGGAGAGGAAAGGAAGGATACCTCTGAGGAGTGTGACTTCTTAGAGACGTCAGATATGTGAGGAGAGAGAGTATGGAGTCGAAGATGTCCCCGAGGTTTTTTGCCTGGCAGGAAGAGGGCCAAGAGAGGCCGGCCAGAGAGCTGCAGGGATGGAGGGAGTGGGTGTGCCGATAAGTAGAATCTCAGTCTTACTGGTATTAAGGCAGAGGTCGTTGGCGGCACACCATTCCTGGATAGCAGAAAAACTGTCAGAGATGAGGGAAGGGGAAGAGGATGCCGAGGGTAGCCTGAAAATGAGCTGGGTATCATCCGCATAGCACTGGAAGTTGGGACAGAGAGCGGTGATGCGGTGAGCAAGAAGTGCCAGGTACTGGTTGAACAGCCAGGGGGAGAGGTTAGATCACTGGGGGACACCACAGGTAGAGAAAAAGATGTCAGAGAGGAAGGAACCCAGTTGGACCTTGGAGGGTCGATTGGAGAGGAAGGAGGTCAGCCATGCCAGAGCCTGACCAGTGATACCCAGGTTATCACAGAGACGATTGAGCAGGATGGTGTGGTTGACAGTGTCAAAGGCAGAAGGGAGGTCGAGCAAAATGAGAACACAAGGGGTGTTAGAGTCAAGGTTTGAGAGCAGGTCCTCACGGATGTTCAGGAGAGCAGTTTCCGTGCTTCTGGCAGCTCTGAAGCCAGACTGATGGTCATGAAGACTACCAACAGATTCAGCATGGAGATTAAGCTGGGAGATGGCCAGTTTCTCCAGGAGCTTGCCCAGGAAGGGAGTGATAGAGATTGGGCGATAGTTAGCTGGGCTGGAGGGGTCGGAAGAGGGTTTCTTAAGAAGGGGATGCACAAGGGAGTGCTTGAGGGGGGATGGGAAGACTCCAGAGGCGAAGGAGTGATTGTAGAAGTCAGCCAGGGCAGGCGCCAGGGAGTCGATGTGGTCCTTGATAGTTTTGGAGGAACAGGGGCGGACCTGTTTTGACGAGACTTTCATAGATCAGACTTGTCTCGAAACCTTGTCAGCAGAAAAAAGGGGAAAGGCAGAGAAGGAGGGAGGAGGGGTGGCTGCAGAAGGGCCAGAGGGAGAGCAGGGAATAGAGGAGGGGAGGTGATAGGAGGAGAGTGAGGACAGGATGTCCTGAGTTTTTTAAATGAAGTGAGAGGCCAGTGCCATGCAGAGGGCCTGGGATGGGACAGGAGAGGTGGAGACTGCAGCAGGGTTGGCCAGCTCCTTGCAGATTTGAAAAAGTTCGGCCGAATTGTTAGATGCCGCAGAGGTGCGCGCTTGGAGAAGGGCTCTCTTCTTAGTGAGAACGGAGAGCCGGTATTGCCTTTGGAGCAGGCGGCAGGCCAGTTTGTCAGAGGATGAACATGAAGCGCGCCATTTCCCCTCTGCCACCCTGCACTTGCGTTTAAGGGTGACGAGATCCGAGTCGTACCAGGAGTTACATTTGGCTTTGGGCTTCAGGCGGATTCTCATGACAGGGGCAAGGATATCAAGGGTATCAGATATAGCAGAGTGGAGAGGGCTGTGTCAGGGTGGGAGTCAGCCGAAGGGGGTGGGGGCGAGAAGGTGGAAGCGAAAGCCTCAACTGACACGCACTTCATGGGTCGGATGACCGCGGAGGTGGGTGGCAGTGATCAGGGTGGCTTTGCCTGTGGGGTAGGGAAGGTGAGGTGGGAGGATAGGAGGAAGTTATCACTCCAGGAGAGACGAGTCGAGAGTGGGACAGAGGGGAAGGTCAGAAGAGATCAGAGCATCAAGAGTGCCCTGCAGAATGGGTCGGCTCAGACGGGAGAATAGAGAGTGAGCGAGTCGCAGAGGTTGCGAAAGAGTCCAGAGGGAGGACAGGAGGCATCAAGGTGGATATTGAAGTCTCCAAGAAAGAGGAGTTGAGTAGTTGAGGACAGAAGTGAGGAGGAGAGGTCAGCCCACTCAGAGGAAGGAGGAAATTTGACCAGGTGGCCGATAGATAGTAGCCACGATTAGGGAATGGCTAGGAGAGAGAGAGAGTCGGTCTGGACAGGTTTGCAGGGTAGAGTGAGGTTCTATACCTAACACGGGCCGCTCCTACCTTCCTTCGTCACTGATGGTTGATGGCTAGCTACTGGCTTACCCTGCTGACACCTACAAACACAATATGGAGCCGCCTCTGAAGGAGCCCTTAGCTGCAGCGGCTGCACGGGCAGAGGGATTCCCTGGAAGGGTCAGAGATGATCAGCAGAACCACCAATCGTGGAAGTAGGGTGGTCTGGGAGGAGGGAGGGATCAAGAACCAGGAAATGGATGCCAGGGAAGGAGGGAGAGATGGATGGAGGGAGGGAGGGAGGCAGAGAGGCTCACAGCGCTGGAGCTCTGCAGAGCAGGTGAAATAAAACGGCAGAATAAGGCCATGGAGGGTCACAAAGGCACACGTGACACTAATCCTAGTTGCTCCTATGTGGGCGAGACAACCTTTGTTTCCGCATCTGTGCAAACTGGCGATGTGCAAACTAATCAAACTCCCATGCCCCTACAGCACGCTCACACAGCGCAGGGGGACAACATTCCACCCACACCCCCAGTCTATGAACTTGGCAGCTTGGCTAAACCAAACACCAGCCACTGGAATCTCAACAAATGGAAAAGATTTGTAATATGGTGCCAGTCAAAAAGTGTAAACCTGATCGATTGTACCCCTTCACACATTCTTCATTACATTCTCCACTTACTAGACTCTGGGCTAGTATTTAACTCCAAGGTTCACCTAGCGGCTCCATTCGCGTACACCAGTTCTCAAAGTAAGGTGTACTGGTGGAAAGTACCGGTCATTAAGGCATTCATGGAAGGAGTAAAAAGACTTTACCCTCCGATTTCAAACCCACCTCCAGGGTGGGACCTAATTGTGGTACTAATCTCAGGACCCCCTTTTGAACATATGCACAAATTCATCCTTGAACACCTTACATATAAAACAGCTTTTCTGGTGGCTATTACCTCCATAAGAAGAGTTGGTAAGATACAAGCTTTGTTAGTGCAAGACCCTTTGTTATCCACAAAGACAAGTTGGTACTGAGAACACACCCTAGGTTTTCACCTAAATTCATATCCAAATTCCATGTGAATCAATCCATTGAACTATCCGCTTTCTTTCAAAATCCTTCAAACTCAGCTGAGGAAGACCTCCATAAACTGGATGTATGGAGGTCAGTTTGGTTCTATGTAAACAGGACAAAAGTGCTGAGAAAAACAGATCAACTGTTTGTCTCCATTGCATATGGCTGGGAAGGTGATCCCGTTTCAAAAAACGCCATCTCCAGATGGGTAGTGAAATGCATACAGCTCTGCTACTCCCAATCAAAGAAAACTCTGCCTTTCATCCCAAGAGCTCACTCTACCCGAGGTTCCGGAGCTGCCTTGGCTTTTATTCCTGACGTCCCTCAATGCCATTTGCAAAGCAGCTACATGGAGTTCCATACATCCCTTTACTCAGCATTAGTGCGTTGACACACATTTTAAAGCAGATACTCCTACGTTCCGTCCCCTTTCCTCCATACTTATGGGCCATCTCTCCGTCCTGTGGGACGGGACCGGAGCACTTTGTAAAAAGCATCCAAATGTTTCCAAAAATGTGTCCTTCCTCTCTTTCCTGCGCGGGGCCCGGCACGTGGCCGTAACCCTGCCCACCTTAGCTCTGCCCCGCGCATCGCTCCTCAGTCCTTTTCTCCGCTCGATCGGGGCCGGGCGCACTTGCATCCTCGGAAGATTTTCTTCCCTGTTTTCCTCTCTGGCTCTCGCTAGCGTTCGTCTTATAGTCTGTCTATGTCTTTTAAATTAGACTTTCCAGACTGCTCTTCGTGTCATCGTCGCTTCGAGAGGGCGGATCCCCATCCTCCTTGTTTAGAGTGTTTGGGTCCGGAACACCGCTGGGACTCCTGTTTTTACTGTGACTCCCTTTCGGTCCGTGCTCTTCAACGTCGGTTTGAACGGTGGGAGGTGGTGTTCCGACGCGCTCCTCCATCTCATTTTCAGGCGTTCATCGACGAGAAGAAACGCCCGGTAAGTTCTTTAGTTTTCAGAGCACCCCGGCCGGGGAATACCTTCCCGGGTTCCTCTCGGGCCGGGAGGGGCGTTGATTGCTCTGTCACCGGGGTTCGCCCTGAGGTGCCTGTCAGGCCTAATAATTCTATCGGAGTTTTCTCTGAGGGTCTCCGTAAGGGGCCTGTGTACACCGGAGTAACTTCCGAGGCCCCTCCTGTGGGGGCTGTGTGTAGACCCAGTACTGCTGAGTCACAGGGTACCGGAGCTTGCTCTGAGGCCTCTCTTTCGGCTTCCCTTAAAAATAAGACCGGGGTGCGCCCCGAGGCCTTGGTTGGGCTTGCGTTTACCAAACGGATGTTCGAGGCCCCTGTCGATAAGGCTATTACCAGGCCTAGGCCCGAGGTCCCTCGTGCAGAGGGTAAGGCTACCAGCAGTTTTGAGGGGCCGGGCAGGGCCCTGTCGGTGAAAGCGGTTTCTCACTGTTCCCGCTCTTGTGGTGATACCAGATCTGTTGAGGGAGCAACGAAGCAAGGTTCTTCTTTTACCAGCAGTGCCGAGGTCCTTCCTTCGAAGGCTCAGTTGGCGGTTGGTATGTCGCAGAAACATTCCAGGCCTCATAGTACCGGCTCTGCTGAGGTTCCTTATGTTAAGGCTAAAATTAAGACCTCTGATCCATCGACGGGGACCCCTACCTCACCACCTCATGTGCCGCAGTTCCCCTCAGATGAAGACAAAATGGCAGCCGTTCCCGCCATGATCACGGTGGCCATTTTGGGTACTACCCCTACAACTACGCCATCGGCCTCTGGTGTAGGGTTCGGTCCCTTGGGTGAACATAAGGTCACTTGTGCGTATCCTTACCTGCCCGTTTATGATTGGAACGCCCGGATGCCTCTTCCGCACAATGTTTTGTTGCCTGCAGGGGCGGCCCCTTTGATTTATGTGGATACGTCGGCGGAGGGCCCGGTGTGGCACCCTTCTCCGTTACGTCCTTGGAATTGCCCACCTCATGAGGCCTAATCAGGTTCCGAAGCAATCTCCTGAGGACGCTTTTTTCGGTAAATTTCAAGCGCTTATGCGCACCGACCCCATGAGGGAGTATTTCGAAAGGGCTTTTTAAGGAAATTTGTCCACCATAGCCTCCGGCTCCACCCGTTCCTCTGGTGGTTCCGCCGACGCCTCCTTTGCCCGTAGTGCCTGCCCCTGCTCTTCCGCCTTTGCCACCGTTGTCCCCAGTGGACAAGGCAGTGCCTGACACGGTTCAGCAGGATCCTGACCTGTCGGATGACCCTCAAGGCGAGCAGGACAACGAGGACCTCCACCGCTCTGTTAGAGCTTCTCATGACCGGGTACTGGACATGATGAATTTCTTAGATGTCCCGGTTCCTGAGGCACCTGCTCCACAGGAGGGCGTGCTTTCGGGGGTGTTCACCCTGTCTCCTTTGGAGCGTACCGGCCTTTTCCTGCAGAAGGATGTTTTGGCTGAGGTCCAAAGAGTATGGGAGAAGCCACACTCGGGACTTTTCGTCAATAAAAAGATTGACGCGAGGTACAGGCTGCACTCTTCGGAGGAAGTGGCCTTGTCGTCTTGTCGCCTCCCTCCTCCACAGTGGTGGCTGTGGCCACGTTGCAGTCCAGACCTGCAGCATCCTCTTCCGCAACGGCTACTCGGGTCTTGGGAAAGGAGGACAAGCTCCTGGACTCCCTAGGGAGGAAAATCTTTGCCAATTCGGCTTTGCAACTCAGGCAGGCCAATGCCGAATTGATTTTGGCGGGAGCTAACATGCGGATGTGGAAAGGTCTGTCGGAGTTTGAGGAGCATATTCCGGTCGAGAAGTTGGAAGATTTCAGAGGTGGCCTTTCCGATGCCAGGGTCTTGGCCCAGGATCTCCTGGAGGCTGCGGCTCATCACGTAGACACCTCGGCTCGGGGCATGATGCTTGGGGTTGATATCTCGAGGCAAGCGTAGTTGCATGCCACCAAGTTTTCGAAGGAAGTGCAAGACAATTTTGGACCTTCCATTCGATGGTAAGGAGCTTTTTCATTCTTCTACTGATGTAGAGCTCACCAAAACCAAGGATAGCACTCAGACGGCTAAATCATTGTCTGTTCTGGTTAAAGATCCTTTCAATCCTCAGAGACCGTTATCGCAGAGTCGACCTTCTTCTGGTTTCAGGGGCTTCCTCGACCGCAAATCACGCAGAATGGACACTCCTGCGTGAAATAACCGCCGTAGACAACAGCGTATTTCTCCCGCTCCTCAGCCTCCTCATCATGTTCAGGTTGCACCGCCACCGATAAACCTGCCAAATGAGGGTTTTCCGTGCTCACACGAGACCCCGGTGGGAGGACGCATCGCTTCTCATTGGGAGGCATGGCAGACCATCACAGAAGACAGATGGGTCTTGTCAGTCGCTCGGGCGGGCTTCCGCTTACCTTTACCCCTTACCCCACACCTCAACCCTCCTTTTCAGCTGTTGGGCTCACCCTCCCTCAAGGCCGAGGTTCAGAAACTTCTGCTCCTCAGAGCTCTGGAACCCGTTCCCCTTGGGGAGCGAGGGGAGGGCTTCTAATCCCGGCTGTTTACAGTGCCCAAACCCAACCAGGCTGGCCTGCGCACCATCCTAGACCTTTCCCAGTTCAATCTTTCCTCACCCCAAGAGAAATTCAAGATGATCACGCACGGCCAGATTTGCTCCTCGTTGCAGGCGGGCTATTGGCTCAGCGTGGTGGACCTTCAGGATGCGTACATGCATATCCTGATTTGGACTCCACACAGGAGGTACCTCCGTTTCTCTTTGGGAGAGGAGCACTTCCAGTTTCGGGTGCTTCCTTTTGGCCTCAATTCGGCGCCGCGTGTCTTCACGAAGATGATGTCGGTGATTGCGGCCTATCTTCGTCTTCAGGGTATCCATGTGTATCCTTATTTGGATGGTTGGCTTCTACACAGCCCTTGTCCGCTGGCGGCAGCGGGCAACCTCCAGTTTCTCCTTCAGCTCCTGTTCCATCTTGGGCTGTCGGTGAACTGGCGGAAATCCTTCACGACGGTCTATCAGGACCTGATTTTCCTAGGGTTTCGTTGGAACACGATCGACTGCAGAGAATACCTGACCGGGGACAGAATGGCGGATCTGTTGGCCACGTGTCAGATGTTTGCGCAGTCGGAGAGCATGTCGGCTTGGTGGTTCCAGAGGCTTCTGGGCCTCATGGCCTCGTGTGTGCTGGCTCTTCCTCTTGCTCGTCTCCAAATGAGACGGATCCAGATGGCCCTTCGGAATTCATGGCGTCAGGCAGTAGACCCAGGCTCCATGCGGATAATGATTCCGGATTCCATGAGAGTAGACCTGGACTGGTGGTCATCTCTCGGCAATCTGTCTGGGGGTGCGGGGTTTCAGGACCCGGTCCCTATGGTGACAATCACGACGGACTCCTCCCTCCTCGGGTGGGGTGCGACGTTAGATCTCCTTCAGGTCTCGGAGCTCTGGTCGCCTCAGGACAAGCTCCTGCACATAAACCATTTGGAGCTTCTGGCGATTTTCTTGGCGCTCAAGGCGTTCAGACCGGTGAGTGGGCTCTGCTTCATGGTGTCTGGCTGCTTGCAGTGCACATCCCGGGCCAGCTGAATGTCACAGCAGATGCCCTCAGCCGGCGGACAGTGGTCAGCTACAAGTGGGAGTTGAAGGCGGAGGTCCTCTCTGGGATTTTCTCGCGCTGGGGCACACCGCAGGTGGACCTCTTTGCGACGGCGACGAACAAGAAGCTTCCTCTGTATGCCTCCAGAGGGGGGCTGGGAGCCTCGTCTTTGGGGGATGCTCTAGAGATTCCATGGCACAACATGAGAGCTTACGCCTTCCCGCCTCTGCCTCTAGTTCACCGGGAAATTTGGAAGTTGAAGAACTCGGTGAACTGTTCTCTTCTACTGATAGCCCCGTGGTGGCCGGCCAGGTTTTGGTTCTCAGAACCCCAACACCTGTCGGTTTATCCACCGATCAGGTTACCGGTAACTCCCGATCTTCTCCACCAGGGGGAGCAGCAGCTGTGGCACCCCTCCCCCACAATCGCTCAGCTTGGCGGCTTGGTGCCTGAGTTCAGGTCTTTAGAGCATCTGAATTGGTCTGCGGATAACATGCGTATTATCCAGGCAGCCAGAAAACCTTCGACCAGATCTCAGGGCAAGAGTAAATGGCTCAGGTTCTGTCATTGGTGTCTAGAGAAGAAATTGGATCCAAGGGGGGCCACGGTTGACGCGGTGTTCTCCCTAGCAGAGTCAGGGGTTCATGTTCTGTTATGCAGTACTTACCTGTCAGCGGTCTCTGCTTATCTCTCTACAGATCAGTGTTCGTACTCTCTGGCTACCCCAGTGGTAAAGAGGCATTTTGCTGGTTTAACACGCCTTTACCCTCCTGTTCGTAATCCGCACCCGCCATGGGACCTGAATGTTGTCCTGACGGCGCTATGCCATAAACACTTTGAGCCGATGGCTACTGTGGACCTCAAGTACTTGTCTTGGAAAGTGTCCTTTTTGGTCGCCGTCACCTCGGCAAGGAGAGTGAGTGAGCTCCAGGCATTTTCGGTGGAGCATCCTTTCTTGGTCTTTCACAAGGACAAGGTAGTCTTTCGAACTAATCCGGCTTTTCTGCTGAAGGTGGTGACCGAATTCCATTTTTATCAGTCGATCTCTCTACCGTTCTTTTTTCCGAACCCCGCCTCTGAGGCGGAGAGGGTTCTACACTCTTGATGTCAGAAGAGCTCTCAAGTTCTACCTGGATAGGACTTCTGAGCTTAGTTCTTCTCAACTTTTTGTGACTTTCGGCAACCCTCAAGGCAAACAGGCGTCTAAGGCAACTATTTCTAGGTGGATTGCCGCCTGTATCACGGAGTCTTTCACTGTCCAAAAGCTGAAACCGCCTAAAGGTATTCATGCACACCTGGTGCGGGGCAAGGCAGCTGCGGTTGCTTTTCAGAAGTATGTTCCCTGGGAGTCCATCGCTAGAGCAGCTACTTGGGCCTCTCCATCTGCTTTCTGTAAGCATTACTGCCTCAATATGAGTTCTAGAGCTGATGCTCAGTTTGGTCAGGCTGTGCTGAAGAACCTTTTTCAGTAAGGGGCATTTCCATCCACCCGTAGTTCCTCTAAGGAGTGCTTGGGAATCTCCCATAAGTATGGAGGAAAGGGGACGGGACGTAGGAGTATAACCAGGTTACTCACCGTAGTGACCACATTACTCCTAGTCCATAGTCCCCTTTCCTCCATACGCCCGCCCGCCGTCCCCTCTAATAAGGTTCCTCTGTATTGGTAATGGGTCTCTGACCTGGCAAAGAAAAGGACTGAGGGGCGATGCGCGGGGCGGAGCCAAGGTGGGCGGGGTTACGGCCGCGTGCTGGGCCCCGCGCAGGAAAGAGAGGAAGGACACATTTTTGGAAAAATTTGGATGCTTTTTACAAAGTGCTCCGGTCCCGTCCCACAGGACTGAGAGATGTCCCATAAGTATGGAGGAAAGGGGACTATGGACTAGGAGTAAGGTGGTCACTACGGTGAGTAACCTGTTAATTCTCAGGTGGGACAAGCAGTGCAAAAACATCCATTTGCTACCGTACCTTCTCACAACCCACCTTTTTCTCCTGATACTGCTCGCTAGTCTAGGCATGGCATGTGATCTAAGCTGATCCACAAGCCTCAGAAGGGATACTCACGTAATCATATTTCTGATGCTTGTATCTGCTTAGATTTGCATGCGCCCACCCTTCCTACCCTCTTGGAGTAGAAGGCGCATAGATGTTTTCTGGCTTTCAGTCTTATCTGCTTTATTACATGTACTCGCGCCACCTACTTCTTGCTACCTGAAAGAAAACTGAGGGACCTCAACGCTTGAAGGACCATGGCTACCGGGTACGTCACACTAGGGATAGTATTGTTGGCACGCCCAGTCAACGGCCCTTTTCGCATTTGGAAAATTAATAATGTAATACTCCGGAGCTACCACTAGATGTCGGCCTATGCATAGCATGCAAATCTAAGCTGATACAAGCATCAGAAATCGATTACTGTGAGTAATGCGTCCCATATATTCAATGAAAAACCTTTGTTAAAGGGACGTTCTGGTTACAAGTAAAACCAAAAAACCTCAAATTCACCAGTTATGGTAAGCTAAGCAAACATAACTCACACCACCACCGTGTCCTGCTGAGAACTCCCAGGACATGAAAGATGACATCACAAATGTCATTGATGACATCACTGATGCCATTACATATCTGTACTTGTTTTTGTTTACTTACATAATTAGGCTAGTTTTTTGTTTTTATTGACAATGAGAATGTCCAACATTTACTAGCCTAATCATGTCAGTAAACAAAAACAAGTGGTCCAGATATGTGATGTCATCTTTCATGTCTTAACAGTGCACGGTGGTGGTGCGAGTTATGGTTGCTTAGCTTAACAAAACTGGCGAATTTCTGAGGCTTTTCAGTTTTACTTGTAACCATAACATCCCTTTAAAACATTTTTCTCAGTGAATTTCATAGGTTTTTACTAATGCACTCTTTTTAATTTATTTTAAACCTTGTAAAGTGCAGAACTAACACCCAGAGGCATCTAGGCTCTGAGGGGAGGCAGTGAATCAAGAAGGACGGTTACACGTGAGAAAGACAAATTGGGAAGTCAGAACAGGTACGTTTTCAGCACCCTATGGAAAGGAAAACAGTCCTCAATGGCTGTCAGCGAGGTGGGAAGTGAGTACCACAGTCTGGGCATCAAAACTGAGAACGACCGACCCCTAGCCAGGCCCGCTGAAACCTTGGGATTTTTAAAAAGCAGCTGTGAAGCAGAACGCAAATGTATGGTTCAACAGTATTGTTTAATCTTCTTTTTGAGGTATCCTGGAACTGTAATATGAACAGCTTGGTGAGTGATGCAAAGAGTCGTAAACTCTATCCTTGAGGCCACTGGGGGCCTGTGGAGATCATGCAGAAGCTCTGTAGACTGGGTCAACCAGGGCGCCTTCACCGCCAATCTCGCTGCTGAATTCTGAAGAACCTGCATTTGCTGGATTTGGTTTTTAGGTTTACCCAGATAAACACCATTAGTGATCCAGACACCCCGTTATGGTGGCAGTAACCACCATGGTACGGCATGCAGGGAGTTGGGGGGTGAGGGGGCATGGGAACAATTTTCCTCCGATTTTTAGCTTCCCAAACCCTGCACTGCATGTTGCCGGGATCTGCGCTTCACGTGAGCCATTAGGGCATAGCTTCACCCCTAGACTCTTCACAGAAGAGCGGGCTACTGGGCAGGGGCCCAAAGAATCAGGCCAGTATTGGATGTTCCAGAGGTTGTCAGCCCTTTGTAGGCCAAGCGCCAGAACCTCTGTTTTACTGCCGTTTAGATTTAACCAGTTCCCTGCCATCCCTTTACTGATTTTGTCCAGGCAGGCCCAGAGCTTTCCCAGAGGATCGGTCTGAGGGGAGTCTAGCCGAAAACACTAGCTGACTGTCATCAGCATATGTGTAGAAAAGGATTCCACACTCGTCAATAAGATTGGCAAGAAGGCGGACATAGAAATTAAAAAGAAGGGGGGAGAGGGCAGAACCCTGTCGAACCCCACAGGTCAAACCTATCGTGGGCATAGAACAGCCCTGGAAGGAAATGGTCTGAGGCTGCCCCTCGAGAACAGACCTAAACCACACCAACAGGGAACCTGCCACCCTAGCTTGTTCCAGTATTAAGAGTGTAATGATACACTGTATCAAAAGCCGCAGAGAAATCAAGCAGAATCAGGACTCCTGACTCTCTGCGGTCCTGGTGAAGAGCTAGGTCATCTAGTAGCAATATCTTAACAGATTCAGTGCCCATAGTGGGACGAAAACCGTATTGAAATGGGTATAAGCAGTAGCAGTCTTCCAGAAATCACAAACCGAGGAGTGATCACTGCCTCCATCAGTTTCATAATAGCCAGGAGGAGGGAGCTGTGACGATAATTTGCCACATCCAGGGGGTCTAAATTAGCTTTTTTCACGAGGGCGGCAACAACATGCTTCAGAGAGGCAGGAATACTCCATGTGACGAAGGAGTACTGAAGTGCGTTTGTGAACATAAAGATCTCCATTTGCGGGAGAGATTTTAAGATCCAGAGCGGAACTGCGTCATGAGGTGAGGCCGATGGAAGGCTGCCCAGTTCTCTCTTCACAAAATGATCATCCACCTGGTCGAGGGAGAATTTGCTTAACTGAACGGGGGGCAGAGGCCTTGTCAGCCAGCCCTACCAAAGCCTGGCTAGCCCAATCGGCAGATTGGCCATTCAAGATTGCTTGGCGAATATCGCAGATTTTCTCTGAGAATAAAGTGCTTATAGCATTACAGCGTGACTGAGCAAGGAGGGAACAGACATTTCCTTAGCCACTGAAACAGTTCCCTAGATGAGCAGGACGCATCAGTTATTCGGTTAGCATAATATTTAGATTTTTTGTCTCGGTCTAGGACACCGCTAGCTTATAAAAAGCACTATCTTCCTCAAAATAGTTAGAATGCCACTTTCTTTCCAAACAACGGCAAGCCTGTTTCTGCTCCCGAAGATCAGCAGTGAACCAGGCGGCCTTGGGTTTAGATCTCCCAAAGTGAGCTTTCAAAGGGGCCAGATCCTCAGCCACCTTTGCCAGTGCTTTCAGGATAGCGGTACAGGGATTGTCTCCCTCTCTTCCATATTCATCATTGGCTTCAAGTAACCGGTCAGTAAAAACAGACACGTCAACCTTCTGCCTGGACCTACGAGAGTGTAGGCCATGAGAAACCTCCAAACCACAGAAAGGGGCTCTGATAATAAAAGGGACCAGAAAGTGGTCAGACAAATGACCGAAACAGGAGTAAAGCTAACTACCAGCGCTTCTTCAGAAAAGATCACGTCAAGAAGATTGCCACTTCTGTGAGTAAGGAGTGCGTTTCGGCGCACTAAAGAGATATCTGCAAGACTAGTAACCAAGTTACTGGCAACCCGAACAAGGGTGTCATTAGGATGGAGATTAAAGTCCCCTAACACAATTAGGTTGGAGTAAGTCAGACCTAGATTAGCCACTATCTGTGCAACATTAACTAAAAACTCAAAAGATCATGTGTGGGAGGCCTGTAGACTAGTAGCAAGTGAATGGTCTTATTGTCATTGACATTTACTCTAACTAAAAACAATTCACAGGGCAGTTAGTGTTCCATTACTATTGCCTGGCACTGGAATGAAGAGAGATACATTGATACATTAATGCCAAGCCACCGCCCCTACTGGGGAGGTGGGTCTATCTTGTCAAAAAAACAGCATATGCATCTGGGAGACGCTGACAGAAATCAGGATCAGAGTTGTCACTAAACCACATCTCTGTAATACAGAGAAAATTGGGAGCAGAATCTGTCAAAAGGCTGTGAAGATCAAAGCGATTATCCCCAGCTGACCTAGCATTGTTCAGTACGCACCTAAGGGGACTCAGTCGACTGATTGACCTTCCCCGCCCCCACACCCCCCTCTTAACATCTGCCCTAGAGGTGCCTGGCTCTTGGGCAACAATAAAATGTTTATAACATCCTCCCCTCTCAAACAACATGGTTCCCTCTGGGGCCAGATCGATCAGCTCTTTGCGAGTACAACTAAATTCCTTAAACTTACCCCAATATAGCAACATTTTCGTCCCATTTACACAGTTTCACCTTAAAACTCTACCATTCCCCACCTTCTAGCATCATTTTAACACTGCTATACACTTTTTGCAATTTTTTCCACTGTTTTTGTGCTCGTCGACTTTTTCGAACGTCTGGCGTCATTGCAGACTTTTAGGACAGTGTCACGTGACCATGCGATCGCATTTTCTGCTGATCTAGAAACTTTCAAGCTTAAAATGTACCCTTGCACAGCCCCTCCACCTATTCTTACTCATCCATTAACAATCTAGCACGGAGCACATGCTTGGAAGAATATTAGCAAAACTGCTATTTATCTTAAAAATTGCATCAGCTATTACCATCCCTACTCCCCAAGAGCCACCATCAGTTGGAGGACCAATACAACAAAAAAGTGCAGTACTTCAAAAGACAATGAAGAGGACCAAGAAGATGAGATAGAGGACGTTTCTACCTCTAACACCCAGATATAATCATGGGTGTGACATTTCTTTACCAATGTTGTGAATATACCAAAGGCTAAGGCTTCCAAAGTGAAATGCACGGAGTGCTCAGTCGCAGACTACCTGGACAGTAATCCTAAGGGACCACCTCCATGCGCCGCTACACCAAATCCAACTACTGCAATGCTCTCAAAACGGTTGTTCCTTTCGTAGCAAGTAGTAGGCTGTCTTCCTCCACCCCACCTTCCTCAACCAATACTGTAACCACACAGCCTACTTCTGGGGGACACAAAATCTCACCATCGACCTTGCAAGTGACAAAAGAGGTTGTTGATCCATATCTTTCAAAGACAACAGTACTCTGTATATACTGCAACACACCACTGCTGGGGGCAGCAATTTCTAAGTGCTTTTGAAGCTGTAATCAAGGAGCATCAGAAACACTGCCCCTTACCTTTGATGTAACATGCGCGCAACATCTTCTGCTGTCCACCTGCCCCTCCATATTTGTGGTTTTCTCATTTCCACCCTGACCTTACTTTCTGACCTCTCCTGAAAGAAAATTATCTTACAACACCAAAAAAAGGTTCCTTTAGGAGTCACCTTTCACAGTTAAAAAATAGAACTAAAAAAGATAATCTTATAGACTCCATCTACTTTACATTTCTCAGTAAAATAGTTAAACTCAAGATTCTCCAACATTTCCATTAGCATTTTGTTTTATTCTAATGGGAATAATGGACAATTGTATACTAGAGAAAAATATAAAAGGACAGAAACAGTTTTGTGTCCCAATTACTTTTCTCTAGCATACAATAAGGGCCATAATCGATGGATCTTTATAACTATCTGCGGTCTCCACAGTCCACTTTCCATGCCATGGATTATTAAAAGAGCCGGGTGGCATGCGCACGCCATCGCACAGGGCAGCCCTTCTACCCTCTTTAATTTTATATTTGTAACACTCCCTCAATGCCTGCTTTCAAACAGCCACACATTCATCCACCAATCACTTCCAAAAACTGTACATATAAACCTATGACCCTATTAATCTTCCACACACCAACCGCCACTTAACAATCTTATACAAATGTTTTTCATCTACATTTCTCTTACTGAAACAAAACAATTGTACACAGTGCTACTATAAATTCCCATATGCATTGTGCAGTGAGAGAAGTGCAGAAATAGAAGGGGCAGTACGGATGGGCAAGTGCTCATGAGAACCCAGGAGGGAAATGCCAAGGTGGGACGCCACTGGATAAATACTAGAGCAGAGGAGTCCCAAGGGTGAGATGCATCTTAACATCCCATTAACAAAGTTATTTCTGTCAATTTAATACGTTTTTATAAGTGAAATTGTTTCATGGTGTTACATCACTGTATGAGTTATTAATAATTCCTCTTTTCATATATATGAAAGACCTATAAACCTCCTTTAAGAAACATTTTTTGCAACATATACTTATTTCTGTCATTATCAGCAGTGCATTCTGGGGATACAAATCATCATTCAATTGCCTATGACATAGCCCCAGCCATGACCGCAGCCCAACCAAACCACCCCTATTACTCACTGCACCTACCCTCCATCATAGCCCATTGTCCACTATACCCTAACAGTGTAACCAATGGCCAGTGCTCATGGCTTGCAGCCATGGCCCCTCTCCAAATCCATGGGGCATGGGCTTTGGCCATGCTGCATTTCCCAATAAGCAAATCAGAGTACACATTTGCGTTTGCCGAGGGCAAGGCCCACTACCCAGACACCAAATGTATATCAGTACTTTTTCTACTCACCTTAATACAATTTGGAAAAATAAAATGCAAGACACATTCCCAAAAATATTCTTTCAGGTCCTTGCCGATGCTCGTCGTGCAAGTTTGTTGTAATCTAGTCCAGGCTGTAACAACAAACGGAATGAGTTCCCATTCAAACCTACCGCTGCATGCTTACTTACATTTTCACACTTTCAAAAAAATAAAATGGAGGACATATTTGCTAAACCATGCATTGATGTTTTTGCTGACCCTCCTCATGCATGTTTGCTGCAATCACATCCAGCACTTCCTGTACCCAGAAGCAGATTTTTCCCCCCCCCCATTCAAACCTATACCAATTTCGAAAACCTTTTCCTCATAGCTGGTCCCTTTTCCTTTTCCTCATGGCCATGCCCACTTTTACCCGTTTGCTGGTCCCTCGTGGTCATGGCCAGTTCCCAGATTGCCCGGTTCATGTCCTTAAGCCATGACCCGAACAATCTGTCCTCTGCCCATGGCTACAGGCTATACTTCAGTCACCAAAGGTATGTCACTATTTTTTGTACCTAGATTATGACACTTTTCAATAAAACATGGACACATTTGCAAAACCATGTTTTCAGACCTTTGCGAATGCCCCTTAAAAAAGTTTGCTGTAAATCTGCCATGTTTTATTTTTTGAAGTGTCAAAATGTACGTACAAAAAATAGTCATATAACTTAGTCCCTACTTGACAGAATCCATTCAGACGTTTCCCAAACATTCAAGGTTGGGTCTGTAATCTTTCTGAAAACGTGTGTCGCCGTTTGTCAAATGGCAACAAAGTTATAAGCCATCGAAAAATGTTGAGATGCCCATCTTATTTTGCCCTCTCTTGACAAGATCCCACCAAACTTTGCAAAAACATTAATATCTAGGTCTAACATCTTTTTGCAAACTTTTGTGCAGATTTGTCAAATGGCACCACATTTATAAACCTTTAAAATATTGATATCCCCCACCCTACTCCCGCACACCCTCTAATTTTGTTCCCTCTTGGCAAAACAGCACCACACTTCAGAGTCTGGTCTAAAATGAAATTCCAAAATTGCATGCAGTTTCATTAAGTGGCTCCAAAGTTATCAAAGTTATAAGCCATCCAAAAACTGCTTTTCACCAACCCTGTAATGCAGAAATAGGTATAGATGTCCCCAAACATCTCAAAGGCAGAGTTGAAAAAATACTGTTTTTTTGTGCTTTTTAAGGCCACATCCCATCCAATCCGCATCACCCTCACCTCTCCAGAAATTGTTTCATTAGTTTGTGTTTTTAATATGCTTTTACCGCAATGTTCTCGGACATCAGCTGATGTCTGTGAATCAAACATGGCAGGCGTATCCAAAAATCTGATGCACCTCACGCTTTTCACCATCCAATCAGCGGGCACGTCCGATGTCCATTGACATCACGCCGCCCTCTGGCCCAATCGGAGTACCGTCCACGGACCGAACAGCGAAGTGTGTCCGCTGATGAACCCGGATATCACTAATTTCTTTTTACCTACTTTTTGGCCATATTAAAAATAAATACTGGACGGATTTACACCACATTTACAGAAGCACTCTTTCGTGTCCAGCCTGCCGCTCCTAGCACAGATTTGGTGAAAATACGTCAAGCTTCGGGCTGTAGGTGTGAGCAAATTTTGGGACCTCCCATACCTTTGTCCCCCCAGCCCCCCTTGCACGTCACCACTGCAGGCCGTGTAATAAAAATATACACACACACACACACACTGTTTATGATTTATGTCTGTTACCCTGTTTTTGTTTTGGGTTCATGTCTCATGTCAGTTCTCTTCTATCGGCTGGTGTTCACATAGCTCTAACCACTGCACACGTGGATCCTTTTTTTAAACTATCTCTGGTCAAAATAACTCTTGTTGCTCAATACAAATGCAAAGTACTACAATCTTATGCAAACTTTATCCTCTGAATTAAAACTTCCTACTAGGGTATAAATACAATGTATTTGTATTTATTATTTTTATATAGCGCCTTTATCCAAGGCGCTTTACAGTTTAACAAGAATACATCGAACATGAACAGTAGAAGTCGAAGCAATAATATACATGAATCAAACTAGAAAAAACAGTATGTAGAACAATTTGCATATGAGGATGAAGAAGAGAGGAGGGTGTGAGGAAGGAAGGAAGGAAGAGGGAGAAAGGGTAGTGAGTAAAGTGAGTAGTAGGAAGAGAGGAGCACTTAGGAGAGACAGGGGAAGATGGAGAACTATGATGGGTATTAGAGAGGGAGAGAGAAAGGTGAAAGGGGGAAAAGGTGTCAGGGTGGGGAGTGAAGGAGTGATTTTAAGGAGGAGCGGAAGGAGGAATAGGTGGGGCTGGAGCGTTTGAAAGAGGTAGGGAGTTCCAGTGTAGGGGGGCAAGGAGCTGAAAGGAGCGGAAACGAGAAGAGGCACAAGGGGTTGGGGGACAGATAGTAAAAAGAGATCTGCTGAACGAAGGGAGCAAGAGGGGGTGTACAATGAGAGAAGAGAGTAGAGGTATGAAGGGGCAAGGTCATGAAGAGATTTAAAGACCAGACAAAGGAAGTGAAATTTAAGTTGGGAGCGGAAGGGAAGCCCGCCTAGGTAAGAGAGTGAGTTGGAGATGGCAGAGTGGTAGAGGGATTTGAGGGGGGCGAGATGGGAAGCAGGTGTTGATCTCCCACGATCGGTATAGCTTCGAAAACAGATAGTAAAAATTGGATTCAGTGTAAGCTCTGTTTGGGTTCTGTACCTGGTGCTACGTATGGGATCTTTTGCACCTCAAACTCATAAGGGCATTTCCTGGAGTGGCAAAGGAATGATATGAGATGGCCTTTTTGGTGAACCCCAAAAGTAGTCTAGAGGACTATGTGAACCTCTCAATGCTACCAGTGCTGCATGCATATTTATAGTTAAATATTGTATTCTTATAGAACTTCCGCCTTTTAGATTATCAACTGCTAACACACCTCTTCTTTTGGGCTTACTTTCATACTATTTATTTACATCTTTGTGAGTCGATGGGCAGGGCCATCAGAAGTGCATTTTAGTCCTTTATGTTGACCTTAAAGCTAAGGTAGGAGAACTCAGTAGTTCTAGGATCCCCTGTTGCCTTATGGGTTTAGTTTCCAATAGCCACTACCGTTCAACATTGGATATTCTTTTTATTTTCATTTTTATAATGTTCAACAGTGGATATTCTAAGGACTAATTTATGAAGTGCTCGTGATGTGTACAAGAAGCAGATCTTCTATAGTGATGTGTGTCCCTTTCATGGATGTAATTCACTATACAGCGTAATGTTTTAAAATGTTATTTATTTTCCAGTAAAAATTGTTTTATGTTGATTATTGAAATGTTAATTTCATTGACCCTAAAAATGCATTGCTTGAATGTTTCCTTTGTGCTTGTGTGCTTTATGATGTTTCATTGACCTAATGAGAATAGTCTATTCTAGATAAATCAAGCTACTCATGATCAGGCAGTGGTTCTACAAAAT
Source organism: Ambystoma mexicanum (assembly GCF_040938575.1). NCBI lineage: Eukaryota > Metazoa > Chordata > Amphibia > Caudata > Ambystomatidae > Ambystoma > Ambystoma mexicanum. The sequence continues at coordinate 497,897,300 of NC_090939.1, read as the reverse complement.
GCTTTACAGAACATTCCCAACCCAACATCAGAATGCATGTTAAGAAATGTTGCAATAAGGCTAGCACAACAAATATCTGATGAGGTAAGCAATGTTTTTTTTAAAATCACAAATACTTTTCGCATTCTAGCTTTTTCATTGTTGTCCTACTTTTTTCCGGTTGTGTTTAGGTTTATGCTCATATACTTATCATGGATCTTTATTTTTAATCCTACACAAATTAATATTTTGGTGCATGTGTGGGATGCAGTACATTTTACAATAAAAGAGCTCTGTGGAGTAATGAGTCTTAAGATTATCATTATTGTAAAGAGATGTTTCTTTTTCAGTTCTACTATCCTGCTCATATATGGAGATGTGTGTCCATGATTACCCACGATAATATTCCAAAGAGGTAACATTTCATGGTGGTTTATAGATCCTGATTAATTCTGACCTTTTCAGACAGTTTCTCTGCTCTCTGTTCAGGGCATGAGTGGAACTGACTGACTGCTCACCAACAGGGTTTAAGGCAGGTTTTCCTGGGCTTGCCTACAGTTACTGATAAGGGGAAGTCTTTGGAGGATTGAGAGATATTTTAAGATAACATAGAATGTGCATAGAGAAAATTCAATAAGGGAATGGGCACAAAAGAAAAGTCATATGTTATGAAGACTACAGGTAAGTAAATGTTATGTAGTTGAGTCGGTTTGTTGGTTAGAAGTCATAACCGTAGCAACTAGGGTCAGTGGCAGTGTACAATGCAAAGGAGATAGTTGGAGTACTGCATCTGGTAGTCAGTACCCCAGGGGTACCTAGAAATCTGGATTTACCCAACTGAGAGTTCAAAGGAATAAAGGGCGGAGACGGAACACCTGAATGTCATATGGTCTCGATGTTGTGGTACCCTTAATGTTAACTATAGGCCCAATATAAAAGAGAGGGCCCTGTTATCAAATGCAAACATGATCAGGCAAGATCCTAATAGTTTGTGCTGAACTGTGGAACCTAGCAGAATCAAAGATTAGCAGTAGCAGCTCTGATATCTGGTTGGGCAGCAACCTTTCTGGTGATGTAAAGGTTTCTGCAGGCGTCCAGGATGATGGTACTCCCACTGCAAAAGGTCCTGTTTTACAGGCGATGGTGAACTTCTTAGACCATGGTGCGGTGCCGCTAAACTGTACTATGTCCCATCGCCATTCTACCATACTCGTCGTGTTAGTCATATGTGAGACAGGGATCGGAGCGTGTTGCGAAGTAGAATCATTTGAAAAAACAATGAGGAGACCAGATGCATGTGTAGATGTAGCTGTGCCCCGTACCACCCTCACTCATGCTCCCTACACCTGCCACCAGTTCTTAACTCGGCGAGGAAGGAGTTCTGGCAAGCAGGCAAGGTTTTATTCCCCTGGGTTAAATTTTATCTTTTATCCTTGTTCATGCCCCATTTCTAGTATAGTAAGTCCTGTGCCTCTTCCCACAGACTGAAGGCTGGTTGTTAACCCCAAGCTCATTCCGGGGTGCATGGACCCTAACCATTCCTGGATGGACTCTTTTGATGCAGTGTCCACTCACCTTTTCACCAGGCCACCCTTCCCAGTTTTGATTGCTTTAAAGAAGGTAAGTAAATTCTTGTTTCAGAGGGACCCCAGAAGGGGGAGGGGGATCTTTGCCTGGGAATTGGCTGAACCAGTTATTTTGGAGAGGGATCTAAGCCTAACTCCTGTAGCAATCCAATTGATAGTTATTCTGAAAATTATTTTCAGTCAAGCTGAGGTCACTGTCACTACTTCCTTAGAACGCCCAGCTCTAGGGAATTGACCAGAGCTGCCTTGGAGCTCCTCTTGGGAGCCTATGTTGTCCCCCACAGGGATTACAGAGGGCTACATATGAGTCACTCATGTCCCAGTCTTTAAATTATCTTTCAACTAGAGTAGTCCTGTGGGAGAGCAGGGCGAGACTTACCACTAACGGTTGTATAAATGGCAACTGTGCTACACCAGATTCACAGGCATTCAGTCAAAATCCACATGCTGGAGCTGGCTATGCACCATGTGGCTCACCTTCATGTGAGGGTACTCAAGATGAGGCCCAAAGAGACAAGTCCTTTAAGAAGAAATCTAAGGCTGCTGAGGCCTTGGTATAACCTCCAAGCCCCCAGGAATGCAGTGAAGTGTCCTCCAAACAGAGATGTAGAGAAACAGACTGATCAACTTGCATGTTGGGGACAAAACATGGGATTTGCTTTACCTCTGCAATGGTGTTGCTTTTGCAAATGCTTCAGTTCAAGCCGAGAGTAGATCGGTCTCCGGCCGACCGGACAACTCTGAACAAGATACTGGAGCCTTCAATATCGCACCCATGTGCCTCTCAAGCCTATAGAAAGGACATCACCCCCTGGGCCCTTCCCATTTGTGTGATACCAGGATGAGTCTTTATTGCAAAAATTCAAACCGATAATGACGGCTCCCTACATGAGGGCTTACTTTAAAGTGATGGTGGCAGAGGCCGTTCCCACAACTGCTCCCATACTCCTACGTCCTGTTCACTTTCCTCCATACTGCATGGGCATCCCTCGCTAGGGACGGGAGACGGAACCTTTTTCACCAGTATAAAACCTTCTTCCCCTTTAAATTTAGAGGCGTGCAGGAGCTTGTCCCTGGGTGCATACGCTTCCCTGACTCCTCCTACCGGCGCCACTCCTCAGTCCCCTTTTCTGCGTCGACTGGAACGGGCCGATTTGGTTTGGCTTCGGCCTTATAATACTGCGCGCTCTTCCCCACATACTTTCTTCTGTCTTTTTGTCTTCTTTTTATCAATCAGGTACTCAGTCCTCTGGTGTCACGCTCCTCCCTGGCGCATGTCAACGTTAGTGGGTTTCAGCAGGGGGCCAGCCTGCGAGGGGCTCTTCCCTACGTCCGATCCCCACGCTCTTTGCCTCCGCTGCCTTGGCCCTGACCACGGCTGAGAAGGTTGTTAAGCGTTTGACGCTTACACCGCATGCTCTGAAGAACAGGTTAGCTCAGTGGAGGGAGCTCTTCGAGAAGTCGTCTCCAGAGGACTTGAAGGACTTGGTCGGACATAAGTTGAGGCCCAAAGGAGGGCTGCTTTTTTCCATCGCAAGGGCGACTCCTTCCCAAAGAAGCACCCGAGCGGGAGGAACCTTTCAGGTTCTCGCACCAGCAGTGGTACCGAGGCTATATTGGCTACCGGTCCCCAGGCCAAGGGATCACTAGATCCTTCCGGAGACGGTGCTGAGGGACTGCAGTTATTTTACTGGGTGTACACTTGAGTGGCTCTGCACTAATAACGGCCAGATGTCTGAGGGGGCGTCTGCATGCAGCACTAAAAGCGATACTGCCGAGGGCAACAAGCCTACCAGACCCTGTCCTGAGGTCCAGGGTAGGTCTCGTGCTCCACCGCCAAGAGACCTGGAGGAGGCTGGGCCCAGGGAGCCAAGCACCATGACTTTGGCATGCAGCTTGACAAGATGGCCGCCGCGCCAAACTGGGTACGTGGCCTAAAGCTTATCCATCAACATTGCAGGGCAGGTTTACCCCCGGAGCCAGCTAGAAAGAGTACGCACTGGCCCTAGTACGCTAGCCCGTCAACATCCCCACCGTCCTGTGAGGACAGGTTCTTTGAAAAGTTCCTCACTCTCGTGAGATCTCCTCAGATGGAGGCCATCCTCTGGGATGTGACCTGGGACATGCTCCCTCTGGTTCCTCCGCCTGCGCCTGTAGTAATTCCACATATGGCTCCAGCACTGCAGGCCCCGGTGCAGTCCCTGCTGCCCTCTCCAGCTCATTCGATTCCGGCTCCCCTGCCGCCCACAGTTCAGGCGGTTCCACACCAGCCTCTGGCTCAGTTCTCCACACCGCAGCCCTCAGCACCCAGCACTCCTCCACCCGCTCCGGACCAGCTGAGCACCCTGGTGGACACTGATGAGGAAGAAGACCCCGACACACCATCGTCGGCCAAGGCCTTCCATGAACGGCTCACAGGTTTGGCAGAGTACTTGGGGCTCCCTCAACCAGAAGTCGAACAACCGGAGGCGGGGCTCCTGGCCGAGGACCTCACTCTAGGCCCCGCGACTAGAACGGGGATTCCGATGCAGAAAGACGTTGTCGTCTTGGCCAAAGAGGGGTGTTTTAAGCCTGACTCGGGCCAACCTGCCAATCGGCACCTTGACGCCAAGTATAGGCAGTTGGAGGGGGATCCACTCTTGCTGTCGGCACACCCTCATCCGCACTCTTCGTGATCGCTGCAGCGTTACTCTACTCAAAGCCTCAGTCATCCTCCGTGCTACTCGGCAAGGAGAAGATCTTGGAGGCTTACGGAAAGAAGCTTTATTCCAACACCTCACTGCACCTTAGTCAATCCAACACGGATGCCATGCTGGCAGCCGTTAACCCGAGGCTTTGGCAGGAAATGGCAGTCTTCCTTCCAGAACCTCCGGTGCAGAGCCAGGCATGTTTCAAGGTGGGACTGGCGGAGGCTAAACTGGTGGCACAAGACATCATGGAGTCCACTGTGGCCCACATCAACACCTCTGGCCGGGCCATATGCATCGCCACATACATGAGAAGAACTGCCTGGCTTTGGGCTACTACATTCAACCCAGGCGTCCAGGAAAGCATATTGGACCTTACATTCGAGGGTGGTGACCTCTTTCACTCCACCACCGATGAGGAGCTAGATAAAAAGAAAAACAGTTTGCAAACTGCAAAGTCTTTCTCTATCCTTATGAAGGCCACGCCCAAGGCGTACACCCAGTTGCATCAACGCTCTGATAAAGAGTGGACGTTCGGTGGGTTCCGGGGCTTCCAAGAACAGAGGTCTAGGCACCCTGACTGTCTTCGGCATCAGCGCAAACAACAAATGGGGCGGGGGGGTGCAAGGGCTTCTTTTAATCGCCCTCCTCAGCAACAGCCTCAGAGGTAAAGAAGGCATGACATGCCCCTTCGAGTCCACGTGTCTTCCGGTAGGGGGCAGGCTTGCCCTTCACGTACAGTTTTGGCGTGAGAAGTTTGCGAACCCCAGGATGCTCTCTGTATTATCTATGGGGTACCGCCTACCGATTCATCCCTGCTCCCCTCTTCTCCCACAGATTGGAACAGTAACTCTGTTGGCGGAAATTCGGTTGCTTGTCGAGAGCCAGGCAGTGGAAGAAGTCCCAGAACTCCCAACGAGGCTTGGCCTTCTAAGCCAGGATTTTCCCCGAACAAAAGAACTGAGCTGGCCTGAGAGTTGCATTGGACCTCTCCACCCTCAACTTCTCCCTCCTGCTTCAAATATTCAAGATGGTTACGCCAGCACTCATAACGGAGACACTGTGCACGGGAGACTGGATGTGCTCCATGGATCTGAAGAACAATTTATTACACGTCTCTATTTGGCAGCCTCATCAATCCTTTCTGTGGTTCAGGATCATGGGCTGCCATTTCCAATACAAGGTTCTACCCTTCGGCCTCAATTCAGCCCCCAGGGTTTTTACCCGACTAATGAATGCAGTGGTGGCCCTCCTCAGAGCCCAGGGCCACCACGTTTACCCATACCTGGAATGTCTCATCAGGGCAAGATCTCCCGAGGCGGTGCTTCACGTCTTCCGCTCTTATGGTCACTCTTCATGAGCTGGGATTTTCTGTCAACTTCAAGAAGTCACAGCTGCAGCCTACTCAGAGCCTGACCTTTCTGGGCCTCATATGGGGCCCGCGTTCTGAGATAGGTTTTCCCCTCGGAAGTCAAGATCAGGGCCATCAAGTGTGCCGCAAGTCACTTCCTCAGCTGTGAGGTGACCTCGGTCTGGTGGTACCAGCATTTATTGGGGATCATGACAGCGGTCCTGCTAGCAGTTGTCCACACGAGATTCAAGATAAGGAAATTACAGCTGCACTTCGCAGCCTCATGGAATCAGGAGCGGGGCTCCCAAGCTGAGCTTGTCAGCATTCCTCCTTCTCCCCACCCAGACATCACCTGGTGGTCCAGCGACTGCAGACTGCCAGGCCCTTCCGGCAGGCACCCCCTCAGGTCACCATTACCACAGATTCCTCCCTGGAAGGCTGGGGGCTACGCTGGACAACCACAGTGTCCATGGAGTCTGGTCCCTGCAGGAGCGGAAGCTCATAACAACTGGCTGGAGCTGAAGGCTATCTTGCTAGCGCTCAAGGCTTTCCTTATGCTCATTAAGGGCAAGGCCGTCCTCATCCAGATCGACAACTTCACCAGCATGTATTATATCAACATGCAGGGTGGCACGAGGTCCCTGCCTCTGTGCAGCCTTGCAGTCAGCATGTAGGAATGAGCTCTGGAGAACATCATCTACCTGTGTGCAATCCACCTCCCGGGGGAGTCCAGACTGGGAGCGTCAATTACAAGTGGCAATTGAACGATTAGGTCCTGCTCTGGGTCTTCAGCAGATGGGGGCATCCTCAGGTGGACTTTGCCTCCTGGTCGAACAGGAAGTGCCAACAGTTCGATTCCGGGCAGGGCCCGGGCTTCCTGTGCGACCCATTCCAGATATAGTGGAATGGCATGACCGTGTATGCATTCTCTCCCACACCCCTAATCCACAGGGTAATCTGCAAGATAAGAGAATCGGGTCACCTCACATCATTCTGATAGCTCCGTGGTGGCGGGCAAGACCGTGGTTCTCTGAGCTTTTCAGCCTCCCAGACAGGCCACCTATTCACCTGCCGCTGGGTCCAGCTCCCCTTCTCTCACAGCAGGGGGCATGGTTATCCACCCTGCCCTGCAGAAACTAGTCTTTGTAGCGTAGTTCATGAACAGGTCACACTGAAGCATCTAAGCCTGTTTCAGGATCACCTGGACATCATTCAGGGCGCTAGGAGCAGGCCTACTAGGAGCCAGTACAAGATTAAATGGACCAGGTTCTGTCACTGGGCGGACTCATAGAAGATCAACCCCCTTACTTGCACATTGGACGAGGTGCTCTCATTCTCAGCTCACCTCGGCCACTCAAAGGTGAAAATAGACAACTGCCGCACCTAGTTGGCAGCCATAGGGACCTAAAGGATTTCTGAGGAGGAGGTCTTCTCCTCCAACTCGGTGGTCAAGCGGTATCTGGCGGGTTATCAGGCTCTACCCGCCCATCAAGAAGCCACACCCCATTTGGGATCTCACAACCACCCCGTCTGGCGCACAAACCTTTTGAACCAATGCTGTCTGCGGACATCAGATTGGTCATAATCAAAACAGCTTTGTTTGTGGGTCTTGCCTTAGCTAGCAGAGTCAGCGAGATCCAGGCTCTGGTGGCAACAGAACCACATACTACTTTTCACAAGGATAAGGTGGTCCTGTGAACGCACCCTGCTTTCCGACCTAAGGTAGTCTCCGCTTTCCATCTAAATGAGGAGATAGTTTTACCTGTGTTTTATGCCGATCCCAAGGACGATACTCGGAGGGTCTTACACTGTTTGGATGTCAGACACGCTCTGAAATTCTATCTGGACAGGACTAAGCGCTTCCGCAAGTCGGACGCTCTGTCACCTTTGGAGGATCAAGGCCAGGTTACCAGGCATGTAAGGCCGCTATAGCAAGGGGGATGGTTTTGGCCATCAAGGAGGCTTATGAGGGGCAGCACAAGCCACTGCCAGCTAACATGCACGCCCACGCTGTCGGAGCCAAGGCCACAGCCGTCGCATACCATTTCTTAAATAGTAAGAAGGTTTTTTTTCTGGTGAAAAAGGTTCCGTCTCCCGTCCCTAGCAAGGGACCTCCATGCAGCATGGAGGAAAGGGGACTATGGACTAGGAGTACGTTAGTCACTACGGTGAGGAACTACTAATTTCTACTAGTCTACTCCCTTTGCCCCTAAAGGCTCACCACTGCCACAGGCATTGCCATCTCTGATGTAGGCATTAGCCACACTGAGACCAGCCCCCACATCAGCGGTTGTGCTTTATGCCCCACCACAGCACTTTGATACACTTGATGATTGAACTTCAGGAGAGTAGCCCTACCAATCGGCCAAGACCTTTCGGGAGAGGAGGTGCATCGTTAAGTGATTTTAACTCCCAGAACAGATGGAAAAAGTAGGGGTCATAGCTGTTGTTCCTTAGGGTAAACCAGAAAAATGTGGCAGTTAACTGAAAGCCAACTTCTGAGAAACAAGAAGTTGCGTCTGGCCTTAAACCCACTGGCCCAATCTGCAGTGTTCTTGGCTGCTTGGCCTCAGATCATAGGTTCCTTTTCCTCAGTAGCTGCAACAGAACATCTCCAGCAGAAAATATCGAGAATGCAATGGATAACGTCAGCAAAAACTTTTACTTTTCACTTAAGGTTCATCTCAGAAAAGCCAGCTCACTAGCTATACCATCAGCATGCAACCTCAAACCACGGAAAGATATTTCGTATTTTGCTAGTTACCTCAGTCCCCTCAACAATGCCAAACAGGTGGCTAGGCATGCTCTGTGGTGCGTGCCTCGAGTGCGAAATTGCTGGTAGAATCCCAGGAAAAGGTATGGCCTTTGTTCTTTCAATGGATTGCAACCTTTCAATTGCTCATTAGATGTGGAATTGGAAAATGACTCAACAGCCAAGTCCCTCTCTTCCATAATGACGAAACCCTCCTATTAATCAACACAATTGTCTTTTAGGAAAGGTGACGGATCCAAGATACAGTTCTTCAGAAGGTTGCAGGCCAGTAACCTCGACATACCAAGAAGGAATACTATTACTACTTCGTCCCACACCAGGAAGAGAGCGAGCACAACCTGCAGGTTGCTCTTCCTCCTCCTCAGTTATCTCTGACTAGCCCAAAGCCTGATGCTGCGTACCCCAGTAAACAAACCACACCAGTGGGGATGTGGAGAGTCCAGTTCGAACACATGTGGGGTTTGATCACTCTTTATCCTATCTGTAGTCTTGAAGGATTTTTGTCCCTCTAGTTTATAAGCAATCCTTGCGCTCTCAATCATCACCCACAAACGTGTATAACATCTCTAAAACAAAACTTTCAAGTTGCTGCACATTGGGACAATAAGGAGGAAGCCTCCATTTGACAAGCCATTAAGGGTTTTACACATTTTTCTTCACAATTATGAAGAGCTGGGGAGATCTGCTTACTATCTTAGAAATTTTATATTTCAATGCTTTCTACCCATGAACAAATTCAAAATGCTCACTGCAGCTCAGATTGTTTTCCTTACTACAGAGATATCCAATGTATAATCTGAGCCTCCAGAATGCCTGTATACATATCCTCATCTTGGAGCCGTATTGCACATAATTGTTTGCCACCCACTCTCCGTAGTTTCATTTTTAAGTGTTTCAAAGCTTCAGTTCGGCCTCGAGGTTCTTCACAAAGGTGATGGCAGCAGCTACTGCTTTCCTTAGCAGAAAGGGTTCACATCTACCCCAATTTGGACAATTTGCGCCATCAAGCCCCCTCTTGGAGGCTATCGTCTTCCCTTCAACTTACTTGGATTTGGTGTATTCTGTGTTCCGTTCGGAATAAGATAATATCCTATGTGTCTCCCTCCCAGAATCTACAGTTCATCAGTCTAAGGTGTTAATTGAGGAGCCATAGGGGTTTCCCTACAAGTGATATGCTCATGGCCCTGTATATCATGACTTTGCAAATGCTACCAGTGACAGTCATTGACTTGAGGAGGTTGGGACTCGTGGACTCTTGTATCTTAGTAATCATCCATTTGAGACTGCGAATGCAAAGGACTTCAATGAATTTGTTGGGGTCTTGAGGCTGAGTCACCACCACAACCCATGGTATTGGTTTCATCCCAGGTCTAGTCAGACCTTCTGTTCTAGTCTGATTCTAAATATCTGTGGCTGAGCATTTGGGGAACTACAGTGGTAATGTCAAATGCCTCTCTACGGGGATGGAGAGCTACAATAAACCAGCGTTTCTTCTATGAATATATAACTACGAAGTCCTGATTTACACAGGCAAGACCACAGCCATGTTTCATTTCATCAAACATGCGGGACATTGCTATGTTTACTGGCGATGTGACATAGTCCCACCACGGCTACTCATCTAGTAGGGATGCTGAACAACCGGGAAGACTCCCATGGTCCGTGTTTTGTAAACACCACATGGTTGGGACTTCCACCAGTGGTCAGTCTTTACGTGCTAGGGTTTCCCACTCTTTCGACTTCATTGGCAAGCAAGCAAACACAAAATATCCTCTTTTTGCATTCTGCTGTAGAGGGACTCAGGTGGTGGTGAGTGGCCTTTCTCATACCCTGGCAACGTCAAATGTTCTATGCCTCTCCCGCTCTCATCCCAGAAATGGTTCACAATCGCAGACGCAGCTCTGACTGCAGGATGCTCATTGCTCACTGGTGGCCCAACTGACACTGGTTCTCTCACCTCCTGGAGATGTCAGCTGTTCCATAATGGACATTTCTTGTTTCGAGCTAACTTGTCTTCCCATCAGTGAGTGGCTTAGATCTCTCTATTGCCCCACAAACGAGGTTGGCAGTCCTTTTCTTAAGGACCTAGTTTTTGGGACACATGGTGTATCGCAGGACAACATGGATATTTCTAAAGCAGCCAGGAAGACATCTAATGGGTCTCAATATGCCACCAAATAGACCAGAGTTTGCCACTAGTACCTGGACTGCTTTGTAAAGTCTCTCCGGGTGAAGTATTCGTTTTTCATCTGGCTCATTCAGGTTTACAACTGGACTCTTGTTGCACATGCTAATTGGTTTGAAGTGCCTACAGGTCCTCTGAGAAGAACTTTTTCTGGTTTTCAAAATGCAAATTTAAGATATTTCAACAGGCTTACACATTTGCTCCCGCAGACTTGACTATCCGATCCTCCCTGGAATCTTATTGTGCTTTCAGCTCTGACACACAGCTTTTTTGATCCCAAGACCTCAGCAGATGTAAGATCTGTGAGCTAGAAGACCTCTTGAATGGTTATGATCACTTCAGTCTGCAGAATTGATGAATTGCAAGCTCTTTGATGTGAGTCTCCATAGCTCATGTTTTATAATAAGATAATACTAGGAACGCATTCCCAATATCCTCCGTAAAATTGGTTGAAGATTTTCACCATATGCAGGAAATACATTTCTGAGTCTTTCTCAAACCTGGAAACCAAAAGTCTTGCATTGCCTTGCCATTAGCAGGGTTTCTAAAGCAGTGAAGGACCACCAGATCCTCCCTTAAGGTGTTAGTTGCCCTCAAACCAGAGGTAGGGGCTTGCTCAACGTGATACTATGGCTCAATGGATGTGTACTGCATCAGATACTTTACATGGTCCTCAGAATATCTCCACCCAAAGTGCCTCATGCCAATCTGTTTTCTTGAGGGATACCCCTATCAATGATATATGTAAAGTGGCAATATGGGTTACGGCTCATGTAATTTTGAAAAAGTAGCCCATGGATCAGAGTTCTAAGGCTGATGCCCAATTCAGCCGAGCAATACTATGTGCCATATTTGACAGAATATGGTCATTCTCTTGAAACTTTAAAAGAGTATTGTTTCCTCTTCCATCCCAGTTGTGGGTGCTTGCTTAGGAATCTCCCACAAGTATAGTAGAAAGGGGATGGGACGCAGGAAGAACAAGTTACTCACAGTAGTGGCTACTTTACTCCTAGTTCCCTTTCCTCCATATGTTCTTCTCTATTTAAAAAGTTCTCTTGTATACTTAAACTTAATGGCTGGCAGGCAGAGCTGGAATCATGCGTGAATGTGGACATGTGGATGTTCTAGCCACATCCGTGCATGTTTCTGATCTCCCTGTGATGAATCCAATGATATCCTCACTCCCTTTCCGGCGGTGACCTCCTCCCATGTGGCAAGGGGACGGCAGCCGCTACCCGATCCTGACCCTGGAAGCGGCTATATGAGGGAAAATCACATGGGAGGAGACAATTATCGGGGACGTCATTACTTCATTGGATGAGGCATGGTATCCCCCATGTTTCCATGAGGAAGAAGCCCTGTTACTGAATACCCTACTGGCCTATTGCCATGTGTCGGTCCCCCTGCGCTCCCTTCCACCCTATGGAAAGTAAAAAATGTTTTTACAAACACCTTACAAATCAGCCTCTCATTCTTGGTCTAAAACCTAATGGCTCCAAGAATACCTTTTTATAAAAAATTCTAAGAAAACCTTCAGTTCTAATTTCCCTTCATGTAGAACTGATCCCTCATTCGGTATAATTGGAAAAGATCCTCCAACTAAAATGCATCAAACCATCAATGAACTTCAATTCCCGCGACCACCTAAGTACTGAGTAAAGGAGGAAAAAGGAATTGACACAGAACAAGCGTATTGAGCATGGTAGTTGTTAGAGGAAGGCACCTATGCACTTGTTTAAAAATGGTAACCAGTTGGTAAGAGGCAGCTCAGGAGAAGATGTGACTGCTTCAGTGGAGAATGGAGGCACGAGTCAGAGTGCAGAAGCTTTGGCGGAGCAAGGGAGGTTGCTGGCAGAAAAGTGGTGCGAGTGGGGTGTGCTGTGTAGACGCCAGTAACCACAAGAGGGCCCCCTGTGCGTTCAGAAGCCATCATAAACGGCTTTTGTCCTTACTGGAGAATCCAACATGCAGGAGCGTCGACGCGAGGAAGCCTGAAGAAAAGTTTGAGCTGCCCAGAGTTGTAAGCGGACAGCGAAGGTGTGCTGCGTAAGCTTTAGAAAGCCCAGAAACGCTACAGAGAACCGGGGATTCTTAAATATCAGCCAGATGGGACATTAAAGGGTGCCACCAGCCATTGTCTGTTATAGGAACGTTTCGCTGCCGTGCTGCTGCTTTCTTTTTTTCACCCTATTGCTTTGAGGGAGTCACTTCCACAGGTTCCCTTGTCTTCCTGAAGTCTCCCTTAATGGATTGTTCACTCTTGGCTTCAAGGTACAGAGCTTGGGAAGAGCCTTTGTTTCTTTCCTGGATTGTTGGGCCTTTACTTGGGCCAGGGTTTAAATCCTAGAGAAGTTAATCCTGCAATGCCTGTTGGGAAAGATTTCTCTTTAGGCAACTTTCCCTCCATATTCTATAGAGCCCCAAACTTGTGGCTTTTCTTTTTGAACTCGTCCTGACTTTTTTTTTCTTCTTTTTTTATTATTTTTTTTTTTTTTACAGAGAAGCAAAGCTTTCCTCTTCAATCCCCTGGCCTTTTGCACATTTTGTCATGGGGAAACTGATGAGTTATTCAGACTATCGGGACTGGTAAACTGTTCCCCTTTTGTGTTTTTACCTTTTTGGTAACTTTTTAATAGTGCACAAAGCATCTTACAATGCAGTAAAGTGGGGATACTTTTGTAACACCCTGGTCTTTTATATCTGGATTATTTGGTTACTTTTATATGTGCCTAAAGACAACATGGTGGCAGCAGTTATCTTTTTTACAATTTTTGCTTTATTTTTAGTATGCACATTCGCGTTTACAAATGAATATTTAAGTAGCTATTGACCGAAAACCAATTATCTGCATTGCAGTAATTGTGTTTAGTGAGGCGCTAGAGACCCGAAGATATGAAAGCCCAAGACGAAACATAAAAACCGCAGGGGAATATAAAAAACAGGATTAAAAAGGAGAATTATTTTGCAACGTTATTGGGACAAACATTTTTAAACCCACCATAACTTTCTTGGTGGTGTGAAAACGTGGCCACATGCTCCAACCACTATAGTGGGACTTTAGTGCACTGATGCTCCCTAAGAAGGATGAAACCAGGTATGTAGTTGTATTAACAGCCTTACAAAATGTCTTCCTTAGGTTAAGCTATGTATGAAGTAGCACTGCCTTCTGAGACAAAGACCATCTCCTGGAGAAACGATTTTCCTTTGGGCTAATTTGCATACCCACAATGCCTTGGTGTTGTGGCTCAGAACTGGAGGTTAACTTCCAGCGATGGCTACTCAGAGTTGTAGAATGTGCGACTTGGCTAAAATGAACTTAAGTACATATATATTTCTGAGGCTTGTGGATCTACTTAGATCACATGCTCTGCATAGTCCGCAATCCAGTGGTAGTCTCAGAGTATTACAATATTTGTTTTCGAAACTCGAAAACGGACGTCGACCGGTTTTGTTAGTAATACTATCGTTAGTATGATGTGTACTGTACCCATGTTCCTTGACGCGTCGAGGTCCCTCAGATTTTCTTTCCGCCATCGTAGTCTGTCGCAAGTTTCAGAGTTCCTTTCAGGCTGATGCCTTTTATTAGCTTAAGTTTATTGGTAGACTTCTCTTTCTATCCTTAGCCGTCCGCCTGTTGCCGCTGCATCATCTACTGCTCGACGGCCCTCGGTGGACGGCTCCATCATTGACGACACCTGACTGACTCGGCACCAGACACTGCCTTCATGGGCCTCTTTGAGCCTCTGCCCTTGCGGTAGGGAAAGGGAGGGTGCGGGGGAGGGGTTTCATATAGCTGCATCCATTTAGAGAATGCTTATTCTGCCACCCCTGTTTCCCTTTTCTCCCCAAACTGCCCTTTCCATTTATTATGAAAAATACCCCTTTTATATTTTGCCCTTCCTGCTATAGGAAGTTTCCGTGGAAGGATACACACCCAGTGTGCAAGTATTGTCTTCCTAGTGACCACCCAGAAAAGCATTGCAAGCCCTGCAAACATTTCTGCCCTAAAACCCTCAAAGACCGTTGCACCAAGTGCTGGGCCGTCCATGCCAAGCAAGCTGAAGCCTCAATCGACGTGAAGAGGGAATCCAGCAAGGGCAGTATTGGCGTCGCTCGTGACGCTGAAGGTGACCGAGGTTTGTCAACCACTTGTGCGGCCCCCTGACTCCGATAAGCAGGCCTGCGGATCTGTGATAGAGACTATACCCGGCGGCCCCTGCACATGCACTTGCAAACACACCAAGCACACAACCCACAGCCGACCGTCAACGAAATGGTTGACCATCGAAGCCCACGTGTTGTCTGCTGAGAAAGCCTCTAAATCTTCTCTTTCCTCTGGGTCATCACTTACGCTACATGACGGGCCTCTGAAACTAGCCTCGAAAGCCGGTTCGGACACTGCACATAAAAAGGCCCCCTTTTTGTGTGTCCAAAAACAGGTGGCGAAAGGCATATGGGCGTCCCGAAAATCTACACCGAAGATGCAAGAATTTATTTAAAAACATTTCTCTGCTACCCTTTTAAAGATCAAGCCGCTGAAAATGGCAAAATCCTCAAAGCCTTTGCCTCTTCACACCACTAGCTCTCAGGATACTGGTTCCTCCTCCCCCGCAGATACCCTATCAGGGTCTATGCAACACAAAGGCCAGGCACCCTCCCAAATCATTTCTACCCTCTCAGGTTTGCCAACCTCAACTGAGTGGACCCCTGAACAATTCAATAGAATTATGAAGAGACTGTCATGCTTTGTTGACTTCATGGACAGACACCCTGAAGAACTTGAGTCCCTTAGAGACGCCTCACAGTCGGGCTGCTGAACATCAGCCTCCTGCCAAAAAGCCACGTCTGAACACCCCACAGCCCAGCAATTATGCCCAGGGCCCGCCAACCTCCCTCTATCAGGACCTCGCTAAGTACATGTTTACTATCGATCACTCAGGGTCACGGCTCTCATGGATTCCTCATGGAGACCAGGGAGATCTATACAGCCAAGACCAGTTCTGTGATGACGACATTTGTCATCCAGTCACCTGACCACCAGGATCAGCCTGTGGAAGTCTCGCCAGTTGATAATCAGCTGCAATACAACAGGATGCTGCGCAAGGCTGCCCAACACTTGAATATTGATACCTCGGAGGCCCAAGGGGACAAGGACTTTGTGGAGGACATTCTTGGCGACACAATATTTTCCACTCGGTTCATTCCACTGTTACATTCCTTCCAAAGACGTATACAGCCTTCCTCATTTATTCCAAATCTCACATGGGAGGTTAACCCACGTATTAGAGAAAATATTTAGGCCAGCACCTACAGACCCCATGTACATTAGGGGTCAGCTCAAACCTAACTCACTTGTTGTCATCAGTACTAGGAAGAGGGCAGGCACTCATCTGGCATCGGCTGTAGCCCACCAGATAAAGAAAGTAAAAGGATCTACACTTTCAGGATGAAAGTGACATCCTCAGCGGCCTATCAAACAAGAACTGCGAATAACAACTCCCTCCTAGATAGCTATGGCTGGCACAAGCGGGATGTGTTGGAACACCAAGTTGAGGCTGTTCCAGAAGCCCTAAAGTCTCAGCTACTGAGCACCATCTCAGAAGGCAAGCAGTTATCTGACTGCATTCTACAAAACAGCATTGATGCAGCAGGCAATGTGGGTTTGTATCATTGCAGAGGGCACACTTCTCAAGCGCCATGCCTGGCTTAGACCATCTGCTTTTAAATTGGAAACTCGGGCCACTGTGCTTAACGTGCTGGTGGAACCTAATGCCCTCTTTGGCAAGGCTGTCGAACATGCCCTCAAAAGTGCAAAGGAAGAGTATGATACTCTTAAGCCCCTTGGCCAATTAACCAACAAAGCCCATGTCCAAAGTGGTTCCTCAAACTCCAGGTGTTTTTGTGGACGGGGCACGCAAGGCTCTTCCGGATACAATTGGGGTGGCCAGTCTTCGTCATGGGGCGCCTCACATGGACAGTCTTCCTCTTCTAATTTTCAAAGAGGCCATAAAAGAACAAGAGAAAGAGGCAGAACCTCCCCTGGGAGAGACTTCACCCCTCCCAAGCAATGACGCCCATTACAAGTTCCCTCCCATGCCACTCTAGTAGGTGGTCTCATCTCACATTTCACCCACGCATGGGAGGGGATTACATCAGACAAGTGGGTGTTGTCCACCGTAGCAAGCGGGTATTCCATAGAACTTTTGCAAAAACCACCAAACCGGCTACCAAGAAACGGAAGGATGACACCAAAAAGAGAGGCACATACTACTAGAGGAAGTAAAGACTCTGCTGGCAATGGGCGCCATAGAGATTGTCAGAGTAAATCGGGTAAACAAGGGTATTTATTCAACGTACTTCCTTGTTCCAAAGAAAGATCTATCCATGCGCCCAGTACTAGATCTGCGCCCAGCGATCAAATATGTAAAACCTCAAATGTTTTGCTTGACTACGCTATAAAAGGTAATCCCCCTCTTAAAACGGGGGTATTACATGGCAACATTGGATATGAAAGATGCATACTTTCATATTTCTATGTTTCCAGTGCACAGAAAATACCTGTGATTTCTAAATAGCGGAAGTACACTACCAATTCAAGGTTCTCCCCTTTGGCATCGACTCGGCTCCAAGAGTGTTTACGAATGTGCTTGCAGTAGTAGCAGCACACTTTCGTAGAGTCAATCCCTGTGTACCTTTATCTAAATGACTGGCAATTACTGGGATGTCTCCTCAAATTTGCAGACAAAACACCCAAAGAACGATAAACCAACTTTTACAATTAGGTTTCTCCATCAACGAGAACAAGTCAAGTCTAGTTCCTAGACAAATAAAACAATGTCTGGGAGCCATCTTAAAGACAAAAGAGGAGTTGGCTTTCCCATCAAGCGAAAGAGTACAAAACATGCTGTTGAAAGTACCTCATTACAAGATCGGTTTCCAGATAACTATACGCAAAGCAACGAGCTTGCTCAGGATGATGTCCTCATGCATACACTTAGTTCCACAAACGCTCATGCGCCCAATGCAAGAGTGGTTCGCGAAACACTAGTACAGGCTCTTCACTGGTGGTCCAGGGACAACCTGCTAAAAGGAAAACCCTTTCTCATTCCACCAACACAAGTGAATCTAACTACAGACTCCTCACTCGCCGGTTGGGGAGCCCACTGCCTCCTTCACACAGCCCATCGCCATTGAACTCGCACCACAGCCCAAAAACACATCCATTTCTTAGAACATCTGCCAGTTCTCAAGGCTCTGCAAGCTTTTCAGCAACATCTTACAGGACAAACAGTGCCAGTCCTCACAGACCGCACCACTGCCATGTTCTACATAAACAAGCAAGGAGGCACAAACTTTCCAAGTCTGTCCAAGTTATCCCAGATGATATGGAAGTGGGCACTGAGGTGGAACATATTCCTAACTTCGCAACACATTCCAGGGGAACTCGATGCTCTGGCAGACACCCTGAGCAAATCCCCCTCTACCAGAAGAACATGAGTGGCAACTCAACAGACATTCTAAATGGAATCTTCTCCCAGTGGGAGCATCCCCCTTAGACTTGTTTGCTACAAGCCTAAACGCTCAATGCCCAGACTTCGCACCTAGGTTTCCCCAAGAAGGGTGCAAGGGGAACGCCCTGTGGATGAACGGGTCAGGGAAGTTTGCTTACGCTTTTCCACCAACACCACTCCTGAGCAAAATAATGCACAAAATGCACCAGGAACAAGTGACTCTAATCCTAGTTGCTCCTATCTGGGCGAGACAACCTTGGTTTCTACATCTGCTCAAACTGGCGATGTGCAATCCTATCAAGTTCCCGTGTCCTTTCAACATGCTAACACAACCAAGGGAGCATCTCTCCATCCTCGACCTCAATCTATGAACTTGGCAGCCTTGCTCCTGAAGTCCTAGAGTTCAGTAATTTAACTCTTCCACAATGGTGTATGGATATCCTAAAGGAGGCACGGAAACCCAACACCAGACACTGCTACTTCAACAAGTGGATGTGGTATAGTGCAGGTCACAATCCATAAATCCAATTGAATGTTCTCCAGCCCAAATTCTGCATTTCATGCTTTGCCCACAAGACTCCGGCCTAGTATTGAACTCCATCAAGGTACACCTGGCGGCTCTGTCAGCTTATACCACTTCACAGAACAAGCTGTCCTGGTGGAAAGTTCCTGTCATTAAGGCCTTAATGGAAGGGGTAAAGAGGTTATACTCTTCCCATTTCTTTTTTTTTCCATTTAGAATTTATTAAATATTTTGAGCAAAACTACATCCATACCAAAACAGGAACAGATTAGAAACCCCCCTGCCCCTATCCTCATCCCCCCCACCCCTTGAGGACCACAGAGTTCACATAAGGGAATGCCACCAAAGGAACCAAGACAAAGGGATCAAGAGAGTGTTGTCGACTGATGCTAAGGGTTCTGGAAATATCAGCAAGCTGGGAGAAGCAGCACACTGTTAGACTTGGGCTAAGGGGAAGGTGCCTCACACTGAAGGAGCGACCATAGACGCAGAACGCCACAGTCCTCGCGAAGGAGCACCAAAGTCCAGTCCAACAGAAAAGATTCAATTTTGTCATGAACCAGCGCCGACAACTTCTCATGGGTAAAAATTGCCTACAGTTTGGCCAGCCATTCCGACTTTGAGGGCTCTGCACCACTCTTCCAATTCTGAGCTATGGCCATTCTACCAGCTCTCAATATACTATGGATCACCTTCGGGAGAGCCTCCGAGTCTGTATCTGGGGACGGGCTAGCAAAGAAAAGTTTGAGGGGGCGATGGTCCAGTGCAATGCCCATAATACCCTTAATCCAACTCAACAGTTCTGTACAAAAAATTGGCACGTGCGGACATTCCCACCACAAATGGTACCAAGTATCACTCGGACCACAACCCCTGGGGCAAAAGGGAGAAACATCAGGAAACATTTTAGACAAACCCACCGGGGGAGGTGCCACGTCTGAAGGATCTTAAAATTATGCTCCATTGCCACAGTGTACAATGACCCTGAGAAGAGAGCCTCAAAAAGTTTAGCCCAAATAGCCATCCAACACCATTCCAAGCTGACCTTCCCACTGTTTCTTGAACCCCTGTCTACCTGACCGATGCACTGAGTTTAAAACACAATAGATTCTAGTCAGGGACCCCTTTCTCAAGGGAGATTCAACTAACACCTTTTCGAGAGGTTTGAGGGGACAAGTGAGAAGCTCCTGCCATTGGGAGCTGGTTAGAAGACCCTTCACACGGAGGTAATCAAAGACTGATATCGAGGCACCTCCCATAGCCTCAGCTAAGTCTTCATAATCAATGAATCTAACCTGTGGGAAGAGTTGGGCAGCCCGCTCTAGGCCCGCATCCGACCACTGTTGCGTGTTCCTAAAGCTCCTCTTGTTGCCTAAATCGAGTGGAGGGCCCCACAAAGGGGAAGGCCAGGACGAGATGGCCTGGTTCTCTTTGTTGGTTTTCCAAAGAGCCCAAAAAACTGACAATGTCGGATGAGATTTCACATGAGAGGGGAGGTCTTTGAAACAAGACCATAAAAATCCCTGACTTTCTTTGGGTGCGTGTGAGTATCTTCAATATAAACCCAAGAGGTATGTAGCTCATCTTTCATATGATCCAGCATGACTCTAAGCTGTGCAGCTTTGTGGTATAAGCGGAAGTCTGGAATCCCAAACCCCCCCATGGATCTCGGTAGCATCAAGTTTGAGAACTTGATTCTTGGTCTTTTGCCTTTCCATATGAATCGTTGGATCATAGACTGTAGAGAGGTAAAAAACGGCTTAATGGATCTTGACCGGAAGAGATGTAAAGAGATACAGGAGGCGGGGAAGTATATTCATTTTAACTGAAACCATGCAACCAAACCACAATAGGGTTAAGGGCGTCCAGCGATCCAGAGCTAATTTAATTTTGGCTAGGATCGGGGAGAAGTTCAAATCAAAAAGGGAACCCAAATCCCTAGGGACGAGTACTCAAAGATAGAAAGTTGCCTTCCACTCGACTCTTACCCCCCAAGCTGTATTCCACCCCAACCCCTCCCCCGCCCCCCGTGCTACGGTCACATTTCACCATTGGCATAATGCAAGATTTTGATGGGTTTATCTTTAGAGCCGAGAAAGTACCAAAGTAGTGAATCAGGCCCAGGAGATTACCGTTCCCATTTCTAACCCTCCGCTGGGTTGGGATCTTAATGTTGTGCTCTCCCATCTCATGGGTCCGCCCTTTGAACCTATGCACAAGGCCAGCCCAAAATACCTGACATACAAAACTGAATTCCTGGTAGCAGTCACCTCTATTAGACGACTCAGTTAGCTACAGGCTTTGTCTGTACAAGACCCTTTCTTCATAATCCACAAGGACATGGTTGTCCTCAGAACACACCCTAGGTTGACACCTAAATTCATTTCAAAGTTCCATGTTAATCAATCTATCAAACTTCCTACCTTCTCTCAAAATCCATCAAACTCGGCTGAAAGAAGCCTCCATACACTGGATGTACGGAGGGCAGTCTTGTGCTATGTAAACAAAACTAAACCCCTAAGGAAAACAGACCAACTCTTTGTTGCCATAGCACCTTGTAGAGAAGACTATCAAATCTGAAAACATATCATCTCCAGATTGATAGTCAAATGCATACAACTCTGCTATTCCCTATCCAA
Organism: Ambystoma mexicanum; assembly: GCF_040938575.1. Classification (NCBI taxonomy): domain Eukaryota; kingdom Metazoa; phylum Chordata; class Amphibia; order Caudata; family Ambystomatidae; genus Ambystoma; species Ambystoma mexicanum. The sequence continues at coordinate 497,876,066 of NC_090939.1, read as the reverse complement.
AAGAGCTTGGCCTCCCTTCCCCATGTTTGTATCATGGGATAACGCGGTACACTCGAGCGTAGCACCTTCTCTGGCACAAGGGTGCGGTTCATACTTTAGCATCAGGGCCTTCTGTGCCCAAGTCTCTATGCATTTCAAAGTCTCTTCCTTCAGAGGGCCTGGTGCAACAAACAAATAAGAATGTATTGCTTATTTGTTTGTTGCATACAAACAAATAAGCAATACGTTCTTTTCCTCTCTGAATTTCACATGTACTCCATTTCTGAGGTGATTCTCTATTCACCTAATATCGCCCCTCAATCAGGCTCAGAACCCCTTTTTACAAACTTCATAGATATTTCATGTGTCCAATTTCTCGGGTGATTCACAGTTCACCCCGGACACCCCTCAGTCAGGCTCAGATCTGTTTTAACACAATGTTCAATCAGTCTCCCCCCGTCGGGCTCGGACCAACCTTCTCTATTTTGTCATCAACTTGCTTGGCAGCGTCAACATCGAAGACTTTTGATAGTGCACAGGATTTTACTTGACCCGTGACAGTACCACCTCGATGTACAGTTCTTTGTCACTCTTTCACCTTAATCAACTCTTAGTCTGATAACTTGGAGACTTTCGAATGAGCACGCATGCAGTGCAGAACCACTCTTTCAAAGGTGTATCCTATGTTGGTTTCAAAGGTCAATCACTCATCTATTTAACTTTACTCACATTGATTATCACATGCACTTTAACACACTGTTCCCTTCAGGGTTCACCTTACAATGTTGCTGATTGCCAGCTTGGCTTCAGCACAGACCGGTCTGCTATCTGTCTCCCTGACTCACCGGCTGTGCTGTTTTCACTGGCACTACTTTGTTGTAGGAGCCAAGGACAGTACCACGGCAGCAAGCGATTCGCCCTGCCTTGATTATCGACACATGCGTTCCACGGATACATCTGACACACCATGCAGGATTCTTCAGCCTTGTTTCCTGGCCTTATGCTTTCTATTCTCAAGGGTTCATGAAAGTAATGGTTCCTCTTCGAAAAGGTCAAGGGCACTTCGCTCCTTGCGATCCCCTTCCGGTTTGCTGTCTTTCTTCTCGTGTTTTAAATGCCATATCGGAACTGCTTCTTCCTCCTGTGTTTTGCCTTGCTCAGAGTGTGATCTCGTACTCCGCCTTTTATCTGTGTGGGGAAGTGTAATGGAAGTCGGGGGTATGTGATGGTCAATAATTGCCTGACCCTGCCTGACCATTGTATTGGGACATGTCGGGTATACGACTCGGGTGTTAGTCCATTTTCTCTCATAACGAGCTGTCTGTGAGAAAGTGTTTGTGTTGTAAAGGGATGGGGGTTGAATTCCTAAGTATCCTACCTGGTAGGAAAGGTTTTACAGGGAAGGGGATACTGTGCCTCGCCATCCAGTGTCCCACTCCCTGAAGACCCCTCACCAAGGTGATCCTCCCGCACTGGTCCACCCCCAGTAACTGGATCCAAAGGTTATGGCCATCCCCGGGACTAGCTGGTGAGACACCTTGAGGTTTCTCCCAGCGCACAACTGTTTTCTGGTCTCACGGTTTGTTTTCTTACATCTACTCGCGCTACACTTCCTGAAACCTCATGTCAGTAACAACAAATCTGAAGGACCTCGGCGCGTGAAGGACCACGGGTACAGTTCACGTCACACTAGGGATAGTATTACTAAGATGCCCTGTCGACGGCTGTTTGAGTTTCGAAAACAAATCTTGTAATACTGTGCAACTACCACTAGATATCGAACTGTGCAGAGCATGTGAATCTAAGCATATACAAGCATCAGAAATTCAATTACGGTGAGTAATGTATCTCGTATATCTATCAAACACGTGTGTGTGTATGTATAAATATATTTTAATTGTTCTCCCCCGGTTTTCGAATCTAAGATATATTCCTCCTACATTAGCAAATCTGCGATTTTTTCGACAGCAAGAGTCGCAGTGCGGCTTTGGCATTAAGGTCCCTCAGCATGCTTCTTTCTGTAGGCTGATTGTGACATTGGCATAACTATTTGAACTGCGCCCTATTACCTTGGTTCCTTTTTTCTGTATGCTCAGTGTTTTGCTTTTATGATGTGCTATAAGGAAAGGTGACCCTAAAAGCAACCTCCTCCTCCTCCTTTCTTTTTAAATTAGTCTGAGATTCACCTCAATCTGAAACTGTGTTTTTTCAAACTCTGCCTCCTTTTAAGTTGGAACAGAGATTATGGAGTCTTGATATAAAGAGGGCCCTCAAGTCCAAAGAGTAATGGATTGACCACTGTAATTTCATTTTGCTGGTCTTTGGCATGGCAAGTGGATTGTCATGAGCATTTAAATGGGCTGTGAGTTAGTGAATAAAAAGGATTCTGAAGGCATAAGCGCCCACTCAAACCAGACGCCTGGGCGCTAATTTCATTTGCACTGCAAGCACAAACAAAGCAGTAACTTTCGTATACTTAAGTCTGACAGACGAAGGAACAGACTATGCAAGCCTGATGTATTTATCTGATGTCAAGGTCAATTCTTACCACATATCGCAACTGATATTTTCAGCAAATATGCTTCATAACTGTTTCACAAAGACATACACCTATGTGCCATGTTTTGTAATGTTATTACTCTCGTGTGCTAAACACACTTTTGGCTTCTAGATGTGATGAATTGTATTGAACAATGTAGATGGCCTTGGCGCTGGCATTTATAAAGTATGCTTGTCAAACTTCTAGTTTAGCAGCAAAGCATTGTAAGCATTAGAGACTGTAAACAGTAAACAAAATACTAGTAACCAAGCTATCTTCAGGACCTTCGCCTGATGGGCTAGATCACTGATTGGTAGTTTTGTAACTTTATTTGTTCTTCCTTTTTTGTGAAACTTTACCACGCTGTGGAACAGCTTTGCTACCTGCAACTTGCTTTCTACAGGAAATCAATAATCAAACAGCAGATAAATGTCAGTGTAGCAAAGGCATTCCTAAAAGGGAGCAATGGAGAGGCTACAGGAGTTTTGAATGTAAGCAGAGGTTACAAAGCGCGAAAGCATGCTTTTTAGGGATCAGTGGAAACTAGTACTTTTCACTCGCTTGCAGAGGTTTAGTTGCAGATTACAAATGGGCACCCCTTTGACCCTAAAGGCAATACTAGATCATCTTCTGAATGGTAAACAGAATGTAGTCAGAAGATTGTATAGTTGTGTGCTATTGCACAGCTGTTTCTCCAGCATTGGATCTTTCATGGATTCACATGCTTAGAATATTCCCCGTCGTCAGACTGGGACCCCTCGGTACACATATATAGCCTTTTCCTATAGGAAAACTTCTGACACTTTTGTGTCCTATCTACGTCCTTTTAGGACCCGCCTACGCATGCTCCGCAGGCCGTCCCAGTATAAGAGGCCCGCCCCCGCGGTTCCCCTTCAGATTTCAACCGTCTCCAAAGTAGTGGGATCTCCTCGTGTTGTCTTACTATTTTGTACTAGGTTGCCTTATTGGATTTCGAGTACGATATGTCCTCTGTATCAGGAAAAGCGCTGTTCCGTCCATGCGCGACGTGCGGCTTGAAAAAGGTTTACGAGGGGGACGGACATATGGATTGTATATATTGCCTCCACCCTCACCATTCGGCGGATACCTGCGACATATGCAAGGGGTTTTCTCAAAAAACCCTCAAAGACGGAACCGACGCCTGGTGGCATGGCTGAATGAGGGTGCGGGGGCATACCCCCCCTCGGAGGTAGGCGCCACACAGTCGGCAAAAACATCACGCCACGCGGCCTTGTCGGAACCACCGGCGAAGAAATCTAAATCGTCGGAAAAAGAGTCGTCTGGGACTCACTCCACTACAGACTCCTCGTCAAAGAAGTCATCCTCATCAAAAAAGCATGAGAAGGAAAGGAAATCCTCCTCTGGCGATCATCACAGATCGACCACGAGTCGAGAGTCGAGTAAAAGCGGGCACAGTGTGGAGAAGGCGGGACCGCCAAAACCACCTGCGAAGCCTGCGTCGTCGACGGCGATAAAGTCACCGGCCGCCTTCCCGCCACTAGCGCAAGGGGCATCCTCCGTCCCGTCGACAATGGCGTCGACGAGAGCCTCGTCGACGGGGGGTCCTACAGGAGGCCTGAAGTCCTCGACCTTACCCCCCCAGAGGCTTTGCTACAAGAGCAAGCTATGTTGTTGTCCTCGGAGGACGAGAGCGAGAGAGTGGCTGGCCCAGCAGACCTAGGGCTACGAGCGGCTGCCAAGTCGTCAACGAGGGCATCCGTTACACCGGTATCTGCCCCTCGCCTCAATCCTCAAGCGGTTTTGTCGTTGGATAATCCTCAAGCGGTTTTGTCGTTGGATATTCTGTCCTCGCTTCAGTCCTTGCTACGGTCGTTGGACCAGCGACTTCCCCAGGTCAGCCTGCCACAGTCACCCGTCGACGAGCCGGGCCCGTCCCGTCAACCGCCGCACCCACGCACGCCAATCTCAACACTGGCGCAGGAGGAAGGTGAGCTGCCAGATTCGGAGTCGGACAGGGGAGCCATGTCAGAGGTCTCTTTATCCCCCTCCAGGGATCCTACCTGGGAGTCAGAGGCGGAGTTAGAAAACCCCAGAAGCCCAGCTCACCCGTCCCCTCCGGACGACATTGCGTCATTCCATTCGATGATGGAGAAGGCATGTAAAGAATTTGGTCTATTCCAGGAAGAACAGAAAAAGGACTGTTTTTTGTTCGACCACATGGGCAAGAGAAGGAGGTCGGTGTTCTCGATACCGATACTTGACCATGTATGGAAAGATGGGTTGCAGACAATGAGACACCCGTTCTCAGAACCAGCAGTGAAAGGACGCTTAGAAAAAAAGTTTAAGGCTCCAGAGTCTACACCCAAGTGTTTATCCTCTCAACCAACACCAGACTCGGTGGTGTCGGCGGCGGCAGCGAGGAAGGCAAAGGCACAGCACAAGTGCACGACTCCACCCGAGAATGAAGCGAGACGCCAAGATGCCTTTGGCAAGAAAGTGCTCTCCGTGGGAGCGACCACAGTAAAGGCTGCAAACTCTCTGGCAATTGTGGCCAGATACGATAGGGAGATGTGGCACAGGCTGACTCCGCTGCTTGATCATCTTCCAGAAGAACAGAGGAAGGCGGCGATGCTACTGGTCCGAGAGGGTGAGGAAGCCTCAAATCACGCAATAAACATCGCGATGGATCTTGCTGAGTCTGGCTTCAAGCAAGTCAATAATGGGGTCGTATTACGTCGACAGTCATGGCTGAAGTGTACCTACTTCAGGCCAGAGGTACAATACAAGGTCTTAGATATGCCCTTTGAGGGAGACCTTCTCTTTGGTGAGAAGGTGGACGAGGCCCTGAAAGGGATGAAAGAAGATTCGGACACGGCACGTTCTTTGGGTGCCCTCCAGAGTGGCAGGAGCTACAAGTCTTTTCGCCCCTTAGAGGGGCTTCAGGAAATTCAAGATTCTCTTCTGGAGACAGATCCTTTGCCAGATCGGCTTACCCCTCCCAGGGGTACCGACGTGCCTCACAATCGGCTAACCGTCGACGAAACTTCCAGTCTTCCAGAAAACGACCGTCATACCCATCGTCGGCGAGAGACAAGCAAACTAAAGATCAGCAGTGACGTTCCACAGCCCGTTCTGGGGGGGAAGAGTTTCAGCGTATGTCGACGAATGGGAAAGGATAACGACGGACCAATGGGTGTTAGACACTATAAGACACGGACACTCTCTTCAATTCAAACACAGCCCTCCGCAAATTCCACCTGCGTTCACCGCTCAGTCCCATATGAAAGCACTGCAACAAGAGGTTACACTCATGTTAGCGAAGGGAGTGATAGAATTAGTTCCAACATCACAGAGAGGCCAAGGAGTCTACTCAAGATAATTCGTCGTAAAAAAGCCGAACGGCAAATGGCGTCCCATTCTAGACTTACGCGATCTCAACAAGTCCTTAAAGAGCCAAAAATTCAAGATGCTCACTCTGCAGGAAGTGATCCGCGCATTTCAAAAGGGAGATTTCCTGGCGTCCCTGGATTTACAGGATGCGTATTTCCATATTCCAATGTGTCGGAAACACAGGAAATTCCTACGTTTTGTAATAGGGCGAACTCACTACCAATTCACGGTTCTTCCTTTCGGGCTCAAGACCTCCCCCAGAACGTTCACAAAATGCCTGGCTCCAGTGGCGGCCTGGCTAAGGAAGCAAAGCCATCATGTATACCCATACCTCGACGACTGGCTGGTAAGGGGATCCTCCCCAGCGTCGACCAACACAAGTCTGCAAGCCACCAGGCAGCTTCTACAACGACTAGGATTCGCCATAAACGTCTAGAAATCCTCTCTGCAGCCATCAAGAACGCTGGTATTCTTGGGGGCACAGTTCGAGACTCAGCTAGGGCTGGTGAAACCTTCTCTCGACAGGACCTCGAGACTCATTCAACAGGCGGCCCGGCTACGGCGAAACACCAGGATCTCAGTGAGAAAGTATGTTTCGGTCCTAGGGGCCATGGCATCCTGCATCCATCTGGTGAGAAACTGTCGACTCTTCATGAGGCCAGTCCAAGAATTCCTCGCAGACCGATGGACACAGGCTCAGGGATCGTGGTCGGACAGGATAACCGTTGACGACGACAAGCTACTTCGGACCCTTCAGTGGTGGCAGAGCTCCCACAATCTGAACAAAGGTGTGCCCCTACAGGAGCCGGAGTTCCAGAGCACCATAGTTATGGATGCGTCCCTAACCGGATGGGGAGCGCACATGGGTGCTCTCCAAACGCAAGGTCGCTGGTCTCCAACAGAGTCACTCCTACACATAAACGCACTGGAACTCAGAGCGGTACGATGGGCCTTGAAGGCGTTCCTACCACACATCAAGAGGTCGCGAGTGCGAATACTGACCGACAATACAACAGCCATGTTTTATCTGAGGAAACAAGGTGGGACACGATCGAGGACTCTCTCCATAGAAGCCCAGAAAACATGGCATTGGGCGTCGAAGCACGAAATCTCCCTCGTGGCTCATCACCTTCCAGGAGTGAGGAACTGCCAAGCTGACTCCCTCAGCAGAAACATGGCCCAGATACACGAGTGGGAAATGGACACGGGTCACTTGAAGAAAGTGTTCGAGAAATGGGGCCACCCCCCTCTGGACGCCTTCGCGACCAAAGAAAACAAGAAATGCGAGAAATTTGCAAGCAGGTGGCCCCAGGAGGATTCGGTGGGGGAGGCGTTCTCCTTCCCATGGACGGACATGTTCCTCTATGCTTTTCCTCCGTTTCCCCTCATACGGAAAACAATACAGTGGATACGCAGATACAATTGCCGGGTGATTCTAGTGACACCATACTGGCCGAGACAACCGTGGTTCTCAGACCTCCTCCATCTATCGCTGGAACATCCCATAGCATTTCTGAAAGTCCCGTACTTTCTATCCCGGGACAGAGGCACGGTGTGGCATCACGACCCGGACAGTCTCAACCTTACGTCCTGGCTCCTGACTTCTCGGAATTCGGGGCTTTAGACATTTCAGAGGAGTGCCAAGAAATTCTGCAGGCGGCTAGAGCCCCTTCCACTAACAAATCCTACTCCTATAAGTGGCAGAGATTCTGTGAATGGTGTAGAAGACAGCGGGACCTAAAACCATTGTTGGTGACGCCGGAACAAGTTCTACCTTACCTGCTCCTCTTAGCAAAAAAGGGATTGTCCCCCTCATCGATAAAGGTACACCTGGCAGCCATCTCGAGGTTCACAAGGAAGAGGCAGTCGCCTCCGCTATTCAGTGACAGACTGGTGAACACTTCATGCAGGGTTTTTCGAGTTTTTCCCCCGGTGAAACGTTTTCCCCCGGCGTGGAGCCTCAACACAGTGTTGGCAGGTTTGATGAAACCGCCTTTCGAGCCTATGGCCACGTCCGACATGAAATTCATTTCATGGAAGTTGGCATTCCTGATAACTATCACATCAGCCAGACGTATCTCGGAACTACAAGCGCTGGTCGTGGACCCGCCCTACCTAAGATTCTTTAAGGACAAGGTAGTCCTGGCGACTAACCCTACGTTCGTCCCTAAGGTTCAGACGGTATATCACAAACACTCATCCGTCGTTCTGCCTACTTTCTTTGCCACTCCATCGTCGGCAGCAGAAAAAACTCTTCATACCCTGGACGTTAAGAGGGCTCTGAAATTCTACCTACATCGCACACAAGACATCAGGGCTACTCGGCAACTGTTCGTCGCATATGGTCCGTCGACGAGAGGTAAAGCAATCTCGAAACAGGGATTGGCCAGATGGGTCTCGTTGACGATTGCTTTTTGTCACTCTAAGGCCGGAAGGCCACTGCAAAGACATCCTAGAGCCCATTCTACAAGGTCGATGTCATCCTCAACAGCGTTATGGGCCGGAATTCCGCTGACAGACATATGCAAAGCTGCGGCATGGTCAGTGCCCCACACGTTTACCCGCCACTACTGCCTTGCCAGGCAGCATGCGGATGAGGCGCAGATGGGAAGAGCTGTCCTGCTCCATCTGTTTCAGTAAGGTAAGCTCCACGTGGTGGAGAGTGTATTTTCTACCTTTGATGACAGTATACTTTCAGTGGGAAAGGTTATATGAGTAAACTTATTACTGCTGCGCATATGTGTTCAGTAGTAGGTTGAGGGTATGTTCTCCAGCATGGGGTCTGGCATGGATTCACATGCTCATGAATATTCCCCGTCGTCAGGCTGGGAATCCTCGGTAAAGAAAAAACCAGTATCAGTTTCGTTTCTGATCTGTCTTTCGTAGTAATAACCAATCACTGGTCTCTGCGTCATACTGACCACAGCCAATGACTGCCCTCTACCTAAGCACCGCCTCTGGCAGCCATCTTCAGATTTTTACCGCACGTTCATGTGTTGGGATCCTCGTGCTATTGCTCTCGAGCGTTAGTGCTATTTTTCGCGCTTTTTCACAAAAAACTTCGATTCTTTCGGTCAAAAGAGCCTCAAGCTCCACCGATCCTACATCCGATCAACGGGGACCCGTGTCGGATTCATCTGTGCCCCTCAAGGGTGAAGATTTCGTCGAGCTACACTTCGGAGGACTCCAGAAGGCCCGGTCTCGGAGATGGCCCAGGAGAAGGGAAGCTCGACGCCCGGAAAGCTGTTCAGGGTCTGCCCTGGATGCCAGCTGCAGAACGTCTTTAAGGAGGACGAACACTCTTTCTGCCTTTACTGCCTTCATGAGGACAAGACGCACGTGGAGAAGGACTGTGCGTTTTGCGGCAACATGTCGGAACGGACCATGAAGGACCGCCACCAACGTCTCGCCAACTGGCTGGAGGGTAAGAGCCCGTCTGGCGAGAAGAAGAAGAAATCCGAGCGGTCTTCTAAGACCTTTGAGGGCGCCCCGGCGACGGGGGCCCAACATAAGGCCAAGCACCGCGAGTCCGCTGGCACCGGGAGCGCCGAACGGTCGGGCTCTACGGGCGCCAGGCAGGGCGCACCCTCCCCGGCACCATCAACCACGAGCCAACGCTCTGGGTCGGGTAAGAGGAAGGCCGAGCACCCGGCAAAGCTCCTGGAGAGGCCCCGGTCGAGCTCTAAGGCAGAGGAGGAGCGTGGCAGTGCCCCCTCCCTCAAGGATAAGGCGGTGAGCGCACCTAAGGTGGTGAAGGCCTTGATCCATCCGACCAAGCCCTCTATCGAAACGGTCGCGGCGGCCCTGGCTCAGCCTGTGGTGGCTGCACCAGTGGTGGCGACCTCAGGGCCCAGAATCTCCCTGCCTCCTCGGAGGGAGTCTTCTTTTGTGCCCATCGATAGGACCCCCGTGAAACCCTCCGTGGGGAAGAAGAAGGGGGGGCAGGGCGTCGTCGTAGATTCGGCCTCAACCTCAGAAGAGGAGCTGATCGAGGTCTTAAGCCACGGCCTAGGCGTGGAAGAAGGCCAGCCCGTCGGAATGGACCCCGACGCAGGTGACGACGACGACATCGTCGAGGATACCGACGGGGCCCCTGCTCGCCCGTCGGACTCCCCTCTGCCAGCGCCGCAAGACAACTCGGCGGCCATTTTGTTGGCCATACAGTCCTTATGCTCCGAGATAAGGACGAGGCTACCGTTACCGACGGAGGAACCTCTCCCGTCGGGGGATCCAGAACCGGGACCTTCTGGTGTTCCCCCTACCAAGAAAAGAAGGATCCATCCACCACCTCCTTTTCAACCGTCGCGCCCCGTCCAGCCCTCCTCCCCGTCCACCCGAGGGGATGATACGGGGACTGACACGGCAGCGACGGGTACGGACGACGAGGCATACGACGAGGATTTTCCGTCGTCGCCTCCCACCAGGGCTTCTCCGCCCGACGAGATCGGATCTTTCCACTCCATGATCTCCAGGGCTTCCGAGCTTTTCCAACTCTGCCCTGAGGAGAAGAAAAAGGAAGGCTTCCTTTATCAGCGGCGCGAGGCCAAGAGGAAGACGGTCCTCGCAGTGCCTCTGTTGGACGACATTTGGGATGAGGGCCTTTCCCTCCTCAAGAACCCTTCCACGACGCCAGCTAGAAGAGACCGGTACGAGAAGAAGTACCGGGTCCCGGACACGGCCCCCTATGCCTCCGGGCGCAACCTACCCCGGATTCCGTCGTCTCCGCGGCAGCCAGGAAGAAAGCGGGGGGGGCCTCCACATCGACTTCCCCGCCGGACGGCGAGGGAAAGAAATTGGATGCTATGGGACGTAGAGTCATCTCGTCGGCAGCGACGACGATTAAAGCGGCCAACGCCTTGGCTATCGTGGCCCGCTACGACAGGGAGCTCTGGTACAAGATAGCTCCCCTGCTGGATTTTCTGCCGGACGACAAGAGGGCGGAGGCCCTGGAGATCCTGCAGGAAGGTGAGGTGGCCTCGGACCACGCCATCACCATGGCGACGGGCATCGCCGACACTGGGTTCCGCCAGCTGGGCAACGGCGTTTGCCTTCGACGTCGTGGATGGCTCAAAGCTACGGACTTCCGGCAGGACGTCCAGACCAGAGTCCTGGACATGCCCTTCGACGGGAACAACCTGTTTGGGAAGACAGTGGACGATTCCCTTCAGGCCATCAAGGCGGATACTGAGACGGCCCGGGCCCTTGGAGTCCTGCAGCAACGACGGACGCCCTTTCGGAGCGGCGGAGGCAAGGGCGCCTCCAAAGGTTCCGGCGGCGGTTTCGCTTCCTACCGTCAAGCGGCCCGCTCGTCGTCGCAAGAGGCCTACAGAGGACGAGGCAAGTCTAGCGGACCCCGCCGTCGTCGCCAAGGAGGTCAAGGCGGCAAGGCCGCGTCCAAGCAGGATTGAACCGGCCGTGGGGTCGGGCCCCCACCGAAGCACCCCGGTGGGAGGCCGGCTGGCGGGCTTCGTCAGCGGGTGGGAGTCCATCTCCACCGACCGTTGGGTGCTGGACGCCCTGGCCCGGGGCCACGCGCTCGAGTTTCAAAGAAGGTGCCCGCGCGTCCCCCCCGTGGCCAGGAAAGAACTTCACGTCCCTCAACTTCTCCTGGAGGTAAAGGCGATGCTCAGAAAGGGCGCCATCGAACTCGTCCCAAAGAGGCTTCGGGGCTCCGGAGTCTACTCGAGATACTTCCTCGTGAAGAAGAAGACGGGAGGATGGCGCCCCATCCTAGACCTGCGACGTCTGAACAAGTTCATCAAGGCGCAGAAGTTCCGGATGGTCACCCTCCAGCACGTCCTGGGTCAGCTGGAGGAAGGAGACTTCCTATCGTCGTTGGATTTGGAGGATGCCTACTTCCACATTCCCATCCTAAAGGGGCACCGAAAATTCCTCAGGTTCGTGGTCCAAGGGCGTCATTACCAGTTCAAAGCCCTTCCCTTCGGACTACGGTCGGCACCCAGGGTATTCACCAAGTGCCTCGCACCGGTGGCGGCGCAGCTGCGCCGCGAGGGGATTCACGTCTACCCCTACCTGGACGACTGGCTCATCCGCGCCAAGACGAGGGAGCTCGCCGTGGTCCACACGGCAAGGACCGTCCAACTCCTCACGGACCTGGGATTCGCCGTGAACTACGCCAAATCCCACCTGGTGCCCGCGCAAGTCGCACTGTTTCTGGGAGCGAGGCTCGACACAGTGTCCCTTCTGGCCTCCCCGTCGGAGGAGAGGACCAGGACCATCTTGGGCAAGGTGCAACGGATGTTGGTGGCCGACGCGGCCAAAGTGAGGTCCATCAAGTCCCTCCTCGGGATGATGTCTTCCTGCATCTACCTCATTCCCATGTGCAGGCTCCGGATGCGCCCGTTGCAAGAATTCCTGGATGCGCGCTGGATCCAGACGACGGGCAGCTTCGAGGAAAGGATCAAGCTCGACGAGAGCTTCCGACGAGCGATACGGTGGTGGGGCACCCGCGCGCATCTGACGGCGGGCATGGACTTCCAGACCCCAGCCCACCAGGAGACTGTGACCACGGATGCCTCCCTGGAAGGGTGGGGAGCGCACACCGAAAATCTGCACGCAAGGGGACTCTGGCTCCCGACGGAGAAGTCCCTGCATATCAACGTCCTGGAGCTCCGTGCAGTGTTTTGGGCCCTCAGGTCCTTCCTTCCGTCCCTCAAGGGCAAGGTGGTGAGGATCTTCACCGACAACACCACCACCATGTTTTACATCAGGAAACGGGGCGGAACCAGGTCCCCAGCGCTGTCCAAGGAGGCGCAGGACCTGTGGCATTGGGCCGTCGCCCAAGGGATTTTTCTGGTGCCGTTTCATCTGGCAGGGATAAAAAACACCATCGCCGACTCACTCAGCAGGGAGCTGCGCTCGTGCCACGAGTGGGAACTACGGCAGGATCTGGTGGATCGCCTCTTCCGACGGTGGGGCACACCCCAGAACGACCTGTTCGCGACGGCGACGAACACCAAGTGCCGGAGGTTCGCCAGCAGGTTTCCCCAGACGAGGAGCATGGGCGATGCTTTCTCGTTCCCCTGGGAGGGCCTGTTCCTCTACGCGTTCCCTCCCTTGCCTCTGCTAATCCGGCTCGTCAACCAGCTCAAGAGGTCACGGTGCAGGATGATCCTCGTCGCACCTGCGTGGCCGAGGCAGATATGGTTCCCGGACTTGCTGGACTTGTCAGCGTCCCCGCCGATCAAGCTGCCGGCGGACGCGGATCTACTCTCCAGGGAAGGAGGCGCCATCCTCCACCACGACCCGAAGTCGCTGAACTTGTAGGCCTGGCTCCTGCAGCGCTAGAGTTTGGAGGATACGACATACCGGCCGATTGCAGAGAGGTTCTTGCAAAGGCCAGGGCGTCCTCGATTCTTAAATGCTACGGACACAAATGGAAGAGGTTCTCTGTCTGGTGCCACGCACAGAAGATTAACCCTCTACGGATTACGGCTCCCCAAGTACTGCCGTACCTGCTGACGCTGGCCAAAGCTGGTCTGGCACACGCGTCCATCAAGATTCATCTTGCTGCGATCTCCCGATACACCAGAACCACGGGGCGGACGTCCTTGTGGTCTCATCGTCTGGTGAAGGAGTTCATGAAGGGACTGTTCAGATCGTTCCCGCCGGTGAAGGCTCCGGCCCCGGCGTGGGAGCTCAACGTGGTGCTGACCAAGCTCATGGGACCTCCGTTCGAGCCTCTGCACTCGGCCCCGTTGAAGTTTCTATCGTGGAAAACAGCTTTTCTTGTGGCCATCACCTCCGCACGACGAGTGGGAGAGATCCAGGCCCTTTCCTGCAAGGCCCCGTACTTGACTTTCCACGACACGAGGGTAGTGCTCAGGACGCACCCCTCCTTCATGCCCAAGGTACCGTCGGACTTCCATCTCAACGAACCCTTGGTGTTACCTGTGTTCTTCCCGTCGCCTTCGTCGCCGGCTGAGAGGACTTTGCACTCGCTGGATGTAGCTAGAGCGCTGAAGTTCTACGTGGACCGCACGAAGGGTTTTCGGAAGACGTCACAACTCTTTGTGAACTTTGGACCTGTCAATCAGGGGAAGGCTCTCTCGAAGGCTTCCATCTCCAGATGGCTCTCCGGCTGTATCATGTGCTGTCACCGGTTGGCAAACCGACCGCTGCCTGGCCGTCCGAGAGCCCATTCCACCAGAGCGATCGCAGCTACCACGGCGTTCCTATCTGGTGTGCCCCTGCTGGACATATGCAGGGCTGCTACGTGGAGGTTGACGCACACCTTCACGAAATTCTACGGCGTCGACCGGGATTCCAGGGAGGAGTCCAGGGTCGGCCAAGCAGTGCTGCGCAACCTGTTCGACTGAGGTGAGCCTGGTGAGGAGGTAAGATGCTTAATGTTGAGTTGATGTGATGCTTAATGTTGAGCCTTTGCCACCTCCCGTGGTTGTGCATGTGTGTACTGCTATGTATTCTTTATTCATGAGCATGTGAATCCATGCCAGACCCCATGCTGGAGAAGGAACAAGTTACTTACCTGTAACTGTTGTTCTCCAGCATGGGTCTGGCATGGATTCACATGCGAACCCTCCCGCCTACCCCTCTGCGGCTCTTCACTTGGTCATACTGCCACTTCACGTGCTTCCAAATCTGAAGATGGCTGCCAGAGGCGGTGCTTAGGTAGAGGGCAGTCATTGGCTGTGGTCAGTATGACGCAGAGACCAGTGATTGGTTATTACTACGAAAGACAGATCAGAAACGAAACTGATACTGGTTTTTTCTTTACCGAGGATTCCCAGCCTGACGACGGGGAATATTCATGAGCATGTGAATCCATGCCAGACCCATGCTGGAGAACAACAGTTACAGGTAAGTAACTTGTTCCTTACATTGCATTCTCACCACCGTCTCAAGTGTTACTGCTATACAATCTATTCTAAGCATGTGAATCCATGAAAGATCCAATGCTGGAGAAGGGAATAGTTTCTTACCTGTAACTCCATTTCTCCAGCATTGGTATCTTTCATGGATTCACATGCGCCCGCCAAGCCTCCCCGGGACTGCAATGTATGTGATGGATAAGTTTAACCCGTCCTACTTTGGAGGGGCCGAAATCTGAAGGGGAACCGCGGGGGCGGACCTCTTATACTGGGACGGCCTGCGGAGCATGCGTAAGCGGGTCCTAAAAGGACGTAGATAGGACACAAAAGTGTCAGAAGTTTTCCTATAGGAAAAGGCTATATATGTGTACCGAGGGGTCCCATTCTGACGACGGGGAATATTCTAAGCATGTGAATGCTGGAGAAATGGAGTTACAGGTAAGAAACTATTCCCTTCCTCTCTGAGCTTGTTACAAATGCTAAGTAGCAAAATAAATTTGTTTATTTTCACTAATTCCCTGTAATGTGCTGTTTTGTATTTTTCCTTCCTAGGCCTCAAAATTTATCCCTGATATCTGTGTTATTAAAGCAATACAGAAAATCATTTGGGTGTCGGGCTGTGGTTCCATTCCGCTGGTGTTTAGCTCCAATGATGAAATAAGTAAAATCTATGAAAAGGTATGTATTTATTCAATACAAATTTGTGAAATTGATCTGTTCACATTTTACATGCCCCCCATTGACAGGAAGCATTTTCTTTTTACATTTTGACCTGGCTGGTTCCTCTCACATGGTGAATCATTTAATCACATTTCTGGAATAGATCAGTCTACTTCAAGTGGTGGAGTTGTGGAACACCGGGGTGTGCAACTATTTTGCAAAACATGAATATTTTGTGCAAAATGTTAAGAATTGTCAATTTTATTAAAGAAGTTGTGACTAAAAAACTGAATTTCTACAGAATTCAATTGTATTTTTATGTTGCTGAAATACATATATTTAAATGACATTTTTCTAGTTTGCCATAAAGTTAATGTATACATTGCTTATGAATTCAATTCCTTAAACCATTTACAGAAAAAACTCTAATTGGAAGGATGTCAGTTATCCTCTTGCCATATCATTTTCTATGCTGCTTAGCATACGCAAGTAGAAATTGTCTTCCATTTGATCAACTTTTATATCAATATTGGTACAAATGTTTTATCTAAGAGTTCTGTATTTTCCCAATATTTAATTGTAATAAATTGGTGTATCTCCATCCTGACCCATGCGACATGTATGTACCACCTATTTTTGTAACCTCTTGGTAACAACTATTACTTGTAAACCAGCGCCCAGATGCCCCAGGGTTCGTCACGCTTTATAAATTCCAAAATAAAAAAATCTTCCAATTTCAAGTCCATCCAATTAGTTTAGCCATAGCAAACTATCTGCGCTGGACAGAATACCCTGGATGAAGTATTGATACACATATGCATCTTTATTTAACTTTTGTCTGGCCCAGTACAGCAAATGCTTAACTCCTGCTTTATTAACAATCAGATTAATACAGATTTCAGCTTTTGCTTGTTAATTAGGTGTAATATTGGAAAGCTGTTTCCAAAAACTATTCTAATATATGCCATCTCTTCTGCAGTTTATTTCTTTGAAATGCACATCTGCCGGGCTATGACCTCTGAAACCTTTAACCATATTTACTTGGCACCGGGGGATGACATTTACTCTCACTGCATTGGGTGCCTTGCGAACCCTCAGTCCCCCCACCCTGACCCCATGCTACCCCAGAGGTGTCAGTGCCATGATAGCCAATGGCACTACCCACTCTGTGCCCAAAAATTTATTTTTCAACACCACTGGTTGCATTTTCTTTGGAACCCGCTGCCGTTGGCTCTAGCATTTGCTCATGGGTGAAGTTGTACCTCATTTTTCCTTTTAGTTTTGAAAATTGGATTGGCTTTCGAAAGTTTCTTCAAAATTAGGTTTTAGACAAACCGAACAGCTCTGGCCAGCTTCTAACTGATGGTTTTGGTGCTGGTTTGACTGTTTTTGAGACTGCTAGGCCTGATAGTTCCCTGGATTATGCATGCCATTCAGACAAGGCTTCACATGCAATGTGAATATTCTTATATTTTCTATGAAACAATATATTTGATTACTTGTAGTGTTTTTTTTCCCAAATCCATCATAAACATGTTCTCCCAAGTAATTTTTTGACAAAACGATTGATTTCAGATTTGTATATTTTAGGGAATTGCTGTTTTGGTCTTTGATTTTACCTATATCACGTTTTGTGTTTTTTTTCATCTTTATTAAAGATTGTAAATATTCTTTTGAATCCGCTTGTGGATTTTTTTCAACAATATCTCTGCACTCTGTTTTGCCTTATTTCTGTCATACTTGTGTTTCTCTAGAGGGATGTCTCTTGTATTGAAGGGTTCACATGAGGAACTGCAGGTTGAGCTGAGACTCTGGTGTGCTTAGTTCAATGGTTCTTTTGAAAACAAAATAACTTGGAACCCTGCTCTGGTGCAGGGCTTGAGTTGGGGCAGTAGAGAGCAGAATCTGGTTTTATGGGAGTGGACACAGAGGCAGGGGTGGTGTCCTTTGCTCTTCAAAGTTTCAGGAGCAAGTGTTTGTGTTTTCAATATAAGGAACATTCTTCATTTGCCTATCGAAGTTGTTGCAATACCATATCAGACGAGGTGGCGTCGGCACCATCTGCTCTGGGCCCAGTGGACCGCAGCTCACTTGGAGGAGCCGGGAGGGAGAACGAAGTGCAACACAACAAGGTTTGCGAGGTCTCCCCCAATATGGTCCCAGACCATCAGCGGTGGATGGTGCTGACGGTGTCTTTGTCGCTAAAGAGTTCCAGCCTCTTGCAAGAAGGGCATATATGTCACATTTGGATGGCATTCATGAGGAGGGTGATGTCCCTTTCGGACTGGATTCCTTCAACTCCAGGGACGTGGAACTTCCTAGGTGACTTTTACGGTGGACATGGTTGCTTGGTGGACCTAACAGCTGGCTTGCAGGAGGCAAGTGGCCTGGGCACCTCACCAGAGGTCCACTTGTTGCCTGCTGCCACACCGGCCAAGACACAGGCGTCTTTTCAGGGCCTAATGGCAAAGGTGGTCGCTCCTTGGGCTGTCGGCTCCCTCACTGCCTAAGGTACAGTATGACCATTGTCATTTTGAACAAGGGTCCTAAGAAGGCGACCTTGCTGCCTTTCAATCAGGCAGTGGAGGGGCCTGTGGTTGGCCAAATGATCAGTCCTCACAGTTGACCGTCCAGGCACAGGCCGGCCCCTGCCGACCTCTCATTCCTCTCTGACCACACTTCTCTGGCGAGTTTTGGGATTTATGCAGCTACTGTGAACCTCAAGACCACCTAATTTCCGTCATTGCCCCTGGACAGGGAGAGAAAACAGTTTGATGCGTGGATCAGGAAGATTTTCGTCTCCTTGATCCTGGGTCTCCGTTGCGTCAGCACCTCTTGTGCCCTTGCCAAATTCTCCTTTGGCCTTTGGTCAGTGATAATGGAGGAGGCAGCAGAGCACATCCCCAAAGGGGAAATGCATGGCGTCTTTCAGGCCATTATTAAAGACCGTAAGGAAGCCTCCCGTGAAAGTTTGCACTGTGGCCTGGACAGCGCAGACTGCGTCGCTGGGATGATGGCTACCAGCCCCGTCTTGAGGTGTTATTAGCCGAGTATGTCGGGGTTCACCACTTCGATGGCTTGAACTTGTTCAGCTCTGAGACTGACGAGTCACTCAGAAGTTTGAGGCCTCAAAGGCACCAACCAATTCATTGTGGCTGGCGGTGCAGCAGTAGCATCTGGCGGGCAGGCATTTTCATCCCTTCATCTGTTACACCCAAAGGGGTATAGGTTAGACTATCTTGGACAGGCAAGGACAGCACCGTCCCTAAAGTGGTAGGGGATGCGGTGCACCTGGAGGAGGCGCTTCTACCACCTCGTTGCCCTCTGTGACCTTCGTCATCCAATTCCTCTAGTGGGAAGAATATCCCAGTTTTGTGTGGAATACCACCTTGGGCGTCTGGTACTTTCAGGTCATCCAGCAGGGGTACTCTGTCCCTTTTGACTCTCACCCTCCATATCCCCACCCTTTCCACCAACCCTTGCCTCTAGAGCCTCTCCTGCTGAAGAGATCAGTCAGCTTCTAGCAAACAGGGACACACAGATGGTAAACTGCTTGGCACAAAGCAGGCGTTAGTGCTCAACATACTTTCTGCTGTCATAGAAGAACCCTTCCTGGACCTGCGACTTCTGAACTTGTTCTTGAACAGGGACATGTTCAAGGGGGTCACTCTAGCCCAGATCTTCCAGGCCCTGGGCATGACCGACTGGCTTGTTTCCCTGGATCTCCAGGATGCTTACTTCCTTGTCGCTGTCCACAAGAAGCACAGGAAGTACCTTAGCTTCAAAGTAGGGAACTGTCACTACCATTTCAAAATCCAATTTGTTTGATCTTTCTTCGGCACCCAGGGTTATTATCAAGCTGCTAGCAGTATTGGCGACTGGCCTCAGGAGGAAAGACATTCCTATCTTTCCCAACCTGGACGACTGGCTCGTCCAAGCACGCTCAACAAATCTAGAGTTGGCACATCTGTGGCACATGCAGCCTGTTCCACAACTTGGTCTTCTCCCTGACCTTCAGGAAGTCACAGGTTTTGCTGTCCCACCGATTGATCGAGGAAGTCTTGGACACTCTTTGGTCAGGGTTTCCCACCCCTGGACAGAGTGGCGAACATCTTAAAAATGGTCCAGGTTTTCCAACCTCCCGGCCTCAGCTTTTCTGCGCTTGCTGGGTCTAAAGGCATTGTGCATCTTGGTGGTACCAGAGGCGGTCTGTGCATGAGCTCACTGAAAGTAGCTCTTGAGCTCTTAATGGTCTCAGTTTCAGGGACCAACTTCAGACCTTCTGGTATCGGAGAATTTATCTGAAGACCTACAGTGGTTGTCTTTAAAGGGCAACCTCCTGAAGGGGTCTCTTTTTCGCCAACCCTGGCCACAACAGACCTTATTCACGGATGCGTGCTTGAAGGGCTGAAACACACACCTACAAGACCTGGTGGTGAACAAACTGTGGTCCCCATCAGAGTGCCGGTAGGTCATCAGTCTGCTGTAGCTGAGGGCATTCAGGCTGGCCCTGGTCACTTTCCTCCCCTCTGTGAAGGGCAAAACGGTATTGATCCTGACAGACAATACTGTAGCCATGCATTACCCCAACAAGATGGGTGGCATAGTCTCCTTGCTAATAATGTGCAAAGAAGCAATGAGATTGTGGTTCTGAGTTATCGAGAACAGCGGGTCTCTCACTGCAGCCCATCTAGCTGGCAAGGAGAACAATCTACTGAACGCAGTGAGCAGACAGTCTTCAACCTCCCACGAAGTTCGGGAAGGAGATTGTCTTCATCTGCGATACTCCCCCAGGCCGACCCCTCTGCTTCCAGTGTAAAAAGGAGTGCAGGTGGTTCTCCTACATGGAATTTCCTCATCCGAGTGCTCTCGGGGATGCCTTAACGGTCTAATGAGACTTTGATCTGCTCTATGCTTTGCCGCTGATTCCTACTGTTATTCCGCTGGTTCTCAGGAGACTGTACCTGTTTAGGGCCACAATGATCTTGATTGCTCCGGACTGGACATGTAGAACGTGGTACCCAGAGTTGTTGGACATGGCCATCTGCCCACCCTGGCATCTTCTGCAGATGAACGACCTCTCACACTCAGAGGGGACGGTCCTGCACCCGAACCTCCATACCCTGAAACTTGATGCCTGGTTGCTTAAAGGCTGAGATGTAGAGTGGGATTTGTCAGAGGATGTTATGGATGTATTCCCATCTGCTCGAAGACCTGCCACAGTGTCCATTTATACCTGCAGGTGGCAGACATGTTCGCTTGGTGCCAGGAGAGGGATCTGTACCCTTTTACTGGCTCCACATCCATTGTGTTGGAATGTATTCTGTCCTTGGCCCAAGCGGGCGTACAAATTGGTACAGTGAATATCTTGTGCCATTTCTGTATCCTTGCGACCGTTTCGGTCTTCAAGCAGACCCCGGAAAAGGCTCAATTTTCATGATGCCCAAGTTAAATTCTTTTAGGGTTGATGTTTTTAATTGATGCACAGTTTGAGCTGCTTCATTCTCCTTAAAGACTGCTCACCCTTTAGGTAATTTTCCTGGTTGCCATCACTTCTGCTAGACGGGCAAGTGAGCTCCAAGCTCTGTCAGTTAATCCTCCTTTCTTGGTTTTTTCCAAGGAGAAGATGATGTTGAGAGTTACACTTGTTCCTTTCGAAGGAGGTTGCTGATTTTCATCTGTCAAAAGATCCATCTACCCGTCTCCTTTCCTCTGCCTCACTCTTCCAAGACAAAGGAATGGTTCCATCAGTTGGATTCGGTGCAGGCCCTCCTGTGTGTCTCGGGCTCGAGAGAAACGGACGGATGACCAGCTTTTCCTTGGTTACGCGGGTAGCTCTCAGGGTTCACTTCAGCAGAGAGTTGGCCGCCACCTCAGCTCTGCAACACAGCGTGCCTTTTCTGGATATTTGCCAAGCCGCCATGTGGGCTTCCTTGCCACGTTTGCTAAGCATTACTGTTTGGATTCTATGTCTGGTCAGTATGTTTCGGCAGGGCTGTCCTTCAGAGTTTTCTGGTTTAGGTGGTGTCCTTGCTACCCTCCCCTCATTCTCCCTCCCTCCCTCCAGGTTGTTGTACTGTTCTCCAGCATGGGTTCTGGCATGGATTCACATGCTCATGAATATTCCCCGTCGTCAGGCTGGGAATCCTCGGTAAAGAAAAAATCAGTATCGGTTTCGTTTCTGATCTGTCTTTTTTAGTAGTAACCAATCACTGGTCTCTGGGTCATACTGCCCCCAGCCAATGACTGCCCTCTCCCTAAGCCCCACCCCTGGCAGCCATCATCAGATTTTTACCGCACGTTCAAGTGTTCGGAGTCCTCGTGCTATAGCTCTCGAGCTTTACTGCGTTTTACGTTTTTTTTCTAAGAGTTTTATCTAATTTTTTCGGTCAATTGAGCTTCAAGTTCCACCGTTTCTACTTCCGATCAACGGGGACCCGTTTTGGAATTTTCTACGCCCCTCAATGTTGAAGTTTTCGTCGAGTTACGCTTCTTGGAGGATTCCATACGTTTCTGAGGCCTACCCCAGGAGAAAGGAAGCGCGACACCCAGATCCAAGCTGTTTAGGAACTGTCCTGGATGCGGATTACAGAATGTGTTTAAGGAGGACGAGCACTCGAAGTGCCTCTGTCTTCACAAGGACAAAGACTGTGCGTTTTGCATGAACATGTCGGATCGGACTACGAGGGATCGTCGGACCCGTCTCGCCAACTGGCTGGAAGGCAAGAGCCCAGCAGGTGAGAAGAAGTCCGAGCGGTCTTCTAAGTCCTGTGAGGGTGCCCCGGCGACGGGGGCCCAGCAGAAGGCAAAGCACTGCGAGTCCGCGGGCATCGGGAGCGCCGAACGGTCGGGCTCCTCGGCTGCCAGGCAGGGCGCACCTTCACCGACGCCATCAATCACGAGCCAACTCGTGGTTGATGGCTTGGGGAAGAGAAAATCCGAGAACCCGGCTAAGCTTCTGGAGAGGCCCCGGTCGATTTCAAAGGAACCGGCCGAAGGGGAGCGAGGCGGTGACCCTCCCCCTAAGGTGAAGGCCTCAAGCGCACCCAAGGTGGTGAAGGCCTCGATTCAACCAGCCAAGGCCTCTATTGAGGTAGTCGCTTCGGCCCTGGCGTAGCCTGTGGAGGCTACCCCAGTGGAGGCGACCTCGGGGCTGAGAGTTTCCCTGCCCTCCGAGGAGGAGCTGGTCGAAGTCAAAGAGGGACTCGACAAGAATTTGGAAGAGGCCCGGTCCCACGGGAGGGATCCCGACGAGGAGGGCGACGAGAGCGAGGGTGACGACGACGCTCCTGTGGAGGAGGAGCAACCGTCGCGCCCGTCGCAGCCCGAGCCACAGGACGACTCGGTGGCCATTTTGTTGGCAATCCAAGCCTTATGCACAGAGATAAGGACGAGATTGCCCCTAACCCCGACCCAACTGAACCGGGTCCGTCGGGAAGCCCACAAAAACAAGAGGAGGAGGATTCATCCAGCCCCACCCTTTCAGCCCTCACGGCCCTCTCAGCCTTTGCCTCCTTCCCCGGCTACGAGGGATGACACAGGAACAGATACGGCCACGACGGGGACGGATGACGATGGTGGTGAGAATGGGACTGACCTCCCGTCGCCGATTCCTCTGGCATCCCCGCCCGACAAAATTGGCTCCTTCCACGCCATGATTTCCAGGGCGTCCAAGCTTTTCCAGCTCTGCCCCTAAGAAAAGAAGGAAGGCTCCCTCTACCAACGGCGCAAGGCCAAGAGGAAGACGGTCCTCGCGGTGCCGTTGCTGGATGACATCTGGGACGAGGGACTTGCTCTCCTTAAGAACCCGTCCACTACGCCTGCCAAGAGGGAATGGTACGAGAAGTAGTACCGGGTCCCCGACCGTGCTACTTTGTGGCTTGGAGCACAACCGACCCCGGATTCGGTCGTCTCGGCAGCGGCCAAGAAGAAAGCAGGGGGGGCATCGGCTTCAACTTGCCCGCCGGACGGCGAGGGAAAGCAACTAGATGCCATGGGACGACGAGTCATCTCGTCTGCGGCGACGACGATTAAGGCGGCCAATGCCCTAGCGATTGTGGCCCGCTACGACATGGAGTTGTGGTACAAGATCGCCCCCCTGATGGACTTCCTCCCGATGACAAGAGGGCAGAGGCCCTGGCAATCCTATAGGAGGGTAAGGTGGCGTCGGACCATGCCATAACGGTGGCCACGGACATTGCTGACACCGGTTTCTGCCAGTTGAGCAACAGCGTTTGCCTTCGACGGCGGGGGGTGGCTCAAGGCAACAGATTTCCGCCAAGACGTACAAGCCAAGGTTTTGGACATGCCCTTAGACGGGAACAATCTGTTTGGAAAGACAGTGGATGAGTCACTGCAGGCCATCAAGACCGACATGGAGACGCCTTGGGAGTTCTGCAGCAACGACGGCCGCCCTTTCGGAACTCCGGAGGCAAGCGAAGGTGCCGCCAAAGGGTTCGGCGGCGGCTCCTCGACATACCGTCAGGCGGCCCGCTCCTCGTCGCAAGAAGTTTACAGGGACGAGGCAAGTCAGGTGGATCTCGCCGTCGTCGCCAGGGAGGCCAAGGCGGCAAGGCTGCTGCCAAGAAAGACTGAACCGGCTGTTGCGTCGGGCCCCCACCGAAGCACCCTGGTGGGAGGCCGGCTGACAAAGTCAGTCAGCGTGTGGTAGTGCATCTCCACCACCGTTTGCTGCTGGATGCCCTGACCCACGGGCACACTGTGAATTTCTAAAGAAGTGCCCCCAAATTCCTCCCGTGGACATTAAGGAAACCCACGTCACTCAACTGCTGTTAGAAGTAAGGGCTATGCTCAAGAAAGGAGCCATCAAGCTCGTCCCAAAGAGGCTCCGGGGCTCCAGTGTACTCAAGATGCTTCCTATTCAGAAAGAAGACATGAGGATGGCGTCCCATCTTGGACCTGCGTCAACTAAACAAATTCATCAAGGCACACAAGTTCCGTATGGTTACCCTCTAGCACGTACTGGGCCAGCTGGAGGAAGGCGACTTCCTATCGTTGTTGGATTTGGAGGATGCATACTTTCACATCCCCATCCTAATAGGACACCGAAAGTTTCTCAGGTTCGTGGTCCAAGGACGGCACTACCAGTTCAAGGCCCTCCCATTGGATTGAAGTCGACGCCCAGGGTATTCACCAAGTGCCTAGCGCCAGTGGCGGCGCGGCTGCGTCTGCAGGGGATCCCACGTCCACCCCTACCTGGATGATTGGCTCATCCGAGCGGGAACAGGGAACTCGCCATCGAACACACGGCGAAGACCGTCCGGCTGCTCACGGACCTGGGATTCTCCATTAACTTCCCCAAATCCCACCTGGTTCCGTCACAGGTCGCAATGTTTCTGGGAGCCAGGCTCGATACAGTAGCGCGATTGGCCTTGCCGTCGGAGGAAAGGACGAAGGCCATCCTGGGCAAGGTGCAGCGTCTGCTGGCCACGGACGTGGCCAGGGTGAGGTCCATCAAGTCCCTTCTCGGGATGATGTCCTCATGCATCTACCTGGTGTGCTGTGAAAGCTTCGGAAGCGCCCTCTACAGGAGTTCCGCGACGCCCGTTGGATGCAAGCGACAGGTAGCTTCGAGGACAAGATCTCGCTCAACGAGGTATTCCGCCGAGCAATTCGGTGTTGGGACACCCGCGCACATCTCGTGGCGGGCACAGACTTTCAGACACCAGCACACCAGGTCACAACGAATGCCTCCCTGGAGGGGTGGGAGCACACACCGGAGATCTTCACACGAGAGGCCTCTGGCTCCCGGAGGAGAGGACACTCCACATCAACATACTGGAGCTCCGAGCAGTGTTCTGGGCCCTCAGGTCGTTCCTCCCGCCCCTCAAGGGCAAGGTGGTGAGGATCTTCACCGACAACACCCCCCCCGCGATGTTCTACATCCGGAAGCAGGGAGGAACAAGATCCCCAGCCCTATCCAAGGAAGCCAGGATCTGTGGCACTGGGCCGTTGCCCAGGGGATGTTTGTGGTATCCTTTCATCTGTCAGGGATTTTAAAAAAACACCATCGCCGACTTGCTCAGCAGGGAGCTGCACTCATGCCACGAGTGGGAACTGCGTCAGGATCAAGTGGATCGACTCAACGATGGGACAAACCCCAGATCGACCTGTTCGTGACGAACTCCAAGTGCCAGAGGTTCGCCAGCAGGTTCCCCAGCCGAGGAGCATGGGCGATGCTTTCTCATTCCCCTGGGATGGCCTGTTCCTGTATGCGATTCGTCAACCAGCTCAAGAGGTCCCGGTGCAGGATGATCCTCATCGCACCGGCGTGGACGAGGCAGATCTGGTTCCTGGACCTTCTGGACATGTCAGCGTCCACATCAGTCAAACTGTCTACCGACTCACATCTTCTCTCTCTCTCTCTCTCTCTCTCTCTCTCTCTCTCTCTCTCTCTCTCTCTCTCTCTCTCTCTCTCTCTCTCTCTCTCTCTCTCTCCTCTCTCTCTCTCTCTCTCTCTCTCTCTCTCGAGAGAGAGAGAGAGAGAGAGAGAGAGAGAGAGAGAGAGAGAGAGAGAGAGAGAGAGAGAGAGAGAGAGAGAGAGAGAGAGAGAGAGAGAGAGAGAGAGAGAGAGAGAGAGAGAGAGAGAGAGAGAGAGAGAGAGAGAGAGAGAGAGAGAGAGAGAGAGAGAGAGAGAGAGAGAGAGAGAGAGAGAGAGAGAGAGAGAGAGAGGAGAGAGAGAGAGAGAGAGAGAGGGAGAGAGAGAGAGAGGAGAGAGAGAGAAAAAAAAAAAAAAAGGGCGCCATCCTTCATCACGACCCGGAGTCGCTGAACTTGCAGGCCAGGCTCCTGCAGCACCAGAGTTTGGCGGGTACGATATCCCGGCGGACTGCAAAGAGGTTCTTGCAAAGGCCAGGGCGTCCTCAACTCTCCAGTGCTACGGACACAAGTGGAAGAGTTTCTCTGTCTGGTGCCGTGCACAGAAGATTAACCTTCTACGGATTACGGCCCCTCACGTGCTACCGTACTTACTGTCACTGGCCAAAGCTGGACTAGCTCATGCTTCCATCAAGATACATCTGGCAGCGATTTCCCGATACACCAGAACTACAGGACGGTCATCCCTGTGGTCTTATCGCCTGGTGAAGGAGTTTATGAAAGGACTGTTCCGATCGTTCCCGCCGGCTTGGGAGCTCAACGTGGTGCTGACCAGGCTCATGTGGCCGCCATTCTAGCGTATGCATTCGGCTCCTTTGAAGTTCCTGTCGTGGAAGACAGCGCTCCTTGTGGCCATCACCTCCGCACGACGC
Source organism: Ambystoma mexicanum (assembly GCF_040938575.1). Lineage (NCBI taxonomy): Eukaryota > Metazoa > Chordata > Amphibia > Caudata > Ambystomatidae > Ambystoma > Ambystoma mexicanum. The sequence goes on along the minus strand of NC_090939.1, from coordinate 497,849,394 downwards.
GTGGGAAAGATTCAGGCCCTATCCTGCAAGCCTCCATACTTAACTTTTCACGAGACGATGGTGGTGCTGAGGACGCACCCCTCCTTCATGCCCAAGGTGCCGTCGGACTTCCATCTCAACAAGCCCTTGGTGTTGCCAGTTTTCTTCCCGTCGTCTTCGTCGCCGGCCGAGAGGACTTTGCACTCGCTGGATGTAGCTAGAGCGCTGAAGTTCTATGTTGACTGAACAAAGAGTTTTCGGAAGACATCACAGATATTTGTGAACTTGGGACCTGTGACCAAGGGAAGGCCCTCTCGAAGGCTTCCATTTCCAGATGGCTCTCCGGCTGCATCATGCACTGTCACTGGTTGGCAAACCGACCGTTGCCCGGCCGTCCGAGAGCCCATTCGACCAAAGCGATCGCTGCTACCACGGCGTTCTTGTCTGGTGTGCCCCTGCTGGACATCTGCGGGGCTGCTACGTAGAGGTCGACGCACACCTTTACGAGATTCTACTGCATTGAGCGGGATTCCAGGGAGGAGTCCAGGGTCGGCCAAGCAGTGCTGCGCAACGTGTTCGCCTGAAGGTGGGCCTGGTGAGCAGGTAAGAGTTGCTTAATGTTGAGTCTATGTAATGCTTAATGTTGAGCCTTTGCCACCTCCTGTGGTTGTGCATGTATGTACTGCTATGTATTCTTATATTCATGAGCATGTGAATCCATGCCAGATCCCCTTCCCTCGTCTTCTGTTTCCCCAGAAAGAGTCTCCTGCCCCACAAAACACAGCTCTCAGGCTGAGTGGAAGGAATTCAGGAAGAAAATGTTAAGCGTCTTTGAGAAAGCCGCCCGACCCCCTCGAAGACAGCTGAGGGTTATATCCTGGGTGAAAACCCCAAAAAATCAAAACGTAGCGAGTCGCAGCACCCGGCAAAACATTCCACCCGAGAGCACCACAGGCCATCGGGTAAGAAGGCACCGTCTTCGACGCCGTCGTCGAAGAGCCCTTCGACGCATGGATCGGCGCCATCAACGCCGTTGTCGAAGGGTTCTTCGACGCATCGGTCGATCGACTCGACGCCATCGTCGCCGCCGACATTGACGCCGATGAAAGAGAAGACCACGGCTACTCCACAGCCAACGGTGATTCCAAGAGCCTCCGGCACGACGCCGAGACCGTTGTCGATGTCCTCGAGTAGGATCCCGATCCTCTTGAGTTCTTCGAGGCCTCTTCTGGTTTTCTCGGCGCCTTCGAAGCCTGTCACATCGGCGTCGATGACATCGACGTTTTCTCGCCCAATAATGACGAATTTTGCTCCTTCTGCCTTTGAAATGGGTTTTATACCATTTCGAGGTCAGAGTACCCTGGATTATCTTCAATTTATGAAGAAGGGGAAGATTCTGACCAGGAAACCTTCGGGTTGCAGAGGACCACACTACCTGTTTCAGAGGATTTTCACCTCTGAGAAAGAAGGTTGAAAGACCTAGAGGAGTCATTACACGAGGCAAGTGGGCTGGACACTTCCCGAGAAGTGGATTTTGTTAGGCCAGACCCAGGGGAACATGCCGAAACACCCTATAGAACCCTGATGGCAAGAATTATTGAATTCATGGGTTGGTCTGTGCCTTCGCCTGTTTTTCAACAGGATGACCTGACAGATATATTAGACAAAGGTCCACAGGAGGATCCTGTGGTCCCCTTCCATACAGCCTTACAAAGAAAGATTGCATCTAACTGGGAAACTCCTGAAGTTATCCCTGCTGTCAATAGAAGATTGTCAGCCAAGTATAGGGTAGCTGCTGCTGACCCTGAATACTTATCGAAACACCCGACTCCAGAGAGCCTGGTGGTCCAAGCGGCAACTTCATCAGGCAGCAGGACCGCTTACCCTACTGTCCCACAGGATAGAGATGACAAGAGGTACGATTCTATGGCAAAGAAAGTCTTCTCTGCTTGTAGTATGACGTTGAAGTCCATCAACGCCACCTGTACGCTTGCCAGGTTCAGTCACACACTGTGGGAGTGTGCTTCATCAGCGGCTGACTGCATACCCGAAGGAGAGGAAAAGGAAGCCTTCTTTAATATTATTATAGATGGCAAAGATGCCATGTGCGAGTCACTTCAAACTGGCATCGATTCTGCTGACAGTATCAGCAGGGCCATGGCGGCAAGTTCAACAATCCGCAGTCATGCGTGGTTGTGAAAGTCTGGCTTTGCTCCAGATTTACAGGCCAGACTTTTGAATATGCCCTTTGATGGCTCTTCATTATTTGGAAAAAAGGCTATGACAGTCTGGAAAAGTTGCAGATATCTAAAGCAGCAGCAAAATCTCTAGGAGCTGCTATCCGCCAAACTCCTTTTTGCCCCTCAGGAACCTCCGGGAGAGGAAAGTCCTTTCGCTATTATTCTGCATTTGGGAAAGGCAGAGGACAGCCGGCTCAAAGAGGCCAAAGGAGATCCACCCAAGGTGGATGGGTCAAAAGTACTAAGACTGAAGCAGCAGCAGGTGCCTCTTTACCCTCGGCATCTGCATCAGCCGCCCTCAAGCCACTCTGAGTCTTTCCACACAAGACACCTATAGGGGGCAGGTTAACTCAACATCTGACGGAATGGCAGGCCTATTACGTCAGATGCTTGGGCATTGGACACAGTTGCCCAGGGTTACCGCCTACCCTTTCTACACATCCCTCAGAGTCATCCACTGGGGAACAGCTCTCTAAAAGTTCCAGATCCACTCCTCTTGCAGGAAATTATAGACCTGCTAGAGAAAGGTGCCATAGAACCGGTACCTGTAGCGGACAGGAACAAAGGCTGGTCCTCCCCCCTACTTTCTCATACCAAAGAAGGACGGAGGACTGAGACCCATCCTGGACTTACGAGAATTGAACAAGTTCCTCAGGAAGGACAAGTTCAAGATGGTAAATCTCTCTCAGATCCTTCAGGCCCTCCAGCTCCAGGACTGGCTGGTATCTCTGGACCTTCAGGATGCTTATTTCCATGTGCCAATCCATCTCAAACAGAGGAGATACCTGAGGTTCGCAATTGGCGGCTCTCATTATCAATTTCGAGTTCTGCCATTTGGTCTGACCTCCGCCCGAGGGTCTTCACCAAGCTTATGTCGGTAGTGGCTGCGAGTCTAAGGAGGGAAGGGATCCACGTCTACCCCTACCTGGACGATTGGCTGATCAGGGCTGTATCTTCAGAACAAGCTCAGACCCAGCTAGATTATGTCTGCCACTTCCTTCACAAACTGGGCTTCTACCTCAATTTAAAGAAGTCGCAGATGATAGCATCACAGAGACTCCAGTTCATTGGAGCGGTCCTGGACACTTCCCTGGGAAAAGCCTCGCCACCAGAGGTGAGGGCTCAAGATATTCTGCAGATGGTCAAGTTTCAAAATGCCCAACGTCTTCCAGCCTTCGACTTTTTGAGGTTGCTAGGCCTCATGGCATCCTGCATCTTCCTTGTGCCAGATGCTCGCCTGAGAATGAGATCTCTTCAGTGGGCACTGAGAACTCAGTGGTCGCAATTTCTCAGGGAGAATGACAGATCTCCTCCGGATTCCGGACAAGGTAGCCCGCGAACTTCAATGGTGGGTCTATACAGAGAACATCTTGAAAGGAGAACTGTTTTGGCAACCATGGCCGGAGATAAACAGTAGTCACAGATGCCTCCCTCACGGGGTGGGGAGCCCATGCCAACGACTTGACTATCAGCGGTCATTGGTCTCCATCGGAGTCCCAGACTACACATCAACCTATTGGAGCTGAGAGCGATCAGACTAGCGCTAAAAGCTTTCCTGCCATCAGTACAGGGGAGAAATGTCCTAATAATGATGGACAACACGGTGGCCATGCACTACATCAACAAAAGAGGCGGCGTAGGGTCACTGCCACTGTGCAGAGGGCAATGCAGCTCTGGTTTTGGGCAATTCAGGAAGGAATCTCTCTATCGGCAGTCCACCTAGCCGGAGAGAAGAACTTGACAGCAGACGCTCTGAGCAGGCAGAGCACAGTCTCCCACGAGGTGGGAGCTAGCTCAGGAAGTCCTTCAAGAGATCTTCGCTCTTTGGGGAACCCCTCAGGTGGATCTGTTCGCCACAAGCACCAACAGGAAGTGCGATCTGTTCTGTTCAAGGAATTTCCCCCGAGAGGAGCTCTAGGAGACGTGTTCGACGTGGACTGGGAGTTTCCACTCCTTTACTCGTTTCCACGAGTCCCTGTTATTCCTCAAATTATTAGGAGGTTGAGAAGATTCCGGAAAACCATGATCCTAATTGCCCCGGACTGGGCCAGGAGAACGTGGTTCCCGGACCTTCTAGATATGTCCATCTGCCCTCCAATCCGTCTTCCACTCAAAGAGAATCTTCTCTCGCAGAAGGGAGGTCTGGTTCTCCCTCCAGACACCAGAACCTTCAACCTTCACAATTGGCTTCTGAAAGGGTGAGGTACAAGGATTGGGATCTCCCTGATGACGTCATGGAGGTGTTGCTTTCGGCCAGAAGGCCAGCAACAAAGTCTTTATACCGCTGCCCTTATGGGACTTAAATTTAGTCTTAAACTTCCTAATGGGCACTCCATTCGAACCACTTCACTCTTGTTCGCTGAGATTTCTCACGCTTATTGGTAGCACTAACATCTGCTAGGAGGATGAGCGAGCTACAAGCTCTCTCCTGTAAACCCCCACATACAATTTTCCACAAGGACAAAGTTGTCCTACAGGTGAAGCCTAATTTCCTCCCAAAGGTGGTTTCTGAATTTCATATTACTCAGAAAATTTA